>NC_140643.1:11507470-12707470 GCF_978046115.1 Saccoglossus kowalevskii | reverse complement strand
ACCGGTACAACGGGTTCGTGGAACATGTGTTGAAACTGTACTGTTTAGTGAACAGGAAAATGTGTCCACTCCTAATCTTAATTGAAACCATCGGCATTATCAAATCAGATCTGCGTACGAGTGAATGACCTTTTAAACTGTGAACATAGTGTATGCAATTCGGTGTGGATTACTTCAGATGTGTTATGGTTCAATGTCTTGCTTATACATTGACGCATATACTACTGTGTATAAAAACAAAACTTGACTGTATGTTGTAGCATTCACGTTTAAGTAGGTTTCATGCTGTTTTACGTACCCACACAAAACGTGTTCAGCCGGAGTACAACCATGATAAATACGGGCTATTTGTGCTCGTATATTTTATTTCTGTGATTAAATTACTGGGTACATGAAATAAAAGCAATTGTAACATCAATGTTTCGATAGTGACAAAACTATTAAATCTGTTGACTTTCCACTGTGTGGTTTCCCCGTGGAATTGTTAGTGATAAATGAGAAGTCCATAGGAAATGAGTACGGTGATCAGTGTATGATAATAAAAATCATCAAAGTAATGGCAATCCCGAATGACTCAATAAATAATATCATGAAAATAAAATCCTTACCATTATATGCTCCCAATAGACCTCTGAAATATTAGCAGATTTACATTCTGTGCTGCATTCTAATCGATGACAGATAATCTTTGCCAAGTTCATTAATAGGTCAAAAGGTTTGGTATGACAGGTTTACACGATAAGATCTTCGCATTTTTTTTGATATCGTTGATTTGATAACATATTGAATGAAGAAAATACAGTGTGGCTTTCATACGGTTTTACCAATGTTAAATGGATGCGTAATATTTGACATTGACTATTTTGAATGCCGTATTTTAGGTAAATTTTAACATTTAATTTTTTTGAACATTTTTTATGTAGTATTGTTAATTATGAACAAAATAAACGTAATTCCGTAGTGGCTGTAGGTCGTGATCAAAATATTGAACAAATATGAATTGGTAAAAAATATTCCAGTTCTTAAGGTGACAGAAGTTCACTATTGACGTTCAACATATTAACCGTTGATTGATTTTGTTATAATTATTATAGTGGTAAGTGTCAATTATGCACACGATTACCCAATTCACTTATGTATATTAAATATATCAAGAAAAACCTATCTATGTTTAAAAATGGATTCCGCTCTTTCGTTTTTATTTGTTCAATGACGTTGTTATAAAATCGAAGGGGAATCAGTTTGTATTTCTGTCAGATAAATAATTTGCAAGCGCCATGTTACTGACGATCAGTAAACATTGTTACCTGTGCAGTCATTGGAAAGTAAATTTACAATTTTACGCTTGTTATCACATTTATTCATCCATATCTCCCGGCTTGTCTACACAATTCTACGCTCGTGACAGTGTTTAGTAAGCAGCATCAACTGTAAAAAAATCAATGTTAGGAATTTGCCTCCCATGTTTGGCATTTAAGGGCATATGATCTTGTACGTAAATGTATATGAACGTATGTATTATATTCGACTTACACGACTCCTTCGTTAATTTCAGTTGGACCAGTTAATATATCCGCCAGTCTGTTCATCACAAGTATACATACCCTATCCGAAATTTCTATGGTAAGTACCAATTTTTTAACAACACCATGTTATTTCATATTAAAAAATATTCATATACTCCTCCGTAACCTACTATCAATGCATTCCATTTAAATTAATATGGTCAATTAGGCACATGCTATTCTCCCATCTTTCCAAAGAAGGTATCGTAGAGAATACAATATTCCCGATGGACATAGGTATCACGTCAAACTTGGGATCATTGCTTTCTTAAGTTACTGCATCGTGAATATTTTACAGACATATAAACTCAGAGATACTAGGCTGTGTGGGAATTGGAAATCACTGTACGCAAATTCTAAGTGAAATGTATCTTCCAATTTTGCCATATATACTGCAATCAATTTTAATTGTCAGTGAATGGCCGAATACAACATACATTGTTACACGTGGCAGTAGCGCTATACACATGGATATATGTGCGTCCAAAGATAAGGATATTATATGCGTTACATTTCAATGTGGCATGTCAGTCAAGTAGAAACGATCAATGATATTCATATAGGGATCGTATCAACTTCGCACATATCATTTATATAATAACCAATTACCTGCGCGGAGTATTGTTTGTATCTATTCGATTTTACTGATATCACACCGTTACATACTGAGCCCATAGCACCACACATTTACATAGTATCACACTATTTCAGTTACATACAGGGCCAATAAAATCACACTATTACAGTTACATATAGGGCACATAATATCACACTATTTCAGTTACATATTGGGTACATAATATCACACTATTACAGTTACATACTGGAAACATAATATCACACTATTACAGTTACATACTGGGCACATAATATCACACTATTACAGTTACATACTGGGCACATAGTATCACGCTATTACAGTTACTTACTAGGCACATAGTATCACACTATTACAGTTACATACTGGGCACATAGTATCACGCTATTACAGTTACATATTGAGCAATAAGTATCACATTATTACACAGCTACATACTTAGTACGTAGCATCACACGTTTACAAGGCTACATACTGTTTATGTAACATAACGCTATTGCACAGTTACGTACTGTGCACATAGTATCACACTATTATAGTTATATACTGGGCACATAACATCACACTACTACAGTTACATACTGGGCACATAATATCACACTATCACAAATACAAATTGGGCACATAGTATCACACTTTTATAGTTACATACTGTGCACATAGAATCTCACTATTACAGTTACATAATGTGCACATAGTATCACACTATCTCAGTTACACACTTCACGCTTTGTATCACACTATTACAGTTACATACTGGAAACATAATATCACACTATTACAGTTACATACTGGGCACATAATATCACACTATTACAGTTACATACTGGAAACATAATATCACACTATTATAGTTACATACTGGACACATATTATCACACTATTACAGTCACATACTGGGCGCATAGTATCACGCTATTACAGTTACATACTGGACACATAATATCAGGCTATTACAGTTACATACTGGGCATTTAATATCACACTATGACAGTTACATACTGGGCGCATAGTATCACGCTATTACAGTTACATAATGGGCACATAATATCACACTACTACAGTTACATACTTGGCACATAATATCACACTATTACAGTTACATACTGGACACATAGTATCACACTATTACAGTTACATACTGGGCACATAATATCACACTATGACAGTTACATACTGGGCGCATAGTATCACGCTATTACAGTTACATACTGGACACATAATATCAGGCTATTACAGTTACATACTGGGCATTTAATATCACAGTATGACAGTTACATACTGGGCGCATAGTATCACGCTATTACAGTTACATAATGGGCACATAATATCACACTACTATAGTTACATACTTGGCACATAGTATCACACTTGTATAGTTACATACTGGGCACATAGTATCAGACTATTACAGTTACATACTGGACATATAGTATCACACTATCACAGTTACATACTGGGCACATAATATCACACTATTATAGTTACATACTGGGCGCATAGTATCACACTATTATAGTTACATACTGGGCACATAATATCACCATCACAGTTACATAGAAGGTACATAGTTACATACTGGGCACATAGTTTCACACTATTTTAGTTACATACTAGGCACATAATATCACACCATTATAGTTACATACTAGGCACATAATATCACACCATTACAGTTACATACTGGGCACATAGTTTCACTACCACGGTTACATACCGGGCACATAATATCACACTATTATAGTTACATATTGGGCACATAGTTTCACACTATTATAGTTACGTACTAGGCACATAATATCACACTATTACAGTTACAAATTGAGCGCATAGTTTCACACTATTATAGTTACATACCGGGCACATAGTTTCACACTATTATAGTTACATACTGGGCACATAATACCACACTATTATAGTTACATACTGAGCACATAATATCACCATCACAGTTACATAGTGGGCACATTATATTACACTATTACAGTTACAAATTGGGCGCATAGTTTCACACTATTATTGTTACATATTGGGCACATAGTTTCACACTATTATAGTTACATACTCGGCACATAGTTTCACACTATTATAGTTACATACTGGGCACATAATATCACACTATTATAGTTACATACTGGGCACATAATATCACTATCACAGTTACATACGGGAACATAATATCACACTATTACAGTTGCAAATTGGCCGCATAGTATCACAGTATTATATTTACATAATGGGCACATTCTATCACACTATTACAGTTACATACTGGGCACATACTAACATTATCACAGTTACATACTGGGCACATAATATCACCATCACAGTTACATACTAGGCACATAATATCACACTATTACAGTTACATAGAGGGTACATAATATCACACTATTATAGTTACATACTGGGCACATAATATCACCATCACAGTTACATACTGGGCACATAATATCACACTATTATAGTTACACACTGAGCACATGATATCACACTATTACAGTTACAAATTGGGCAAAACATATCATACTACTATAGTTACATACTGTTCACATAGTATCACACTATTACAGTTACATACTGGACACATAGTATCACACTATTAAAGTTACATACTGGACACATAGTATCACACTATTACAGTCACATACTGGGCACAAAGTGTCACACTATTATAATTACATACTGGGCACATAGTATCACACTATTACAGTTACATACTGGGCACATTATATCACACTATGACAGTTACATACTGGGCGCATAGTATCACGCTATTACAGTTACATACTGGACACATAGTATCACGCTATTACAGTTACATACTGGGCACATAGTATCACACTATTACAGTTACATACTGGCCACATAATATCACACTATGACAGTTACATATCGGGCGCATAGTATTACACTATTACAGTTACATACTGGGCACATAATATCACACTACTATAGTTACATACTTGGCACATAATATCACACTATTATAGTTACATACTTGGCACATAGTATCACACTTGTATAGTTACATACTGGGCACATAGTATCAGACTATTACAGTTACATACTGGACATATAGTATCACACTATCACAGTTACATACTGGGCACATAATATCACACTATTATAGTTACATACTGGGCGCATAGTATCACACTATTATAGTTACATACTGGGCACATAATATCACCATCACAGTTACATAGAAGGTACATAGTTACATACTGGGCACATAGTTTCACACTATTTTAGTTACATACTAGGCACATAATATCACACCATTATAGTTACATACTAGGCACATAATATCACACCATTACAGTTACATACTGGGCACATAGTTTCACTGCCACGGTTACATACTGGGCACATAATATCACACTATTATAGTTACATATTGGGCACATAGTTTCACACTATTATAGTTACGTACTAGGCACATAATATCACACTATTACAGTTACAAATTGAGCGCATAGTTTCACACTATTATAGTTACATACCGGGCACATAGTTTCACACTATTATAGTTACATACTGGGCACATAATACCACACTATTATAGTTACATACTGAGCACATAATATCACCATCACAGTTACATAGTGGGCACATTATATTACACTATTACAGTTACAAATTGGGCGCATAGTTTCACACTATTATTGTTACATATTGGGCACATAGTTTCACACTATTATAGTTACATACTCTGCACATAGTTTCACACTATTATAGTTACATACTGGGCACATAATATCACACTATTATAGTTACATACTGGGCACATAATATCACTATCACAGTTACATACGGGAACATAATATCACACTATTACAGTTACAAATTGGCCGCATAATATCACAGTATTATATTTACATAATGGGCACATTCTATCACACTATTACAGTTACATACTGGGCACATACTAACATTATCACAGTTACATACTGGGCACATAATATCACCATCACAGTTACATACTAGGCACATAATATCACACTATTACAGTTACATAGAGGGTACATAATATCACACTATTATAGTTACATACTGGGCACATAATATCACCATCACAGTTACATACTGGGCACATAATATCACACTATTATAGTTACACACTGAGCACATGATATCACACTATTACAGTTACAAATTGGGCAAAACATATCATACTACTATAGTTACATACTGTTCACATAGTATCACACTATTACAGTTACATACTGGACACATAGTATCACACTATTAAAGTTACATACTGGACACATAGTATCACACTTTTACAGTCACATACTGGGCACAAAGTGACACACTATTATAATTACATACTGGGCACATAGTATCACACTATTACAGTTACATACTGGGCACATTATATCACACTATGACAGTTACATACTGGGCGCATAGTATCACGCTATTACAGTTACATACTGGACACATAGTATCACGCTATTACAGTTACATACTGGGCACATAGTATCACACTATTACAGTTACATACTGGCCACATAATATCACACTATGACAGTTACATATCGGGCGCATAGTATTACACTATTACAGTTACATACTGGGCACATAATATCACACTACTATAGTTACATACTTGGCACATAATATCACACTATTATAGTTACATACTGGGCACATAATATCACTATCACAGTTACATACTGTGCACATAACATCACACTATCACAAATACAAATTGGGCGCATAGTATCACACTTTTATAGTTACATACTGTACACATAGTATCTCACTATTACAGTTACATACTGTGCACATAGTATCACACTATCTCAGTTACACACTTCGCACTTTGTATCACAATATTACAGTTACATACTTGGCATATAGTATCACACTATCACAGTTACATGCTGGGCACAAAATATCACACTATTACAGTTACATACTGGGCGTATAGTATCACACTATTATAGTTACATACTGGGCACATAATATCACCATCACAGTTACATAGTAGGTATATAATATCACACTGTTATAGTTACATACTGGGCACATCGTTTCACACTATTATAGTTACATACTAGGCACATAATATCACACCATTATAGTTACATACTAGGCACATAATATCACACCATTACAGTTATATACTGGGCACATATTTTCACTACCACGGTTACATACTGGGCACATAATATCACACTATTATAGTTACGTACTAGGCACATAATATCACACTATTACAGTTACAAATTGAGCGCATAGTTTCACACTATTATAATTACATACCGGGCACATAGTTTCACACTATTATAGTTACATACTGGGCACATAATGCCACACCATTATAGTTACATACTGAGCACATAATATCACCATCACAGTTACATACTGGGCACATAATATCACTCTATTACAGTTACATAGTGGGTACATAATATCACACTATTATAGTCACATACTGGGCACATAATATCACACTATTATAGTTACACACTGAGCACATGATATCACACTATTACAGTTACAAATTGGGCAAAACATATCATACTACTATAGTTACATACTGTACACATAGTATCACACTATTACAGTCACATACTGGACACATAGTATCACACTATTATAGTTACATACTGGACACATAGTTTCACACTATTACAGTCACATACTGGGCACAAAGTGTCACACTATTATAATTACATACTGGGCACATAGTATCACACTATTTCAGTTACATACTGGGCACATAATATCACACTATGACAGTTACATACTGGGCGCATAGTATCACGTTATTACAGTTACATACTGACACATAGTAACACGCTATTACAGTTACATACTGGGCATATAATATCACACTATGACAGTTACATACTGGGCGCATAGTATCACGCTATTACAGTTACATACGGGGCACATAATATCACACTATGACAGTTACATACCGGGCGCATAGTATCACACTATTACAGTTACATACTGGGCACATAATATCACACTACTATAGTTACATACTTGGCACATAATATCACACTATTATAGTTACATACTGGGCACATCGTTTCACACTATTATAGTTACATACTAGGCACATAATATCACACCATTATAGTTACATACTAGGCACATAATATCACACCATTACAGTTATATACTGGGCACATATTTTCACTACCACGGTTACATACTGGGCACATAATATCACACTATTATAGTTACGTACTAGGCACATAATATCACACTATTACAGTTACAAATTGAGCGCATAGTTTCACACTATTATAGTTACATACCGGGCACATAGTTTCACACTATTATAGTTACATACTGGGCACATAATACCACACCATTATAGTTACATACCGAGCACATATTATCACCATCACAGTTACATACTGGGTACAAAGTGTCACACTATTACAGTTACATACTGGACACATAGTTTCACACTATTACTGTCACATACTGGGCACAAAGTGTCACACTATTATAATTACATACTGGGCACATAGTATCGTACTATTACAGTTACATACTGGGCACATAATATCGCACTATGACAGTTACATACTGGGCGCATAGTATCACGCTATTACAGTTACATACTGGACACATAGTATCACGCTATTACAGTTACATACTGGGCATATAATATCACACTATGACAGTTACATTCTGGGCGCATAGTATCACGCTATTACAGTTACATACGGGGCACATAATATCACACTATGACAGTTACATACCGGGGGCATAGAATCACACTATTACAGTTACATACTGGGCACATAATATCACACTACTATAGTTACATACTTGGCACATAATATCACACTATTATAGTTACATACTGGGCACATAATATCACACTATTATAGTTACATACTTGGCACATAATATCACACTATTACAGTTACATACTGGGCACATACTAACGTTATCACAGTTACATACTGGGCACATAATATCACACTATTACAGTTACATAGTGGGTACATAATATCACACTATTATAGTTACATACTGGGCACATAATATCACCATCACAGTTACATACTGGGCACATAATATCACACTATTACAGTTACATAGTGGGTACATATTATCACACTATTATAGTCACATACCGGGCACATAATATCACCATCACAGTTACATACTGGGCACATAATATCACATTATTATAGTTACATACTGGGCACATAATATCACACTATTATAGTTACACACTGAGCACATGATATCACACTATTACAGTTACAAATTGGGCAAAACATATCATACTACTATAGTTACATACTGGACACATAGTATCACACTATTATAGTTACATACTGGACACATAGTATCACACTATTACAGCCACATACTGGGCAAAAAGTGTCACACTATTATAATTACATACTGGGCACATAGTATCACACTATTACAGTTACATATTGGACACATAGTATCACACTATTACAGTTACATACTGGGCACATTATATCACACTATGACAGTTACATCCTGGGCGCATAGTATCACGCTATTACAGTTAAATACTGGGCATATAATATCACACTATGACAGTTACATACTGGGCACATAGTTTCACACTATTATAGTTACATACTGGGCACATAATATCACACTATTATAGTTACATACTGGGCACATTATATCACTATCACAGTTACATACGGGAACATAATACCACACCATTATAGTTACATACTGAGCACATAATATCACCATCACAGTTACATAGTGGGCACATTATATTACACTATTACAGTTACAAATTGGTCGCATAGTTTCACACTATTATAATTACATATTGGGCACATAGTTTCACTATCACAGTTGCATACTGGGCACATAATATCACACTATTATAGTTACATACTGGGCACATAGTTTCACACTATTATAGTTACATACTGGGCACATAATATCACACTATAATAGTTACATACTGGGCACATAATATCACTATCACAGTTACATACGGGAATATAATATCACACTATTACAGTTACAAATTGGACGCATAGTATCACAATATTATATTTACATAATGGGCACATTCTATCACACTATTGCAGTTACATACTTGGCACATACTAACATTATCACAGTTACATACTGGGCACATAATATCACACTATTACAGTTACATAGTGGGTACATAATATCACACTATTATAGTGACATACTGGGCGCATAATATCACCATCACAGTTACATACTGGGCACATAATATCACACTATTACAGTTACATAGTGGGTACATAATATCACACTATTATAGTCACATACTGGGCACATAATATCACACTATTACAGTTACATAGTGAGTACATAATATCACACTATTATAGTTACATACTGGGCACATAATATCACCATCACAGTTGCATACTGGGCACATAATATCACACTATTATTGTTACATACTGGGCACATAGTTTCACACTATTATAGTTACATACTGGGCACATAATATCACACTATTATAGTTACATACTGGGCACATTATATCACTATCACAGTTACATACGGGAACATAATACCACACCATTATAGTTACATACTGAGCACATAATATCACCATCACAGTTACATAGTGGGCACATTATATTACACTATTACAGTTACAAATTGGTCGCATAGTTTCACACTATTATAATTACATATTGGGCACATAGTTTCACTATCACAGTTGCATACTGGGCACATAATATCACACTATTATAGTTACATACTGGGCACATAGTTTCACACTATTATAGTTACATACTGGGCACATAATATCACACTATTATAGTTACATACTGGGCACATAATATCACTATCACAGTTACATACTGGGCACATAATATCACACTATCATAGTTACATACTGGGCACATAATATCACCATCACAGTTACATAGTGGGCACATTATATTACACTATTACAGTTACAAATTGGTCGCATAGTTTCACACTATTATAATTACATATTGGGCACATAGTTTCACTATCACAGTTACATACTGGACACATAGTATCACGCTATTACAGTTACATACTGGGCATATAATATCACACTATGACAGTTACATACTGGGCGCATAGTATCACACTATTATAGTTACATACTGGGCACATAATATCACCATCACAGTTACATAGTAGGTACATAATATCACACTGTTATAGTTACATACTGGGCACATAGATTCACACTATTATAGTTACATACTAGGCACATAATATCACACCATTATAGTTACATACTAGGCACATAATATCACACCATTACAGTTACATACTGGGCACATAGTTTCACTACCACAGTTACATACTGGGCACATAATATCACATTATTATAGTTACATACTGGGCACATAATATCACACTATTATAGTTACACACTGAGCACATGATATCACACTATTACAGTTACAAATTGGGCAAAACATATCATACTACTATACTTGCATACTGTACACATAGTATCACACTATTACAGTTACATACTGGACACATAGTGTCACACTATTATAGTTACATACTGGAAACATAGTATCACACTATTACAGTCACATACTGGGCACAAAGTGTCACACTATTATAATTACATACTGGGCACATAGTATCACACTATTACAGTTAAATACTGGACACATAGTATCACACTATTACAGTTACATACTGGGCACATAATATCACACTATGACAGTTACATACTGGGCGCATAGTATCACGCTATTACAGTTACATACTGGACGTATAGTATCACGCTATTACAGTTACATACTGGGCATATAATATCACACTATGACAGTTACATACTGGGCGCATAGTATCACGCTATTACAGTTACATACTGGGCACGTAATATCACACTATGACAGTTGCATACCAGGCGCATAGTATCCCGCTATTACAGTTACATACTAGGAACATAGTATCACACTATTACAGTTAAATACTGGGCACATAGTATCACGCTATTACAGTTACTTACTAGGCACATAGTATCCCACTATTACAATTACATACTGGACACATAGTATCACGCTATTATAGTTACATATTGAGCAATAAGTATCACATTATTACACAGCTACATACTTAGTACGTAGCATCACACGTTTACAAGGCTACATACTGTTTATGTAACATAACGCTATTACACAGTTACGTACTGTGCACATAGTATCACACTATTATCGTTATATACTGGACACATAACATCACACTATTACAGTTACATACTGGGCACATAATATCACACTACTATAGTTACATACTTGGCACATAATATCACACTTTTATAGTTACATACTGTACACATAGTATCTCACTATTACAGTTACATAATGTGCACATAGTATCACACTATCTCAGTTACACACTTCACACTTTGTATCACACTATTACAGTTACATACTGGAAACATAATATCACACTATTACAGTTACATACTGGGCACATAATGTCACACTATTACAGTTACATACTGGAAACATAATATCACACTATTATAGTTACATGCTGGACACATATTATCACACTATTGCAGTTACATACTGGACACATAGTATCACACTATTATAGTTACATACTGGGCACATAGTATCACACTATTACAGTTACATACTGGACACATATGATCACACTATTATAGTTACATACTGTACACATAGTATCACACTATGACAGTTACATACTGGGCGCATAGTATCACGCTATTACAGTTACATACTGGACACATAGTATCACACTATTATAGTTACATACTGGGCACATAATATCACCATCACAGTTACATAGTAGGTACATAATATCACACTGTTATAGTTACATACTGGGCACATAGATTCACACTATTATAGTTACATACTAGGCACATAATATCACACCATTATAGTTACATACTAGGCACATAATATCACACCATTACAGTTACATACTGGGCACATAGTTTCACTACCACAGTTACATACTGGGCACATAATATCACATTATTATAGTTACATACTGGGCACATAATATCACACTATTATAGTTACACACTGAGCACATGATATCACACTATTACAGTTACAAATTGGGCAAAACATATCATACTACTATACTTGCATACTGTACACATAGTATCACACTATTACAGTTACATACTGGACACATAGTGTCACACTATTATAGTTACATACTGGAAACATAGTATCACACTATTACAGTCACATACTGGGCACAAAGTGTCACACTATTATAATTACATACTGGGCACATAGTATCACACTATTACAGTTAAATACTGGACACATAGTATCACACTATTACAGTTACATACTGGGCACATAATATCACACTATGACAGTTACATACTGGGCGCATAGTATCACGCTATTACAGTTACATACTGGACGTATAGTATCACGCTATTACAGTTACATACTGGGCATATAATATCACACTATGACAGTTACATACTGGGCGCATAGTATCACGCTATTACAGTTACATACTGGGCACGTAATATCACACTATGACAGTTGCATACCAGGCGCATAGTATCCCGCTATTACAGTTACATACTAGGAACATAGTATCACACTATTACAGTTAAATACTGGACACATAGTATCACGCTATTACAGTTACTTACTAGGCACATAGTATCCCACTATTACAATTACATACTGGACACATAGTATCACGCTATTATAGTTACATATTGAGCAATAAGTATCACATTATTACACAGCTACATACTTAGTACGTAGCATCACACGTTTACAAGGCTACATACTGTTTATGTAACATAACGCTATTACACAGTTACGTACTGTGCACATAGTATCACACTATTATCGTTATATACTGGACACATAACATCACACTATTACAGTTACATACTGGGCACATAATATCACACTACTATAGTTACATACTTGGCACATAATATCACACTTTTATAGTTACATACTGTACACATAGTATCTCACTATTACAGTTACATAATGTGCACATAGTATCACACTATCTCAGTTACACACTTCACACTTTGTATCACACTATTACAGTTACATACTGGAAACATAATATCACACTATTACAGTTACATACTGGGCACATAATGTCACACTATTACAGTTACATACTGGAAACATAATATCACACTATTATAGTTACATGCTGGACACATATTATCACACTATTGCAGTTACATACTGGACACATAGTATCACACTATTATAGTTACATACTGGGCACATAGTATCACACTATTACAGTTACATACTGGACACATATGATCACACTATTATAGTTACATACTGTACACATAGTATCACACTATGACAGTTACATACTGGGCGCATAGTATCACGCTATTACAGTTACATACTGGACACATAGTATCACGCTATTACAGTTACATACTGGGCACATAATATCACACAATTACAGTTACATACTGGGCACATAGTTTCACTACCACGGTTACATACGGGGCACATAATATCACACCATTACAGTTACATACTGGGCACATAGTTTCACTACCACGGTTACATACTGGGCACATAATATCACACTATTATAGTTACATACCGGGCACATAGTTTCACACTATTATAGTTGCATACTGGGCACATAATACCACACCATTATAGTTACAGACTGAGCACATAATATCACCATCACAGTTACATAGTGGGCACATTAAATTACACTATTACAGTTACAAATTGGGCGCAGAGTTTCACTATCACAGTTGCATACTGGGCACATAATATCACACTATTATAGTTACATACTGGGCACATAGTTTCACACTATTATAGTTTCATTCTGGGCACATAATATCACACTATTATAGTTACATACTGGGCACATAATATCACTATCACAGTTACATACGGGAACATAATACCACACCATTATAGTTACATACTGCGAACATAATATCACCATCACAGTTACATAGTGGGCACATTATATTACACTATTACAGTTACAAATTGGTCGCATAGTTTCACACTATTATAATTACATATTGGGCACATAGTTTCACTATCACAGTTGCATACTGGGCACATAATATCACACCATTATAGTTACATACTGGGCACATAGTTTCACACTATTATAGTTACATACTGGGCACATACTATCACACTATTATAGTTACATACTGGGCGAATAATATCACTATCACAGTTACATACGGGAACATAATATCACACTATTACAGTTACAAATTGGCCGCATAGTATCACAGTATTATATTTACATAATGGGCACATTCTATCACACTATTACAGTTACATACTGGGCACATACTAACATTATCACAGTTACATACTGGGCACATAATATCACCATCACAGTTACTTACTGGGCACATAATATCACACTATTACAGTTACATAGTGGGTACATAATATCACACTATTATTAGTTACATAGTATCACGCTATTACAGTTACATATTGAGCAATAAGTATCACATTATTACACAGCTACATACTTAGTACGTAGCATCACACGTTTACAAGGCTACATACTGTTTATGTAACATAACGCTATTACACAGTTACGTACTGTGCACATAGTATCACACTATTATAGTTATATACTGGGCACATAACATCACACAATTACAGTTACATACTGGGCACGTAATATCACACTACTATAGTTACATACTTGGCACATAATATCACACTATTATAGTTACATAATGGGCACATAATATCACTATCACAGTTACATACTGTGCACATAACATCACACTATCACAAATACAAATTGGGCGCATAGTATCACACTTTTATAGTTACATACTGTGCACATAGTATCTCACTATTACAGTTACATACTGTGCACATAGTATCTCACTATTACAGTTACATACTGTGCACATAGTATCACACTATCTCAGTTACACACTTCACACTTTGTATCACACTATTACAGTTACATACTGGAAACATAATATCACACTATTACAGTTACATACTGGGCATATAATATCACACTATTACAGTTACATACTGGAAACATAATATCACACTATTATAGTTACATACTGGACACATATTATCACACTATTACAGTCACATACTGGGCACATATTATCACACTATTATAGTTACATACTGTACACATAGTATCACACTATTACAGTTACATACTGGGCACATAATATCACACGATGACAGTTACATACTGGGCGCATAGTATCACGCTGTTACAGTTACATACTGGACACATAATATCACGCTATTACAGTTACATACTGGGCATATAATATCACACTATGACAGTTACATACTGGGCGCATAGTATCACGCTATTACAGTTACATACTGGGCACATAGTATCACACTATCATAGTTACATACTTGGCACATAACATCACACTATTATAGTTACATACTGGGCACATAACATCACACTATCACAAATACAAATTGGGCGCATACTATCACACTTTTATAGTTACATACTGTTCACATAGTATCTCACAATTACAGTTACATACTGTGCACATAGTATCACACTATCTCAGTTACACACTTCGCACTTTGTATCACACTATTACAGTTACATACTTGGCATATAGTATCACACTATCACAGTTACATGCTGGGCACAAAATATCACACTATTACAGTTACATACTGGGCGCATAGTATCATACTATTATAGTTACATACTGGGCACATAATATCACCATCACAGTTACATAGTAGGTACATAATATCACACTGTTATAGTTACATACTGGGCACATAGTTTCACACTATTATAGTTACATACTAGGCACATAATATCACACCATTATAGTTACATACTAGGCACATAATATCACGCCATTACAGTTACATACTGGGCACATATTTTCACTACCACGGTTACATACTGGGCACATAATATCACACTATTATAGTTACATACTGGGCACATAGTTTCACACTATTATAGTTACGTACTAGCCACATAATATCACACTATTACAGTTACAAATTGAGCGCATAGTTTCACACTATTATAGTTACATACCGGGCACATAGTTTCACACTATTATAGTTACATACTGGGCACATAATATCACACTATTATAGTTACATACTGGGCGAATAATCTCACTATCACAGTTACATACGGGAACATAATATCACACTATTACAGTTACAAATTGGCCGCATAGTATCACAGTATTATATTTACATAATGGGCACATTCTATCACACAATTACAGTTACATATTGAGCAATAAGTATCACATTATTACACAGCTACATACTTAGTACGTAGCATCACACGTTTACAAGGCTACATACTGTTTATGTAACATAACGCTATTACACAGTTACGTACTGTGCACATATTATCACACTATTATAGTTATATACTGGGCACATAACATCACACAATTACAGTTACATACTGGGCACATAATATCACACTACTATAGTTACATACTTGGCACATAATATCACACTATTATAGTTACATAATGGGCACATAATATCACTATCACAGTTACATACTGTGCACATAACATCACACTATCACAAATACAAATTGGGCGCATAGTATCACACTTTTATAGTTACATACTGTGCACATAGTATCTCACTATTAGTTACATACTGTGCACATAGTATCTCCCTATTACAGTTACATACTGTGCACATGGTATCACACTATCTCAGTTACACACTTCACACTTTGTATCACACTATTACAGTTACATACTGGAAACATAATATCACACTATTACAGTTACATACTGGGCATATAATATCACACTATTACAGTTACATACTGGAAACATAATATCACACTATTATAGTTACATACTGGACACATATTATCACACTATTACAGTCACATACTGGGCACATATTATCACACTATTATAGTTACATACTGTACACATAGTATCACACTATTACAGTTACATACTGGGCACATAATATCACACGATGACAGTTACATACTGGGCGCATAGTATCACGCTGTTACAGTTACATACTGGACACATAAAATCACGCTATTACAGTTACATACTGGGCATATAATATCACACTATGACAGTTACATACTGGGCGCATAGTATCACGCTATTACAGTTACATACTGGGCACATAATATCACACTATCATAGTTACATACTTGGCACATAACATCACACTATTATAGTTACATACTGGGCACATAACATCACACTATCACAAATACAAATTGGGCGCATAGTATCACACTTTTATAGTTACATACTGTTCACATAGTATCTCACAATTACAGTTACATACTGTGCACATAGTATCACACTATCTCAGTTACACACTTCGCACTTTGTATCACACTATTACAGTTACATACTTGGCATATAGTATCACACTATTACAGTTACATACTGGACACATATGATCACACTATTATAGTTACATACTGTACACATAGTATCACACTATGACAGTTACATACTGGGCGCATAGTATCACGCTATTACAGTTACATACTGGACACATAGTATCACACTATTATAGTTACATACTGGGCACATAATATCACCATCACAGTTACATAGTAGGTACATAATATCACACTGTTATAGTTACATACTGGGCACATAGATTCACACTATTATAGTTACATACTAGGCACTTAATATCACACCATTATAGTTACATACTAGGCACATAATATCACACCATTACAGTTACATACTGGGCACATAGTTTCACTACCACAGTTACATACTGGGCACATAATATCACATTATTATAGTTACATACTGGGCACATAATATCACACTATTATAGTTACACACTGAGCACATGATATCACACTATTACAGTTACAAATTGGGCAAAACATATCATACTACTATACTTGCATACTGTACACATAGTATCACACTATTACAGTTACATACTGGACACATAGTGTCACACTATTATAGTTACATACTGGAAACATAGTATCACACTATTACAGTCACATGCTGGGCACAAAATATCACACTATTACAGTTACATACTGGGCGCATAGTATCACACTATTATAGTTACATACTGGGCACATAATATCACCATCACAGTTACATAGTAGGTACATAATATCACACTGTTATAGTTACATACTGGGCACATAGTTTCACACTATTATAGTTACATACTAGGCACATAATATCACACCATTATAGTTACATGCTAAGCACATAATATCACGCCATTACAGTTACATACTGGGCACATATTTTCACTACCACGGTTACATACTGGGCACATAATATCACACTATTATAGTTACATACTGGGCACATAGTTTCACACTATTATAGTTACGTACTAGGCACATAATATCACACTATTACAGTTACAAATTGAGCGCATAATTTCACACTATTATAGTTACATACCGGGCACATAGTTTCACACTATTATAGTTACATACTGGGCACATAATACCACACCATTATAGTTACATACTGAGCACATAATATCACCATCACAGTTACATAGTGGGCACATTATATTACATTATTACAGTAACAAATTGGGCGCATAGTTTCACACCATTATAGTTACATATTGGGCACATAGTTTCACTATCACAGTTGCATACTGGGCACATAATATCACACTATTATAGTTACATACTGGGCACATAGTTTCACACTATTATAGTTACATACTCGGCACATAATATCACACTATCATAGTTACATTCTGGTAACATAATATCACACTATTATAGTTACATACTGGGCACATAATATCACTATCACAGTTACATACGAGAACATAATATCACACTATTACAGTTACAAATTGGCCGCATAGTATCACAGTATTATATTTACATAATGGGTACATTCTATCACACTATTACAGTTACATACTGGGCACATACTAACATTATCACAGTTACATACTGGGCACATAATATCACCATCACAGTTACATACTGGGCACATAATATCACACTATTACAGTTACATAGTGGGTACATAATATCACACTATTACAGTTACATATTGGGCACATAATATCACACTATTACAGTTACATACTGGAAACATAATATCACACTATTATAGTTACATACTGGACACATATTATCACACTATTACAGTCACATACTGGGCACATATTATCACACTATTATAGTTACATACTGTACACATAGTATCACACTATTACAGTTACATACTGGGCGCATATTATCACGCCAATACAGTTACATACTGAACACATAATATCACGCTATAACAGTTACATACTGGGCATATAATATCACACTATGACAGTTACATACTGGGCGCATAGTATCACGCTATTACAGTTACATACTGGGCACATAATATCACACTACTATAGTTACATACTTGGCGCATAGTATCACACTTTTATAGTTACATACTGTGCACATAGTATCTCACTATTACAGTTACATACTGTGCACATAGTATCACACTATCTCAGTTACACACTTCGCACTTTGTATCACACTATTACAGTTACATACTGGGCACATAGTATCACACTATTATAGTTACATACTAGGCACATAATATCACACCATTATAGTTACATACTAGGCACATAATATCACGCCATTACAATTACATACTGGGCACATATTTTCACTACCACGGTTACATACTGGGCACATAATATCACACTATTATAGTTACATACTGGGCACATAGTATCACACTATTATAGTTACATACTGGGCACATAATATCACCATCACAGTTACATAGTAGGTACATAATATCACACTGTTATAGTTACATACTGGGCACATAGTTTCACACTATTATAGTTGCATACTAGGCACATAATATCACACCATTATAGTTACATACTAGGCACATAATATCACGCCATTACAGTTACATACTGGGCACATATTTTCACTACCACGGTTACATACTGGGCACATAATATCACATTATTATAGTTACATACTGGGCACATAGTTTCACACTATTATAGTTACGTACTAGGCACATAATATCACACTATTACAGTACAAATTGAGCGCATAATTTCACACTATTATAGTTACATACCGGGCACATAGTTTCACACTATTATAGTTACATACTGGGCACATAATACCACACCATTATAGTTACATACTGAGCACATAATATCACCATCACAGTTACATAGTGGGCACATTATATTACATTATTACAGTAACAAATTGGGCTCATAGTTTCACACTATTATAGTTACATATTGGGCACATAGTTTCACTATCACAGTTGCATACTGGGCACATAATATCACACTATTATAGTTACATACTGGGCACATAGTTTCACACTATTATAGTTACATACTCGGCACATAATATCACACTATCATAGTTACATACTGGTAACATAATATCACACTATTATAGTTACATACTGGGCACATAATATCACTATCACAGTTACATACGAGAACATAATATCACACTATTACAGTTACAAATTGGCCGCATAGTATCACAGTATTATATTTACATAATCGGTACATTCTATCACACTATTACAGTTACATACTGGGCACATACTAACATTATCACAGTTACATACTGGGCACATAATATCACCATCACAGTTACATACTGGGCACATAATATCACACTATTACAGTTACATAGTGGGTACATAATATCACACTATTACAGTTACATATTGGGCACATAATATCACACTATTACAGTTACATACTGGAAACATAATATCACACTATTATAGTTACATACTGGACACATATTATCACACTATTACAGTCACATACTGGGCACATATTATCACACTATTATAGTTACATCCTGTACACATAGTATCACACTATTACAGTTACATACTGGGCGCATATTATCACGCCAATACAGTTACATACTGAACACATAATATCACGCTATAACAGTTACATACTGGGCATATAATATCACACTATGACAGTTACATACTGGGCGCATAGTATCACGCTATTACAGTTACATACTGGGCACATAATATCACACTACTATAGTTACATACTTGGCGCATAGTATCACACTTTCATAGTTACATACTGTGCACATAGTATCTCACTATTACAGTTACATACTGTGCACATAGTATCACACTATCTCAGTTACACACTTCGCACTTTGTATCACACTATTACAGTTACATACTGTGCACATAGTATCACACTATTATAGTAACATGCTGAGCACATAATATCACACCATTACAGTTAAACCTGGCGCATAGTATCACACTATTACAGTTACATACTTGGAACATAGTTCTACACTATCACAGTTACATACTTGGCACAGTGTCACACTATTACAGATACATACTGGGCACATAATATCACACTATTACAGTTACATGCTGGGCACAAAATATCACATTATTACAGTTACATACTGGGCGCATAGTATCACACTATTATAGTTACATACTGGGCCCATAATATCACCATCACAGTTACATAGTAGGTACATAATATCACACTGTTAAAGTTACATACTGGGCACATAGTTTCACACTATCATAGTTACATACTAGGCACATAATATCACACCATTATAGTTATATACTAGGCACATAATATCACACCATTTCAGTTACATACTGGGCACATATTTTCACTACCACGGTTACATACTGGGCACATAATATCACACTATTATAGTTACATACTGGGCACATAGTTTCACACTATTATAGTTACGTACTAGGCACATAATATCACACTATTACAGTTACAAATTGACCGCATAGTTTCACACTAATATAGTTACATACCGGGCACATAATATCACCATCACAGTTACATAGTGGGCACATTATATTACACTATTACAGTAACAAATTGGGCGCATAGTTTCACACTATTATAGTTACATATTGGGCACATTGTTTCACTATCACAGTTGCATACTGGCACATAATATCACACTATTATAGTTACATACTGGGCACATAGTTTCACACTATTATAGTTACATACTGCGCACATAATATCACACTATCATAGTTACATACTGGTAACATAATATCACACTATTATAGTTACATACTGGGCACATAATATCACTATCACAGTTACATACGGGAACATAATATCACACTATTACAGTTACAAATTGGCCGCATAGTATCACAGTATTATATTTACACAATGGGCACATTCTATCACACTATTACAGTTACATACTGGGCACATACTAACATTATCACAGTTACATACTGGGCACATAATATCACCATCACAGTTACATACTGGGCACATAATATCACACTATTACAGTTACATAGTGGGTACATAATATCACACTATTACAGTTACATATTGGGCACATAATATCACACTATTACAGTTACATACTGGAAACATAATATCACACTATTATAGTTACATACTGGTCACATATTATCACACTATTACAGTCACATACTGGGCACATATTATCACACTATTATAGTTACATCCTGTACACATAGTATCACACTATTACAGTTACATACTGGGCGCATATTATCACGCCAATACAGTTACATACTGAACACATAATATCACGCTATAACAGTTACATACTGGGCATATAATATCACACTATGACAGTTACATACTGGGCGCATAGTATCACGCTATTACAGTTACATACTGGGCACATAATATCACACTACTATAGTTACATACTTGGCGCATAGTATCACACTTTCATAGTTACATACTGTGCACATAGTATCTCACTATTACAGTTACATACTGTGCACATAGTATCACACTATCTCAGTTACACACTTCGCACTTTGTATCACACTATTACAGTTACATACTGTGCACATAGTATCACACTATTATAGTAACATGCTGAGCACATAATATCACACCATTACAGTTAAACCTGGCGCATAGTATCACACTATTACAGTTACATACTTGGAACATAGTTCTACACTATCACAGTTACATACTTGGCACAGTGTCACACTATTACAGATACATACTGGGCACATAATATCACACTATTACAGTTACATGCTGGGCACAAAATATCACATTATTACAGTTACATACTGGGCGCATAGTATCACACTATTATAGTTACATACTGGGCCCATAATATCACCATC
This sequence comes from Saccoglossus kowalevskii, assembly GCF_978046115.1. Classification (NCBI taxonomy): domain Eukaryota; kingdom Metazoa; phylum Hemichordata; class Enteropneusta; family Harrimaniidae; genus Saccoglossus; species Saccoglossus kowalevskii. Next base: position 12,683,169 of record NC_140643.1, on the reverse strand, counting down.
ACAGTTACATAGTAGGTACATAATATCACACTGTTATAGTTACATACTGGGCACATAGTTTCACACTATCATAGTTACATACTAGGCACATAATATCACACCATTATAGTTATATACTAGGCACATAATATCACACCATTACAGTTACATACTGGGCACATATTTTCACTACCACGGTTACATACTGGGCACATAATATCACACTATTATAGTTACATACTGGGCACATAGTTTCACACTATTATAGTTACGTACTAGGCACATAATATCACACTATTACAGTTACAAATTGACCGCATAGTTTCACACTAATATAGTTACATACCGGGCACATAATATCACCATCACAGTTACATAGTGGGCACATTATATTACACTATTACAGTAACAAATTGGGCGCATAGTTTCACACTATTATAGTTACATATTGGGCACATTGTTTCACTATCACAGTTGCATACTGGCACATAATATCACACTATTATAGTTACATACTGGGCACATAGTTTCACACTATTATAGTTACATACTGCGCACATAATATCACACTATCATAGTTACATACTGGTAACATAATATCACACTATTATAGTTACATACTGGGCACATAATATCACTATCACAGTTACATACGGGAACATAATATCACACTATTACAGTTACAAATTGGCCGCATAGTATCACAGTATTATATTTACACAATGGGCACATTCTATCACACTATTACAGTTACATACTGGGCACATACTAACATTATCACAGTTACATACTGGGCACATAATATCACCATCACAGTTACATACTGGGCACATAATATCACACTATTACAGTTACATAGTGGGTACATAATATCACACTATTATAGTTACATACTGGGCACATAATATCATCATCACAGTTACATACTGGGCACATAATATCACACTATTACAGTTACATAGTGGGTACATAATATCACACTATTATAGTCACATACTGGGCACATAATATCACACTATTATAGTTACACACTGAGCACATGATATCACACTATTACAGTTACATACTGGACACATTGTATCACACTATTATAGTTACATACTGGACACATAGTATCACACTATTACAGTCACATACTGGGCACAAAGTGTCACACAATTATAATTACATACTGGGCACATAGTATCACACTATTACAGTTACATACTGGACACATAGTATCACACTATTACAGTTACATACTGGGCACATAATATCACACTATGACAGTTACATACTGGGCGCATAGTATCACGCAATTACAGTTACATACTGGACGTATAGTATCACGCTATTACAGTTACATACTGGGCATATAATATCAAACTATGACAGTTACATACTGGGCGCATAGTATCACGCTATTACAGTTACATACTGGGCACATAATATCACACTATGACAGTTACATACCGGGCGCATAGTATCCCGCTATTACAGTTACATACTAGGAACATAGTATCATACTATTACAGTTACATACTGGGCACATAGTATCACGCTATTACAGTTACTTACTAGGCACATAGTATCACACTAATACAGTTACATACTGGGCACATAGTATCACGCTATTACAGTTACATATTGAGCAATAAGTATCACATTATTACACAGATACATACTTAGTACGTAGCATCACACGTTTACAAGGCTACATACTGTTTATATAACATAACGCTATTACACAGTTACGTACTGTGCACATAGTATCACACTATTATAGTTATATACTGGGCACATAACATCACACAATTACAGTTACATACTGGGCACATAATATCAAACTACTATAGTTACATACTTGGCACATAATATCACACTATTATAGTTACATAATGGGTACATAATATCACTATCACAGTTACATACTGTGCACATAACATCACACTATTATATTTACATACTGTGCACATAATATCACTTTCACAGTTACATACTCGGCACAAAATATCACACTATTATATTTACATACTGTGCACATAATATCACTTTCACAGGTACATACGGGGCACAAAATATCACACTATTATATTTATATATTGTGCACATAATATCACTTTCACAGTTACATACTGGGCGCATAGTATCACACTATTATAGTTACATACTGGGCACATAGTATCACTATCACAGTTACATACTGGGCACATAATATAACACTATTACAGTTACAAATTGGGCGCATATAGTTACATACTGGGCACATAGTATCACTAACACAGTTGCATGCTGGGAACATAATATCACACTATTATAGTTACATACTAGGCACATAATATCACCATCACAGTTACATACTGGACACATAATATAACACTATTACTGTTACAAATTGGGCACATAATATCACACCATTATAGTTACATTCTATGGAAACAGTTTCACACTATTATAGTTACACACTGGGCACATAGTTTCACACTATTATAGTCACATACTGGGCACATAATATCACACTATTATAGTTACATACTGGGCACATAGTTTCACAATCACAGTTGCATACTGGGCACATAATATCACACTATTATAGTTACATACTGGGCACATAGTTTCACACTATTATAGTTACCTAATGGGCACATAATATCACTATCACAGTTACATACTTTACACATAATATAACACTATTACAGTTACAAGTTGGGCGCATAGTATCACAGTATTATATTTACATAATGGGCACATTGTATCACACTATTACAGTTAAATACTAGGCACGGCACATAGTATCACTATCACAGTCACATATTGGGAACATAATATCACACTATTATAGTTATAAATTGGGCACATATAGTTACATATTGGGCACACAGTATCACTAACACAATGGCATACTGGGCACATAATGTCACACTATTATAGTTACATACTGGGCAAATAGTTTCACACTATTACAGTTACATACTGGGCACATAATATCACACTAATACAGTTACAAATTGGGCGCATAGTTTCACACTATTATAGTTACATACTGGGCACATAGTATCACTATAACAGTTACATACTGGGCACATAATATAACACTATTACAGTTACAAATTGGGCGTATAGTATCACACTATTACAGTTACAAACTGGGCGCATAGTATCACACTATTACTGTTACATACTTTGTACACAGTGTCACACTATTACAGTTACATACTCGGCGCATAGAATCACACTATTACAGTTACATACTGATTACATTGTGTCACATTATTACAGTTACGTACTGGGCACATAGTGTCAAACTATTACAGTTACATAATCGGCACATAATATCACTGTCACAGTTACATACTTGGTACATAAAATCACACTATTACAGTTTCAAATTTGGCGTATAGTATCACACTATTACAGTTACAAACTGGGCGCATAGTATCACACTATTACTGTTACAAATTGGGCGCATAGTATTGTACTATTACAGTTACATAATGGGCTCATAGTATCACACTATTACAGCTACATAATGGATACATGGTGTCACATTATTACAGTTACATACTGGGCACCTAGTGTCAAACTATTACAGTTACATAATAGGCACATAGTATCACACTATTACAGTTACTTACTGGGCGCATAGTATTGTACTATTACAGTTACATACTGGGCGCATAGTATTATACTATCACAGTTACATACTTGGTACATAAAATCACACTATTACAGTTACATACTGGGCGCATAGTATTATACTATTACAGTTACATACTGGGCGCATAGTATTATACTATTATAGTTACATACTGGGCGCATCGTATCACACCATTACAGTTACACACTGGGCACATAATATCGCACTATTACAGTTACAGGCTGAGCACATAATATCACAATATTACAGTTACATAGTGCGCGCATAGTAACACACTTATAGTTACATACTGGACACATAATATCACTGTATTACAGTTACATACTGGGCACATAATATCACACTATTACATGTTCATACTGGGAACATAGGATCACACTATTACAGTTACATAATGGGCACATATTATCACGTTATTACAGTTACATATTGAGCAATAAGTATCACATTATTACACAGCTACATACTTAGTACGTAGCATCACACGTATACAAGGCTACATACTGTTTACGTAACATAACGCTATTACACAGTTACGTACTGTGCACATAGTATCACACTATTATAGTAACATGCTGAGCACATAATATCACACCATTACAGTTAAACCTGGCGCATAGTATCACACTATTACAGTTACATACTTGGAACATAGTTCTACACTATCACAGTTACATACTTGGCACAGTGTCACACTATTACAGATACATACTGGGCACATAATATCACACTATTACAGTTACATACTGGGCACATAATATCACACTATTACAGTTACAGACTGGGCACATAATATCACACTATTACAGTTACATAGTGCGCGCATAGTATCACACTTATAGTTACTGGGCACATAGTGTCACACTATTATGTTCACATACTGGGTACATAATTTCACATTATCCTAGTTACATACTGGACACATAATATCACATGAGCACATAGTATCACACTATGACAGTTACATACTGGGCGCATAGTATCACGCTATTACAGTTACATCCTGGGCACATAGTATCATGCTATTACCGTTACATATTGAGAAATAAGTATCACATTATTACACAGGTACATACTTAGTACGTAGCTTTACACGTTTACATTGTTTACAAGGCTACATACTGATTACGTAACATAACGCTATTACACAGTTACGTACTGTGCACATAGTAGCACACTATTATACAGTTACATACTGATAACATTCTAATGTGGATAGCTTAACGCGCTACAGTTGTCACCCCGCCTTGTATTCGACGTGTATTGTCCGAGTGAAAAGTACATTGTTTGTTCATATGAGATTTGTGTGCTGTGTAACCACTGAAGCGTTTTGAAGTAATTCGTCGAAATAAGTATATTCATGGTTAAACTAAAATTTCATTTGCATTATGATTGTTTTGAACTACAATTGAACAAATGCTTCTGTTTAAATATGTTCATGAACTGGTTTAATAACAGTGAGATTTTGTTATTGTCCTTCGCATTGTACATTACATTTAATATTGAAATGGTGTTATTTCTTGTCATTAAACATATTTCAGAAATTGAAAATGTGTTCAAGAAACAACCATGAATAAACTGTATATATGTTTGTTTTTCTCAAATCCTGGAATGCAAAATACAATTGTGGTTTGAGGGGCTCTGATCTGTAAATACACAATGCAGTGCTAAATAAATGTCATACGTCATTTACAATATCTCGGGTCTAGTAAAAATCATTGTTATTTGTCTTGTGACATTCCACCCATCACTTGCGGTTGCTCAGTTTTGTTGATTAAAACAAACAATCTGTTATTTCGTTGCTCACCGTGTTGTATATGGTGACACGTGTCATGTATTTCACATATAAACCTTTTAGTGTCATATTTCATTCTGATGAGAGCTCTTCAAAGCAAAACGATATACTGACATTGAGTCAAGAAAAACGTTAAATTTCATCAATGTGTAAACGTTCCAATTGTCGAATGCCAATATGTGTAGACGCGTAAAATGCATCTGCCACCGTTACAAACAGCGGCAGTAAAACGCATGTGTCCGAGACGCAAAGCGACACAGTAGTACAGTACAACAAGACGTAAGGGAGAGAGAGAGAGCAGTCTAAAAATTTGTCTGTGAAGTGTGGGGTCTGCATGTGATATTGATACAAGTAAACAACTGTCATTTGCACGCTGAATGCCGCTTTACCGTCCACAGTCAGCTGTTTTTTTTTGTACTAGGGCAATGAGGGTCAGGGTTACCGCGTTCAGAATTGTATAATGCTGTTGTAAGAACTGACTAATAATTTAGGCAGTGGTTATCAACGAGTTCCGTTAATTGCAAGGCGGCTGTATTCCGCTATACATGCAATAAGGCTTTCTAAAGAGATTTTTCTTAAAATTTGCGCCAGTGTAGTGCGTGCGCATTGCGTTTGTTTATGAATAATGAGAATACGTCACTGACGGCGCCTTGAGAAACACTCTGATAGCGAAAGTGATTATTTATCCGGCCCTTTTTTCCAAACCTATGTAAAAAGATATATAATATTCAGGTTATTAACAAAATATGGGAATTTATGTTCTCTTGCCTCATATACTCCATGAGTATTTTGTTTATGTTATTTATCATATGATGGGATCAAAAGGTCAAAAAATTACAATAACAGAAATACAAATACGACAGCACCATAGGTTACAAAGATATATATCACAGAATATCGAAATCGATGTATAAGTAATACGATATTCGTCGTTTACTACAAAGGCATATGACCACTTCCTGCTGCCAGGCTGAAATATCAATTTCAGTTACTTTGCAATAAACCTTATGCCTGTTTAAACTTTTGACCACCGTAGACAATTTGTAACACCCTTCAACAAAATAAACCTTCATTTTTTATACATTTGAGGAAGACCAGTAAACAATTGTCAATACACTCCATTTGGTCTAACATTTCAAAAGAAATTAGAGAAAATATATTCAAATCTACAAAATGTAACACTAAAATATTGTTGGGGAACATTAAGGTATTTAGAGTCTTTAAAACAACAAAGAAGCACTAACAGTGTATACATACTTAAAATGATAGCGACAACACTCGTATCACTATTGCATTTTGCATTAGAGTAAATGAGCTTTCCAGCTTAGTGTAAATATATGTATATACATACATAACACTGAAATGCGCGTAATAAAACAATTACAGTAATTGCAGTCTCACACTGATCCACATTAAGTGTATTCAGTTGTATTGATTGGTGAATGATTAACTGTCTTGTTTTAGTAAAAGAAGCGACGAGAAGACTAACATATAAAGCGCACTTTGTTACGCTATATATAGATTATTATATTGCTCGATATATCAGGTAGAAAGAACCCAATTTCACAAATAAAACACAACCAATATAAAAAAAGAATTGACTTATTAGTAATAAAAATTAGGAACATAATGTATTGGAAATCTGTTAGCAATGGCAAACTTGGATATTCAGTATTCAGCATTTCTCAGTATATTTTGATGATGGGTAATGATATAATCTGTATACCATTTTTGTTCAGCCTTTCAAAATTAATTCAAAAGGCCTCTCTCGTTCGAAACCAATCATTACTCAATAGGGCATTTAACAATAGTGATGATTTCAGTATTAATCGAAAACACATAGGTCATCAATAAAATAAAAATGTGGTTGCTACAAACAAGACTATAGTTGTTTCATCTGTAATATTTTTTTATAGGTTTAAAAATTATTTTTTATATTCTTAATTAAAAAAAATGTTAATTGTTTAACGAATGTCATTAACTGAGGATATTAATGATAATACTATGGAACTGAATTTATTTATAGATTTACAAATTATTTTTCAAATTCTGAGAATAAAAAAAAATGTTAATTGTTTAATAAATTATCATTAACTGCGAATAATAGTGATAATACTACGGAGCTGCGGTGTATATTTTAGTATCACCCACTCTTATAACGCTGTTACTATAATTCTGTCTTTATAGACATTGACATTTCTAACGACCATGTTATTTCAGCAACTGAAACCACCACCCAAGTTATTATGCTAATTAAGCACGTACCAAACGACAAATTATAAAAAATCTGTGAGACATTAAACAATAGTTGTAAACTGTTTCTCAAACAGGTTTACTTCAATAACATGTTGTGCATATCTATATGAACACGAAAACAATTCACACGCACGTTTTAACAAACCATAGTGTATAGCTGGGTTCTAGTTTTAACAAGGTTCATATACCTGAATTATTCTCAATAATTGACCACATCTCTGTTACACATCCATATTAACCAATTATTGACGCGCGAAATTTATTTATCCTCAAATGGTTTCATTTTCAAATTATACCTAGTTGACTAATATAAAAACGGATTAAGATATATGCGGATTAAGAAATGTTAGATGTGAGTATTATATATGGGCAATGTAACATATAACGCGTGTCTAGTGCCTGATGAACTAAGTTCTTGTGTTTTGTTGCAGTTTGTTATTATCCCTGGTTTACACGCACTCTTATTTAATAGTAGGATAGGATCACTGAGACGTGATATGACTTTATGAACTTTTAAATCTGTGTGCAATATAGCAGTGTTTTAGTTCACATGCATACTATTATGTTGTGTCTACATATAGTCATTAGACACGCAAAGAAACGTGCGTAGTACTACTCATTTTGTACAGAGTGGATGTTGATATGTTCAGCATTCTGTGTTTCACATGTTCTAATGTGTAAAATATTAGAAATATATAAAGTACATATTGTTTATTTTGTGATTGAGCGACTTTAAATAAACAGTAAATCGGCAGATGTTGCTTATCCCGGTTATCCTGATACCATTGTACCTCGTAGTGTGTCACGCCACCGTGTCTAATAAATAGGACAGACTCACAATCGTAGAGTAAATCAACGTAATAGTAACAAATATACAATATATTACCAGGTGAATGTTAACATAGTTGTCGGCTTTAATTGTAATAGAATCCCCTCCCCAAGAAAACGATTAGTGTATGGTAATAGTTGATGTTAAAAATTACCGTAAATATTTGTGATGTTCGATTTGTGTAAACATGTGACACACAAGAACAGTCTGTGTTTTCATTCTATATACACAAGTCGTAGCTAGGGGGGGTCAGTGACATGTAACAAGTGGCACTTCAATTTAACGTCAAGCACTGATGCTATACGAAAGTTCATTTACCTATGTCGCTTTACCGCGACTGTGTTTCAATTAATGCAAATCTTACACAACGTAGTTACTGGTTTTAGATATTTCAATTGCAGGCAGTCAGTTTAATAAATTTGCTAACATGGCAGTCTATAATTGATATATATTTGGCAGCATGTGTTACTGAAACTGACTGAGACGTGTGAATTTTAAGAGATTCTCTGAATTCGCTAATAAATTAAACAATGTCTGATTTTAATAAACATAACATCAATAATTAACATTTTTTTATATTTAATATGTTTCTATATACATTTTGCAAATTCTATTACTAATTGAGCAAACTGTAACTGTTAAATGATGGTAATTATTGATCATATCAAGTTTAAATATGCTAATCTGTCCGACAGTAAACACCTTGTTGTCACAGATCAATATTCAATCAATTGCATGGCGTTGTCAGTTGAATGTCGAGTACTCTGAAAGCAACGTATTCAAAGGATCATTTGATGGTATTTTTAGTGAGTGTGATATGTACTATTAATACGTCACCAATATGTGGCTTTGCTCGTAGTTAGTTTGTGCGCGCACGGACATCGTCTTATGCACAAATGCAATTTTGTTTTAATAATTATTGCACGACTGGTTACGAAACATACTTGTATGACATACTCGGACTTGCTGCAATTACTATATATAATATTTATATAGACATAAGAATTTGTAATATTGATTTATGCCCATGCAGTCACCGTATCTATATTGTATATAAATAGATATAATTGAAATGCATATAATAATTATATGCGACACGAATACAGGTTAAAATGAACTGGTGACATACTAATGCAATTGCATATGACAACAGATATTAGCATCATGTAAACTATAAAAAAAACAGAATTCAAATCGTTGTCATAATTTGCATATTATCTGTGTTACTGATATTTGCTCCCTCCCTCTGTGACAATCAGTCACACGACCAGACAAATCCATAAACAAGAAATACTTACGTGGATATTACGACCACCTGCGTTCATCTAGGACCGACATTGCGCATAAAGAACGTCCTTCGCCCATTATGTTATGGGTTTTTTTCTTCTTTTATTAGCGGCAGTGGAAAATGCATAGTTAATTGACTTCGAAACACCTGACATTACTTCTTCAATATGTTCTCCGTGTACCTTGTCTGATTTATTCCGATTTGCTCATTCAGTGTAAATGTAACTGTATACCGTTTGCAATGTACACGGTGTTTATGAGTGAGATATTTCGATTAGCCATGTTGTCGTTTTTGTAAAATTTGTGTGTACATGACTGATTCGCCTGGATGACATGATTGATTGTATTTCATATCCATACCATATAAGCATAGTGTACTCTTCATTCATTTTGTAAACATAGCATCCAATATGGTGGGCATATTGTGACATTTTGTGATAGCATTCGTAATCCAAATATCTACTAATAATAATATATTTAATTATACTCCGCAATGTTTTGAGACGTACGCGTGACGTAAACGGACATTTTTTTTGAAAAACTAAAATACAGAATAATAAAAAATAAATAAAAATAATAAATCATAACAATCATACGGTGGCGGCCACATGGCGGACATATACCCAGGGACACTAGCGTCTAAACTGTGGACATTTGAACTCTAAACACCTGCTCCCAGGAATGCCAAACAGTAAACTGTAGTTCAACCAGGAATCAAGGGCATGACAACTTCAGTTGTTCTAACTGATAGGCTAGTTCTGATTTCAAGTAATATTGAATAGTATGGCTTGTCGTAGACAACTATTCTCAAAATTAATAAATTTCACACTATTTATTTAATAACGTCAATGATGTGAACTTTTTTTTTTACTTTCTTGTTGTTTAAATCCGAGAGGCGAAAAATGTCATTCTACTGCTGGAATTAATTTAACAATGACTTACTAAATCAAATTTGTTAACTAAAATTATGTTTGTTCTAATTTTGCACGCAGTGTTCAAATATCTCCCAATACATGTTCGCTACATCATAGCCAAATACACTGAAGAGTAAAAAAAAGGTATTGTCATCATCAAGTACAAGATGATAAGATATATAGTTGGGCGTCTCAAATATGGATGAGATCTTGTCCAAAACATTAGCAGTCCCAACGTCGAACAAACGGGTATAGAATGGTATGTATGGAAACCATTGCATTTGTTACAAAGACATTTTATGATAGGCTAAATAATATATGTACTACTATAAACAATGTCATATTGTTACTTTCTGTGAATAGGCATAACAAATGTCTCTTAGACACTTTCTTTACACTATGCAATGTCTTCCTGTGACATTAACGTAACCAATCGGATATAAAAAGGACACCTATGACCAGCGACTGTGTGCGTTTATATGCGATTGTCATTATATAAGATTAAATGTCTGTCTTCTGTTGCGGTAACGAGGTTAATTAATTTGTCATTTGTCAATTGGCGACGCCGGGCATAAGGCCGATTATTGGTATCAGTATATAATTGCTAACTCAAATTTGGAGAACATTTCTTTATATTTTGAATAACTTTAATTAACTTTAATAACATTGATAATATTGAAGTGAACGACATTTTGCATGTACAATATTAATGAGCTGATATCAGCTACAAGACAGCGATTCGAAAATACTGTGTACACGTTTCATTTATTTTAATACCGCGTTTTATTAATTTGTTGATTATATTTTTGTTAATTAGCGACAACTCGGTAACATACGACTGTGTATTACCCATACACTTGACAGCGTACGATGACTTATCCTTCCGGATTATTCTAACTTCCGTCAGTGTTGTTACAACTCTAAACTATACTATAGTATTTTTGTTATATCCGCTCACTTCTTTGAATGTCACTAGGCGATTTGTGGTATTGTCAGTGAGTGCAGCTGTCGGGGATGTCAATCAAACTTACCAGCGTGTGCGTCAGAAACGGAAGTTAACAGTGACAACACAATTTCAACTATGGCTAGACTACAGAGATCAGCGTCCTATTGACGCCATTATGTGAGTGGTATCGACGCCGTTTCAAGGCAACACCCTTCACCTTAAAGCCGACATGCCTTTCAATATTCAATAACAAGTATATGTGCGATGACAGTTACATGAACAGAATAAGCCGTTGTACAATGCGCGCAAGTTGTGGCTACAAATCGCCAGTGTTTATTTAATATAATATTCATTTGAGTGATTCGTTTTAATGTATATTAGCAATCTCCGTCGCCATCTACGTGAAAATACAGTGTGTTTATTTTTGATAATATTTAGAATTTCAACGTGTCGTAATTTCGTTTATTATTCATTTTCTCTCCTACCTAGTATATACATTTTTTTCAAATCAATAGACCTTTCAATGAGATGTTGTACGTTTAAAAATTCTTTCCAAACTCTCCGTAGTTCGTACTTACTGTAAAAGTGTCCTTGTCTGAAGCAAAACACGGTAGGAACAATACGTTCCATGTGACAATCATGGTTATGTGTTTCAGTCAAATATTTGATGACAGCCTGTCGTTTGATAGATGTGATTGGCTGATGTTCGCAGTACGGATGGTCAAATGAAAGTTATTGTTGAAGACAGGATTAATAGCAATGTCACCGGGAGTTAAAATAGATTCAACTTAACATGTCGACCTATGTGCGGGTATATTGGATGGATGGGAAAATAAATGTATCTAAGAGCTTTAGTGACATTGCCCATTTGAGCGCAATACACAATGTGACCAAACATGCTGAGTGAATCTCCTTGACAGTCTAAGTGTTATATAAACCCATGTCACGTCAGTTGTCCGGTAATTTAAACTTCAAGTAGTGCTGAGGAATTGAGTCAATATAGGATGCTAATAGACTGATCTAATAACTGTACTTGAAACCAAACACCAAAGAATCAATACTCGTGTAATTGTTTTTAGTTTTTATAAGTAGGTTAGGATTGGTAGGTACGTTGGGTCGGTAGGTTGGATTCTTCCTATAATACTATGATAACAGCTTTGCGTTTTCCAAAATGTGAAATACCTTCGTTTTAGGGGGAAAACAGCTAATTTGGACGAGAAAATGAAATACTAGTAAATATATAATTGATTTGTATTTGAAATATTTTACAATTTAAAATGACTGTCAAAAGTAGAACTATAAAAAACAGAAAGCCAATATTTAAATCTAAAAACAAGCTTGGTTTTAATTTGAACTAACTTCATGTAATATATTAATGAGGTAAACATCTCATTTTCTTTTGTTAGTAGCGCCATGCTTCTTTACTCTATGATAAATAGTTACTCATATGTTTAACAAATTACAGAAGTAATTTCCCTGTCTGACTGAAGAGGGCGCATGTATACAAGTTTATATGTGGTATACTTTTTCCTGTGTATTACATATGGTCATTATTCTCAAGATAGTTCGCTTTAAGTTGTTGACGGTGATCCACAGTTAAATGAGTATTGTCTGTAATAACAAATTCATACCTTGGATCAAATGCTTTCATGGAATCACAACACCAATTTTTAATTTTATGACTCAACCCATTTAATTATTCAATAATGTAGGTAATTCATTTCCAGAAGGCTGTCAAATTTACCCGTACATAATTGTACACACTCACAAACGACACACACAATTTCTAAAGTTCGCGTAATCATGTGTTTCTGACACAAAGATGTGTGCTAACAATGAAGCTCGACATTTGTCGTAGTACAATAAAATAAACACTTACGTACATGGGTGCGTGCTGTAAAGTGGTTCACAAACAAAAGAAAAATACTCAAAGAAACTTAATCATTCTAAAATGCTATGTCTGTCGTGCCGGAAAATAGAATGACTTGACCTAAAAGGAGTGTAAAGAATCAATCAGACATTTTCGAATGTTCAGTTCACTGACGCTTAATTTAAGACCCACAGTCAACTACGCAACAATCTGCGCAAGTCTTGAAGGTTTAACGTACTATAAGTGCTGTTCATATGTTACATTATCGTCTGTTTTTCAAACAGAAAAGTTTGATGTTATGTTTTGTTAAGAGTAGTGGCGATTGTTGTCAACATTAAGCCTAACACACTTTACATCCATGCTAAATAATGCATACGTGGCTCGAGCAATATACAAATATTCGCTGCTATGTGATATGGGTGACCACGTTTTTTGATAACTATATATTATTATAGAATGATCTAATATATCACGTGATGGGTTCATCATAGTATGATATACAAATATGGTAAAGCTATTTTGACAGCTATTCAAATATCAGACATACAATTCGATTAGCAAAGCGTGGTATGATTGGAGTCTGTGACAATGCGGCATGTAACTGCCAAATTGGGTCAAGTTGGGGATATGGTAGAACTGCTCAAACTAGCCAGTGTACTGAGCAATTAATACACAGTTAACAATATTAAGAATAACAATTGTTGAAGGCGCACCATTGTCGCGCCAAGTAAACTATTGCCGCAAGTCTATTACCTGGATAATAAGTACAACATACCAAGATCGGATTTCTGACAAGCAGTAAAGTCAGTTTAATCGTATGATCTTGTTTGTAGCCTTATTTTAAATTTGTTATTAACTCTATAAGTTTGATACAATATTCTTGTTGTAGGACTATGGAGCAACACTCTTCCTATCCCTTCGATGGGATGATCCAAGACTAAGTTTCATTGGAATTGAACCAATTGATCTACGCTCTGGGTCGAATTTACTGGATAAAATATGGACACCCGATTTGTATTTCACAAACGTAAAAGAGGCCAAAATACATGAGGTTACTGTGACCAATAAACACGTACGCATTCATCCAGATGGCCATGTGCTCTACGATATGAGGTACAGTCAACCAAATTAATTTGAATTTCCATAAACTGCCAACACATTCGTTAAACCGTCTATTATTTTTCATGTTGGAGCGACTAATATGACTATGCATTGAAGATATGAAATTCGTTCTGTAAGTTAGACTTCTCATAATGACTGCATACTTGTCATAAATTGATTTTCGACGGCTTGCCTGGTATTTATTTAATCTACAATTATTTCTTCTCAGCTGTTAGAATGTACATATGCCAACATGCATTTCTTTTACTTCCTAGAGTGAGCCTTGTACTTATTTGTCATCTATACCTACAGCGATTTCCAATGGATAAGCAAACGTGTGGGATTGAGCTGGAAAGTTGTAAGTAATTACGTTTCGAAATTTGAAAAGTTTGGATATAATTATATTTGACTGCCCTCAACGATGCAGCGGGTTGTAAGTTATTTAAGAGCATGTTCAGAGCAATAACCCGAGCATTGACCCCGTTTTAGTCATCGAATATTGAAAATGAACATTGCACAACAAGGATTGAAAATAAAATCTGTTGTAAGGCGTGTTCATTGACTCACCCAAAGGACGAAATTAGTTTAAATTGTCTAACACTTGTGTAGCTAATGCGTCATTAGGAGGTTAAGCTAATAGGACGTCGGGGACACATTGACAAACACTACTTGTATACATGTGCAAAACTGATGAGATTAGTCGCTCATGGCGTGAAAGGTTTAAATTAATCCGTTGCGTACTGTAGTCAATTGAACATACATTCAATAATGCCGGAAATGGAAAGTGTGCATTTAGGACTTTACTGAGTACTAGTACATTTCACTATGGTATCCGATTTTGCCAAACAATGTCACGAAATGTAACAAAGGAAATAGTGTAGAATATACTATAACATAGAGCGATTAGTAATTACTAGCAAAGTAATTTACTCATCACCCGGACTTGAAAAGTATTCTCTCAATTGCAAAGTATTTGTATTTGCTCTATTTACTTAATTGGAATAAAGACCATTGGTGTTCTGTCAATTATTCTGCTACAGACACATATATTAAGAAACGTATTACACGGAATATATACCGTAGAAGTTTGCAATATACTCGGGAATCTTTTTCCATGTAAAAGAAAAAGAGGGCGATATTACACTAGTAACACGCCTGTATGGGTGAGGCGTTTCGTGAGAGTACTCGCATAATAGGTCACGTGTCCACCACCAATGTGTACGATTTTCACCAAAGAAATATGTACTTGAAAATATGTAATGTTGATAACGATTCCAGTACCTCGTGTTCAGAACAGTCTTACTTGAGAGACCAAGCTAGACCCACCAAGAGTGGTAATATAATACGATCAGCGCTCTTCAGAAATCTGCAGTCAACTGGTGCGTGGTTTTAGTGTACTACTATATGAATTAAATATAATACTCATATTAACTCAGTGTTATCCATCTGTTCTCATCACGCGATTATTTACAGTAAAAGTATGATGCACGTAGTGAACTGTTTATTATTCGATCATTGTTCAGTGTGTATGCAACTGCACCGGGTGGTTCAGCCACGTATGGTTACAATTCACAAAGTGTATATGCATCCAGTATGGAGTCGTACCATTAATTAATCTCTTCTTGTGTTAACTTACATGACTCAAAGGGCTGTGGTCGTCGCACAGCGCGTGTTCGAATTTTATGTAAATAAAAAATGTATTTTACACGCGTTGTATACGTCGCTATGAGTCCCATGTCGAACAGGACGCGGCAAGACGACTGCCGCCCTTTAAAATGGTTTCAATTGATACGATGCACTTCAGTAGCGATGTACATTGATGGTATAAGTCACGTGATTTCAGTAAACAGTTTCAAAGAATTTCAAGATACTCTGAAATGTACATCGGTTTCTTTGTGATATTTGGATAATGATACTACGCCAATTGGCAAACGATACGTATTCGGTATTTCGATTTAAATTGCTTTCCCGTTATTAGTAAAATAATACCTAATTAAATACTGTTTTGAGCGAGCGCGTTCGTCTACACCTGAACATAGATTGACGTCAGTGTGGAGTTCTGTCTACTTTTTAAAACTTGAAACACGGATAATTTTTCGATACTAGGGCAAAGCGTTCTCCGTGAGACGCTCTCCATCACCCTGACATGATTAAATTCAACGTCCATATCGGTGTGGAGTAGTAGAATCAATTTCCAATTTATCCAGTATTAGTATCACATCACAAGTATAATACCGCATCTGATTTTATCAGGACGATTTAATAAGACAAATTTAAGTCAATGCGGTTATATATAGCTACATAATCTTACTTTCGATAACATCGCGCACGCTTTTTTGCGTCCTCGCCACTTCAAGTATATTGAATGTATTGACGTCTTTCTCTCTAGAGGGCGTTTTTGTAATCAAATGTGAGTAGACTATACTGATAAGAAACGGATTCACGAGAAATAATTTATTGCTAATTCTTTATTTTGACAGTTGGTTATACAACAAGGGACATACAACTTGATTGGGATGCCAATTTCTCAGCGATCATCGCCCCCGAAGTGGTGATGCCCGAATTTACAGTAGGACTCCCTGTCACAAGTAAAGGAATGAGACGGTACCCCTTAGGTAAGAAAAGAAACGTGTGTTAATACGGCAACACGACGGGGGGGGGGCAGAGTGGTGGTGCACACTTGCAACCACAAATTACGCGTGTGATAACGAAATATTATAACAATATTCGAACTTCTTATAATGGCCGAATATTAGAATTCTATATAAAGCTTGTCACTATCATAAATTAAATTAATAAAAGCAAGTCCGCTTTTATCGCTATTGATGTGTCAAAATATAACGATGTCAGATTTGAAAGAAGAGTAAGTCGATACATTGTATTGTTAAAACCGCTGTTACTGTAATCGCACTCATCATAGAAATATATATATTCAATATCATTCTGCTCTACTTTAACATCATCGCGTGAGGTTACTGTACTCTATAGCAAATGTTGTTTAAAGTCATGACATTTCAACATTTTTTTTTAATTTGCGGAGTAGCCATTTTGATGCTCACGGAACCTCTCCCCTCTGTTGGCGTGTAAATAAAGTTATCTTTGGGGCATATGCGACAGCGTTCTATTTTTACATTTCAATTACACAGTACGCACGTGTCGACATGATTTCACGACATAAGGTGTAGTACTGATGGCATATGTCCCTTCCTTCGAATATATGTATGATAGTAATTCGCGCCAGCTAAAATGAGTGCGCCGAGATGGTGCTGTTTCGTTCGGCCTGAGGTTTTTCCTACTAATATCACGAAATGAATTAGGCGAACACGCGTTCTACACGTACATATGTCACATGTCCTATAGTATTCTTGTTTATGTCATGTATTTTCTTTATAAAATTCAACAGGATATTACGCCCAGCTTCAATGTCAGTTTTCACTTCACCGAGAACTCATTTTCTACGTTATGGAGCATTATGTGCCTTCATTTTTATTGGTTATACTCTCATGGGTTTCGTTCTGGTTGAGTGTTGACGCAACACCAGCTAGGGCAAGTTTGGGTATCACTACAGTTTTAACCTTAACTACGTTGAGTTCCACAGCAAGAACTTCACTGGCAAAAGTCTCTTATACCAAGGTAGAGTAACGTATACAATGTTCAATATTTTGTGGTTTTCTGTAGAGGTAGATTTAGAGAATGATAATATATCATTAATGATGTTGAAAGCTTTTCAGTTATACTTGCTGTGCATGGCGCCCTCTTGGGATAACAGTATAGCACACACGCGTTTGTAAATTGCAATCTCTTCATCTCTGGGTGTCTATCGCGGTTATACATATAGAAAATAATCTATTTGCGCTGCGATCAATAACAACCACTCTACATCTCAACCACTTGGATTAATATGAGTTTCATTTGTGTGGAATATTGCATTCATTTTGCATATCGATGCGACCCCCCCCCCCCACAAATGCTGAGATATTTGTGATTCCTATTGAAATGCAATGGTTATTGTTGAGACCGGATTTTTGCAGTACGTCATTTTAGAAGTGTTAAAGATGGAAATCAATGCATCGCATTCTGATGCTACAATGAATTAATGTGTTGTTTTTTCTCTCGATATTCTGTGGGCGCTTTTTCACAGTGACGTTAACCGGAAGAGGTGCTAATTTCTTTATTTCATAAAAAAAAATGTACGTCACGCGTACAAACAGAAACGTTCTCTACTTGGCGGCAGGCATTGAATTCTTAAAATAATTCGATACAACAGTACAAAAAGTTGAGAAATCAGTCCTTGTGGCATCGACTTTGCATGAAATACGTTGACATACTGGCGTGTGAAATGAAAGTTACAACTCTAAATATCCGTTCAATATATTTTATTTAAACATTCAAGACAAACAATGTACATAGAAATAACATCGATGTGTTTACCTTAGACAGCGCTAGTTACAACAGTTATAACAGCTGTTTTTATAGTTGCAATGATAATACTAGTATAGTTTGATAGCAACAAATATTCAGCATGTGTTAAAATATATAATTAATTTTAGGTTAAAATTACAACAAATAAGTCGGTTATTGGAACACCAGTAATATGGACATTATAGTACACCTATTATCATATGCCAATCATTATACGCCATTTTAGAGCGAAAATGAATTTAGTATGTATTATTAATTGGCGATCTTAAAGTTGTTACGGTTCCCGTCAGAAACCATACCAACCCAATTATAAGTGTATTCAGTCGTTATTTTGACGAGTACAAATTTACCTATTTGACAGGTTAATTTATCTGACATGTTTGTGGCCATTATTTCTGGCTGCTATGCGAGTTAAATTTATAATTCAATATTTCTGAACTGATGAATAAAAAGCAAATTATTATGAATATATTTTTATATTCATGTTATTTGTAACATAAGGTGGCTCTTTGCAGATGATTGCCAAATCAGTAAGTCCACCCGGTCACTTCTTCTTCTTTTTTTAAATATCTACTATAATGTGTTGTTCACCCCGTAGTCGTTCAGGCATTTATTATGGCTATGTGTCCATATGTTCCGCGTGTTATTCTGATTCACCAGCTTCTCGGCTTAATTGAATAATAAGAAATTCTGTTGGGAATTGTCCCAAATACTTACGATGATATTTCAAATGGAAAATAAAATATAAGTTATTTATCTTTCGCCCGCCAGTTGAGAATAATACAGCCTTAGAGGCTTGCCAAAACTCATTTTATAGATGATCTGAAGTGGATAGCAAAATTAAGAGCCATGACATACACTGAATTACGTAGTGGATTTTCTTATCCAAAAAGCTGCTGCGAAAAAAAAACTCTTGGATTTACTAACATTTCGTCAACTGTCATTTGACCAAATCCACAAAGCTCGCCTAATCAACTCGCAATTTTGCCATCACACAGAAACCGACCCGTGCATTTGTCAGAAGAAGGATTGAATTATAGTTGCGTGGAGGGCAGCCTCCTCATTTTTTTTCATCACTTTTGATGCATTTAAATCACTTCTGAATTATTCAAGGCTAAGATTACCGCGTTATTAATACTGTATTGGGCACGTTCAACCATCAATGTAGTAATACGATTTGGTGATAAGCTTTGTGTTGTCTTTATTTCAAGAATGCACACTCATCAATGAAAGCAACTCCTTATTTCATCTCCAATTGTTAAAAAATACACTATTAAATTACTTTCGAGTAAATTGGATTTTCATGATGTTCGTTCTCGTCGTTAAGATTTATCAAAGTTTAGCCTGATTAGACCATACGGAATCGTATTGTTTACTTTTTTCTTCCCAAAACTCTGATAAAGCTCCCTGGTTGAATGCGATTAAACATACGAGACACGACCCAATTAGCCGCTGAGAATAAGATTTTTTCAATTTCCTCGTATTCACGTTATTTGTATATAAGTACGTGAGCTATGGGATTTGACTGGCGGTTTGCTTCCGTATTGCATACGTACAGTCCATAACCCAACCAGACAGGACCTCGTAATGCAATTAATACGTTCTGTTATGCACTGCAGTAACGAATAGCGCAAATAGTTAAATTAAATGCAAAGCACACTACACGGCATTTGTCTGAATGTTATTAATGACCAGTGCGACGAAGTGATTCATCTTCTTAATTAAATTCTGCCCGCCACATGAGTTTGATATTTCTAAAATACTTTTTTTTACATATTGGCGCTTGAATGATACAGAGGTCAAAGTTCCTTTTTGAAAAAATAACAATTTAAATTTGTATTCTGGCATAGATCGATTTGTACTACAGAATCGGTTTATTTATTCATTCATTCATTCTTTTTTAAAATGACATTAAAAACGTTAAGGTAATTCGTTTTGTGTGCGAGTATGTTGCGTAGATTTCTAAGTACATCGAACTTGGCGGTTAAGTGAAGATGATGTTGCCGGGGAACTGAAAAATGATTGTGAAGCAATTATACTCGCACGTGCCTAGTTGCCGATATTCTCACGGTGGCATTTCAAATTTCAAATTCATTGCAGGCACGCGGTCGGGTGTGAACGTGAGCAAATTATTTTTCCAGACGTATAATTTGTTCTTAGGTTTAATTATTAATATTGCTTGTTTCATTTCTATGCTAGGCAATAGATATATGGATGCTAGTGTGCTCGTTGTTTGTATTCGCGGCTCTACTGGAGTTTGCCGTAGCCAGCTATCTTCATAAAGCCACGGATACCTGTGATGCTCACAAGGCCAGGAGACGACAGGTCAGGGAGACGATGTTTTGGCTAAATGCATATGCAGAGCGCCCTTGCTCGTTTCTACACTGTACCTATTATAAATTCCTTATGCTAAACTTTTTTTTCAATATCAAGTACCTGTTAGACACAAAGATCATGTTATTTTCTGTATATTGGATTCCCGCTGTGAAGACTTGTGTAAAATAGCTAAAAGCAGCTCTGTAAAACATATTCACTATAAATCAATGACTACGGGCGTTAATTCTCGAATTCAGTCAGACATGCATTGAATAGCACTTTATTGCAAATGGTGAAAACAAAATAGCAAAACAAATCGACCAACACACACAGCACAAAATGTCCGACGGAAAAATATACGCATGGTTAATAACAATTCCCCGGGAGCTATGCAATTATTTTACTTGTCTTCAAGCACACACGCCCCTTTCTGCGTATCGCACATACATCACAGTCTCCCTCCAAGTAACTGACGTTCATTTCATTCAACCCTATGACATGATTAGTGTGTAGAAAAGCAGTTAAAATAATTGGGTCTTCCACCTTCTCAAACCTTCTCTTATGCTTCATCCCTACAGAGCCTTAACGTGGACAGAAGGACGCCTCCCCATGAACACGAACTCTTAGAATTAACCAGTAAATCAGGACTGCAACACCGCAATCATGAGACACGGATTTACATGGAGGATTCTTTCTACGACGAGCCGCCATCGTTACGAAATAAAGGATATAAACTAATCTCTCGACGAATTGACAGATATTCACGTACTATTTTTCCTGTCACCTTTGCAGCCTTCAATTTTGTATATTGGCCTTATTATTTACATAATTATTACGGTTAATATTATCAACGATTATATGATTCGTCTTTTTGTTTTACATTGGTAACGTAGTATTTGAATAATTCATCCGAATATTAATCTATGGTTTAAATGTATGCACACGCGGTATGTTTACATGTTGGCTGGCAACACACTGGCACGTGATAGCCAGCTGAACTATTATAATATCATCCAATCGCAGCGCTATACCAAGAGGAGGTTAATTAAGCGGAACACACTGCATTTTGGAAATACATTTTTACTTAAATAACGATCAACGTCAGCGTTATTACTTGCTCACTGTGCTCTTGTAGTCTTCCACGATGGATATAGAGATCCAGACTACCGACTGCGACTGAGGAATTTTACCCTGTATCCGTAGACGTGAATGCGTGATACACAAAGCCGATTAACCACTGGGTTTCTATACACTGTCCTTACACGGAATGTGTTTTATCACGTCGGTTGATCACGGCGTGTTGACGCTATTGATTGCTATCGCACTATACCTGTTCTCATCGACCGACGTCTTGATTTGAGGCCATACCTTTCCGTTGGAAACACTTCACTAGCCACGTTGTCACGGTAACATCCAGAGAAGCTGCTTAATTTAGGCATAAAAGAGAGAAGATCAGAACGTTCATCATCAGCATAGGATTTCAATTCAACAATACACTGGCAATCATGAGTGCATCAAGATGCAACTTTTCCTACTAAACAGAGACGTCACGTAAATATCAACGTCAATCACATATTATTTGTGTTCCATTGTTGTCGGGTTTGTCGACTCCTCGACGTGCTAGATTAATTCCGACGTTTCAAGATCATTTACAATAATTACACTTACTTATAACAGAGTAGGAAAACGTATTTATAGTATCTATTAATTTAATGGACAGTTTTCACTGACACCTCGTGCACGCTTTCCAGCTACTATTGAATTTAGATGTACGAGTACGGACAAAATCACTTGCTAATTATCGGTAACAATGTCGCCGTATATTAGACTAACAAAGTTCCTGTTGATTGCTCGCTTTAAAAAACCCACTAACGACGATAATCGCCCGATAGCGTGTTAGGTGACGACGTCTTCGTATATACGATAACGACACAAAGGGGTCAGGTGTTTAAAGAAACTGTCACGTGACCGACTAGAGATTGGGAAGAAGAGACATTCTTTAAGAGAAGAAGCGCCCATCCACGTAGGTAGTTTTGCCATCATTTAGTACTTAAAAATCCTTTATCGCCAATGTGTTTTTCGTGACCAATCAATGCTCTGTATTCAGAAAATATGACATATACGATTAGATATTATTCCGTCTTAGTATGGCAAAGATTAATTTGGCCAGATAAATCTCTCAGTAACAGCTGCGATGAGACTGGGGAAGCTAATTCGTTGGGTAATGAATAAAGTATTAAAATGCTTTGTGTGGCGTAGAAATAGAGTTGGTTTAATCAAAGAACTTTACAAGGAATTAGATGCATGAATCGACGACAGAGGTAATGGTGAAATCAGTCGTCCAATAAACCTGGCGTAATTTATTGTTCACGCAATGGCTTAGTGTATGTGGAAGAGGGAGCAGGTAAGGTGATTTCTGCCGGGTGACACATTACATAGCGGAACGATGTACGCTCTTACCCGCCAATGTACTCCCCATACTCCTTGATTGGTCCAGCTGTGTACGACGTCAGAAATGTTTCTAAACGTACTCTCCTACATTGCAGCTCCCACTACACCGCGTGAGGGACATACTTTCCGTACTTTTGCCATCCCTTATCAGTGACGCTACACGCGAAGAAAGATGTCGCCACAGAATATCATTTTACACGGTGTCATTATTGCTTTTTATATATTGGGAACGTCAGCGACGGGCAACATCAGGTAGGTTACATCAAGTTGGTTGCAGTGAACACGTACAACCACTGCCGATATGGCCACGCGGAGTAGGAACACGATATAAACAGGCATCACATTTCAATGGCTTGTGCTACACGCATGTCATCCGTTATATATACGTCGCGTTAGTGCAGTATATATTGTAGAAATGCCGCACTTTAATGGCATCCGGACCTGGAGTAAACAATTCACGCTATCCACCGCTAAAAATGAGAACAGCCATAGTTGTTTCTATTTTTATACAAGCTGTGGCTGACACATTGTTACTTGTATCACATGCTTGCTATGAAAGGTGTTGCCAATAGCTTATCATCTATCTCTATGTTATTCATATCTAGACTGGCTCTTAACTATGGTTACCATGTCTTCATATCCACGATGCATGTTTTAATGCATACACAAATTTTAAATTATTGAAATAATCATGTAATTTCAATTTCAATTTCACGGACAACAACTTGTTTAGTTCTATGGTTTCATCGAATAAATACCAAATCAATATTCAACAGACGGCACTGCATTTTGCTGTCTATAATTTCATATGACGACATAGCTCAGTAAAATATAATCGAAATATTTGCTTGATCTTCTTAAAACCCCATCGGCTTGATAAGGGCTGATGTCAACTATAATAAGCTGTATATAACATAAACACACTGCGAGCTTCTTGAGTTTATTTGTAGAAAAGAATCAACGTAGTTATAGATTTTCGATTGCATCTTTCCGGCTGACCTGGAACTAGCAGTTTCATCAGAAATAATGCGAAATTGATGAAAACTTTCCACCATGGTGGTTACCTGTGGTGATGCTTACTATGGCTGATGGACAAATACTAAAACAAAATTTCTGTTTTTTGCGCTAGCTACTAATGCAATCCTCACGGTGGATACTCGCGCCGTGCTCAAACATATGCACCGTCATTTAATGACGAACTGTAGCCTCTAGCATTGTCGAACAACGATCGTGGGTTGTGTGAGTTTTTCTCATTAGCTATATGTACTTCTAATAATACGAAAACTCACGCGTTATTTTATTCGAAATGCTCGTGCGAGCCGCATTGAATTTAAAAAGGGTCAACGTAATATATGCAAAGTGTTTCAATCTAGCTCTACGCGTTTATAGTACCTCCGTGAATTTACGTTACTATTTGGGATCACTTATAGAGTGCCAATTAATTGCACCTGTATTATATTAGCCAGGGAAATGGCACTCTATAAACTTCACTTCGTTGTGTGACTAAACGTACCGCTACATCACACCCATTGCAAACCAGTTCAATAATTGTGTTTATAACACATTCACTCTCAGTCATTTTTTTTAAAAGCAAAAGGGACGTTACAGAGGCCTCCCGCTGATAGGTTATTACAGCTGTTAGTCGAACTGTTCGGGTAAATTGTGTTTAAATACGACTACACGATTATGACGTTTGCGGCCTTTCATACGATCGGGTTACCTGCTGGTCACACTGGCTGTTTACTATGGTCTCATTTGATTGAGACGCCCGAGGAGCCATTATGTCCGTATATCCGAAAACGCAATCTATGCTTACAGGATTGACGATCTCCAACCCTGGGCGTTGTTCTGATAACACAACTACTTCCACTAAAACATAGAATCAATGTTATATCATGTCGACATATATCTGTTCATTGCCTGCTGTTACTGACACGTAACAATCAGAATACAGGTCGAAATTGACATGGCGGCGGAGCAAATCCTCGCCTCTCTACCCGATTTCCTGCGCGCTTTTTGTGGGATTTAGATCAAAATTAGATCCTGAATGACATGATACTGATTTGAAATAACCAAAGTATGTCAGATACACTCTGGCTCCTAGATAACAAATTCGCCATTGTCGCTAAAACAAGTTTATTTTATTGGAGAGGTGTAACAGGCCGTGCTTATTGTCATTTCGTGTCCATTATTTGATGGTGCATTTACATTTGTTTTATTTATTAATCCCGACATCACTAGAGGTGGACAAAATAATAATTGTATATGTATCGTCAATTCATCGATGGTGTAGGTATATTATATTATATACATATCCATGCAGTGGATTATGGCTATTGTTTACATAGAATGTGGCCATCATTAATAACCATGCAATTTTTATAATCAATTCAACTCACTCAGATATCCTAACCCCGACCTCATATTTATGACTAAAGTAAACACATAATTCAATATAATCTAAAACCACCCCCAATCCGTATATCACGCATAACAGGCAAGTGATGAATAATATGCTGGATTGCCATTGAAGTGTCGTTTGTGAAATTAACTTTACTATGCCAACGCCAGTGATATATATATATACATCGCACGTTGGCGTGTCGGCGGGGAACAAACACCTTTTACAATTATCCACACTCTCTCGATGTTAATTTGGATTCATGAATTGTATTTATACAAAACAAATAATGACCTGTAGAGCACAATGCATTGCCGACTGAAATATATTGAATCGAGTAGATCAAAGACAAATGCTGGCAGCAAAGAATGATTTGAATTACTTGTTAATATCGTTAATCTGGCGATATATGTACGTTTTTTTCACATTGACATTGTATCTAACTCGACTTTATTTTTGATAATGTTTTATCACTTGGTCCCCACGTTAATGCATGATATTAGCATAACTATGTTCACTAAGCTACGATCATATGCCATATAATAATCACCGTCATACGCTCACTCACCTGCGTGCTAAGTTCAAGTATGCGCTTTCAATTTTAATTCGGTGTTTTGGTATAATTACAACTTGTAGCACTAAACTGGAATATCGGGTGTGTACACTTCAATTGCAATATACAATTGTTTAAAGCGGTAATGCCTAATGAACAATGTAAAATTTGTGTGAGCTCTACACAAGGACGCATGCCCTGTTTTTGCTTTTTTCATTTATGTTGCGATATTACCGAATTAGCTTCTTTTTAACTTCAATTTATTTTTCGACATACAATACTGGCCTCACGTGACTCTACATAATACGTACTTTTCAAAAGCTCTGTTCGTTACAGGTACAAGAAAAATCTGTACGCGGTCATCAAAGACCCGGAGTACGATAAAGAACTGAGGCCAAACGCTGAAGGTAAGTTTTCCAATTTACGCATGTCTTCAGCCACCGTTGTTCGTTTCTTGTTTTAAACGAGTTTGCCAATCATTCTAGTTAGACTATCTACTATTGTTTGAATGGATCAACTTGGAATATTTGAACCTAAAATGAAGCTTTATGAAATCCAAAGTGATTCTAGATATAATATATATCACGATAAGTTGGTTATCTACGTTCAGACGATAATAGTCTTTTTACTTTTTATCACGTAGGCCCACCTGTCAATATATCAGTGTTTGTTTATTTCACCAGTATACACTCGTTATCCGAGGTTTCTATGGTGAGTATATGTTTCCAAATGCACGTTTCGAGATAACGCAATAAAACTAAGACGTATCACGTGATTTTCGATTATCTGATTTGATCTTTCTATGGTCGTCTGGCGGCTACTTTAAAACATTATATCTCATTGATTCTAACATAGACATAATTAAAGAGATCTACGATTTTATTTTGAACGCATTTGTTTTAATTACTGATAAATAATGTTTTAAATCTACTTTCTGTTGGTTTAGACATGATAACTAAATCGTTATTCTGAAAATATTTATTCACGTTATTGAAAAATTAAATTCTGAATATGGCATCAAATCCGTATGTTTGAAAATTAAAAAAACAAAGCGCGTACAAAGCATATCGAAGTTTTGCCTCGTTGACCATTGGTTAGTAGTGTTGATCTCTGTGAACAGCGTGGACTTTCTCGTTAGGTTTAAAGTAAAATCCAATTAGACGAGTAAAGTTACAAAGGAAATTAGGTATGAAGAGCATGCGTGCAGATATTTTATAATAATGGAACGGAGATGGTTAAACGCACTCTGCTATGAATGTCGGTTTCATGCTTGCATATGCTGAACGCGGTAAATTAAAAGTCTCAGAGGTCAAAAGTGTTGAAACGGATTACGAAACGAAATTAAAATATGATGCCTTGCGTTACGTTCTCATCGCGCCGTTAAACCGCTGTAGGTCAGAGATTAGAAGACTTTATTTCTGTCTCTGAAACAAAATCTAATTAATTGACTCAAAACCTTGATTGGCATGTCCTTTCAAATATTAATCAAATATACATGATATGACTTTAAGTTCAATCCTTCTTGTGCTCTCGATATAATAATTTCCATATGTGTTTTTGGACCTTATTACTGCCCATGGAGTCGAGTTCAAGTTGATGTAACTAAATATTTGACAGCTACTGTCACAGCTCATATATTAATTCCAGAAATGGAAAGAATACGTGGCGCTATATCTCACGCCGTTATTGGTTTTTGTTGCCATTTATTTTGTTGTTGTTTTTTGTACACAGGACTATGGTGCTACGCTATTCCTATCTCTTCAGTGGGACGACCCGCGGTTTGCATTCAATGGCACAGAGCCCATTGATCTTAGATCGGGCTCAGAATTACTGGACCACATTTGGACTCCGGATTTGTATTTTGTGAACGTGAAAGAAGGGAAACTGCATCAAGTTACCATGAATAACAAGCATATACGAATCAATCCAGACGGAAGAATTCTCTATGACATGAGGTATGACTGCATGAGTCATTTGATTTCCAAATAGGCAACTCCCACATGGATTGCCACATAAACGGATAGAATGAATAAGTCTAGAATTGATGTATTCAACAGTCTATCTGTAGAAATGATCGACCCGGATATGTCGAGTCTTTATAATAAATACCAGGAATATGGTTGTCATCATTCCATTAGTGTGTTACAAACATTTCCTAAATGCAAGAAATATTCGTGTTGTAGTCTACCTTGACTAGGTCGCCCCATTTATTCTGGCTTATTGATGAATATTGGCATGACAATTTATGTGGGGATTAACATGCAAATGTTATGAATTGTACGGTGTTATAGTCATAAATGTAGAATATTAGT
The DNA here is from genome assembly GCF_978046115.1 of Saccoglossus kowalevskii. NCBI lineage: Eukaryota > Metazoa > Hemichordata > Enteropneusta > Harrimaniidae > Saccoglossus > Saccoglossus kowalevskii. The sequence goes on along the minus strand of NC_140643.1, from coordinate 12,654,100 downwards.
ATCAAGTTAACTTTTATGTCAGGGAGTAATACAAAAAGAAAATTTAAACATGACGTGAGTGGCATTTTGACAAGTGTTTGACATCATGCTGGGTAAAATTTAATTTCTTTTTATGTGAACGATGTTTCGTATAAAGACTTAACAATGACGAAATAATAAATAAAAACTATGCTGCCTTGCCTATTGAATTGAATTGAATTTGATTTGCAGTTTATCTCCTTTAGCAAAATAATGTTAGTCGTGCTCTTGTTCAGTTTGTTGTATACAATGTAAAACAGAAAAGACCTACACAATGCGTTTGCCATTCTAGATTGGGCATTGTAGTATCAATTGATATTTTACTTTAGGCTAGTGATCATATCGTTAGATCTAGTTCACTGGAAACATTAAAACCAGTGATCGTTTTAATTCATACACAGTTCATATGTAACATTTCGTTATCTGACTCTACTGCTAAGATGCACATTGATTTCCGGTATTCAAAGTCTGAGAGAATTACGCAACAAAATTCCCGGGAGTACATATCGTGTTTCTTTGACAACAACTCGGGTTATGGAATGTAAACTGCAAATGTTGCACTTTTTTTTCATTCATCACTGAGAATAAAGACTAGATGCCGAACTGATATCCGCAGATCTAATTACACTTTCATCTAATAACTATTTTCGGATTCACTAAGGGATGCTTTAATATGTAAAGGTCAAAGGTTATTTCCGTTATATAACTCAAGGCACTATAACATTTACGTTAATAGAAAATAACACTAAAATGTGCAATTGGATACGGGAAAAAATATAAACCACTTGCATTTGTTTTAAGGTTGATTATTTTGTAGAATGGCATCGAGTTATTAGCGTTACCTAATCGTTTTATTTTCTAGAATATAGTACATGATAGCCTACCATCTAAATAATTATTATATCAAGTGCATATGTCACAGCTTCCTTTAGGTAATACATACTAATCAAACGATGATACATACTACTGTATGTTAATCTGTGATACGTATTATGTACACTGCAGATTGTTAACATTTTTCACTATTATCTATCATGTCGCCCATTTATGTACTCTATCGAGAGAGCACCGTTACAACCCACGGCACCAAATTGTAAATACTGGCACGTATACAATTACGGTTGAAAATCTCACAAGATATACTATATGGTGTTCATTTAATGCAACATTAACTGTTTAGTATGCGCACCGTTTTTAGTATTGTTGGTTTATAATCAGTGACGCAATTAATGTGACGCGGTCTGCGTCAATCAAAGAACGCTGAGCACTCGATAAGATGGTTTTAAAATGAGACCCAGGTTTCAAGAGACATTTGTTCAAACACACAGTTAAAAATGAAACCCGAATACAAATACCTTAAAGCTTTTATCTATGGATCTGTATTTAAATTTGACAAATGTTTTTATGTTATACTGACAATGTGTATCTATGTTAAAAAATATTTTTTTTTTACCACCCGGTTTTATTTTCTTAATATTGCATATTACGTGTGATATAATTACACATTTATTAAGTCCTAAAATTTGGAATTTTGAAAGAACGTCAAGATTAAATTGCTGGCTGTTTACTACAAATGGATTTTTACAGCTCTGTTAATATGTTAGAGTGGTAGCACAAGTAGACATGAAGAGTGTTTCCTAACGGTCATATTTGCTGCACAGTTTGCATGTGAACTTATTCAATCAGCGTAGAAACCTATGGAAAACCTTTGACATTCCATTCAGAAAAACGGAAATCAATATGAAAATGCATAGTTTCAGAAATATGCTAGTAAGATTGAGTATTTTATTTACATGAAATGGATGGAACAACCTTTCAATATTAGCTCAAATAAAAAACGGGAATGGCATTCAATAATACAGTAGTTAAATCTTTGTTTTGACACGGGGAACAAAGTAAGAGATGATGACAACTTTCTTTGGATATTAATCATATTTGTCGTTGTATTCAGTTTGGAATATAACAGTAAATTTGCATTATTTTATTGCAACAAAATGTTAATAATGGAGTTCCTAGCAAGTTTGTTTTAACGGTGATAAATATTTAGAAACTGGTCGATTGTTTCTATAAGACGCATTGTGTATCTACTGCAACTGTTTTTTTTTTTTTTTTTGGAGCCATTGATAGAGACAACAACGTCTTGCCACAAATAGATTACTAAAATATTCAATGCACAGGAAATTAAATACATAGACACAATTGTAGCTCTACAATAAATACTATTGCTATGTCTGAACATGAGATTCCGACTATTTTACGGACAAGTTCAGGCAACTTAACAGATATGTGGCGTATTGTTTTGACAGAATAGTTTGATCATGCGCACAAAGAGCTACTGTATGTTGTGAAAACAATCATCAGTAGATGCAGATTCGTTCGACTGAAATGTTAAAAAGCCATTTATATAGTCATATGTTACACATTTGTTAAGCCCAATTTGAACTTATTAAGGTGTGAACACTGTGAAAATAAATTCGCGAGGCTTCGAAATACAATGCCATGCATCGAATCAGTTCTTGAACCTGGGTTTCATTTATTCTTCAAAAACAACATAAATTACTCAGCCAAGCATGCAGCCGAATGTTTCAATAACATCCCGTTTACATGAATAACACATTAACATTTAATATTATGAATTTTACCACGCGATCAAAAATAACTTAACGGCTTATTTTTTTCACAGTTTAACGCCTCTTGCAAATAGCGAAATCCGTCGTTACGAGACATATCTACGTCCATAGTATAAAAATCGATTATAGTAAATTCGGTCACACGTAATCGAAAAACAAAAATATGATTTTTTTATTTGGACACAACGATGGCTTACAATTTATAGTTTGTGAATTTTTGTATCGAGCGTGAAACCAAAATTGAATGCACGATTGATTCTAACAAAATCTACATATGTCGAATTATTGTCACTTGTAATTAAGTTATTTGACATAATAAGTAAATACATAATTATGGGTCTATTTCAGTATGAAATAATGTATATGTACGTTTGTAATATCATTTCTTGATCTACAGGTTAATATGGAAACACCAGTTTCAGAAAATTCGTATACTTAAATTTTATACGACCGTGAATTACACTTACAATCGCATGGCTAAAATTATCGCATTGTGTTCTGGTGGATTTGCTTTCATATTCACTTTTGACGATGGCATTTAATAGGGAAGCTTAGCACTAGAACATATGGCACGTAGAGTATGACAATCCTCGCTGTGTTTCGCATGCATTTTCTAAGGTGTCGATAAATGTAAAGATTGACATATTAAGGGATAACTATATGACGGGGACTTATTATCATTTTATAGTAAATGTAATACCGGTTTATACTGGCACGTGTTCTACGCCCACAAATTTGAATTCCCAACGTTTAGAAATAACCGATTTCTGTTTTTTAAACTATGGGCCAATTTTAGACTTGTACATTTGAAGAACATTATTATTTCCTATTATTTCAATTGTATTGATTCTGAAGCCGATACATTATATTTATGCCTTGGAACAATGTTCAAATATAACAGCCACGAATTAGAAAGATTCAATAACAGTTACACAGATATTCTGTATATACACAATGTGTCTATCAATATATGCGTCTACCACTTAGACTGTTATAATGTTTTAGCAAGTTATATTGCCATGTGATATTGTAAACCGTCGCACACATAGAGTCACAGTAAATAACTTCGGAATTTTGATAACCACTAGGTGTTATCGTGTTGCGTTTGAAATGAAAAATTAACGAATCACAGTAGCCCCCTACACAGAGCAATATATGATAACATTGCCATGTTGTCATTCCAGCATGGGTAATATGAATTCCGTCTAAGCTGGTTTATATTTGAAAGGACAACTATTACTAAATATACATATAAACGCACTTGGCATTCATTGAATTCCCAAACACTGTTATGATAGTTCGCTGACCGTAATATACCATATTTATATTGAAACAATGGCGTTTGTTCCACGATGACATGGCATTCACTATTAGCGTTCCATTCAGAGCATGCACGCTACAAAGTGCGAAACGTGATTTTCTTTAGAATTCCAAGCAGTCTGGTCATGCTCATTCAAAGACCGTACTTATTGTCGATTTATTTGATGCATTAGTAGTGGTTTGTATAATGTTCAACGGCTTGTTTTTGTGCGAGATTTAATAACTTGGAATTCCTTGTAACAGGCTTCAAAAAGGTTATGTCTATTCGTGCGGCGAATATATATATACCTCGATGATAAATCATTATTATATTTAATGGAAGGTCAGGCACAATAAAATGAACAGTTATATAGCGGCGCAACACGTTAAAGATTCGAGCCTTTTTTTTAACATGTATCAAACATTAATGCCGCAGTTATTTATTCATTACCAATGTGCAAAGAATAGAATTCATTTAATAATTTGGGTAATTTAATATTGCATATTACGTGTGATATAATTACCTATTTATTGTCGTCAAATAATAATAAAAAATATGCTTTTCTACGCCTTGATTTCTTATTTTTCTTGTCTCATTGCTTTCACAGAGTCAGCCTGGTTCTTATTTGTCACTTGTATTTACATCGTTTTCCGATGGATAAGCAGACATGTGGTCTTCAAATTGAAAGCTGTAAGTAAAGGAAATTAATTTGTTAGTAATGAAGGAAACAGTTGGAGAGGTATCTTTCTCTATTCTTTAAATTGGTGTGTTTTTAAATTTCCCTACTAGATGAGGCTTGATTATACTTCGTTTGCATAGGTACCTATATCCAACATCCATCAGTCAAGTCCCCTTGATCAGCTTGTCATCAATTCCAGTATTTCTAATCAGGCAGTTACATGTAAGAAGACTGAGCGTGAAGTGATATCGGCCACTTCCATGCTAGACTACGGTGTTTTCATCATTGCTGAACCACTTATATCCTTATAGGCTGTAGGAGATTTTAATTTCGAATCTATTTGTCAATAACAGCGTGGTAACCCTGAATGAAAGCAATTATGTCCATGTTTAGAGGATTGCATCGGCGCATCACTGTGGATACATGCATATCTATTGCGGCAACCCCACTGGCAATTATCAAGCTGATTGATTAAATACTGAACAAGTATGTCCATAATAAAAGTTGTATCACCCAAGTGCCTCGTGGCTATACGCAAGATTAACTTCTAATAAAGTGAACATTTGTATTGCAATACCGTCGCAGTATAATGTTTAAAGAGACGCTGTTACCTTGGGCGTTAGATGTCGCGTGTACTTTGTTAAAATTAACACGTATGTTGATAGAGTATATCTATCAACCTTATGTGCGATTATTGTTGATACAATGCATCATGCAGTGTACGCAATGTATTAGTGACATGAAAGCGAAGATCGATATCTTACAGACATTAAAAGGTTACATAACCCGAATTCTGAAAGCATGGGAGTACGAAAGCGATAATATTCCTACAATTTGGTGAACCATGCAACCTTACGAACTATGTAATCTGACTACGGATGGTATGTAATTAAAATTAGCACAGTACGCTTTCCTAAACATTTTACATTATATCATATTTTCCCCGCCGTATAATTGGTGTCAGTGCCGATATGTGTGTTCTGACTGCTGAAATCACTATACTGAAATTCAATATATTCACTAATGACTGTCCACACCTGTATTTAGTTTCATTTGTGTCTCCTGGCGACTAAAATTACATTTAGGGAGAAAATCGAAGATTTTAGAAGAGTCGCGTGATTGTCCAGAAGTGTATTTGACCTCAGGGCACATGGGTTAGGCGAAAAAAATAATGTGTCAGTTTATAGCAATTAACCTCAAAATAGACATTCAGTCTGAACCCATGCTCAAGGATACCATTATCCACTTTTTGTCAATCAACTCTTGAGTAATCATCGTCGAGCAAATCCAAATTTCCTTTTTCCATTTCATCTTTATGAAAAACGTTAGTCAATAAGTATACGAATAAATCCATGATTGACATGCCATATACGAGTCTATGGAGTACGCAACCTTGTTCAAAACGCTATTATTGAAGCTACTTTAGCTGTTTTATTGTAATATCAAATCTGTAAAGAGTACAACTTAAACAAACTGACATCATAATTCTAGATAATAAATTGTCTTCGCTATGTCTTCTATTATTCTTGATTTCTTGATTAAATCTGTAGCAGATTTAATCATAGAACATTCCGGTTATATAAACATTTCAATGAACGTAAAAGATATTTCAATATTGATGATGCAAAGTAATGGTTGTATATATATCCACCGGTTATTTGGTTGAAAATATGTCAGATATATTTAATAACAACGGAACTATGTTTGAATTCATTGTAATTTGAATTGCTCGTTTTCTTTATTTAAATTCACCTACATTGAAAGGCTGAGATGGTATCTAAGATTTAAATAAAGCTACACACACGCACAATCATATATTGAACATCTCATATATTAATTGGTACGTACTTAAAAAGTCACTTTAGGGTCATAGATACCATTACAGTTTATACATAATATGCTATATTCTTATCTAATGCATAAACATTATTGGGAATACCCACTGAAGGACTCTTACTGTGCCTGTTGATTATTGTTACACCGATTCTCGATGCGCTGTTTCAGGGAAACTTTGTATTATTACTTTAGGATATTCTTGAGGATATTAGTATTTAATATGCATCATGAGCTGCCTTCTTACGGTTATATATGTCCGTTATAGTTAGACAGGTGTAAATCAGCGCGGCGTTGCACCAGCTGTACGTTTCCTTGCAACGGAAGTGACGTGATTTATGTCTTCAAGAGCTGCAAATGAAATTTTACTAAGTACCGTTTTAAAAAGATCAGTTATGTATTCTGGTCATGTTTCTGGGAATAGTTTCGAGCGTATTTTGCGGTGACTGCCGAGACTAGATACCTACAAGATTGTACTCATGTATACTTAAATTAAATAAAAAGATGAACTAACATGTTTTGTTTATACATGTCTATATTCTGACGTTAATTATCAATAAACCTGATTCAAAAATAAAAATTGAACTTTCGGTTTTATTTTTACATGGACCGTAGTCAACCTACACTTTTAAAAAGTAGTAACGAACAACCAAACAAGCAAAATGATAACATATGGAAACGATTTTGTGAACATAAACTTTAACCTTTACAAATATGTACCAATTATGTTCAGTTCTGAAAAAAGGAAGGAAAGCTTGAAAAGCCAACTCAACGCAAATCGTCTCATGGCATTATACCCTAAAAGTGTAATTTTCAACATTTCCATTATCTACTTTTTCCATTGTCATTTTGACGTTGACATTTTACTTTGGTGACATTGACATTTTATTTTATTGACATCAAAACCAGTGATCCGTAATGTTTCGAAACACATGTTAAAATGTGCACGTCAATTTCACTGCTTTGCCCTATTATATCAAGTTGCTTTTCTTTCCTGAAACGAGACTCTTGTTTCTCTAAATACCATCGCTCGAATGATTGCAATATCAATATTGTTCACAAAATAGGCATACTCCCATGCTTTTAACAACACTATACGATCGTTAGATGAGATATTGTAACTTGTTGCAAAACGATAGTACGATTTGCTTAATGGTATTTACCTAGATAGCACTCAGAATTACTGTCGCAAAAGGATTTGAGCGATTTGCTTTGTTGTTATATGTGTGGACAAACATTAGGAATGATGTTGTATGCCTGGCGTACGTAGATTATAGCACATGGACCCTACATCTACATGTCATATTTCAGTCCTGGTGCCTTACAAAGTGTTTTCAATATTGTCTTACCCCAAATATAAGGCCTTCCATATATACATACATCCTTCTGGTTTGTACTGCGACATACCTTGTACAAATTTGGCGAAAATCGAATTTTTAAATTATTTCAGTTGCATATTAAGCTATTAGACTGTTTGCATGACCGTGGTCGTGAGTCAATACATATAACTAAATAGTGGCAGCGTAAATGCCGTACCTGATCTAATATATACACACGCTGTGCATTTCGTCATACCTTGCCAGCTGGACTTTGATGTGTATGCCACGCTGGTCGTTGTGGATATCCAATTTAAATTATATGATCTTACTGGCTCCGCCTTGGCTAGTGTTGAACATGGCGAATCCTTAATAAAAGACCCACTAGCAATAGAGTCGTTTAATTATGTTGTCCACGTCACCAAATCTGTTTTGATTGAATGTACTTGATATTAGTACCACTGAAAATGGTAATTGGTGAAGTTGTAGAAATGAACTATTTTGGCATTATCAAATGCACCGAAAATCCCGATGAATCCTGTATCGTGTATATTTGTGTGTCAGTAGCTTGACAAACAATATAAGTAATATTAGGAATATCCCCATTCAACGTTTTATTTCATTTTAACTGGTTAATTCCATTGTTCCTCACTTGTCATGCACGTTCGCGGGTTCCATTCGTGTGCTGCTATGAAAATAAAAATTACATTGAAAATCAGCGGTAATAGGAATAGTGTAATGAAAACACAGTTATATTCTCCGATAATATATCAGATTAATGACTATTTAATTATATATAAGACGTCCTATGATGTGTCGACCAAACGTTGAGCATCGTTGTCATCTATTGGTGTAACGCAAATTGGGAAAGATCTGAAAACCCGAAAACATGTCATGATATCAGCTCAGCACGTTCACGAAACAAGCATATGTTGTATGATATTGAGTACGTGGATATTCCGTATTTATCTTGCTGCTACTCAACAGATAAACGTGCCTAATGGTCCATGGCTAATGGTAGTAGTCTTTGTTAAAAGCGAGATATACGTTTTACCCAATGCATTTTTGTGGGGAATGTATTTTGCTGTAAATCAGTGAATTGATGACAGCCATGCCTTCCAGTTAAAACAATAAATGCAATCGATTTCACAAATACGGTGTCAAGTACATCGCCTACTACAGAATGGTGTAAAATGCGCACTTGGTCGTCCTAGCAACTGGTGTTATTTCTAATGGTGAATCGCGTTGCGAATTCCCTTTTACAACATCACTTGTAAGCTCGTTACAGCATGTATTACATTACTAATTGCCATGTTACCGCGTCTCTCAGTTACCAAACCACGTAACGAGTTACCATCGCTATCAGTGCAATGTCAACTAATTGGGAAATATTATATTACCGCATCCCGTTACCTGTCACCGTCTCGTATTTCACGGCCCAAGTCACTATGTTGCCACCTCGGCACAATTGCGTCGATTACAGAGATATTAAATTGACTGTTTCCATGGCATTGGGAAATGACAACCAACAGTAGAACCGTGTTAATCTATGTATCAGCATGTGTTGTTTATCGATTCGGGGCGTATTGCTACACTCATACCCCGTGGCGTGTTTTCATCTCTCCCTAACAATCTCCCTTGGACATCTTTCCTTAGTACAAATCATTCTCTGTCCTGAAGTTTTTTGCTAGTTCGTGAAAATCAAACGCGCAGTATTTTTTTGAGCTCTCAGACCTACAATAGCATAATACCGTATTCAGAGTCAACATGCATTAAACATCTGTATGTGAATTATATTGGAGCTATTTATGATATTCATATTCATCGATCATTTTGAAATATGAATCTGCGGGCACAATATGGCCGGAATAATGTTTCACGGGTCGAGGTTAAAAAAACGCATGTCATTTTAGGCGTGTCATGTATTTTATTTCTAAATATACCTTCGGTTTTCATGGTTGTTTACACCTCTGATGTTACCTGTACGTCGTATTTGCAGTTCCATGCAGGACTAGGTGAACTTTGACATCTCCCGGATATCGTGAACCTCTGATGGGTATCACAACAAATGTTGAACAAACGCCCCAGTTGCAATGACGTCATTGGACACGTGGCCGCAAACATATAATTGATATTTTGTTGCAATACGGAAAATTTAAATTTGCTGACAACAACATCAATATTATTGTGTGATATCTACATATCTATAACCATCCATCATATAGCTTCTTTGTCGAATGCTGTAACATTATTATTCGCAGATACGTGCAGCTGCAGTCCGATTCACCTTTTCAAATTTATATTATCAAAGTCACAACCGCGAGGTAAATGTAACAACATGGATCTTATAACTTAATTGCTTTTCACAGGTCTTAATCAATAATTCTGTTGGGAAAACGCATCTTAGAATTAGCATTTCGTCTTTGCGGTGTGTTGCCACAACACGTGCAGATGTACCATTATATCTTAGGTCAGATAACAGCAGCAAAATCGATGAAGAAATCACCCTAACAAAAGTTTTAAATGTGACATCCGTCTTTTTTCTTGATTGCATATCGCGAAACTGTTAGTTGCTTTTTGTGAATACATCCACAATAGACTTGTGTATTTCTTCTCGAAAAAGTGTTCATGCTTCAGTACTCTTGTTAATTCTCCATTTTCCGAGGTTTTGATACACAGTAACTACGTCACAAGTCTATTGAAAACTGAACAGGCAGTTGAAGGAAGTAGCTGGCTTATTTAAAAACTTACCGAAGCGTTAATCTCTATAGAATAGCCGACATAAGCCGTAGTATATTTTCTTACATTTGTAGCGTTGACCTTTTATGGTGCAGATGATATTGATTGCTTTTTCTGTCGTTAGAAACGCCAAATTACCAATGGTAATGAGCATCACAATTTAAATAAAACAAGCACCGTTTCAACTGCTGCTATCATGTACAGCTTTATTGGATTATGAAACCTCCACGCTACTCCACCCAAAACAGTGCGTGTTTGTTTTTGTTTTTACTCAATATGACACGCATCAAAGTAATCAAGTCGTATTTCAGAGATCAACATCCTGAGATTGCGATTGGAACCCATAGAGATGTAAACCAATGGCGTTTACGGAGGAGTACTAATAAAACTGAAACAGACATTTAATAAATATATGAAAATCAACAGAAATGCAATATTAAAAGAAGATGCACCCTGAAATAGATGAGCCAATTGATGCATGTATAATGATTCACAGAGTCTCTACTAAGTTGCAGTAATTCCAACACATCTTTCTTTTGTTGCGGGTTGTATTCAGCCTAGGTTATTTATTACAATTCTGCCTATCCATCATTATTCTCCGTGCGATCCATCTAAAGTTAATCTCGTATGATTAATGGAAACCGAATTCCAATAATCCGATAGTTTTATTTTTCGCGAATGTTGTTTTTCATCGCTTTGATTATGTTTGTAAAGCAAGAGATCACTGACGAAGTCACCTTTATTCCACACGAGTATGGTTGTACACAGTTTGCTTCTCCACTAAATAAATTGCGAATGTCCCGGGAGGATTATTTGCGTTTTTTATTTTATTTTATTTCATACGTACAATGTATGAAGCATTTGTGTTTTGAATTTACATATTACACTATTACTGCTGCCACTACTTTAAAATGCGACGCCAACGACGCATACACACATATATTTTGTATATAAGTGTATGTGTGAATGAAAAGCGCCGAGCTGGTTGATTAGTGTTACATCTTCTTACAGTCGTTCTACGGTGCACGCGACCGACTGTTACTTACTACGGTGGCTTAATTGTTCCAGGGTAAACATCTCAGTTTGAGAACAGCTGGAAATATTTACTGTGATAATCGATTTCCGTGACAGTTTTATATAAAAAAAATCAAGTACTCAATGACATATCTCAACTGTCTAACCTATTAGATTACGGATAGGGTGTTCAATTCCATCGGCTCGTCTTTCCGCTACAATGAACAGCGGATACTCACCTTTGTTGACAAGCTCTTTCTTTGTTTTATAATTATATTTTCCCTGTCGAAAATGTCTTTGTAAGTTCAGAGGATAAATCAACTAATATCAATCAGAACTGTGCATCAAGTTCAAATGACGTCACAGTGGGTTTTATCAGATCATATGTATTAATTAGTTAAATTTGTAAAAAAAAATGGCATATGTCAACGAGTATATGTTTTTCCTACTCAAATGCATCCCGTTCTGTATAAGTGGGCACTCAGTGTCTTCGACTTTATTGTATTATTAACATCACATGTCTACTCAATACATGAACACTTTCGTCTCACATGTCAACTTGAGTCAACACCGTTAGTTTTTTGTTATTTCTATAGAATACTTTAGTGGCTAAATCAAAGATTTAAATGCGACCACCATTAACACACACGCATTTCTGTATCGGTCATACGAACGCCATTATTATTTATTCCCGCCAACTTTCACCGGCTATTTTTTTTTTATTTTTGCACATTCACATGAATATTTCTAAAATGTCCCTCTTATAGCGAGGTATTTCTAAAATGTCCCTCTTATAGCGAGGTATTTCTAAAATTTCTCTCTTATAACGAGGTATTTTTTAAAATTTCTCTCTTATAACGAGGTATTTCTAAAATTTCTCTCTTATAGCGAGGTATTTCTAACATTTCTCTCTTATAGCGAGATATTTCTGAAATGTTCCTCTTACAGCGAGATATTTCTAAAATGTCCCTCTTATAGAGAGATATTTCTAAAATGTCCCCCTTATAGCGAGGTATTTTGTGAAAGCAGACGAAAGTTGACTTTGACCCATTTGTCTATCTTACAGTTGGATATACTACCCGAGACATGCAACTGGATTGGAATGACGATTTCGCAGCAGTCATGGCGAGTGAAGTGATCATGTCGGAATTTCAAGTTGGTGACCCGGTTGTCTTCAAGAAAACGTTGAATTACCCTACAGTCGGTGGGTATCTGTATTGTTTGGGTTTACTCCACATACTCATCAACATTGTTCATCTTCCCCGCCTTCAGGATGAATATGAACTTGAACAATCAAAGGTACCATGCTGGTATACTCAAATTGGAACCTTGTTTCAATGAAAGTTAATAAAAAGCCATTAAGAAACAAATGATTGCTGCAATGTTTCAATCATCTCGCTAGGTTGAGTTTAGATTAAACCCAAGTTTCATATGGCGGGGATGTTTATTGCTGTCCGTCAACACTGTCGTCATGTTTTCAAAGAAAACTCCATTTTAATAAATTTGATCAGTAGTTCAGTTGCAGAATGGGCAGCTTTGTAAACGTTTGATCAAATCTTGACTGTTTTATTGATTATATTTTGTGTGTATCGGTTTATAAAATTAAATAGAAGGGTTTGGGAGATGGGAATAATGCGAATATAAATCACTGGTTCATCTCGATCATTTCTATTTTGTTATTATGCTATCCTTCGACTAAATAATTACAATTCATCACTTATATCCAATGCAAAGTCTTAATTGAACTAAATTGCTATAGTATCATTTGGATGCATAGTAGCATCTGAAAAACGTTTGGATGGACCAAATGTTTTTCAGATACACGCTGTCTCGTGAAGGTGGAAATTACAACACTCTATATGATTTACCTACGTACTGGTTTATGCATTGCGCTTGATGATGACAAGAGATATAGATGAAACCGAGTCATGCAGAATCTTATTTAGTTTCCCCCCAGCTGCAGCTAACTATTCCCTAACTTGATTTAGAGTCGTTTAATATATTGAAGATATACATAAATGACGGGCTGTGCAATTCATTTATTCCATCGCCCACGAGACTGTCTATTAGCAAGTAATCGACGCGACGACGAGGGACCTTCAAATAAATTTGTTAATGTTTTTACTACAGGCTGGTTCATCAGAATTTTGATGAGCTATATAATCAACAACGATATAAGGGATGTTATTGCTATAGGCAGATGCTATAAGACACTTTGTTTTTAAGTGTTATGTCTTCTATAATTCTGTCTTAACAGGATGTTGTCATGAGATATTTTTACAATAGATGCCTGATCTATGTTATGCTGCGGCATCATTTATTCTATTACTATTATTTATGTTTGTACGTAAACTTGGAAAAACATGTTCTCTCGCTTTCAACATGAATTTTCTTCTCTAGACTAGAGTCAACATAATTACTTTTACAAACGTACTCTGATACAATGTCTATAATTCGCAATGTACATTATGGATGTCAATATTATGTGAGGAGAAGCTTCCTAATGAAATACATAGGTCATACATCTTACTCAATGAAAATGTTGTTTTGCATATTTAAATATCAAGCACCAGTTACGCGTAAAATTGACAAGTTGCTGTCATTTTAATTTGCCTCGCCTCAAAACATGTCGTTCAGATAGTTCAAACTGGCTGTTAAGAGTCTCTTTTGAACTAATATACAGTAAACGTTTTTATGCATCTCACGTTTCATAGGAAGTTCTGATTTAATTGCATTGTCCATATACCTGCTTTGCAGTGTCGCCATTACCTTGCGAATCGGAATAATTCAATGGCTCACATGTTTAATGGATATCGGATTTCGTGTTGACAGTGAGTTGTTTATTTTGACAGGTTTCTTCGACCAGTTAGAATGTCGATTCTCTCTTCACCGTGAACTAATCTTCTACGTTATGGAACATTACGCACCGTCATTTTTACTCGTTATACTGTCATGGGTGTCTTTTTGGCTAAGTGTGGAAGCTACTCCTGCGAGGGCAAGTCTGGGAATAACAACAGCTCTAACATTAACTACATTAAGCTCGTCAGCCAGGGCACAGATGGCGCGAGTATCATACACAAAGGTGAGTCATATTGTAATATATAATTACGTCACTATGATTACGCCGCTATATGGGTCGCTGAACTGTCCCCGCGTATGTAAATAGGTAGAACTTTCCACTCGTGTCGGATTATTTGTCACGTACTGTATATAAACATGTTACAAAAATAGTATGCAGAACTACACAAAATGTTTATCAATCATGTTACAGGCATGTAAATGCATTCGTGTAATCCTCAAATGTCGTATTCAAATGTTGTAATCTTTCGGCAATTCATATACTTATAAAAACTGCAAAAACTTTGCGGCGCATATGTTACTTTACAAGTTAATTCCTCACTTGCTTTTTTGATCTGCCTGACATAATCCTCTCTAAGGAAAACGGACCAAACCCCCAAAATGCAATTACGACACGACGCTTTCTAATTAAATGGATTTAATCATTTGTCAACTTACATTATAATCGATAATGATTTAATATAACTTTTGAATGTCGAGATAAATTGAATTAATATAACGTAGTGGCGGTTAGAGTTAACAGATCCCCAGAGCAATATAAGTGGTTTATCAAAGGTAACATTGTCGCTACTGGCGATCGCAATAGTCGTGTTTGATTGTTTTAATTTACTGTCTTAATTACAGAGTCGTGTTGCTAATTTATCAACTCCGGCATGCAAATAAATAAACCTCGCAAAAACATGAGAAGTATCATTATGCAAGACATAAAAGTACATATATCACACACGTCCAACTCGCTCACTTCAGAACGCTGTCATTTATGTGTTTCTATTCACTTGGCGTTATTTAGCACCACTTCGATGTATCACACGACGCATCTCCTGTCACTGGAAGCCCATAGTTACACTTTACACTATACAAATCCCTCTACTATGTAAAGCTCGATAATTTAATAAGATGACACAATTCAAGACCCAGTGTTCTGACTTGCAGACTTTCCTCACAAACCAGACACATGGCACTGTAGTTAATCAAATAAAGATCCGTTTCCAGAGAGTATACAATTGTATTGTTGGTTAACTAAGTGTAATTCCGGCCCTTCTCAGTTTGGAAAATTGATCTATTAATTTAATTCGCGTGGCATGTAATAATACGTTGGTGTTTATATTTTAGAATAAAACATTATAGCTCTAAAATGTCAAGATTGTTCTTGGTATAATCTTGATATATTAAGGGACTGCTAGTCTTACACATGTAGCAAGACACTATGTAGATTTACCGACTATCTGACACGTGTGCAGTGGGTAAATCACGAACAACAGCTATTACTGATCTAATACCACTCAGACTGGAAATAGAATGGAGCTCATAATAGGTCGACATTGTGAGTGTGAATAATGTCATACTGTCTCGCAACAGCACGTGGTGGATATTTACCGTCTAACGGTTTCTGCTATAATTTTTCGGTTAGTACGGAACATATGTTTGTATTAAACAGCAGTAGTCCGGCCTTGCCGTGTTCATTGCAATTATTATGTTGTTACACACGGGCGGGTTAAGCATTCATGAACTAATTGACACTCAAGATAGGATAATGAGTTTCGAGTCGGGAACCTGATGGGAAAAGAACATGTCATTGGCCCACACCGCGGAGTAGGAATCATATCTCTAACAATATCACGTTGTAGGAAATAGTCTATGAGTTTGCAAAAATGCCTTCACGCCCGATCACAGCGAGGGAGATACATATATACAGCAAAACACTACGGGATTAAAAACAACGATACATGTCAATTTGCCCTGACACGACTCACCACGTACTGTTCAAGGACCGCCGTACTTATCATCGTGTCATAATTACTGCACGGTGATATGAATAACCAGTCAGCTAGATTTAGTTATTGTTATAAATATAGGAGCATGGTGTACGCCACAGTGGATTATTTTCAAATATCGTGATATTTACACAGCCTCAAAGTGCATGACCCCCGTTCATCCAAAAAAGTTCGAAGTTCACCATACGGTAAATACCAACTAACATGTAGATCAAGAAATGAGATGAAATACATCGTGCTATAATTCGTTAATGCACTTATTACTGACTGCCACGCCGTATACCATTTGCACAATTCATTTAAATTCAGTAATTAATTTGAAGAAAAAAAACGCGCAAAGGAAATTCAATAACGGATTATAAAATGTGAAATGTCATTGTTTTCCGTATCAAGATGGGTGTCAATTCGGCCTGGATAACTCAAATAGCGCAGTTGCCCCCTCCTCAAAACAGACACTTGCCTTTTCAGTATCATTTTTCCCAAAAAGGAAATATATTCGGTCGACATTTTAATTCGTGACGTACTAATACGTATTGTAAATCTGCTTAACAAAGCGATACTGATATATTTTTAAGTCGCAATGAGAACATTATAAAATAAACAAGGACTATTCATAAACAGATTTTTTACATTAGTACTGCTGTTACTGGGGATTTTTGATCATGTGTTATCTCTTTCTTCTCGATCGATGAACAATATATTCATGTAAATATAATTCAAAATTTCCCAGCGTTATTTTCACCGCCGCGTTACAAGTTCTGTGTGTCCTATTCACGTACAGATAACAACTATGAAATCGCATATGATTTGCTATTTATAAAAAAATGACTGACATAGGCGTATTTCTGTTTTGTTACAGGCTATAGACATTTGGATGCTGGTATGTTTGATATTCGTCTTCGCTGCATTATTGGAGTTTGCCGTAGCCAGTTATCTTCACAAGAAGTCAGAGACGATGTATTACAATTCCTCGGTAAAACAATTAATTTGCTCTCATATAAATAATTACAGGCGCTTCTAGAGTCGGTTTCCTGGCTTGTGACCACTCTCGGTGTTATAGAATAATAACTAAAGTCATTTCAGTTCTAATTAATTTTTGATAAACTGAAATGTTAAATCTATTTCGTCATATTTACTGTGTGACCATTGCTGCGCTTAGCCGGAACATGGCATGTTGACTGAATATCAGTTTTGTGGTTACACGCTGTCGGCGTTGTTGTATTGATGTGACTGCTGTGAATATAATCCGTGTAATAGATTAAGGGCCGTGTGCAATGCATGCATGTCGTATCTCTATAGGTTTGAAACTGTCCTCTCTCTTTTATACGTTATTTGTATTTGGGAGTACGTGGTTTATTCCCAGTCCCTCATAGATCAACATCCCCAACATAAGTGTATTGCTGTATTCCATATTGAATAACACAAAGTGTGTTATGGCGTCTGCTGAATTAGAAACGATGACTGAAATGATAAAATTGGGATAAATGTGGGGCTTATTGTCAATAAGAAAAAACGTGTCACAGCTTATGTATTATCTTTTGTGTGTGCAATGTAAAGCCAGCTGATGGTTCTACTCTGAGAGCGATAACAACGTTGTAAGTTGAGCGACTGCAAAATACCACTTTATAGGGTGTCTCAAAAGTTTTGGTCCCTGAAGAAGTTCGCAAGAGTTCTTCTCAGGTATTGAAACTTTTCGGACACTCGTATAACCGTTCATCGGTTCGCTGCGCATGCGTTGATCGACCCGACAAGACAGTGATTCTCAGATGTTTATTTGATATCAACCGAGGCAGTTGAATACAACCGAAGATATTGACATATATTTATTTGATTGATGTATATATATATAAATATTATCTGTTTGTTGTTGAGTATTTACTCATGTATGATTTTGCAACATGAGTGTTATTACCCCGTGTTGGTACCATAGAGACAACGTTGAAGGCACGTGTACCTATTTATACTATGTGAAATAGTGGTTGGCAGTTTTACGCTTATCAGGAAGTCGAGTAATTTCGAAGTTCATTAATACGGAAACCATGACTACATAGCCATTATTAACTTTCATATATTCACCTCTCGCGAAACTGAATAACGATACTAATAATGATGAGCACTTACCAACCTTCCTCGCTTGTAGTAGTATGTACGTAATGTTTTAATGAAGCTAATATTTTAAAAGTCTTGCAAGGTAAAGTTAATAACACACTTTTACACTTACATGATACTGCACGATTCTCCCAAGGCTCGTTTCCAAGTTGTTCACCCAAGAATTATAAACACGTTCGAAGGCTTGTTTTCATCTCTTTGTGTGTACTGACCCACGTGATTTGAAGTTGACCTAGATTGACCTCAATCAAGTTGCTCGACTTGCCAATCGATGATCGCCACTGCCAACACAACTTGAAATGAATGGAATTGCACTTTATTTTTTCATTATAAATTCCTTTATAGCTACTATCGATAACAATAATACGGATACCCACACATTTGACGTTGAATCGATGCAATTGAAAATGGCCAGAGGCGTCATCGTGTGATGAAAGATACGTTCAGAAATTGTGCATGCATTTAATGCATACACGTAATAACAACGAGTCATTTTCCCTGCTCCGCGATTCCGGTTATTAGACGAGAAACACAAATGCTGTTTATTTTACGCTAGTTTATTTATAAAATTCATAAAAAAAACTGTGACAATGAATCCCATTATCGCTTCACAACAGATGTACATAGCGAATGGGTTCAAAGAGAAATTGCATTCAATTATAAAGAGAAACATATCATTTCAGCCAAAATACGTGTATTGTAATTTTTTCATTATCATGGCTTGCGTGACAACCGAAAAATATGTGATTGTAATTGTAATCCCGACAGACGTTTTCTACCGGTCTTAGAAAATTAACAAAACGCATCAATTATTTTAACTTGAATAGAAAAATAAAAATATAATTATTATTCATTACTCATTGAATAGCCCTAATAACTGGGTGACATAGATATGCACAGACATAGACTTAAATCCTATATGAGAAATGGTTACCTGCGGCAATTGCGCTAACAAGAATAAGCATAAAGCATAAAAGTTGGACACTTCTGTCATTAGCATTGGAATGAGATGAGATATGCCTCCGACAGTCAGGTCATACACTATTTAAGGACATTGACTAAGATTGCTGGAAAGTTTGGAAACATTAACTGTCATCCCCATTTACTAACATCGCTCGACAGAAGTTATTAGATTTACACTATGCCAGTAATTAGCCAATTTCACGCGTCATAGTTCCCACTCTCCCATTATTTATTGTATGATTCAATATGTGATATAACTGATGCTACTGTCGTCCTTTTAGCTATATGTTATAACCTCACTTTTTATGATGTCATTGAATTATTATTCAACAAAAACATTTCACGGCAATTTATTTTTTTATATTTAAACCAAATTATAGAGTAATAAATAGGAGAAAATGCCGTCCAATTGCTTGCAGAAGATATACGGAATTTGTATGTCACCATGTTTTATCATAACGGCTATTCGGACATTATTTCACGTTCACGATCTTAGCATTGCCATATGGATGCCATTCCATCGACTAGATCTGTGTTGCTACACTGTGAGTTATCATGGGCATCACTGTGGGTTATCATGGAGATGGGATGACGTTCCTTCTAGAGTAATGTTATTGGTAGGATGCCATTGCACTCTATGTTAATACAGCAATGTCAATGCCAACATGCATCTTGACGCGGCTGCTAGGTCGGTGCCATATCTCCAGTGCCAAGCCAAATACATCAATTCAATCTTCACAGTGTACAATGCTAGTGCATATTTACTATGTTATTTCAATTTCATCTTAGTGCACGGTTACACGTGCAAATAAATTCCAAACCATTGTGTTTTAACACAGCTGATTTGGTCCAAATTTACATTTTAGTAACACAACTAGATTTACATCGTTTAACTCGGTAAACATGGTACCAAAGATACGTGCCTATTAAAAATACTATGTCAATTTCATCTTAGTGTATTAAGACGTCGACTAATAATCTTGTCTGAAGTTAGCATGGCCAGGGTAGGTTCCACGCCGGCTGTTTTAACACGGCTGGATTGGTGCATTTTATATTTGGTAACACTGCTAGATGTTATCTTTTTATTCGATTAGAGGTATACCAGTACTACGTGCATAGTAACATGATTAGATACAGCCAGATAAATATTCTGTAAAGCGTTGACATGGCTGAACAACCTCATTATTTCGCGTGTTAACGTGGTTATACCAATGCCACCTCATTTATAAGGCCAGATAAATGGCACTTCAATGTGTGGTTACGCCGTTATAATATTGGTTTCATCTTAGTCTATGTTATATGGGTTGAATTCATGTATACGTTAACACGGCTAAATCGATGTCATTTCTATGCGCGCTGTCTTGTCTGGAGTTACGACATCCCACTGTGCCGACAAGACTAGCTTTGTGTCTCCCTATATTTTGCTAAGAAGATAATTGTGAAATTTAGTATATCCCTCGAATACATTCATGCTACTTCAGTGATCACTATTAGATCTGTTCTTACATGCCTATTCAAAATATCACAAATGATGGCGCCAACTAACTAAAATGTTGTTTTGTCATGCTCCCCCAGCCCAGTGGCCCGCAGATTCGACTCGTTTAAAATTCGATTTAGTTCTTTGGTCTAACATGTATATGAAATGTACTTTGGCGGGATTATACTTCCGTGCATGTACACTATCATGGGGGCTTTATGTTCTTTGTTGCACAAAAGAACGGAATAAATCTATTTTATTATTGTTAATTGTGACGCATGCGCAGTAAAAGTCGGTCGTTCGTTTAAACTATCGTTTCAGATCCATATGTTGCCAGTATTTTAACCCAGTACAATGCACACTTCTATTGCATAAACTGTTAAAGTGATATCCTTGCTGGCGACAAAATGTTAGGGCCGGGTCAGAGAGATATATTTTTTTACCAACCGATGATAGGGTTAAAAACAGAAGTGACGTAAAACATTACTTATCGCCCTCAGACAAGTCTTGATTAGTAACGCCTATTTTATCTCTAGTTGATTTAGATATGGTATTCTAACAGTTACATTTCTTGTTTCAGGATTATTACTCGGAGAGTAGTATACCATTGCGTCGCCTTGATTTAAAAGACTACACACCAGTAAGATCAGACATACTGCACCACCAAGAACTACGGATTAACATCGAAGACGGGAGGCCGCCAGAAACACCGAGGATTGCCCGAAAAAGAAGTTTCAGGAGACTCTCTAGGACGATAGATAAATACTCCAGGGGATTGTTCCCCTTAGCTTTCTTGTTCTTTAATTCTGTCTACTGGCCCTTTTATCTGCACAATTACTACGGGACTGACCCGATGGAAAAGTATTATGCGGAGATGGCTGCAAATGACAGCTAGATTTATCCGATTTATGACCATAATGTATAGTGGGCGATTGACATGCCGCGTGGCGCAGGTGTGAAATCGACAGCCAACGCTAAATCCGCCATCTCTGGTGAATTCTTCGTGGAAGCACAGCTTTCTCGATAATTGTGTTCCCGCAGAAATCAGCGATTCCAATTTAATCCGACAAAGGTAAAAATGGCGTTCATGCTCTCTCTCTCTAAAGAATGAACGGATGCTTTTGTTTCTGTATTAAAAATTGGACGTTTCGCATATGACATATGCTAACGTTGTCAAAAAACATATAACACTTAAGTGCCGTAGATGCACCCTAATGATGACAGCGTGTTAGAAGTGGGGATTACTATATTGCAATACGCTCACAGTCAATCATAGATTCAAAACATCCAAACTGACAAGCAAGTGATGTCTTTCTTTGAAATGTCTATGCATATCTGCAATTCACACTCGAGATCAAACGACGTTTATGAACTTAATGAACAACTCAGATGGCATCTATTGAATTGCAATGCCGATTCAGCTGGAAGTCGAAATCCACCGGTAATGGGAGGGTCCTTAAGAAAATATTCATGGGTATCAAATACAGCACATTCTCTAAGTTTAAAAACGCGAATTCTACAAGTATGTATAGAAGAAAAGATGCCAGTCAAGTTTTGCTTTTCTCTGACAGTTCACGAAAATGATGTCATATTCTTCGAAAGTAGCCTGACTTCCGATCGATGACGGTTCTCGTCTGCTTTTTACCCATTTCTTGTCAAGAGATAATTCTGAATTCGACGCATCTTTCCTGTAAAGTCTTTTTTTCTTCCAATCAGACAGTATTGAATTTTTTTCCCT
This sequence comes from Saccoglossus kowalevskii, assembly GCF_978046115.1. Taxonomy (NCBI): domain Eukaryota; kingdom Metazoa; phylum Hemichordata; class Enteropneusta; family Harrimaniidae; genus Saccoglossus; species Saccoglossus kowalevskii. Next base: position 12,631,431 of record NC_140643.1, on the reverse strand, counting down.
CAGCTGGAATCTAAATACGAATTCAAGTGACAATTAATCTGTGAGGAAGTTTTACTTCCACATAGTTGGATCAAATGCAGTAATTGCTTTCCGGGAAGTAATTTGACACATAGATATAGGAGAACCAATTGATATATTTATTTTAGCCGTTATTGTGTTTTTCTATAATGATAAACTTAAATGTTTGACAGAATCGGATATATAGACAATGGAATACATTTGCCGGATTGCAGAAGAAAACAATGTAGTAACAATGGGAAAATGCAAATAGTCGATACATATAGATCTATCAGTGTTATTAAACAATCTAGAATATATTCTCATTCGATCGACGTTCTTTTATCGCGTGACTCTGACTTAAATTTTTACCAATAATAATCGCTGGCAACTAAATTAACTTACCATACCTTTACGGTGAATGCAACAATTCTATTCCCCTGCGCCGTTTTTTTACCATTTAATTCTGATTCTACGGACACATTGTAGAATACTGTCACAATATAATACGTGTTAACGACGGCTCCTTGACAATTAGTGTTGCAAATTACAAATTTCTCATAAATACTATATTGAGTGCATTACATTTACTAACGTCAACGTGTGCCGGGGAGTCTCTCTATTCTTAATTCTAATTCCCACGGATGCCCCGTGTCGCCAATTTACACTATAAATCACTAAATATGCACATTCAATATTAACAAAAAGTTGGCATTTTCAATTACAAATAAAGTGGTAATCCTCCATGTCCTTCAATTATTAATAGTTACTTAGGATTGGTCTTTTCGACATTTACTTTAATTAAGGAGAACTACATCGTACTAATTCCCGTTGGATAATGTATAAGACAGTTGCCTTCATAAAAGTATAAACAATAAATAAATCCCCCAATTGTGTGTATATGACTGACGTGTGTATTTGTATTGTATATGCATTACACACATATTCTTGTTTTCTTTCTTTTTTTTAAAGAACCACTTAGTCACACGAAATAATCAATTCTACCAGCTGAATAATATTGGTTTTATTTTCCATGCAAAGATTCACTTATGGGCACACTATTTTTTTATTGGAGACGGGCTTTAATGCAACTATTTATGAAGTTGATAATTTTTACAAATCGATTAAAAATATTTGATTTTAAGTTTACAATGACTTAAATATGAAATAAATGCTTTCATTTCACTATTTTCTTTTTGTAATTATTGGTGTTTGTGTTTTCTATCATTCGCTTCAATCGACTCCAGCAGTGTACGACATTATTTTATCGACCCACGAGTTTTAGGCTGGAGTCGAATTTATATTATTCTGTACGCGTGCGATTTTGAGTTGCATTTGGGATTAGTACGTTGTAATGACGGGTAGACACATTACTTATAGGTAAAAGTTGACACATTTGCGTGCAGCGCATTTCGAATACGTCGAGCAGATTGGAGGAGGGCTTGGCATGTGGAATTGAATAAATCAGAATATACCCCTCCGTGTATGCAAATCACTCTGGCTTTTACTGCGCTTGTGTCGCTTTTACTGCGCTTGTGTCGCGAGCCACACACCATGTTGGCTGCCCAGTTTACAGAAGTAAAATGGGACTTCGAAAGAAAATGTTTAGAAAGTTAAACTACAGACAGGCGTGACAAACTTGACAACTATGACAATTCGAAAATTCTCATCAATACGGATGCAGAGAACCACAACAATATTTCACACGATCGCTCCCGTGCACAATTTGTACACGTAAGCAAACGCAAACGGATATGCAGACGAGTATATGACACGACTCTTGTCTCGGAACTGGTCTACCAGGCTGCTGCACTCCGCGACGCAGTGCTTGCAGCTGACACCACAAATATTCAAATCACCACACGAATTTGACGAGGAAACAATTATTAAATGTGAGGGTAAGGGAATATGAAGATTTGTCACATACCCCTCAGTCGCAGTGAATAATTGTTTATTATTTACATGCGTTTTATGGAACTCATATCGAAGACAACGGGCGCGACGACTGTGATGTATTAATATAATATTCTGGTGTGTATCGAGCTTCGGTTAGACTATTCAAATATTTAAATCGTTTTAAAATGATTAGGGTTTTATTTCCAGTAAAACGAGGAGTTACGACGCGCACGATAAACTGACAAGTTAATAGAGTAGACCACATGCATTGGCAGGATACGAAAGACACTACACACGCTTTTATATTCAGATGGCTTTGTTACATAATTGTTAATCTTTGGTGATCGTTACCATATGAAGTGGATTTCATCTTCTTCATCACTTTTTCGGCGACGACAAATAAAAACAAATTATCGCCGGAAACAAACATGTCTCGTGTTTCCCAGTGGGTATGAAATAAACGAATTGCAAAAAAGGTAATTTAAAATGAGACCTTTTCTTTCTTTTCGGCACCTCAACGTGTTTTAATTATGTGTGTTTTGATAGAATAAATTAGTACTAGACCTTTAGGAGTTACTTTTATTTCTACTGGTTATTGTGAGATGCGTAATTTGTCATTGAACACTTTCTTTCATTCTCCTGGCGTCTCTGGGCGTAAAGCAAACTATAATATTTTGTATATTTAACGTCTATATAATCTACATATATTGCTAGCAAAATATTCATATTACTGAAACATATCGAACTTCTAAATTATTCAAATCACAAGTGGGCATCGGAAAATACATCGAAGTACCTTGTTTCAGATGCATTACAATTGGTTTATAAAACAGTTGCGTTAGCAGTGCACGAACATATATCGATTTATCGGAATGAGATATAAGTAGAAATACCGCGCATGCTCTTTGAACACCTGTATGTACTATTGATTCAATTTAAAAGTGCATTCACATTTGTGTTTTATATCATCAAGAATGTGTTTAGTTAAGTTACTTACTTAAATACTTAAGTTATTGTCAAAGTTTCGGGCGGATGACTGTAATGTTTTGATCAACTTGATACATATGTATGCGTGTTATAATATGTAAAATAAATGTTACAAAGTAGAAACGGGATCATAAACAATCGAAATTCACATTTATCACCAAATAATGAGGAATATGCAGACATATACTGGTTATGATTAAGATTCATGCATGTACAAGGATTTTGTTAAAGGATAATTCTCTTGGCGCTCTTCAGCTCGATCCATCATAATTGGGTCGCCGCGACATGTGCAGCTGCCATCCCCCGATATCACGCATGGCACAGTTACATTGGCGTGATAAGTTAGATTATAACAAACACGTTGCGTACAATCTCCTGTGTGCGTTTACTAAAACATATACGTATACATGTCCTACTTTATCTTGTGCAAATTTACCCGTACAAACATTGAATGCAAATAAGACCGTACAGCCGGGGTTTCTCGATGAACAAATGCTATGACACTAGTTTACACTCAATACAATATAAAGTAACCAATTATTCCGTGTACCAATGTACCGACCGACAACGAGTCAAATTGTGATATTAAAAGAAAATTTAAACGGGCAGGAGATAATTTTGGCTCACGGATTAAATTGTTTGTAAACGATGAAAAGAGCAGTTCATGCCGCCCTTTCATATACGTAAAGTCTGTTAAAACTGTAAAAGGGAAATAGTACACCGTTACAGTGATGACGTCAAGCCAGAGATTACCAACAGAATCGTCTACGTCATCAAAATATACGATTGCGCAATTGAATGACACCTGGTCACAAACGTAATGGATGTCGCCTCACAAGTCATGTACGAATTGTTTGCCTTTTTTTAAAAAAATGCACATGCTACTTAAAGGTGTTTTTCCATGTTTTGTTCAGTGCATGAACAGTGCAGCTGCCAGTGAAGAGTGTTTACTGATAACTGTCAGTCGTCACGGTAACGAACACAAGTGATGACGCGACAAGTCTTAATTTTGCAAGAAGTCTAAGTACTTAAACACAATCTGATGCGTAAGATATTGCATGCAAAAAAGGGTTATCTGAGTCAGTAAGAAAATAAGGCTAATTAAAGCTGCAAGTGGTATTAGCTGGGCCAACGACATCTTTTTCATAATTAACGAGGTCACCATTAGGAAGTTTAAATCATCAGTACCATGAGGTCAAAATGCAGCTAGTTTCATGTATTTACCCAGTTTGGTCATTGACTTTTCGAATATATAATGGGCCATATGCTTATGCATATTAATGAGGTTACATAAATATGTTGTTAGTTCTTTTATTCAATGCATTGATTATGACATTGATTGTAGGTGCACGTCTGCAAGTGTTACAGATATGAGAGTTATGCATGTCAATGAGTTCACATGATCATATATGGTAATATTTTAGTTTAGTCATATTTCCTGTCCAATGTCTTCATAATAAAACAAGTTGCCCCTTGCTATCTGCATCAGTGCTTGAGATATTACAGTTATGGATATTGATGAGGTCAGACGACCCTACCCCATGAGCGCCGAACAACGTGACCCACTCAATCATAATCCAAGGAAAGAATGCATTTCCGGAGTGGGATGCACATGCACAATTTCAAACCAAACAGACCAACACAACACACGCAATTGTACAATTTCTGTTCTACACAAAATGAAAGATGGTGAAAAAACCTAATCAAAATTACATTATTTTTTCTCGTAAGAAGCTATGGTCATACATGATATATGGATTGGTTGAAGCATTCATGAGCTAAAACTTTTGGTTATTTTTATCAAAAATCAAAGATGGCGGCCAAACCACGTGACTGATCAAAATTGTTTTATTTTTGTCGTAAGGAGGTTTTGTCGTACATGCTATATACACGATTTCAAGTTGATTGGTTGAAACATTCATGAGAAAAAAATTTTTGTCAAAAATCAAAGATAGCGGCCAAACTACGTGACTGATCCACATTATTTCATTTCAGTAAATCATCATTAGAAGAAATCCAAGATGGCGGCCAACCCACGTGATCAATAATAAAAAGCTCATTATACTTTGGTTCACTTTATACATATAAGCTAATATCAAAATTTGAAAACAGTGTTTCTGAAGAAATGGATTTTCAAGTGTGTTTTTTTGCCGTTTTTAGGGGAAAAATCATGGTCATGTGCCGCTAAACTTTTTATTACAAATTATTGTTATTTGGCTAAATTAAAGATGGATTTGGAATGCTGGAGGCAGATTTCCGTAGCTCAGACATCCATCCAGGTGCTCAATGAGTTTCCAAAATGTAGCTGTAATTGTGAAAACATACCCACATTGCGTCATAGTTGGATCCTTTAATCGACTTCTTCTCAAGACCCGCTAGACGAAATGAGTCGGAATTTTGCATATTCATATTGCATGACATTGCGCAACAAGCATTAGTAAATAAAACTGTCTGAGTGAGAAGCAATAGAAAATTTCAAAACAACATAACGACCAAACTATTGACCGATCGCCATTTTGAAGTCAGGTGCATTTGTTCTCATTGGTATGCATCAGCACATACTAGCCGTTTTCACAAACGACGAGAGGAAAAAAATGAACAATAACAAGTTCCAAAGTACATGTTTAAGCAATATACTCTGATCAGTTCTTAGCTAAATAAAACACGCATGCGCGGAAATTGTGAATATAATAAACCGGGTTCAGCTTCAGTTTTGTGCGAAATTGTTTGATGTGAACGTGACATGCAGTGGCATGATATCAAGGGCGTATTCCGCCAAACAACAGTTCTCATATTTCGATGAAAGTAATAAATCTCCACAAAGCCAAAATGATATAGTATTGATACACGTGAAAATTGTAGCTAATGTCAAAGTGATACCCACGTTTCCATTTAAGACAGATGAGATTGTTTCCATGGCATATTGTCGTAGATCACAATAACCGAGTATCAAAATCGGCATGAATATCAAATTTATTCTATACATTTATGCTTGCAGAAGGATTGCCGCCTTGCAGCCAACGAGCTTTGATCATATCGTTTTTTTCTGTACTATCTGTGTTTGTATGTCCCTTTTCCATAAATCGTTTTGACAAATCAATCTGTGAACAAATTATTGAAAAGTAAACTGTTGTTGTTTTGTTTTTAAATTGTTTTGACAAATCAATCTGCAAGTAAATGATTGAAAAGTTAGCTGGAATGACAAATGTCACTTTCAATCCATGTGTGACGTTGACACATTGAATTTATTGAATAAAAAACGCATTAATGAAAGATACATCACAGCTCGTATTCTCTAGATAACAAAAATATCTCCAGTCACACAGTAACGCAATTGGCATTCATCATAAGTTTGTAATTTACTTTTCACTTAACACAAATATGCACAATAAATACTTCGACCAACGCGCTTCTAATGTCATTGATTTGAGCTTTCTCGCCTGGCGGCGCCATTCTAAATGAAAATTGCCAACTTCTGTTTTAGCATTTCCTAATCTGTGCCTGCAGTTCTCGGGAATAATCTATACAAATTACTGGATAGAATTTTAGAGGTCGGGCAGTATAAGTAAACCACAATGTGAATACTTGAAAATACTTTTGCGCATACTATCGAAAGTTACATCATTCAATATTCTATTTCCATCATCGCAAAAGTCGAGATTCGTGACACATTTACAAATATAAAATTACACAAGTAGCATATTGATACTGTCGAATCCCAGTCTCCAATAATGTCTCTATTATATGGAGTCATGCAACACACACATGACTTTGGTAAATTTAGGGAATTAGATTGGATACTGACAAATATTATCGTAATTATATAATAACTGCGTCTTTCATATTTCAGAGACGGAGACTGAAGAAATACGCAATGAAATCAGCTCTCCAGTGCGACACGGGCCACCTACATTAGATCATCGATCGCCTAAACAAGTCAATACTACTTATTCTCCACATCTATATGAGTACGATATACTTTAAACTATGTCCTCGATAATAATACACTTATAAAGTGATGCTAATATTTTTACGTTTGAATAATTAAACATTATTATTATTATTATTATTATTATTATTATTATTATTATTATTATTATTATTATTATTATTATTATTATTATTATTATTATTATTATTATTATTATTATTATTATTATTTGTATTATATGTAGAACACTCTGCAACTGATCAAGATGAGAAATAATCAAGTCAGATAGTTTGGCAACAAATCCTGAAATATTAGAACACTGAAGCTAAATCTCGTGGTGCCTAAACCCCATATTAAACATAATTTTTATCATTGTAATCTTTCAGACCCATTTGTTTGCGTACATTTTTTACGTTTACATGGCTTATCTTATTCATAAATTTCTTTCTAATCCGAGTTCAGAATTTGGTTGGATAATATTTCTCATGGACTATACAAAAACTTATGGCGCTTATATGGGTGCTTACATGGGCCAGTGAAAGATTTCATGCAGGTCATAAAAAGTGGAACTGCACCTTTAGAACATATTTATTCATTGAGTTTACATTATAGACTAACGCCCGTCCTCAGCATTATGCACTGTATACATGAGCCTTAACATAAAAAATTGTGATTTAGCATAAAGAGCATTATTTCGCGCCCAATTATGTTCGTTTGATGACATACCTAACTATCCAAATGCGCACGCGCTTCGAACTATTGGTACGTTGCGTAGTAAATTATTTAGACATTTGTTTTTACTTATGAAAAATCAGCGTAAAAATACCATTAGTTACTCGTACTGCAACTCATAATTGTCTCATTAATCATAAAATGTACATGTGTATTGCTTTTTATGTTATATGTCTTTCCTAATGCGCTTATTGTCTTTCCTAATGCGCTTCAGTACTTCCTTTAAACCAGCGCTTTTGTTTCTGTATAGACCCGTTTTGCAATTACCTTAAATACTATATGTTGAATTGATTTCCGGACTGCGGAAGTGACCACGATTTCAATCGCATTTTATCCATTGTGGGGCTCATTCTTCAAAATTTCAACTGGGCCATGTCTCAGGTATGCTTCCAGGAAAATGCCCATTACGATTTGCTGAAATCGTAATGTTAGCAATCATAACACGTGACCTCATTATTTAGACTTAAGTTCCTGTCTAAATGCGTTTTTACTCTGAAATTGAAAAACAATATACAACACTGCTCACCTACACAATATTTCAACGAATACAAACACACAGGTCCACAGTATCATATTATATTACTTAACTCTTCTTAAACATTCTTCATATTTGTTGAAATAAACATCTGCATTTAAAGTGCCGTGCGTATTTATGCGTATTTATAAAACAGAAGGTTTTACCTGAATAATTATAAATTAAAGACAGGATTTATTAAATAATCTGCGACCGAGATGTTACTATTTTTATTTTGTTTTATAATTTTATGCAGGACATATCATATAACAATGTACATCACTGACGCCATGCAGTGCCAAAATATGGACAACAATTGTATATTACAGTACAATATTGAGTTCGACACGTCTGGTGAAATGTGCAGACCCTTGGAGATTGGAATTTCCACACTTCTACACTTTCGTATATTTCTTCGATATCATTTATACGTGTTGATGGACACGATGGCGTTACGTTCTATCAGCTAATAAATTAGGTGTGATTTAAGTGCGAACATGGTCGAGTTCCTAATAGATGTACGTTCAACATATAAAGTAATTTTGATTCCGTTCGTGCGTCTGGAGCCATTTCTCGAATATGCGTTGATCCATGTTGATCAAATTGCCACAGCGATTCAATTTTACACAGTGGCATTCATTCAAGGACTTGTATTCAAATATTAGTCTTGCAGATTTATTCATTCGATAGACAGTATAATGCGCAATCAGAGAAAATTTAAATTAAATAATTAAAGTAAGAAGCAGCTTTGAAGGGATCACAGCCTTTTAACGAATAGCCTCGATTTACATAACGTTGAAGATATAACATATATTGGTTACGCAGTTCAAAACAAGGTCGTTGCAATGGAATAGGTCAACACATGCACACTTGATTAGTGCAGAGTCGAATAAAGTGATATCCCTCTAAGCAGTCTCTCTCTTTGTGAATGCTTTAAATTGAATAACATCAATATGTACAGTGTGTATATGCCCTTTTTAATTAAGTACTCATGTTCACAGCAAATGATTTGTCGTTCAAGTTTATGAAGCTGGTACAATAACGTTTGTGTACGTAGTTCATAGAAAGAATATTTTAAAACTTGTTTTTTTAACCACAACCACTTGCGTAATCTGTATTATTATAAAAGCCGATAAATATGTGGCATAGGGAAAACAGTGGCTAAATAAGCAAAATGAGGTCATCTAACCTGATGATCAATCAAAATGTACTTTTTTTCCTATAAAATTGTTGCATCATAAACAAACTGACTAGAAGATCATTTGTTCTGATGGTATATGAGAAGATGCGGTGGCAATGTCACGTAAATAATCGTGGCGGGTTTTATCGTAAATACTCATAGGTGTTACAAATCAAATTTCAAATTAATTGGTTGAATTCTAAAACGACCTTTAACATTTCACACAGTTTTTCAGTTCCGCTGTCATTATTGTTTGGATATATTATTAGTTTTGTTCATTTTAACATTTTAAAGTGATTCGCAAATTATTCTACAACAATAACATTATGACTGAAAAATTCTATGAATGTTAGCCCTGAGAGACGCAGCCATTAAATTCTAGATACATTATTAATAAAAAAATTATACCATGAAAATATGACATCACTTTACACTTTATGGAAAGAAAAATCTTGTAAATTCATTACAAAAAATACATCAACAAAACGATAAAAAGAAAGTATCTACAATTTAATTTAAATTTAAGATAACTTTAGGAAAGTTTAGGAAATAGTAGAATATAACCCATTTAATAAATTCAAAACAAGAGGCTTTGACTCCATCAAGATGAAATGATTTTAAGAATCACTATGCTGGACAGATACCAGATCAACAACCACCGGAACTAATGAACAAGAAGCACTTGGTGTGCACTCCACTATAATATGATTAATGGAAAAAATACAAATACAGGAACTACAGATGCAAGTTTAAGAAATATTTAAGACACATAAATCGAAGTTAGACATCGTTTGTTTTCAATTTATTCTTCGATAATGTCATGCATGTTTACGAGGCACGCTTAAAGAAAGGGAAATTAACTTTTGAATTCAACATTCCTACAGCAGCACCAGGAGATGTATCTGCTCGGCGGGAAGACAAACCAAATAAGTTATGGAATGGTTATGCTGATGACACAACATTGTACACAAAAATTAGTGAAAATCTTCAAATTAATTACATCCCAAGTATACAAAGACCGAAACCGAAAGTATAATAATATTCAAAACGAACATTCAAAAAAATTTACATTTACATTACATTTAAGATAAGATACAAGATTTAAGATACAACAGTTGTTCACAAATTAAGCAAGCTCACAATAATATGCTTCTCTCCGAAATTATTAAAAATAATAATAACTAATCAGAAGAGTAAAATATGTAAATGTCTACATGCTCACTTGATAAATACAGTGTCAAATTGTGTGATGAATGAAGGAATGAAGGAATGAATGAATGAATGTAATGGGATGTAGCTCGATCGGTCGATTGGTCATATTTAATACAATTTCTTAAAATATTTACGAACAGGGTATCGATAATTTCATTCCATATTCCGTACATTCAACAACAAAATATTGAATTGTTCTTACGTCGAACAAATATTCACATCGACCAACACAATACAACCAGCTGTTATTCAATATATTACGTAAGTACTGTGGCGCAGCTGGAGCACGAGTAGCAGATGTCGAAGTATTCCGAAAATGCCATGCGTGTTTCATTTTTTTTATTGAAGGATTAATGATAGATAGCTTTCCATTGTTTAACCTCAGAGTCGTGATACATGTTGTTTGTAATTTTCAAATATGTCAAATATTTATTACATTGAAAGTTACGTATTTTGTTATTTTGCCTGAACATAAGTATGGAAGATCATGAAAACGCTTTTCAAGGAGCATCGAATCTGAAAAGAAAAACAAATGTAAGTTTGGCTTCGTCTTCAGTATTATGTTTATAACATTTGATTTTTTGGTCAAATGTCTGTTGTATGTAAGTATAAAGTAAAACATTGGCTGAAATAAACACAGAATACAGTGACGGTTTGCATAGACAGATAGTGTTTGGATCTATTTTGTTAATCGGTTATCCATACATTGAACTCCAGTTTTATATTGTGAACAGCGTGGAAACAGGCATACATTCAGTGTATTGTCTTTAATGTTAACACTTCCTTTGCCCTTGTTAATTTATAATTATTCACAACAAAGAAGAACAATGTCTTAGTAAGTCCTAGCTTATTTCGCGTCACATTAACGTGTGTGAGTTTAGTGTGCATTTCTAACTGCCGATTCGAATAGATTTGCATAAAACTGTAAGATTAAATAACATTTAAAAGAACTAAAACCAGAAGAAATTCAACACGCGTGATCATCCGGTGTTTGTATTTTTCGTCAAACCCAAATCCATGTGTACAACACAAAACAACTGAATGGGCTTCCAATGCACACATTGACATTGGACAACGTTAACGTATTGCCATGACTTTGTTTATTTGCCACCGCTATTGATTGAAGTCGTATATATCGCCTCATTCTTTCGTGCAAGTTGTTCACAACTCTTCAAATATAACAACTAAGCACTGGAGGCCGATTGAGTTCATACGTGTTTATAGATAAATTAAAAGGTCTGTCCCTAATGCCGTAACGTTGTTCAGATACCTCAGGGAGAAACCGCGTTAATTGGTATGCAGATAGGTCAGTCAATTTAAGGGGATTGGTAGTTATAAACTAATCCGTTCAGCTACTAATTTGTACTACCGTCGCTTCAGCTTAATGCGTGGAACGTATTAACACGGTATATGACAGACACGCAGTTATTATACTCAGCAAGATTAAGTGATTTCAAAGTAAAGAATACCTACATTCAACGTTACTTTCTGCAATGTACTAATATTCGTATCTAGTATTATTATTTTGTGAACTATAAACTCCTGATCAATTGCATTTATTCATTACACAACAAATTATACCAGGAGTAAGTGTATAGGACCGACTGTGATAACTGTAATTGAGAGGTCATCAACGTCAATTTTCAGTATATCATTTAGATAGCGGTGTAGTATTATTCAACTTCATCTTTTACCAAATAATAACGTCGGAGAATGAAATGTGAATTTAACGGGCAGCAGGTATATAGGGCCTATACACTACTCTTAATAGAGACCACTTCACTACTATTAGATTCACTTCTGTAAAGTTTTTGGTGAAAAACCACAAGCAAATGCAGTACGGCCACAATATTCGAAGTCGTCATTTATGCGAAATAATTTAAATTGTTTGGCGGTATCATTTTCATCGCAGTCTGTGCAATCACTCGAATGGTGGAATGACACTAGCGTGTTATAATATCGACCGTTACTGAAAGTTTATTTCGAAAACATATTGACAGAAGGGTAATATTTCTACCGATTATCGATATATCTGTCTTTTGGAACTCACTTACTTGTCCAACCAACTCTACAGATAGGTGATATCAGATAATAACCTTATCTTATATGAACTTGATGTGCAATGTGCATATACACAGCGCGATCTTCTGACCTCAACAAATGTACTGTCAGTAGATAATACCGTTACCTGCGAAAACATTGTATTTGTTTTCAATTTACTTACTTACTTACTTTACTTTACTTACTTTCAATTTATCTATGCTTTCTGGGAAAAAATACGATGGTTAATACGAATATGCAATTGCCGATGTGAATAGTACATGTCGATATTTTTGTATAAACTTATTGATCGCAACACAAACACTGAATCAACGTGTAATAGATGTAACCATGAAACACTTAACAACGGCAACGTTTTCATTTATAATACAATAAGCAGTTCGTTAGGCCTGGTTCGCTGGGTGCTTTATTGATGAAGTTCGTTGACCTGCGTTACAATCACGTGACGCAAACATGTGAAAAATATTCGCTTTGTTAAATGTTCATTTACTAGTCAACATGTGTCGATTAACTCCCGTCAAGGTTTGATACGAGTCGTGTGGCGTACTTCTATTATATTCTATTATATTATTGTTGTGAAGAAAAAGTGTATTCCGTGTCACAAGCGTGTCACCCTCGGTAATCCGTATAGCTGCTAGGCTATACAACACAAGCTGTTGCCAATAACATACGGTGAGAAGCATAACATACGAATAAAAGTATTGTCTTTAATATAAAGCAAAACAATATATTTACTCAGCCTCCACGTTATCCATATTATCACGGCTCATTGACCACCCTCCTCATCAACAACTCTAATTTGGTACACATCAAATAACATATAATTTTAATATTCTCGTAAATCGCATGCTAGCCATATTTCCACGATAAAACAACGCGAGTAGACGCCGCTTTGACTTAATATTTGCCATAACAGAATCTCAGACAATACTCCATTAATAATTTAATGTAAATCGATGGAACATATAATCAAATACTAGTGGTCGATTGCGACCCATAGAGGGCGTGTGCAATGAGAATGGTGATATGTTCTTGTGCTCGGACGACCATAGAGGTCGCATTACTTTGGATTGGACAACTAAGCCAGGATACTTGTTATTGTATTATTAGTATTAACACACAAAACTAAAAATTCAAATATTATGACATGTTAACGTTGCTTGAAAACTTATGACGGACAAATGAAGAATCCCGACTTTGACGACGAGGTAATGTGAAAATACAATATGTTAAATGCTGCTAACTAGTTAAATATACATGAACGATAGTTTTGTTTTCAAGTAACTAGATCACTCAGTTTATTACATTTGTATATTTTTACTTTTTTAATTAATAGTGATAAGTGTCTACTATACCCCAACTCCTTGATCTGCTGAATTTTACAGTATAAATTATGCTACTAAATAATGACAGTACTTGTATCAGAAACCTGTTGAATCTCACGGTTCTCTCCCAGAATATGCCTATGTCGTCGATTTCCCGGATACCAATGAAATAAATCAGTAGTTGTATGTACAGTGATGAATTAAATATTGTTTTTAGTTAATTTATAGTTTTCTCGTTGTAAGACTGCTCTTTGGATTTGAATGTTGTTGTCAAAATTAATTTGGGGAAATATGCTGAAAATGAAAATATGCTAATTTGGTAATCAGTAGGCAATGATTTGCACTAAAATATAATTAGATCTTACATAATATATTACCTGAGCAGTTATGGGTTTTCCCGAAAATAAGATACTTGGGACCTCAAACAATCGTAACTCAGTAATACATTTTCCTAATAATTGTCACAAAATGAGAGTACATTATCGATTCTTTTATTATAAAAACTACACTATTGAAACACGAAATGGCATCAACCTTGAATAACGTGACATCTGGATTTTTTGTGACTTAAGAAAAACATCGATGAACCCAAATCTCACAACATATTGTTGTGACGCTCTTTTGTCACTTTGGCAACATCAGGGCGTAATCCTTGTTGTTTGCTCTTTACAATCGGAAGTAAAACAACATGTGCGTGCATTTTAGAATTATAGAGTTAATCTCAGTGATTACATCGGAAGGTCAGTTCTAATCGGGACGGAAAAATAAAGCCCTAATATCATCACTAACCGACGGCTCATTTAATGGATCCAATCAGACCGCTATATAACTAAGTGCTCAAAATTGACGAGCTTAGACACAGTCGGTGTCAAAAGCTCCAAGACATAACATACAACTTGGATATACCTTGGTTGCACAATCAATCAGCAAAAGGCCATCGCCTTTCGTGTTTAAAGTGTTATCAATATCATTATTTGTACTCACTGGTGTTTCACACACCGTATTTTTGCGCATGACTATTATTCACAGATGTGACATTTAAGTATCAGTAATTTATATGGTATGATATAATAATGATCACAGTATTTACGTTTAGGCGTTTTATGCGTGTTCAAACAGACTGAACAATAACAATTATTCAAATGGTGAAATGATATTAACGCGTAATAATATCAACTGAAAGTCTATTTCGAAAAGTTATCGATAAAAAGGTAAATATTTCTGCCAATAAGCTTGAGCAGCAGTGTTTTACTGCAAATTGGTATTCGTAAGACTAGTTCTGAAAAATTACTACTTTTCTTTCTGTTGGTCGTGTAATAAAAAGTTTATCGCCTGATAAGGGATTTATTACTAGAGTTGGGTGTTACCCGTGCTGTCGTTGGCTATATTGTTATTACTATCCCATGACGTCCCTTGTACCAGCCTGGTTTACGAAAACGTTATATTAGTCGATAACCTGATATTACACCCCAACACATAAATTTACTCGCGAATGCGTACTCTGAACGAAGGGTATGTTACGAACGAACCACGGATTTTCTGAGGGTTGGTATAAACTGCCTACCTAGATGTGAAATGTGGTAATCTGATCTAGTAATAAAAAATTGTCGTACAATTCAGGGGTAGATATAGGATGTTATGCCAGAGATGGGTTACCATACAATGACGTCATTGTGGCATTGTATTGTGGGATACGCGCGCATCCATTTGACTCTGTCACAGCAATTTTTTGAATTTAGTTTCATGAATATATACTAAAACAAATGTTTCATTGCTTTGAACCAAGACACACAACATCCCCTGAGAAATATAAAATCACCATTTCTATAGAAACAAGCATACAAATGTAATTCTCAAAATGTGTTATTTTCATAAAGGGTTTCATAACTTATTGCAATGCCCAGACTAAACGCTTATCATTTTTAAATTAGAAGCACGTGAAGTGTCAAATGAATCTGAAGCCTGTGTATTCGGTGATATGTTATTAATGGAGATCTAGAGATGTACAAATTTCCAATCCATTTGAGCAAATCATCATTGTGATACAGGAAACATAAGCTGTAAACCTATGGGCCATGTACGATAGGTTAAACCTGTGTATGTATTATAGACTAAAATGCATTCCAATCTACCCAGTGGTTTTGGGATATTGATGCAGCATGATTTAACACGTACAATATAACAATACAGATGGTACGACATGTAAATTTACATCACTCCTCCGTAGTCTCCGCTCAATAATACATATTTGCCGTATAGCAATATCCATAATTTAAATCTTGATTTAGGAGTTTGAAATCTGCAAATTGAGTTTGTCCGAATAATGCCATTGCCTACTCAAGATTAAAATAGATTGTTATATTTTAATATAAAATATATGCTGTTGAAATACAGTTGTAATTGGTACATATATTTCTATGCGAAGTTTTAAAGAATTCACCGATATATTAAGTAGCAGCTGACTTCTATCCACCTCAAATGTATTTCATCTGTTCATGTGAAAAAATTGCTCACCATTTACGACAACGATTCTTATCTGGTTCAATGAGAACAATTTTGCTACGAACCTTGTCCACCAAAATTTTGCTTACCCCATAGAGAGTTATGAGAGATATCTCTGCAGTCTACTCTCCCGTGTTTTGTGCATACTTGAGGGCTTGACATCAACGGTAGTCTTACAATCCGTGACAAGTGTATTTCTTTAATTTTGAATGTAGTACTCAGGCTTGGATTGGTCTCTCTGAAATAAGCAAATATTAGAGACACGGAATGAAGGTCCACCGATATCAAGCAATAGGACTGACTAAAGGAAATCATTCAAGGTATATATATGTACAAAATTTGAAATCATGTTCACTAAAAGTTTTTAATAATGAGTCGAAAATAAAAAATTATCTATTACTCATTGAAAATACATTAGCTAAAAAATAAACCAAAAACAAACTGATTTTTTTTTGAACAAGCAGAGAACAGTTTTCGTTCGAAATATAGAATGTTTCTAATACAAATGCGATTTAGGTTTACCTCACCTGAATTTCTTATCTATAAATGTTTTATCGAAAAACAAAAGTATTTGAAAATGCTCAAAACGTTATTCACACTGCCAGACAAAACTACCAAAAGTGTTTCTAATCTAATGTATTGTATGGCGCGTATTTTATATATTCCATCATTTATAATAGAAAAACGTAATAAAGATAATGCAAGAAATAAAATGTATTGTAAATGAAATGCCGGTTCAATATCACAACAACGCTTTAATATGACATCTTATTTGAAGATTTGTATTTGTCGGTTAAAAACAATTTTCTATATTTCAAAATGTCGTCAGTATTGGGTTATACAATCTTCGCCTACAAATGCCTACACTTGGGCTAAAATTCATAGATATTCTTTCAAAATAAATATCACAAATTAGATTGGCTCCTAGATTAACACCGTCATCAGAACTGTGTGAATTCCACTGTTTTATTATTCTTTATATTTAGCCACACGGTGTGGTCGTAAAGTTATGTAAATACCTAATGGTCGCAACTAGTACTTTATGGTTGCAAAAAACACTCAACTATGACCTAGCCCGACATGGTTTGTTGTTTACTATTTCTTTCGTATCTACCTTGCCCAGTTTGCACACTATGTACCCAGTTTGCACACCAGCTCTTTAAATGTTGGCCACTGTGTAAACGCACATACAACTAGAGGTCCATTTTAAAGAAGGAATGCAAGGGGTAGGAAATTATTTTGCTCAACAAATCAGATAAAGAATTGGTGTCTTGAAGAGATTACGTTTGACCATTTTAAATGATGGTGGAGTCTTTTCACGTAAAGAAGTATCCAGGACTTTTTGTTTAACACTTTTTTTTCAATAATGCGGTTTATGTATTTCCATACAGTGTTTAAGAATACCTACTATTATTATACATCTGTCACCGTAACGTCATAAGTTACAGCGTGCCGTAATTTTGCGGTATTTTACGGGGTATTTTCATCATACCATATTAGGAAATGCTAATTCCAAATATGGAATGATTATGTGCGTAAGCGTTCTCTAATAATAAAAACAAACATGGTATCCTCGTAATAGCAGCTGTCTTGTCTACCAACCCCTATTTATTTTAAAATGTGGCTTTTTATGTTCTACGGGGAGTAAATGGTTCCAATCGAATGTTAATTACCATTTACCTACTCCCAGAATGCAGTATATTTGTTATAATCTGTATGAATATTTTTCACAATGTTAAAAATATATATTGTCTCACCGGGTTCATCGCGGTTTTAGTGGTCACGCGATGAATTAATTAAGTTAAGATAAATTAAGATGCACACGCAATATTGTTGCGTAGTTTATTCTGTTCAGGTATCTACCTTCGAATACCGGTTTTATTATTTTGTTTGATTTTTCCATTATACGCCCACCATTTAATTAATTAAACACAAATCATACGCATGTGATGATATAATTACACTGTCTCGTCTAACATAGTCAACATAAAATTATTTGGTGTTATCACGTGAGCTGACGCCACTGTAACACGAGTTGAAAATATTAACAGAAACAAAATGTGCGATGTAGACTAAATGGAAATATATTGTGGTATAGTTTATGCATTTGTATTTGAGTCGGGAATTCGAATCACTTGCTCGTTTGTGTCGTACGAACGTATGTACTGGTATTGTGTCCAAACAAATAAAACAAATATAAAGATATTTTGATCCCTCGTTAGCAAAACATTTTCAATGACCTCAAACCACTTAATTCTAGAGGGTTGTAATCAATTGTTTTTATTTTCGTAATAATGTAATTTAAATAAATAAAACACGTAAATTCGTAGACATGGGCAAGGTGTAAAATGTAATCAGCTATTTGTCCGAAATTTGTACAAAGATATTATTTTTGTAATCATATAAAACTTTTTTTTCAAATTGGTTTCGTAATTCGTACGCAATTTCCGATTTTGATTTTTAAACACAAATTGTTGAATTATTTTAAAAATGTAAAATGTAATTAGGAATTTGCTTTATCTGTAAGTGTAAAAAGCGTAAAAACCTATTTTTTTTACTGTAAATGGAACTTTCATTTTATTTCCTGTGAAAACGTAAAATGCCGTTTGTACTTCCCGTAACCTGTACCAGCTATCTCTCCCCCTCTCCATTCTAATGTTCCCAAAGTCTTTTCAATGATTATCTCTTTGTTGAAGTTAAACTTATTCTACATGGAGGATGATTATAACAACTATTGAGCGCATTCATTGTTGACTATTGTTTCCTTGTGTAGCTGTGTCGTTCCTCGTCTGCGGATCGGATACGTCCGCTTTACGATAATCCACTTATTTACGATGATACCAAACTAGTTCGCTACACGAGGGACTATACATCAATACATATCAATATTATAAATCTGGTATTGAAAACGGCAGAATTAACATGTCCGTAAAACGCCGTACGGACGTATTCGAAAGTGTCACATTCGAATGCTTACATTTGCTCGTCGTTCGATACAGTCTTCGTACTGATTTCGTGCATAATTTGCGGTATTCTCAAATAAACTCATATTATTATACTCGTAGCGCAAATTTAAACCCATTGGTAACTTCCGTTTGTTTCTGAAACGTTTCTTGTATTTTGTATTATAAATTTACATAATCATAACGCGGAAATTGGAGTCGGGACAATGACCTCTTGCTTACGTAATAGCTGTTTACGAGAGGCATTCATGGAGTAACGCGGTGATCAATGCAAAAACAACGCAAGTTGCCTAATAAGTCGTCTAGTGTGTACGATTTGTGTCGCAAAAATGCGTGTGGCAACGTCGTCTAAAAAATCGTTTTCAGACAACCATTTGTCGCATCGCCCGGTTCCACGACCTTTATGACAACAATGTCGGCGATTCCAATCCCAAATGTGAATATTTTAATTATGCGTATATTCAAAATTGCCAATCAAACATAACAGATTCAAATAGTACTTTGCAAGAAATTCACCGTCCACCAGTTTTATATATTTTAAGTCAATTATTTGGCAAAGCAAATTGATTGATGTTTGACAGTAATCCCAACCTCAAATATTTGTGATTTCTACAACAATTACGAGTTACGAATAACCTTTAATAATGAAAATGATGTATTGTGCAACGTTCATTTTTTATCGTGATATACAGCTTGTCATTCGATATTTGTATATATTCTACTCAAATTTGAAATTCGATTGGTTCTCAAGTTGTAAGAGATCAGAAAATCTGATGGTGTTTACATACATCGGTTACACTTCACCGTTTATAATCTTTTCAATCCAATTGGGAAAAGATCTGAGTTTATTGAGTCCCTTGATGAAACGTTCGTAATTATGCATGGCTTGTTTACGGAATATGTAAGACGTCTTGTTATAAGACGCCGAATTATGTTGACGCCCTCATCCAAAACAAGATTTTAATTGCTTGTAAATCTTGGGTTTGTCGGAGACAGTTCTAATACAAGTCTAGTACTGAAAGGCTATGAAAAGTATATACGATAAGAGCTTGGACAATACTAAACAAGCTTACATGGTCGCGAATTCAAGATATGAATATATATATTATATTATATCTTATTTATAAGATAAGCATATACACCTGTGATATACGATGAAGATCTCATGTAAAGCGAACTTCAGACTAGTGAACTTTTTCGCTTTGCGAGCGTTTGAAAGCGATCACATGCCATGCGAATCAATCGAACATTGTCCTAGCTTATAAATGTTCGATATAAATAAGTGCGAGTATCGCCGTATCCAAAAACGTATTAGACGAATTGTCAAATATGCAATGGCACTACCTAAAACGGTCTGAGAAAAATACGGGTCACAGTCACAGACTTAGAATTTCAAAAAATGTGGATTTGTCTTGTATTTTGTGATCAGCTCGCAATTATAGTGACTTCTTTAATTCAAATGAGATCTTCATCGAATATCATACCCTTACTTACTTATCTTTATAAATCCTTGATTGTACGTACATGTACCTAGTATGTTCCATATCTCATTTGCATACAAATACTTCATTCCCTGAACGCCGTTCATCGACAATTCAAAACCAATGATAAACGATTTGCTGCATATCAATAAGTTTTTGATTTCAGGGTCACCTTGGCATCATTTTTATAATATACATTGTTATACTAATTATACAAAGGTTTCTTTACATGTGATAATTTGACAACCGTAACAACGGGAAACGAATCCCGGAGAAATTAGTAACGGTGAATACGGTATACGACTTCAACACGAAAACGCATTGTGAATATCACACACATGATTTAGATATCGGAAGCATTGATACGCATAATATTTCAAACAGATATCTTAGAAAAAAAGAATTGATAAGGCTTTAATTGAGTCATCTTTGGAAATGACGTCATAGATTCAATCAAATTCAGTTTGATATAGGGGTGGTCAAACAGAGACGTCGAAGATTGTTTGTGATGTCGGAGATTCGGCTTGCGTGTGACCATCTAGTCACGCAAGTCAGTGTTTATTAGCCTTTTTGGAGCGCGAGTCATGTGTTCGTAAAATGTCAGTAATTTATATCACAATCATGCTGCATGGTACATAGAAGAAATAGATATACACTCAGGACCGTATTATGGATACTGTAAAATTATAATCTATTGTTATAAAATAGACACAATTGTTAAGTTTTGAAGGCCAGAAACATCGAAATATACTATATATAAATCAAATTCGATTGTTTTATTGACACATTGTGGTAATTTGACTTTTACCAATAGACATATCATGTGAAGATAGCTGGAATTTTCACATGTAGCCATATAATGTAGAATAGCAGGCACGAAGGTAGCAAAGCATGCAATACTATATAGAGGCAGCAGAAATAAATACCGTGACTCCCTGGCTCATAACGTGATCTCGACGGTTGTATTTAGCGTTGCCATGATACTTCGGAATACTTGTGACGTTGCAACAACTACCCGAAGCACACGTACATGTGTGCATGTTTTTGTCATGGTCATTATTTCAATTAATAAGAGGACATTCAAAAGTCTTTGAATCTAGCCCTTGAACATCAATGTTCACTACAGTAACTCGACTAACCCATTCCAATTAAATGATAAAGGATCATGCTTCCTGCTAAAAAGCAACGACGACGGCGGGCATATCTAATTTCATCGGTATGCGAGCAACGCTGCAGGACTATACTAATTGCTTAGTATGTATGTCTTTCAAAAGTGAGCCGGACACTAACCTTTTCACCACCAGTTCCTTATTTTTAATCACAAATTTACAATGATCCCATGTATAGTCTGCATTTTCCTTCAGAAGATCGGGACGGAAAAATAGCCAATTTTTGGGATAAAAACTGAAATTCGACTCTAATTTTGTCTGTTGGCTTCAAAATTAAGGTACATATCAGAAAAGCGCAGTAAACTTTGGGCGATAACGATCTGTTAGTATAGGATGGACCGTAACTTTATGCATGACTGCTTTCATATTTACTAGTTCCAACGACCGTAGTAGATTTTCTGTGATCAGTATCATATATTTACGAGGGGTTTGAGAGAATTACGATATGCTACCCTTGTGGCAAGGATCTGTGGAATATTAAGCTGAATTATCATTACATTTTGGAATAGTAGAAAAGGATTTCCAAACAAGTACTATTATATATTTGGAACTGCTTTATGTTGTTTGATTTTTGAGTTTGACTCGTATTGTTCGCAATATATTTCTCGAATAATATTAATGCTCCTATTGTTAGCTGAACACATTGGCAACCATTTACACCGCACCAAAAAGTGCAGTCGTCGGTCAACTGGTTTATAAATATCCTTAATAAAAGAATGCATTCACATAGATGTAGTATAATTAATATTAAGCAAGAATTTACTAATATAACATGCTATTGCTACTGAACATGTATTAATTATCTTTTTTGTGAGAATTAATTCCTTAAAAATAAATTAACGCGTAGATACGCTTGCTATGAAAATTTGTATCTTAACTAGTGACTAAACAGTTATATATATATATATTAAACCTTTCCAAATAAAGAAATATTGCTTTTCCACACATACTCTTTTACACATTCACTGACGGTACTAGTAAACAATAAAAACGTATTTTATCAGTTTGCCTATGATACCGTTCACATATATACGTTATGCGTGTCTGGTTAGGAAATAAAAACTATTTTAACTAATTTGGGGATTATAGAAGTATATCTAATTCAGGAATTCATTTAGAGAATTGTTATATTCGGCAACATAGATAAGAATTTTGTTTAGCACTAAAAATGTATTATTGGGTGATATTCATGCCCAGGCTAGTCTGTTGCTCAAACATTTTTACAAATGGAACATTATTATATATTTATATGTTCATGTAACAGCACAATATGTCAGATATTGTTGTTATAACTTATATTGTTTTCCATCGTACAAAAATAGAATAGAATAGAATAGAATAGAATAGAATAGAATAGAATAGAATAGAATAGAATAGAATACTGAATTTTAGCAGACATCACATAGAAGAGTTACCCAACAATCGCGTTATTTTAGTTGTCTAAACTAACGTTAATTATGTATGGCCCAATTCATCCTTGTGTACGATATCCATCAATTATTACCTCATACCAACATATCTCTACAAACAAGTGAATTATGTCAATAACCTCATATACTAATATATACAAGTAGTACATATACTGACAAAAATGGCACTACAACATATTTTAGTTGACTGAAATGCGATAAATTATATATTGGATTATTATATTAATTAGATGAATTATATAGTATTACCAGGATCATTTTCTTTTTTGTATGATAGCATAGTCCCAGTTTAAGTTTACGACACTAGTGTTTGTATCTGTGTATCATTGCCATAATTAAATGTTGTCTTTAAATGTATGTCCTGTCCGATTTAAATAAAATTTGCATCGAGAGTTTGTTATACAATGTAACGCATCCATGGTTATAAGTGATAGTAACATGCAATCATTAAGAGAGAAACACAATCCACATGGAATAACCAGCATACTTTTAATAGGGATAGAATTTAAATGTTAACTTAATTAATTGGTTGTGCACATGGGTCTCGTATTACAACCGCCATGGAATATTGTCTGCTTAAATGTCGAAATCCAAACAACTATAACTTGAGCTATGACTTCAGACTAGTGTTTGAATTTATGTGTTGATCATTGGAATATTCAGTCTTATACTGTACGTTTTGTCCCATTAACATTCTATGGATACTGTGAATTGATCACTGTGAAAGATCATCGTTATATTGGTGTTGACGTTCGAGTGTCATTGTGACCGGATATAGTTTCCATAAAATCATCTTCAGAAGAATCCTCCTTGTCAAGAAAGGTGATCTTCCTGCAAAAAGCATGAATCCATGTTTTATCAGTCACTTGTTACTAGAATTGATGTTTCGTAAAGTGCACTACAGCATGCGTCGTTTGCTTTGACGACGCACATTAAGATTCGATCATTAATTGCAGAATGGACTGCTATTTGACACTGTTGATACACTCTAAAAGATATCACTGAAAGACTTGATCATTATTTGGTAGTGCTTACAATAATTGTGCGTTGCAATTAGGCAAAGAAGTCTGGCATGTATATTCGATCATTATTTTCAAACGAGATGATGACCTGATAGTAGGCGAGTGAGTGTTGACAATATCCGAGAAAAAAGACGCTCTACTCATTGGTTCAAAATATGATCACATATTAATCGTTAACTCTAGTAAATGACATCGTCATCAATAACCAGAATTATACAAATAGTTTCAACAAATTGTTTCACTTCTGGAATAATGGAACAGTTCAGATGGACTGAGGCATTACGACTGTGATTGTATTAATGCAACGGGATGTTACGCTCTAACACCTTATGGCTGATTTACTGTTACGTGTACTGAAATAACTTTTATTTAGTTTATGTAACTAATATAAACATATTAGCTTGATTTAATTTTCACTCACCAATGCAACTGGCAGTGTACATAGAAGAGTGTGTTTAGCCTTCTAGTCTCAGAGGTATAATTCGTTACTTAGAACAAATAACAATGTTTTTTTGTCAACGTACAATTGTGTGTTCACGTCTATATACGTCGCATTTATATTTTAAGGTGTAATACAGAAGCAGAGCTTGAGTTACGACACTACAATATCTGTAGGTTATAGGTTATACTTTAATGATAATATACGTCACGACAGCAAATCTCCCAAACCGATTAGACCCGTCGGGACCTGATCCGCCGCAAATGAACCCGAGCCGTTGAAAATAGTCAAAGATAGGGTATGTAGATCTCAAAACGTACTATATTTTAAGCTGTATGGCGTCATATAGTTTGTTATGTCGAGTGAACTAAAATAGTCAGATTGAATACATGTGACAGCCTGGCTGAATAGATGTTGGCAATTATTTTTATTAGAAACTAAGTCATATACAATGATTACCTACATTCATATTTGGTGTAGAAAATTTGATGTCTAAGAAGTAAACACTAGTCAACAAACGTCTGCTAAACATATCTCATTTACCACATCAACAGCATGGTATGGCAACAATATTCGTGTGGGTGATAACTCACAGTGTGATAATATCTGCACGGATAGCAGTTAGACTTGGAGACAATGTTACCCATGACTTCTGTTGTTTCAAAATTTAGATCAAACACATTTGCACATTCTGTAAAGGTATATTGTCAACGCTAACGAAAACACTTATTTTCATAAAGTTTATTGAGAATAATAAAACATTTGAATAATAATGGAGCAAATATTCAGTCATTGCTGCTTTATACGAGGGGTTGGAACAATAAACACACACGTATATACTCTGTCACAAGCACAAACTCAATAGACGCAATGATGTCACCATCTATTAGAGAGTGAAATAGGCACGAGACTTAGTTTTGTCCCTCGAATTGTGTTTCATTCTCATTCGTCATCGAGTCCTCTATCCAAAATTTCATGGTTACGTTAGTCAGAACACATTTCAATAGACAACAACTTCGTGGCTAACTCGTGGCTATCGCACTCTAAAAGAGATCTCGTCCTTTAGTCTGAAGTATAGTATTGTGACATGTTCTTTCCCACAGTTCTCAAAATGTTAGTATATAAGTTACATAAGTTATGTTTCGTGTAGGATGAATTTAAATAATATACTAAAACACGACAAAACGTGACAAGTTGTACTGCTTAGTGTTGTTGATATGTATGTGATCAGTACGTGTATTCACGCTCGTCGTCTCAACATTCTGCTCTAAATAACATTAGTCAGAGCAAAAATCCTGTTAGGATGTCTCTGTATACCTTTTTCCGATTGCCAAACGCAGCTGAAAGGTATTGGTTTTCAACGTACACAGTGTCCTAGTGTTACGACAACTGTTTTTGAGTGCAGTTAACGTCCTGATGTTTTACTCATCGGCTCCATTAACCAGGGAATTGAAGGAAACTCTATAAAGTTGATCGATTCTTCGATTTCAATATAAGCTTACTATTACGACGTCCTGTGTTTTGTGTGCTGGATGTTCCACCTTCAGCTTCAGAAGAGCAGAACCTTTGCGAAAAGGGAATTTTCATAAAATGAAATTTATATTTTGTTTTGTTTTGTTTGAATAAATATTTTTGTCACAGAGCTGATACTATGATGCACTTTATATGTTACGTCATACTTGGTTTTGTGCACCTGCTAAGAATTTAAGTTCATCAACAATTGTACAATATTAGTCATATGTATATTCAAGGTGCTTTAAAACGGTCTGAGCTGTAACAATGTATTATTCTAGAGTGAGAATATGCATTTCCGCCAGTACTCTTCCATTAGGAGTAATAATGGTACTTAGTGTACTAGCCTAGAGCATATGTTTCCGTCTGACACCTACTGTTAGTGAGATTCTTTCGGTTGAGAGGGTTTTGTGAGTAATTTGCAGCTCGTTAATTAGAAAAATGTCAAGTAACATGATTAGTATTTTTTTTCTTTGTTTATATGTTTTAGTTTTCTTTGTTTAGTTTTAGTGTGCTGGTGAAGGAAGATTGGAGAAGTTGTTTGGTGGCGGTTACATAAGAACACAATTCGTAACAGTGATGGTGAATTTATTATATATGAAGTACCTTGCAATGTGAGTGTGGATTAACTGCATACAATTCTGATGTTGTATATTATATTAACATGTTTATGAAAACATTTGTGAACATTTATAGAAGTGAATCTAAGTAAGCTGCTATAGTAATCTGTGTAACGTTGTAAAACGTTGTACTTTGGCTATTGCAAATATATGAAAAACAATATTGATATAATATGTGAATGTGATCTTATTCCCATATTTTTTTTTTAAATATAGCTTACAAATTTTCTTGAAATTAGTCGTTCTTTTTAAAGTTTAACGTACGCATGTATGCAAGTTGAACGAAACTTTACTGAGGTGCACGAAGTTTACAAACCGATGACAAATTGTTGAATTGCTTAGAAGGCACTTTCATCTATATACGTTTCAAAATTAGCTGCGTATTCATACCCAGTGAAATATGTTTGACCTAAAAAAAATTTAGCTGTATGACATATTACGATTGTCACAATGTTACATAAATACTCCTTAATTGGTACCAATATCTGTATTACGTGTTGAAGAAATAGTAAGTGCAAATTATTGAAATATTTACAAATATATTATACGTCAATTGCATGCCAGTGCGAACATATGGAGTGATACCCCAATTACAGCACATAGATGTATGGTTTTATAGGTCTCGTGTGCAATATGTAAAAATAGACAAATGATTAGGATCGTCTACTAGCATCGACGATGGAAATCAGAATAATGTGAACTATGCCATCGCGTATATTGTTTGTTCATGTCACGTGATCTATTTCCCAGAATCCACTTGATGTGCCCCAATTAAAGTGTTTCAGTTCCTCTTATTAGTAGCGAACTACTCTATACCAAGGGTCAACTCGTCGCATTGGAAGAAAAAATGTTTTCACGATTTAGAATTGTGCATTTCCTCCCCTGAAAATGGTCAATGGTTTGTGATTGTTGAAGAACGAAAATAACACATTCTTCTAAAAATACAGATGTATTTCACTGTACTACCTGTAATTTTCTTCCCTTTCCTGTTATGTTTTGTAATTCCCATCACATCAATTTGTGATCGCATGACTGTGCGATTGTCATCTTTTGTTGTTCTGCATCAACTGCATAGAATGATTGTATCATCTATTTGCAGGTGGATATTACAACTAGATCTAGTCTATCTATCAATGCGTGAAGAGCCGTGTGATTTATGGAGCTTAACAATGCATAACGTTCATTAACTCCCTTCAATGTCGATTAATTGGCCTGATTATAATTATCTATCCCCTGGCTAAATGTTCTCTCCAGTGGATGGTGTTACTAATCCTTGCTGTAAATGAAACAAGCCCGATAGACTAACCCCGTCCGGGTGCAATATGTTTATTCGGGGTTGGGTTACACGTTCTTGGCGTGGAATAATTTCGATTACTGAGCATACTTGTGAAAGAAGCCACGTTGGAGTGTGTAGTCGCCAGTTCAAATAGCACCTGTTGTACTTTACAAAACTTTTACCTTCCTTTTATAATTGTCTTGAAGCCTCGTCAGCACAGTATAACTTTGCCTGTTTGTCGTAAGTGGAAATGAAAAAACAATGTGACGCATTAAATTATGTCACCAGAAGTCTATCCCAAACGTTATTTAACGCAATTGTAATTTGCTACGATTATATTTATAGATATAGTAAATGACGAATTTCGAGTATTACGTTTTAATGTTTTCATGTCATAGCTTGTTAAATTTCCCAACATTCAAAATTAAATTACTGCTAATCGTTTTCAAGTAGCAAACAGATCCGGTTAATCGTATGTATTATTTAGTACATATGTATCATAATTGACACATTGAACCTAGTAATTATTAAAACTCTCGCGCGAATCTATAAACATATATAATTTCGCGACTAAATGTAATGATTGAATTAATCATAAAAATATTTTATAATATTATAGTAATATTATAGAACATCAGAAACTACAACAAATTGGGTTTAGCATATGACGTGTTGACCGACCGTAGTACGTGATTTAATGACTAATTTGCCAATTACATGAGTCGAACCTCTGGATGCCGTGGTTCGATGTTTTTAAAATACGAGTTTATTCTTTGATATCGATGTTCAAAGTCGCCATGTGCACCCAAGGATTGTGGATTATATTATATTATAATTATTGTTTTTTTTTAAAGAGCGCTTACATATTTTTTTCTGCTACATTTATCTGATTGTATTTTCGTTGCTAACACACTTTGTACGCGTTTGCAATGATTTTCTTATCAATAAAATGGAACCCCGAAATATTTGAAATAAGTCACAACCCTTGCACATGATGTGTTGTATCCGTACTGCTTGATTCCTGGCTTTGCACGTGACAATATGGCCGCAGGATAAAGAACATCACTCGTGAACACGACTTCCATACTTCACAACCTAAGGGCGAGGCCATTGGGTTCTGTCACATAATGTTATATAATATTATACACCGTAACTCCATAAGTTACAGGGTGCCGTAATTTTGTGGTATTGCGCTGGACATTTTCATCCTACCATATTAGGAAATGCGAATTCCAAATATGAAGCGATCACGCGCGTGAGCTTCCTCTAATAATAAAAACAAACATGTCAGCCCCCAGGGTTTGACTGGACTCCACACAAAGAAGTTCGCTAAAGCTGTTCTAAAGTTTTTGGATTTCGGCATTCCCATGACGTATCCTTGGGAGGAAAAGATGTATAATAATAAGGTTATTGCGAGGATACCGCAAAGTATGCACTCAGACAGTACGCCGTCGCATCGACATATTTATGTTGTAACGTCTGAGTGAACATACTCTTGTGACGTTTCATTATTTTCATGCAATCATTCACTACAGTATTCATTAGACAGCGTCAGTAGACGTAGGTGTCTACCATAACAGCGGAATGTTCACAGTATTCAGTATGCTTTACACTAATTGGGTTTTAACTATTTAGTTCATGTACACGTTGTAATGCACAGTCACATCGTGGTGCGAGAACTATACGTCAAATATAAACAATACAGACTTTAAAAGCGGAGTAGGAAACCGTTGGCCTGGAGCCGGGAGGGTTCCGTGCATGATTGATATGTATACATTGATATCAGAGATTATGTTAATTAACGACACTACATAATAGTATGTTTTTTTACAATCACACTCAGTATATTAATAACAATTGAATCATTGCTGCTTGGCAGAAAAAGTGTTTCCAATGCAGGTAGATGAATCAACAATTAGTATATTATATGGTGACGTCTTATCGAGCATCTTGAAGACAAACTATACGTAAGCACTCACTGGCGTTAGTTAACTTAATTGCAAGTATGAAAAAGAGTATCCTGTCATTAAATATGACTAACAAGTTGATTCACATACATCAAATTCCTTTAACAAAAACGTCTAGACGTGCCATCATGTATGGATACAGTTTCTTTATAGTCAATTAACTGCCATCATATAAAACAACTCAAAGACATTCAACTTTGCAAATGACTTTGCAATTCAGATAATCGTGCATGGTTGGTGTCATAGTAAATATTGAATTCGTTTTCGCTGACGCACTTATACGATTCTCCAAGAAAGACAAAAACACCGCCAGCTACTCACACTAAAATACGAGGCTTGTCTTTGAGATATTTAGTCGAGCCCCTATTCTGGCATTTACAGAACTGAGCAGCATTTTATATCTAGCAGGTTTCCGTGAGGATGTTATCAAATTGCTCTTAAAATCCGTTTTAAATGAGAAGTGTCTTCTTTCAAAATTAGCTTGTAATTTGCCACTGACTTGAATGGTCGGCTGCATATTTTCATAAAGCTAGGGAGGTTCGCATGCTCTCCTCGCTCAGTATATATATGCCTCATAGTTACATCAATGGAACGGAGGGATCGTCTGTATTTCAAAAATGTACGCTCTACAACTACTTCCAACTATCGTATTAACAATACTGCTGTTGGATGTTGAGGTCGAATGCAGGTATGTTAGTTAAGATCATCAATTCCTATTTTGTACG
Organism: Saccoglossus kowalevskii; assembly: GCF_978046115.1. Classification (NCBI taxonomy): domain Eukaryota; kingdom Metazoa; phylum Hemichordata; class Enteropneusta; family Harrimaniidae; genus Saccoglossus; species Saccoglossus kowalevskii. Next base: position 12,600,490 of record NC_140643.1, on the reverse strand, counting down.
CTGTGTACTGTTCAGCTGCACGTCATGCTAGAAGCAGAAGTTCATCGTGGGTGTTAACTAAATTGCTAACACATTTATTAAAATTCACTGTGATATGTAGCATATGAGCAATTGATTGCGTTTTACAGATGAATATTCACTTGATGAACATATACTAATATCGTATGTAAATCACCGGTTGACCATCTTAGACTATGGTGCCATATGTTATATCACGTCCTCGTAGTACCACAATCACATCAGTGGTATTTCTATAATAACGATTAGGTCTTACAGCATCGTAACTGGGTATCCCCCACAAAACTTACTCATGTGTAGAATACACAAAAAACATATAACGCACAAGTGTATGAATCAGTAGTCAAGTCAATATAAGCAGAGGTATGTTTACGTTAATACCAAGCGTGCCTCATCTACTGTTATACCACAGTACTGTGCTGTTATTGTGTAACCAAGGAGGAAACACTCATAAATCAAACTAGGAGTAAGTGATACTGTCGATGTTAACAGCGAGGCATTATTTTGTCAAACGCCATTAACTAACGGTGCAATGTCACCCATTAAGTAACTGGACTACACATGAGCAAGTTTCAACAGTCGGATTGCATTGTGTATGTCATGGCATTATAATATAAGTCTTTAGTGTATACTCGTTATGCTGATATATGTTGATTGTTTGAAACGGCGGTGCTACAATACGTCTTCTTTTCACACTTCGGAGTGTGTTAACACGTTGAATGTTTGATGTATTAGCATGAATGATATAATTACCCAAACACAAAAAGAAATGACATACCATGTCATATCACTGCTAAGGATATAAAGCATGCCATAATTTTAAATAGAAGCTGAATAAATGTATCCAAACAGATACAGACATTGTCATCATGCGTAACTATTATGTTCTTCATCAATGAGGTGAACAAGAAATTGAAGACTTTTCTTTAAGTGTATTTACATTCTGTATAGTTAAGTTGCATAACATTGATACTTTGGAACTAGTCTGTGTGTGAACAATCGACACAGCTAGGAAACGCCAATATCACCCAATATGGTGGTGTAATATAAATCGGTGATAGCGTAGGTTAGTTTATTTTTCGATGTTTGGTTCAGTTGCTACTGGTAACCAGCCATGTTATACTATATACTGCTATGATAATCCTATACTTTAACCTATACTCGTGATTGACTGTCGGACTGACTGATTGACTGAGTATTTACGTTGTTAATATATCAATTTGAACTGCAATTCGACATAAAACTTAAGTCATCGTAATATAACTGACGTTACCAATCTACTTTCCGCACATTTAGCTTTTATACAAGATAAACTCGCATCAACACCTGATCGTTAATAATTTCGAAAACATTATTTATTTATTTATATATATATATTGTTTATAAGTTCAATAATACATTTACATATATGAATATGAATTTTGATTAGTGTGATCAAATATTGTTTTCCACAATTAAAGATAATAATAATAATGATATTATTACATGAAAGTTATATAATGTTGTAATAGATAGCAAATAGTGGCAAGTAAACTTTGTTCTTGCCTGTTTTACATCACTTTACCAACGTTAGTTGAGAATATTTCACTCTACAGTCGTCGTCTATCATAACCCCTGTGAATAATGATTATAGTAATAAAAACACTAATGAAGGGCAATTTAGATCATTTTCACATCGTAAACATTTTAATTATCATCTCATCATCTCAGTATTAAATTGTACTAATTAAGCCAAGCACGCACAGATTTGGCAGTTGCATAATAGTCTGAATGAATTGAAAGCGTTTGAGACACGTAGTTGAACGAGGCATCACGTTACATTTCCTACATAGACCATAACCACGATAACGGTATATTCAAAGAGCGAGCCAACCTACTTAACTACTAATATATATAATTCAGTTGTATTTGTCTAACGTGCAGTGAACCTAATGTAATGCACGGTGATGCACGTTAATAACAAGGGTCATTATGAGTTGGAATTAATGTGAATTTTATTCTGTATTTCTAGAAAGGAAATTATGCTTGAATATTGAAACAATGTAAAGACGCCAAGGGAGTATATGTCAGTTGGTAAAATGCACTCAATTTATTGAGTAATGTAAATTTGCCAAATGCCCACCATAAATAACATTTATTTGCACAATACTCATTTGTTAGTTGTCAGATTTATTGATATGACTCAAATCTTTGCAATATGTTTTCAGAATATTAGTAAACCTTTGTTCAACTGGTTTGGATTTTAAAATATGGAATCGCATACATGACATGTACATATGTTATATAATAAATAACACAAATTTAAAATATACGAACATATGTCATCGTTGAGTTACAGTTTTTTTTATTTTTAAATACGTGACAGTACATAAATATGATGAATTCCGATGGAATTACACCCGCGTTTACAATAATATTAGTCCATTTGCAATTCGGATAACAAAGGGAAAATAACGACGAGGTTGCGTAGACGTTTTTTTATTTCAAAATTAATTTAGGTTGCTAGTGTTGTGTGTCAGATATGTCATAAATCACACTATACCTTAATCGCCTTCAGGGTTTCCTCATATAATACAACGCTGTGTAGTGTTATGTTGTGTAGTGTTATGTTGTGTTGTTGGTGTTGTGTTTCATGTCGTATTCGTTAACATAAATGTATAACTTTAATCAACACCCATCAGAAATGTTATCAACTACAACACTTATAAATAAAAGATGTATAGTATATATTTCGTCCAGCACAATGATATGCGATCCGACGAAATAATATACAAAAACAACCCACAATGCTAGTACTCCGTAAATTTTTTCCAGATGTGGTTCTACATCGTAGAACTGAATACGGTATGTGCATGACTAAATTCTGGAATGTTGACAACGTGAATATTAAAACACAAAAAGTAAAACACTACTCGATTTAAAGCAACTGTGATTATAATTATACAACAACTCTTGATTTGTCCAACCTAAAGTATAATAACCATTCCTGGGTTTCTCTTGGCATGACTGAATCATAAATATATACATCAGAGACTGTGTGTTACTATTTATATTATTGTATGTTTCCATCGTATTGTGAAGTTTTCATCACGCTCGAGCTCATTTCAAAATATAAATTATTTTCACTGAAAACCTGTTTTTACATGTGATTAAGCGAAGTAAGTTGAACAAACTACGATAACTCTGAATTAAGTCCATTATATCTTTCGGTTTTTTAAATGAGTTGCAAGGAGATATAAATTAAGAATGACTAAATTCATCGGCTGGTCTCCGTTGTAACAACAATATGACACGAATGCGTTGCCCAGTAACCGTTCGCTCGATTACGTGGACAAGATAAAGATTTCAAAGAACAGTGTAACGTTGTGAGTGAATTAAAACTATTGAAAAAACGAACCACTTCAATTGTCAATTCTGATAACCTAAAAATAGACAAAGAACAACAACTGGCATTGAAGGCACGTGGTAGGTATTTCTACGTTCATTGATTTTATGACGTAAAATACATTTTTACGGATAACGAAACACCTCGCCGTCAACAATCAGTAGTATAATAAATACATATTTTGTATAATAATTTTAATCTATTTCAAGCTTCTGGTTCACACACATAGACAAATCAGACGCTCAACTTTCAACGGACAAAAAAATAATTCCATTCAATTGTGATTTCTGTTCAATGCAGATCTTGCGTATTGAGTAAAAGGTGCGGACCGAACGATTCGATTTTGAACTTGAACTTCTCATTATATATGTTGAAATGCTGATATTTGAGAAGGGAATATTGCATTGAGATACCTTTACTTCATCAGACTGTACTATAATCAATTGTGTATGGCACATTATTAAGAACAGAAATACTTTTGTTGTCACTAGTAAACTGTGACCTTTGTTTTTGTGTTTTACGTTCGATTTCACGCATGATGTGGGATATCTCAGGGAAGGAAAACGGTCTATTGTAGCTGAAATATTTTATTTTAATTTTTTTTTCAATTACGTCATCATTTACTAATCAGTATCACTCGTTTCACAGCGAGAGTCAATTCACTTATAGTAATGACAAATGTAACAAGCAGTAGCTTAACATGTCGAAGTGTAGACGTTCATTGACATCAGTTACGACAGTACTTCCCAGATATCGCACTGCTTATACTCTATTTCATGTAGTTGAATGCACAATCGCGCTTTAGACAAGTCAATTAAATATATCTTATTCGCAGTACGATACGCGCTGAACCGGTCACACTGCATTTTCTGGATCAAAACTAGAGTTGTTCTACTTCACACTAGGAGCGAACCGATTATTTAAATCAATCACGTGGTTTAGGTATTTTCAGAGACAGATAAAATCATTCATGATTATATTATGGCGCGTGACCAAGATGATCAATAATTATTATCAGTTATTATAGAATTAACATTATTTACATTGTCACACAGTCAGAGATAGGTAATACTTAATCTGCCATAGCGAACATCATTAAAGGACTATTCATTGCGACAGATTAACAGCAGCGCGATCAATCATCACCTTTTTAAATTTACCTCATTACCTGACAACTCCAGTGGTGACCCGGACATATAATGGTATACACAAATCACGTTTACATATATAATCGTCGTGTACTATTCTATAAATTAGACGGTAGTTTAGGCCATGATATGAAATATTAGATTATAATTGGAGTAAATTGTGTGTTTATCGTCGGTATTTACTGTTATGAGCATGTTAATTAAGTCCTGATATCGAAATTCCATTTGTAATTAGTGTACCTATATCGTAACCTCATATGTTAAATTGAGAATATCGTTTAAATTAGTGGCAATTGAAATCACGTGCGAAATTTATTAACATATAGAACCGTAATTTTACAACTAGTGAGATTAGTACAATGCTACATTCAGTCGGTCCACTTGTTATCAATTGGAAGGCTGCTCATGCTAGATTTGAAACTCGGTTTGTGTAATTGTATATATGTATGTGTGTAATATGCTTGTAGTTTATCTTAATCCAAAAAAATTCAAAAACGAAGAATACAACATTTATACGCGTCAACTTACTCGCTATATAAGTATCGTTATGTAGCAGACAGTTTTGCATAGTGTGAGATGTATACTACCACATGTTCCGAGGCTAACCTCTCCCTGCCTTGTGCATCATGCATATATATTTCATTTCATAGCATGTGGTGTTTCGCCAGACATACGTACTAAATAAACACAAGCGATATGCATAAGATACAAGCATCATAAAAATAAATAAAATACGAGCATCATATAAAAAAACATATTGTATATTGAATCTCACAGTTGGGCGTCTCTTCTCATTACTAGATACGCACAATTGCTCTATAATGCAATGACACAGCAAGACTATGACAAGGATCTGAGACCAGTTGCTGGAGGTATGATAATGGCATTTGTTACAATATACTTTGATTGCAATCTATTCACATCATTCATGTGTCGAAATACAATATAATGCGTATTGTTACGCTGTACTGTCATGATTCATACTTTATAAATTCATTTGGGTTCATTTTACTGTAATGTGAATAAAAAGAGCAAGCAAAAACTTGTCGGTAATTTACTTGTTAAGCTTAAGTGCTCGCAGGTTGACCAAAGTGTTGAAATGCTTTCGTTCAATTCTGCGTCCGAAATGCAATTACAATTGCAAATGTTTGAAACACGTGCATTTTTGACGTCTTTTTGTCTCAAGAATAAAACTACTTGTTTTCTACTTTAGAAGGGAACTGTTATGATTCTCCAAGACATGCTGACGGACCCAACTGAGTTTAGTTCAATATGTTAATACTGTATTGGGTCATAGGGTATTTTTATAAAAAAAATATTGTGAGCACTGACAAGAAAATTAAAAGAACGCCGAAATAACATTATTTTGTGTTTCCCTTGTGTCAGTGGTGCTGGATATCGTTGTAACATGTGAATGGCTTAGTATCATGAGATCTGACTTTTTCATCATGTCTTGGCGTGGATTAAAGAATTGATAACATGCTGTGTCAATTGTACAAGCTGACATTAATAATCGCTTCCGTCTTTCTCCACTTTCTTCGTCTAGGCCCTCCTGTCAATATATCAGTGTTCATGTTCGTTACTAGCATTCATTCCCTGTCAGAAATATCAATGGTGAGTTCATTATTCAAAAAGTACAAGTGTGCGTCATACTATGGTGTGTTGAACTATTGAATAATTATTTGTTTGATAATTTATTATTTGCATTGACGTCATACTGTTGTCATAATGTATATCTGTCTCGTATCCACTCACTTTATTTATGAATTTTCATATTTCCAAATACGCCTCTAGCAGTTTTACTTTATGCATGAAAATTATATTTCTATCATAGCTTCAGTTATTATTTTTTAGCCTAGGTGAAGTATTTCGTTTACATCTGTACCGTCGTCTGTAAGTAAGTACTTCACAATAAATTGAGTACTGACATTTCCCAGTACATGAAGTATCTCTTGCCAACAACTCCGACTCTACTTATACATGGGTGCGGTGAACTCAAAACTGTTTTCTCAAAAAACGTGATAAATGCAGATGCTGATATTCTAAATATTCTTTTCATTTCCATCTGCTGCATATATGTATATTCGTGTAGGTTTATACCTCATTTAAACGCCCCTCCACACCTGTTCATCAGTGAATATTAATCCATCAGTCGTCAGCGATCTGTGCAGCTAAGATAGTTGGAGTGATTACGTGCTCTGTGAAATACTTGTTCATACATATTACATATACATTATTTGTATAAAATACAATTTGCGAATTTTAGTATTAGACATACATTTGTAATAAGCTCTATGTTACTGTGTAATTTGGTGAAGTATTCGGTACTCATTATGTGAAACACTCGTATTTGTATTTCTTATAGAGTAACTTTAAAATTCAGTAAGGTAGCAATATTTAATCGTTTTTATTTTTCTCGTACTCCGCTAAATATGAGAGAGTTTCACAGAACACAAATATAATAAGAACTACACGGGAACTCACGTGCACATGACTTGTCAAATGAAATCATTATTATTCTCACAACTGTGCGTTGGGTGGTGTTGATGTGTAATTTGTTTCTCGGCATTCATAGTAAATCATAATAAAATAAGTAACTGTAGATTTTCAATTTATTAGGGTTTTGCGAAGACAAATTACACGTCTAAAACTTTCTCAAACTTCAATTCCACAGCTTAGCTGTATGTTATGAATATTGAAGTATTTACTGTATTGTTAAATCAGACTTTCTGTTAAATTTATTCTATAATTTGAGAGACGACATGCTACTTCAATCATCGAGTATACGTATTCAATACCTTGTCACTCAGCAGACTTTAAATATATGCTTTTTTTACTAACCGTGACCCCACTCTGGCAGAAATTGTTAATACGAAATACGATATTACACTGTTTCCTGGTGTGACGTCGCCTCCCAGCTTTTCTACCGGCCATACACTCAGAGGGCAAAGCAATTTCAAACACATATACATATAGATTTAAACGTATTCCTTTTGTGGTTTATCTGTGGCAGGATATTAATCCTCTTTAATGGGAGATTGTCAGGACGCTGTTCAATCGATCTGTAGTGGCAGATGTAATATGAACGACTGCTTCTCCGACTGCCTCTTAGAACATGGAAGCGAGATATCGGAAATCAAAATCTAAATTAAAATAACGTTTTAGAAGTTCTATACTGTGTATAATCATTCAGCAAGTACATTAGGGTACAGTAGCTCAGGTGGGCTATCCTCCCTCGGGATTTCCGCTATAAATGACATAAATACTAAATATCTGAAAGTGAACAGCAGATTTAGATTCAGGTGGAATGTTTGATTACAATATTTATATATTCTAAAGCAGATACTTTAAAGGTTACAAAAACTATAAATATATAAACAATATAAATTCCAATCACAGTTTTAGCTAATACGTTAGTTCAAGGGTGGCTCTTTTACTATTTCTTAACAAGAAATGGTCCGAATGATGCATGCCAAATTGCCGTTGAAAACATCTGCAAATTCGTACTCAAAAGACAATATTAATTGGAGTCCTAGAAAAAGCAGACTCTGAATGTCTGCGATTGAGTGAAATCTTCTCCCAATGGATCATATACGTCGACCTTATTTTCTAAGTATGTAATTACTTTTAAAGCTATTCGGCGATGCCTTGAAATGTTGTTGGTGCCTGCTCTAAGGTGGAGCAATGGCATTTACCTGTACCAATTCAAACAATGTAGTCGGACGACCGTATCAGGATAATACGACCTCCAATATATAATTACTTTCAATCCCATTAAAACCGTATAGTGAAGTGTTAACCGTGGCACAGTGGTGAAATAGACCATATGATAAGCGAACTATCTGCACTGAATGTGTCTCTTCCTTCTGAGGTCAATGAGAGAACATGCAGGAATCCAGTAATATATAAGTATCACATTTTCTCTAATGGCATGAATGCAAGAACGGGTTTTGACGTAGCGGTATGCCCATTTCATACATTGAATATTTGACCCACGTACTAATAAGTTCGCACACGCACTGGCTGCAACTTATGATTAGAGAATCTTTCAAGATATATAGTTGGAGATATAACATTGTCTTCATACTATGTATAGTAGTAGTATATTCAGTCAAAACTACGACACCTAGAATGTATAAGGTCACTAGCTACAAAGCGTGTCAGGTTCCGTGTAAATTACCAGACATAAATCTGTGCAACTATTGCGTACATGTGTTTGCCTTCTTCAGTTGAAGTGTCTTGAAAAATCCTCTTCTCCGACGCAAGTGATCTGTGACATTGGATACACGGGTCTTTGAGTTCTCGTTTGTTGATAATATACTACCATGTTTACCATGACACCACTGTTAAAACATATATTATTTACGGAACACGTAAAAGTAAATACCCGACTGTTGAAATACCCAGTCATTAAATCGTTCACTGTTCCGTGATAGTGAGCACCGCTGCTCGCCTATACAAATATGTCATTAATCAAAAGAATTTCAATAATTCAAACCAATGTGGTGACATTAATCAACTCCAGGTACTCGGCGTAAACCGTATGTGCACTCACACGATTAGTACTTGGAGCTAATTTAAGATTTCGTCTGTTTTATGTTTTTGTATCCGCCGAGCCATTACGCTAGTTTGCATCCTGTGTCTGGTCGGACATGTCTAATCTAAGACCACGGGTATCAAACAGCGATTTTTTTAATTAGTATGAGCTTTGTCGGGCTTCTAGCTAGTGGGGACAAACGTAGACTTCTATGAAGTAGTAAGCATAATCCCTGACCAGAAGGGTTTGTGACGTCACGATATGTAATATACGTCACTAATGCAATGGCACAGAGGCCTTGGGAATTACGATAGGATAGGTTTTCTTGAATTAGCTTCGTGGTTGGCCGAATAGTGTGTGATGAAATAGTGCGTTACGGGTTAAACGCATTGTTTTAAATTACCCGGTCCTTTGAAGTGTGTGAAGTAATCAACTTGACAAGAAAATAACCTATTTTATCAAGCAACTGTGAGTAATTCTAATAGGTCAGACACACTGACTCTACGTATAAGTTCCGAAACTAGGTGGTCCTGAAATGGATGATTTCTCGTTCACTGCGAGATCTCGCGTAATGTATAAAAGGCGCGTATCGGACGTCAGCCACAAACATTTTAAATTGAATTGTTTTTTTATAGTTCAATGTCGAACTGTTTGTTTTCAATGGGAATATAGTGTTGCGATACACTTACTTCATCAAAATTTATCATTATTAAATGTGTAAAGCATATTATTAAGCGTAGGAATATCAAAAATACTACTGCGTTTGACGAATCCTACGCGACGTTTTGACGCAGCATCGACGCTATGCCTTATGTGTGTTTTGGCTGGTTCCCGCCCAAATGTCGGCTTACCAAGCTACAAGAGGCAGATAACAAGTAATTGAACCAGCATTCTGATTGGTTGATTACGTTCTCATTCTTTCTTCTATTTCCCTTGGTTACCTGACAACAGCGCTTACCCTCGTGGTATAAAGCAGGGTTCTCCCTTTGCTCTCAAAAGTTTCTTTTGTTATACAACTATTGCGAAATGACAAGAATATCTCAAATATGATGTCTGAGCAGTTAGAGTGAATGGGCATGGCTTTGTTGCAGTAATACAGACTTGTTTACGGGAAATGAAAATTCGAATTTTTCAAATTACGTTACTTAGTCACGTGCCTTTCGGTCGAAATCCCGGCCCAGTGGAACAACATGGCGATTACCAGCGTCCGAGTTGCTATTTGCAAAGGACGTCGGGAACCAGCAAAATGTGTGTCCTATTTCAATGTTCAATTTAACACATAGCACGGAATTTCAAATTTAACGGATAATCATCCATTCCAGGACCATCTACTTATTACAACGCGAAGTCATAAAGCAATTTTGTTCAACTGCATTTTGTAACTGTTTTGTCTAATGGCATACCAGCCCACGCATTGGGGTTTGTGTGAAATGACTTGTTGATTCTATCATTTCAGTCCACTGAAAGTAGACGTAGTGACTGATGGTAGGCGTATCGTGTTGATATTCTGATAGAGTGTATTTGCAAGCATGAACGCGTTTAAATAATTTTCTAAATCTGTTTCGTTATTTTATCAGTCAATGTAACATATTTTTATACTTGTTTAACCCATGGTTTCTACGAAATTACGTAGAATGTTTATTCAAGTAACGTGTAATTTTGAAAGAAATGTGAAATTCCTGGCAACCTACCAATCATGAGCGTTTGGCTTATTAACAATTTTCTTCCCGATATTAAATTCACATACTATGTAATCATATTTGCGAATACCGTATTCATACATTATACACATTAAAATTATACCAGTGTATCAACGTCGATGCGATTGGCCAACCTCTCCCTTGTGACCTCGGTAACTATTCCTATATGCGCGATATACCATCATTATGACGTTTTATTATTCAGGTCCGAGCAATGAATTTCAAATATTCATACTAAACCAGTAACTTTCAAAATCAAGTGAACACTACTTCAAGTAAATGAAAACAAAATTATACTGTGAATATTATTATAGTATTCAAATAATATTATGAGGTTACTAAGAGGATTCCTCAAAGTATGCGCGCAGCGGAGGTCAATGCGACGGTGTACTGCCTGAGTGCATATTTTGAGGTACACTCGTAATAACCTTATTATCATACATCTTTTCCTCTCAAGGATACATCATGGGAATGCAAAATGTTTAGAACAGAATTAGCGAACTTATTTGTCTGGAGTCCGGTCAAACCCTGGTGTTTCTACTATTTGAGGACACTTGTGCGCGTAATCATTCCATATTTGGAATTCGCGTTTCCTAATATGGTAGGATGAAAGTACTTCGTGAAATACCGCAAAATTACGACACACTGTAACTTATGGCGTTACGGTGACAGATGTATAATAATAGGTATTAATATTAAGTTGGAATTCAGTATAACGCAAACGACGATAGCCTTACAACAAACACGTTCCCTAAACCTGTGTTATGTAGTGACTATGTATAGAAAATAGGTCGTTTATAATACTAAATTTGTCAACGTGTGAAAATGAACAGAATTATGACTACGAGACCACTCGGTGTATCTAAATACGGTAATGTCCACGAAACTGGTAACCCATGTATGATTCGGTGTAAAAGTACATAGGGCTGACACGATTATGGAAAACACATCTCTCGGACAGGTGTACTACTCGATTTTGCACTGTAGTATTCAGTATACAGACCCACTAGCCCTCGTTTGTAAAATCTTGTTGCCGTGCAATAACACGTGGTATACCATGACAGATAAAGGTTGATTGCTTAATAACATTATAACCTAATGCAGTGTTACATAGACTAACGAATCTTTTATTGTGGCATTTAATATTACTTATATGTTTAATTTAATCTTGATAAAACGCCGTGATTTAAAAACCAGTATCTTACATATAGGCGACGTCTGTTGTTTCCCACGCTATGCAATTGATGTAATGTTGACCAGCCTGTCAAGCCCTCGTTCTATAACAAAACCTTGTTGCTTCAGTCATATACAATTTAAACATAGCTGAAGGACTCTTTCAAATTGCATTGCAATTATGTATGAATGCAGTTAATAATTAAAACAGTTTGACTCTAGTACAATTGCGTTTCATTCAGGTAAAGGCCATTCTAATAAAACTGTCTGTACTCGTGCACGTAGTTTTTGTGAATAAACTGAAAATCTGAAAATACAGTATTCATGTTGTATTTGTGATCTTTCTCGTGTCGCGCTATTTAAGTTAACCAATATATAACAAAACTATTGCCCACGCTTATTTTATGTTATTAAAAAATGTTAGGGTATACAAAACATTTAATCGTTGTGGCCTGGCGTGTATAAGTGTGGATTTGCAATGTGCTCGTGGCTTTATTTGGTGAATAATTCCGTACCTTCGGTTTGCACAATAAACATGGTTAGGAGGGTGTTTTGTTGATGGTAGGATCCATCTTACGCACACGTATGAAACATTTTAAGGAATCTAGAAAGAATTGTAATTATTGTACAAATACTGTTGCTTTAAACGATATCTCACACACGAATGACGTATTATATGAAGCGTCGCGAAAAGTCCCCAGGTGTGTGACAGACAATTGCGAATTGTGTCCATATTTTTGGACAAAGTGTTTCTAACACTACTGTCGACGCCGGTTTAAATTGCAACTAGTGTTCAATCATATATTGCTTTTGTAAATCTTTGAATCCGAATTTGATCAATTTTAGTTAAAAAATAACTAGCTTTTTTATGCAGCGTATAAATATTGAATATTAATTTGGCGGAAGCGTTGTTAATTAAGGTTATTAATCTGTAAATAGACAATAGGACACATTGCATAATGTAAAGTATGCATGTTAGATATCAGTTGAGTATAAAGGCAGGCGTTCAAACCGAACAGGTACGGTATATGCTCTTCTTGCTTTATTCACATTTACAAAGTAGTATTGATTTTTTTAAAAACTGAACGTGCCTACGTTCATATATTGAGAAACAATAAGAGGTTATTCTGAGAATACTTCAATGATTGTACGAAATTATTACGATGATCGTATCGACCGATGTGTTCGAGAAGATCGACGTGATCCTGTCCTGTCTGGCTTCATACATTGCAGTATTCGCATGATAGCCTTATTGATTTTTACATATGTTCCTGTTTGTAGTCATAATGGAGTAGATCGTGAACGGAAACGATACAAAGTATGCAATTATATTTGTTTGTGGTTGTGTTTCCGATTAGATTTAGTTTCTTTATAGTTGATATTCTTGAATTTTGAGATGTTATCTACACCACAAACTTGTGTTTGAGCGAACATCTTAACGCAAAACAGTCGGTGTGATGTTCTTATCCCGAGTTTTGCTAAGCCGTACGTAACTCTGGCGAGAAACATTTTCTGCAGGTCAAACGAGTACGATATTACCTGACCACATTACATCACCGTAGAGAGTAGTTTTTAGATACTCCCGTAATGTTGTCTGCTATAAATGAGTATATGTACTTCGACAGTCGATTGAAAGATTGTGTAGAAAATGTACGACCATTTCAAAACAATAGACAATAACAATTAATACAAATCAGCACATTGTACACTACTAATAGTAGTAGACAACCATGTCCGCGCGTCTTCGCTATTCCACTTTACGAGGGAAGTCCGACATCATTTGGTCACGTAATATTAATTGTTCTCATTCGATCTGCAGAATATTACGTGTGGTCTTGGCGCCAGCCCCTGTTTGTGTTGTGGTTTGGTGGCCGTCTTGAATATTCAGGACCCAGATGCCGTTTTTCATGAGCCTCAAAAACCTGGACACGCTAAAACACCGGGTGTGGAATCAATGCGTTCATCTAAAATTGTTATGACACCTACTTGCTTGGGCTTCGACAATGTTGCTTGTGATATTAAATCAATATATTTTCTCACCTGTTTAGTAAGTCTCTCAGTCCTAGTGAATCTTAGTGAGTACAATAGGTGATTCCAGAATTCACAAATGAAATAAACAATTTACTTCTAATGCATTTCCATTTTGTAGAAATGGGTACACTGGAAATACAATTGAACATATTGTCGTCTTTTGACCAATTTAAATGACATCTTTCGTATTTCTGAATCTAGTTATGCCTGCCTCAACTTGGTACGACATTATGTTTGATTTTTTGTTGCAATCGGCCAAGGAGTGCTTAAGAACACAATATAAAATTTGGGTTTCTGAACCAGTATCTGAGTCAGACAGCTTGTATTAGATAATAAAGAAATTTACATGCATATGTGCATCTTTCAGTATGCCCTTGAATGAGCGAGGTTTTGACTTATTAGCTGTCTTCAGGACAGGCACAGTTGAGGACATTTCAATAATGGGGTTTTATGGTCCCCATTAAGTTGAATTAAAACAATGTGCGTATGTACATCCAGGTAATTGTAAAATATTTTAACAAAAATGACCGAAGTTTGCAGAAGAATACGCCTGATGGACAGACGAACGCATGACCACAATGTAAATTATTAGTCCTTTTTTGGATTATAATAGGGCAAGAAACACATGAGTTTTGAATGCGATGTTTTACCAGGAAATAACAAATACGATTACGTAAATTATTTGCGAGTCGCAAAATCCGGAAATTTGACAATATGACACATTGCAGAGGATGAGTGACACACAGAAAAAACGATCTATATTATAGGTTAAACAGTTCTTGTTTCAAGGAACTACGTAGATAACGCATTATTATAGTATACTATTTCACCATGCTTTCAAATACAGCAGCTGTGTTTCGTCATAGAATAAAACCGATCAGAGGAAACTACAACAGTGTTCATCATATTCAGGTGCATATACCCTCAATGATGTCTTAATAACCGATGATATTTCAGGGATGATCACAGAAACATGACACACGACCGCCGAAATCATCCTGAAAATCCCTGAAAATAATACACTGGGATTGCTTAGATACCTTGATATACCGGCAAAAGCCCGGCTCTGTTGAATTAACCATATCGACCACAGTCTGACCCTATGCATGATTTATTTCTTAAATGTCAGTTTGTTCAAATCAACAAAAATACAGTGCGTTTTTTCGCTGACTATACATCTTTGATCGTACAGAGATGTATGTGAATAATATGTACCCTATATGCCAAATTTAAATGAGATCGTCCTTGAAAAATATATTCAGCGAGGCATTTTGTAGATCATAAAACCACGTTTTGGGGCTTCAGTAGAATGATGGAATAACAATCACACTGGTTTACTGTATAAATATTATAAAAACAGAACTACAATGTCTGCGAACATTGTCGTATAAAGAGTTTCGTTATCCGTTTAACAAATAGAGCTGGAACCCATCAATAAAAATCCAACATTTGTGTGTGTTCGTGTCGAATGTCGGCGTCCTTATAATGACTTCTAAATCTTCCTTTCCTGTAGTCCACGCTGATAACATTGGGCCTGACAGTTGAAATCCCATACAAAACTCTTGTATTCATGTACCAGCAAAAGTGAATTTGCGGTGTAAAATTATAATTGTCTATGCTTCAGCCGAAATAACATATGTACAATAAACAGTTACAGCAAAGTTACCTTCTTGGTAGACCTAGCAATGTAGTTAAACTTTCCACACTGTAACCGCTAAGAGGGAGATTAAATTGTATTTACATATACTTGATATGGTTTGATAAATTGCAAGCGAACAAAATTGTGACATTGGATCATCAATACATCGTGTATATCTATAAATAAAAAACATCTCCTATATATGTATGTGATATCAACTTAAATGACAGCCTTGAGTAATGTATGTGTGAACTGCTTATTTGAAAAGCAAGTATCACGTCCGGGATTACATCTAGGTACTTCACAGCATTCAATCAAATAATTGTTTTCAAGTTTTACTTAATATCATGACGTAAATACTCTGCAAGTTAAAGAGTATTTACTTGAATCTTTGTATGTTGGGAAAAAGTCATCAGTATCCACTTTAAATGGTTGCATGAATGTAATCAATGTGAATTGTCGTGATATATGAGTTTGGTCGCATTCAGATGATGAATGGTGACAATTCCGAGATTACATATTATTTACAGCTGTCTTGTAAAGACGGCGGCTTACGGTTATAAGTTTATATGACAGATATTAATGATTTCAGATTATTTCAACATTGATTTATATGGGTTTCTGCATTTTAACATTATTTGAAATCTATAGCTAATTCATAAATAAAATGAAACTCTTAAATTGAGCCGTACTTTCCAGCGTATAGAATTCAGCTTGTTGTTTGTTGAATGTGTCTTTTAATGTCGACTTCGATTTTATCAATTTTAGCCTGTTTGTCAGTTTTCAATTGGACGGGCTGATGGGTAGTTGAGTGTAATTAGGTGTTCGTGATAACACCCAGACCCGGTGTCAATCAGACTAGATTTGTCATTTACTCTGGAACAACACACGAAGAAAATACTATAACAAACTCTAGCTACTATAATTACCAGATTTTTATCATAAAGATAATGCTTATAAGGATTCGTTATATGTAAATTAGCAAAGGCAAACGTTAAGAAGAATGATATTTGAAAGATTGTGTTTAATCATTGATGCAGTATTTTTCTCTTTTTATGTACTTCTATAATTTATTTGATAATTGTGAGCTAAATGGACATCATTTTTTATTAGCTGTAGGTTTTGTTCAAAATGTTGGAAAACGATCTGCGAAAAATGTAATAATTTATGTTGTATTTGGTGACAAATATAGATTTTAGCGATCAAAGAGCTAAACTACATTGATTCAAAGCACAGTGGTTTACTGAAGCCGCATTTTGAGTTTGATGACTAGGTTTCATTTATTGATAATGATTCGCCCAGTAACTACGGTAAGTTAATGGTCGAGTGACGTTTGCGCACAGCAACGTAAATAGGAAATTATACGAATGCCAGTGAAGTCAATCCCTTAATTCTATTAAAATGTCCTGTGGAATCAGACTTGTAAATGGTTTGACATTGTTAATGATGCGTTAATGATTTTAGTGCTTTAAGACTTGTATTTATATCTCATTAGGAATATAGAGGAAACGTAGCAGAGACAAATGAGACCACTAAACAATATATTCTGAGTTAAATTACGCGTGTGTTTGGCATAGCCATGGCTGATACATCAATATCAATACCTGGTTATAAATTAGGAGACTATACGTTTTGAAGAGCGGGATATCTAAAACACCATCGAGATTTTTGAGCTGATAAACTTAATGCTATAAACGTTATTTGGTGCAATATTTTGCATATATTTATGTATTGTTCTATAATTATTATACTATAATTATTTACTATAATAAAATGTTAGATCAAACAGACCTAATTTTCCATTGGCTCAACAGAAAAATATGCAGGTGCATTTTGTGAACAGTGACAAGTAGACTTTGACGTTCAAACAATTTCGTAATTTATCGTGATTTTGTGTTAGTTTTTCCACTTATATTCTTGTAATTTTCCTTCAGGATTATGGAATAACGCTATTTTTATCATTACACTGGGGAGATCCACGGCTGGAGTTCAATGGTTCAGAAGCAATTGATCTAAGATCGGATTCACAGTTGCTCTCACAGATTTGGACTCCAGATTTATACTTTGTAAACGTCAAGGAAGGTTCTTTACATGAGGTGACAGTCAAGAACAAACACATCAGAGTACATCCAGATGGTCGTATTTTGTACGATATGAGGTGAGTTCTAAGAAAAAAGTGGGCACTGCCCTCCTAAAATGATCACAAGGGTACTAACTTACATTAGAGATTCTGATAAACCAAGCTTGTGAAGTATAATAGTGAAAGTTTGATCCTCAATGAAAGACGTAATAATATACTCGTGTATAATATCATCCATGTATAAAATTCTGCTGAAATTCCAATTTCATATCATTCGTCGACCATATTATCAGTAATAACATACTTTCCATGATATGGATTCCATTATTAAGTATCTGACGGTGCATTCTGCTACACAAACAACATACTCGTTATTTAATCAGAGCAGCTCATCAAGGAATTTATCCCCGGAAGGTCACTTTAAGGTTTAAATAAAAGAATGCCGAAATACTGAAATAAAGAGTAATTAGAAGCCTCTGAGATCACTCCAATCGTAACTGCGACGAGACGCAGGGCGAAAAAACTCACATGTGCTGCTCTCAGCTTACTATAAATTAATCTTTTGTGTTCCCGAACGGGGTAATGGAAATTGCACATGAAGCGCACCCAACCCTAGACTATTGATAAGTATATTAGGGTCGATGATCAGGGGATTGTATTATCGTCATTTTTTGTATCTGAAAAGCTTCCATAACGCTGCATTCTCCACTGAATGACAAATGCACTGAAGCGTCTCGTTTTGCAGAAGACTACAAGTATATGATTATATCGACAATAGTAACATTAATAGACGTGTATTGCATATATTTAAGCAGTGGTCGCTTGAACAAAAGTAAAACTACAAAGACATATCAATATCAGTGTAAACAGTGTATTGGGTCTCATTTTCCGACGTTCGCATCATCTACTGTCTCGTTGTTGTAACATGATTAACGTTGATAATTCATCTTTCAAAATGTCCATTCATAATTTAATCTTGCGGTTTTATCAGTTGTAAACAAAGGAAGATACAAAATGACACTTACAAATTCGTGTAATGATTTGATAATAATTCAAATTCTCTCAATCGACTAGACGTAATAAAAACTATTGAATGTATGGATTTGCTTGCTATAAACAAACTTTTAGTATATAGGCCGTAAGCAAATTAAATCTATTGGGGCAAAAATGTTCAATTGAGACCCAAGAGAAACAATTAAATTACTTTGCTGTACTGGTTATCTCATTTTCTATCAACTTACAGTAGACCTCTAATTGTAGTCTATTCATTTCGTTGACTCTAATATTAGTAGACGACATACATTTTCTTATCGTTCTGGGTATGATACTTTTACAATCACATTACCAAAGTGACCAAGTCGAATATTCATATAAAGCCGGATATTCATGTCACGTGACTTATATCAATAGAATTAGTATTAAGAACTGTAAACTCTTCATTTTAGTTTTACCGACTGCTTTTTTTGAAAAACGTCAATTCTTCTAATCCGTCATTTGAATGATTAGGTTTCGGATGTGGTCGCATCAGGTGTTGTCATCGTCATATTCGTTAAAAATCAAGTATGTAACCAGGTGAACTGATGTCTCGTCTCATAAGATAGTAACACACATACAATGTGACACAGCTTGTGGGAAAAGTCATAAATTGGAATAATATGTTGTTGAGTGCCCCTGCTGACAATAGAATGTATCTGCCTGGGAATGTAAAATTATGACAGTAATATTGCTGCAAAAAATTGTTTATTGACATGAAAACAGCTTTGTGGTGTTATGCCAATGTGAAGTCATTCGTTATCTTTAGTTGTAGTCGCTATTTGTTCAAAAAATAAGGCTAGGCGAGGTCTAGATACAGGTTAACGACAGTATACTACTTCATTCTCATTCAAACAAAGTGATTGTTGTTAAGACTGCTGAGAACCAATCAACGTCATGCATTTATTGAAGATACAAGGGGGACTTGCAGTACATATGCATGGCAATTATTTAAAAAAAATCAGAAGAGTAGAGCCATAATACATGTACATGAAAGCTGCCGAATCCTCGGGGGATTAAATCTTTCTTCGTTTAATTATTAAATCATGTGAACTATGGACTGGAGAACACGATAACCGGTAATACGCAACGGTGGGTAATCATGTTTCAAATGAGCTACTTGGATTCATAAAAATATAACGAATATTTCAAGATTGTTTTCAACTATGTTGCAAGCAGAAGTTTCTCAGGGCATTCTCATATTATCTTAGTTTCAATTGCTGAAATTCGGTACTACTGAAATCAACATTCGGTGTTTCTGGTGTGCTGCCCAAATTATAAATTGTTAATGCGTGCGTTGGCTTTTATATGAAGAATTATCATCGGCGAGTATTATTTGTTAGTTACTTATATTCGCATGCAGCACAGAAGGGTTCCCTAAGTGATTTATCCATCAATCCATTCTTCCATTCATTGAAGCTTAAGGAATATCTTTATGTCTGACATTCGATTGATAAGTGTGTTCATAGTTTGATATAATGTGCACGAGTGACCGCCAAGGTTGTATTAATCTCAAGCGACCTTGACGGCAATCGCCCGTCATCCGCAATCTAAATTAAAATGGGTCGATGAACGTATTTAGTAAATATAAGAAATGAAGATTTCCTGGCTTCTTTATCAACTAATTAAACAAACAATATTGAAAACAATTTTGTTTTTTTAAGTTTATATTATATATTCAGCTCTTACTAAAGCTCTATTTAATATTTGATACACACGTTATTCAAATACCAAAGGAAAGCGTACGAAGGCAGTTATTGTGATGATAGTAGCCTGATTCAAAGATTGTGAAATGTAATGTTCTATACTGAGGTTTGTCTGAGTCTGCACTATTACAGTAAATCAAGTTTTCTCCGATCGCCGTATACTTATATCCATATTCTATATAATTAACAGACCTACACACACAAAATCGTTGATAATGTTATCTTCATTCTCCGCCATATTTTATTGTATGCCTTCGCCGTCGCGTAAACTCAATACATAGTTTCACAAATAAGCAAACGTGTTTTCCATAACTTGAAGATTTTATTGACCGTTGGCAATTGAACAAA
Source organism: Saccoglossus kowalevskii (assembly GCF_978046115.1). Lineage (NCBI taxonomy): Eukaryota > Metazoa > Hemichordata > Enteropneusta > Harrimaniidae > Saccoglossus > Saccoglossus kowalevskii. The sequence goes on along the minus strand of NC_140643.1, from coordinate 12,579,693 downwards.
CCATTATAATATAGTTAATATCTGTCATTTATCCCTGGATTTGTCAACTGTCGGTTGCAGTTATCTGAAGTGGAAATAACCCCCCCCCCCAAATTTAGATTCCTAAACAAAACAAGTTTGAACTAATTAAAATCAAACAACTGAAAAGTACACAACACTACATAGTCATATCAGTCAGAGAAATTATATGGACCATGGTATACATTCAAAGATATCATGCCACTCCAACTCCAGCGTGCTAGAAAATCATACCTCATACATTCTAAAAGATTTCAACTGCGTTTTATGTACAGGACATAATACAATACAATGTTCTGGTAATAACCTTCAAAACACACGAGGTGTATATATTGTTGATTTAAGCCACATTGGAAAATAATTCGTTCAAATGACATATGTCTACGCCATGCCACTGTGTGAGCTCAGATCACACAGCGATTTCTTGCATACAGCATCTGCTTTATGAAACACTTGAATTGTGCCAGTCATCTATAGTTGCCAAATATAGACTCATATATTTGATTGATAGAATCCTAGGGTCCAAATGCCTGGAAAATATTTCTCCTAACGAAGGTGCGAAATGTCATCACAGACGTTTTTTCCCGAATCACCTCAAAATACGCTATTGTACAGGGGGCGCAACCTCGATACGTGTTCACAGTAAACGTAAGCTGTCTCACATTAGTAGCTGACAAAAAATTCACAGCTGACGTTCAATGCGCACGGGTACGTAATGGCCAGCGGCCAGGGATGGAAGAAAAGACATTCTAACATTTACATGTTGTGCGCTAAACACGTTTTTTGATTAATTGATTGATTGATTGATATAAACGCATGACACCAAACAGCACATTCCCATCAAAGCAGGTGCTTTGCTCGCCACTAGACTGGAACAAAGCCACAATAAACATTGCTGTCAAGAGGGTGTGGCAAATACTCATTTACTTGCATAGCTTATAAAATTACTTTGTCGCAATACGGTGTTGATATGACGCTGCGTATCTTTGAAGTGACACCGTAAATAAGTTGGCAATTACCTATATCACTTTCTTATATTATACAGGGTAAGCCTAACGTTGATCTGCCATCTTTATCTTCATCGGTTTCCAATGGACGAGCAGAGCTGTGGGATTCAATTAGAAAGCTGTGAGTCGACAGTATGCTTTAATTTCCTTAACCTCAATCAGTTTGCTATTATAGTGATGAATGGCGCTCATATATATTGTTTGGGAGCCCCCCTTCAAGATATGTACAACGACATTTCAATAAGCGTTCAAAGTAATTTGACAAATTAGTCAAAATTAAGTACCGTGTACCGATCTCTTCGATGACAATTACATAAGACATGATGTACCGAATCTGGTATATTGTATTTTTTAGTACTTTTGATTCAGGTAACGGTCAAATTAATAACGCAATTCAAATGTACGTGACTTGCATCGGTTATGGGGTAGATATACAGTGAATGAGATTTAGGCGAATGGAGTGTGGGTTTAGTTGTCGACGTAATTATCAAACTGTAGACTATTAGATTGTTTCGTAATGTGTCTCCTGTACACAATGCATGTGACTATAACTGATTCAGTTACTTGTAATGCACCTACTCAAACAGAACTGGGTTTCTGGGGTTGAGTTTGGGTAAAATATTATTACATATAGCAATGACAACGTTATAATCATGAATATTACATATCTGTCATCGTAACAAGTGTTCTTTAAATTTGTACATAAACAAAATGAATGAGATGCACAGCTTGATCATAATTTGTCCATTTTATCATTAGTTGGCTATACAACGCGGGATATTCAGTTATTCTGGGACGAGGAAGTCGAGGTGCATCTAGACTCTGAACTGGCAATGCCTGAGTTCTCTATTGGCGAGCCCGTGGCTTTCAGAAAGGTGCTGTTTTATCCTGGTTTAGGTAATTAGTCGGTATATTTGAATGGAAATATATTACCATGTCTTCATTTTATTAGGATGTAATAGCAATGCATACTCATTTTAATGTGGAAATAGTAATAGTCAGACAACATTCATAATCATTATTATTATATATCCAGTCATGCCAATAAATAAATTTATTGATTGATTCAACGATTCGTCATATTATGAATATAATCACAATTGTGTTGCCCAGACACATAGCGTGATGATGTTATGTAATATTTGCATTGGAATTTACTATTAGTGATATTGTTCTATGTGTAAATTGTAATTCAAATATCTACGTAAAATATTGTATTTTTTGGAGCGAACATCCGGTCATTTTCAACTGGCATCCACAACCGGTGAAAAAAGGTCGAAAACTCTCAAAACATTTACTTTGTGCTAGTTGTTGGGACTCTCCTGAACAGTATATAATAAGATTGCAAGATATCCAAATTTGGTGGTTCAAGTCTCATACTTGAGTTTGTGCTGTGTTTTTGAATTTAGCTGTTTTCACCGTCTCTTTGGCCGGCGTTCCGCAGTAGCTCGCGCAGAGCCCTATAAAAATACGTGGTACAGTGGTGCGCGTCTTGGCAACATAGTATATTCTGTGACGTAGTTCCGCCCCTGAGAATATAAGATAAGGGATGCAACTGATGTAATATGACATGAAGATACCCTTTGAAGTCACGTGATTTGTGAGATGGTCACAAAATCGCAACAGATATTTGCTAGTTCCCTTGTGCAATTCCAGCGGTTGTACATGTTCTGCCTCGCTGAATAGTTACAGGCTCCTCATTTGCGTTTCTACAATAAATCCTTCCCATGGATATTGACTTGGTTATTTGATTCTATTGGTCAGAATGAACAAACGGCGCTCGTGTCGGATATGCTCTTTATCGTATTTCAACGTACATGGTTATGAAAGCTGCATAGCGTTATTATACAAACACATCATATGCATATTTTTATATCTATAATACTTACTAAGGAGGCAGATTTTTAGATAAGGTTATGCTAAAGGGCGGTGATCGTCGCGCTGCACATGTGCGACATTTGTGTTGACAAACATTGATTTTCCCACAATCCAATGCGCTCTTCTAATGGAAATCACAAGTCTGAAGTTTGGCATGGGCACGATTTGCACTAATTACCGCCGGTGACTCCTGCGATACCTTCCAATTCTCTACAAATACCTAATTAAAGCTTGATAACGTCTCAGTTTGTACTCGTTGATCTGCGCAACAGTCAAAGTCGCCATCTCTGTTTATACGAGACCCATATATCTCGCGCATGCGTGGCGCGACGACTACCACCCTTTAATTAGAAACCTCGAGGCATCAGTGCAGATTATAATTTCTGAAATGAACTTTTTTCAGATCACCTGGTATTGTTTCCTGGTAGTTTTGCCCGATTTAGCAATATACTCAAATGTGTCATACAAGTCAGTTACATATTTCATAAAAGTAATACTGTGTGGTGTTTTATTGTAGGTTACTACGACCAACTTCAGTGCACATTCCCACTTTCTCGAGAGCTGATTTTCTACGTAATGGAGTATTATGTACCGTCGTTCTTACTTGTAGTGCTCTCGTGGGTGTCGTTTTGGCTGAATATAGAAGCATCACCGGCTAGGGCCAGTTTAGGCATCACCACTGCACTCACTTTAACAACGCTAAGCTCGGCTGCACGTGCGCACATGGCGAGGGTTTCATATACCAAGGTACGTCTTTTATCATGCATTAATTTAAAACGGGAGAGTCGCCACCTGCGCATGCGGCAGACGGCCATAGCGTGCTGTTGTTTACACACAAGCGTCTACCCATGGATCTTTACGTTTTTTTATGTGTTATTTTTATCGTCACTTGAGACTTAATTCCCACGCGTGCGTATGGGGGACGACCCCTCCGCTTTAACTCAGTGTTATATCACGCAATTGCATTCCCAACGTTTTAGTATGAGAAATGTGCCTGCGGATGACAGGATGAGAGTGACCATTACATTTGCACTCTGAGATAATTTCTGTAGTTTATTGAGTATTGTGACTATTGTCGGAAAATAATCAGGGGTTCGCTCGTACTCACCATTGCGGCTCGAACAATGGCGAATCTATGTAAAACCATGCACGTCTGTAAACTATTCGAAGACATTCGCAGACATAACATTAGAAATATTCTAGTTCGATCGCGATTTAACGTAAACAGGTTCGGAATAACAAATTATCAGGTGGTGACAGGACCACTTCAGATATTCAATTCAACTCATCGCTTGATAAGAGCAAACATACATCTAGTAGGTTACATTCATAGAATTGGTTTACATTCATGTATCAAGAAGGCGGCATGCAAAGTAATGAGGCTCCAAGTCTTTGATCTATCGCAGATAAAGTATTCCTAAAACCGTATTTTCCCCCATTTTGCCAATATGACAGTGTGAATTAAACATCTGCGTCCTTGTAAAACGGATGTCAGTATTGAATAGATGGAGCGTTCTGGCGTGCGGTTTATTTTGTAAAGTATTCGTTTGACAGCATCATGTAACCTCTGGCACGTTAAGCATTTAAATTAGCAGATTATCGTCAACATACAGATGCACACTCATGTTATTACTTCATTGACATACTTAACTTGTCAAAGTGGTGGCCGGATTAAAACCTGTTCATCATATATTGGCGAATAATAGTTCCCAATTAAATGCATAAAACACTCTCTTAAACGTATAACACGCGTCCAATGCAGAGTGTTGTTGTTTTGTAGTGGATCAATGCTACACTGCATATGCGCATGCGCCGAGAAACAACAAACACAAATTTACGTAAGTGTACTTAAAATATTTAAAATAATGTTAACCTCGACAATCGGCACAAAATGACACTCTTATTATTGAAGAAACATCCATCAAACAACGTTTCAGAGAAACATTTGCATTGCAATTGGACACATTATTAGTCAACTATACGCATTAGGGCAGAGCCTATCTCATCTGAAAACAAAGTCATTATTGTACATTTTTATTAACAAATCACTACAAATGTTTGTTTCATTCAAAACATATATAATTACAAATAACTTAAAGCCATGATACACGGGGCAAGTTTTGTTGACAACAAAAGTTGACTCGTGTATCATACAATGTTGCAAGTTGTATCTGTAGTATACTAGTAATTATTAGAATAGAGTATATTTGATTGAGAAAATGTAACATTTGTAATATTTGGACTTTAAATATCAATGACGTTTCTATGTGAGTATTATAGTCAATAGGTGTATGTATAACGTGTCTATGACATATCATTATGGTATGTTTGGAATACGCTGTATTAAGTAATAGATGACAACTATACTCGCTGCACTGAGCCGTAACAACCTTCTTCCGCGTCCATTTTAAATCGAGGTGACAACTAATGTTGAACTCTGTCATAAGATGCAACTTATGTTTCAGCACACTGCAACTTTTGTTGTCAACAAAAGTTGCAGCTTGTTGATCCGTGCTAGATGTTGTATGTTAAAAACAATCGTTGATGAGTAATATGTGAACCCGCATTGAAACATGCGTGGCTCTTTATATAGGCATACAATGAAAACATTGCATTTTTTGTTTCTCTAATTTTAGGCAATCGACATATGGATGCTTATATGTTCGGTGTTTGTATTTGCTGCGTTGTTGGAGTTTGCTATGACGAGTTATGTACACACTAAAGCGACTGGGATGTCCAAAAAGTACAGACATATACCATTGGTAAGATATATTATTAAGTTTTATTCTCAATCAAACAATCAATATATTCTGTACAAAATCATTGAATTCCCGTGCAGTACACAAGTTGTCATATTGTTAGTTTCATTGTTAGTGGTGATTTAAATCGGGTCGTTTTCGACAATCCAAACATAACACCTATCCAGCGAAGCAATTATGATACAACTAGCTTAGTTACCGAGACTACAAAGAATAAACAATTATGATGGAACTGACTATGTAGATGACATGTCAAGGTTTTTTTTACGGAGTGTTCGTATTGAATTAAGTTACACACTCGTCGAGTTAATGAGTACTGATGTTATGAATTAAAGCACTCACGATAGACAGTTATCGATTTCTAGAATGCATTTGCTGATGGATTCTAGTCAAATAATATTTCTGTTCATATTATGAAATTGTAACATTTACAGATTATTTTGATCGTGTCATGCATGGCGCCTGTCAAACTCAGTGATACGTGCTAATTGTTTTGAATATTTCAGCAATGCATATGATAAGTCTTCATATCTCAGCACGATGAAATAGGATTAATGCTTCTTTCAGAAGGTGTCAATAAAAATAGCAAGGAATGATATTAACCGTTCTCAAATCGACTTATCATCATATTATTGTTGTTTGCAAATCACTGTTCTGTCCCTGTTCATAAACAGGTTAAGGAATTCGTATTTTACTTGGGAAATTGACATTTTGAGTTATATGCAAGAATTGTTGAAGTGTTATGTCATCAGTAATTTTTTTTTTCACAGCCCATCCCATAAACCTAGATGACTCAAATTTCTAAGTAACACGTTATCCCTTTTTACGAGTAGCTGTCAGTTTAATGCAAGTAGATATGGGCCTACATACGTAACAATATTTGCCATGACTGCTAAGCCCCGAGGTGTCAAATTGTGTTGTGGGCATTTCCTTTGATTTCCTCTGAAAACTATTATTCTCTAGAGCACGATTAAGCCAGTCTCGGTGGTACTAATGAAGACGATAAAGAACTAGGCTTACAGAAAAAATCGTATGTGTTTTTTTTTCTAGTAACTGCCAAATAAACGTAATATAACTGTTTCCCACAGGACTCTCCAGTAAGCAACAGCCCGCTGAAGAGGCGTATAAGATCAACCGAGATATCTATAGAAGAAAGGCACTGCCTACACGAGTCTGCTATGCTGAATATCGATCTGCCATTATCACATATAGGAAAAAGGATTATAACAAAACGCAAAACCGCAAAGGATCCAGAAAGATTGTTTCGAGCTTCAAGAAATATTGATATTTATTCACGGGGATTATTTCCCTTAGTTTTTCTACTGTTCAATATTGTTTACTGGCCAATTTACCTTCGTGGCGACTTGCATGAAGGTTGATTTTTTAAATAGAAACTATATATTCTAACCAAGACACTGTCGTGATAACATTCGCATCATATCGTGATATACTATCAAAATATAATGATATGTATTTTTACACGTTTTTGCATTGTTGAAACAAAAACAACAGTTTCATATTTTGACGGGGATACAATATGTAATTTGCCCTTCAAAGCAAAACGTCTTAATGCATGTAAATCGCGAATCAGACATCTGCCGCGAAAATTGGGTGATTTGGTATTCAATTTTCTTTTTTATATAGTTCAATGTCGAAATGCCTTAATCTTTATGTATATACCATATTTTTAAGCGTGGAAATTTCCCAAAACGTTATGTTTTGAAGCCCCTGTAACGCTAAGGCATTTGTTTGCCGCGGTATCTCTCAGTGAACGGAAAATTGTCAATTATTCCGAGTAATATTGTGCATAACAACTTCATTATAATGTACTTGGAAATGTGAAAAAAGTGTTGGTACAATTATTCTTTCGCACATGCGCATAGTACTTATTGTGAAATTACGTTGCTGTTGTTGATGTTGGATAAAAACAGCTATTTTTGTTTTCAATCTATGTGAATGTTGATTTCGATGTGCGTTTGTTCCTATTGTGTGTACTGCGATGACATTTGAGTTCCGAACGTCGAACTTTTTGTTTGTTTTTTTTCAATTATTTGTAAATGAATATTTTCCAATACAAAACATATATATTAAAGGGTATTGCAATCGTTATGCATAAAAATAGACGTCTGTTCAATCCATCTATCTTATCTCAAGATTTGTTCTCCTTTTTTTAAAACAACGCACATTTTTTTTAAAATTGTAACATTCTAGTATATTGTTGCAGAAAACATGTAATTTCACGTGTAAATAGCAATACAGATACAGTGATTTGGAAATAGTATATAGAAGGTCATTTTGGGGAGTCAAGTGGTTTTCCTCTCTATAAAATCTGCACAATAATATGTCATACAACTATTTATCAAATCACAAAGAACACTATTTATTCCCCACATGTGAACAATCGTTGGGTAAATTTCAGCTAAAAACACGTCAATGATTGAGACGAGTCATTGGATCGCAGGACAATTGCGTTGATTTGAGTGACGTCACTATCACCTCATTGATATGCAATAGGTTTGATTCGGACAAACAAATCGCTAGTAAAACTCGACAAACCGCTATGACGTAACACATATGTGGCTGTAAATATCAAATCAAATTAACGGGCAAAGTGACTCATCTTAACATTATTTCATTAAGTATCTGACTGTGCAAAAGTACTGTAGCCATAGTATTTGTAGTATAAATCAATGACTTCCGTTTTGTCATCATGTAGTGATATATACACGACAGCTACATCTCATCGATTTTGCTAGATGAATTTGCACAAGGAATTAATTTACTAGAAGATTACTCTCAATGTTTCTGTTGTCAGTGTAGTGTTACTTGACGTAATGACAAATATCTTATATGGTAACATAAGGCAATTAACGTCATCAAGTACGTATTTTTAAACTAATGTAATAAGCAACGCCAGGTGATTTCTCTACTTGTGATAAAATCGGCATCGCAAGTGCAGTGGTAAATGCTAACCTGAACTATTAAAAACGTAGAATGTATTCTGCATCACTGTACTTTATCTCGTCTAACTGTCAAATATGGTATATTTAGAAGAACGATTAAAAATACAACGCGAGGTTATCCGATCTTATTTCCAAGTAATAATGGTTTTATGACTTCCTCCGAGGCGTTACTTCCAACATCGGCTATCATTTTGAATTTAGCGTTGGTCAAAATGCATACAAGTCGTACTTTCAAACAATCAGGCATAGATAATATTCAAGCGAAAATCACGAACACTGCTGTGTTGATAGTATTAGCTGCGTCCTCGCTTACATGTATACAATACGTGTCGAATAAATGTATAGCCATAATTTCTAGGAAAGCCATTCAGCAGTGCCTGGCATTTGAATTATACATTGGTGTATAAGTCCACGTTGAACAATTGAATTCTAACTGTGTTTATTCGACTTCCAACCAACCACACATACACACAATTCCGTCTCCCAAACATACAATTCCGAGACATGGAATGTCAATACACTCAAAACATGAACTCTACTGGGGTCTAATATGTAGGACACACATAGGTCAAATACATACAAGAATCCGACAAATCTATTAATTTTCCGTTCACTAATTAGTTTGTCATACGTAATTTAGATGCAGCTGGCATAGAATGTATAGTGGGGTAAGTAAAAATCGCACATGTATGTCCTATTTTGTGTGTGCCGAAAAGGAAATTATACAATTTCCGCCATGGTATAGGGTTTTTAAATATGTTTTCCTCATAGTGTACTCATGGATAGTAGTAATGATACGTGATGATACGTGTACCAATATTACAATGTGTGTTTAATGCAAAGGTGTAAATAATCGGGAGTGCTACGAGTAGTGACAAGACAATTTCATCATGAATGTCATATAACATATGTTGACTTTCTATGGATTATTTTGGCACAAAAGCAGAATTAATTGGTTTAACCAGGTCACAAAACTAGCATGTGACCATGAGCGGGGTTTTGATGCAAATGATATTTGGAAGCCTCGTTTGAAAATGTTCATGGAGCGCATGATCACTATCCCATGCATGCAAACAAATGTTGTTGTTTTTTCAGGATATCGCGGTGTTTCAAATAGATATATAGATAGCGCGTCAGCATATTTAAGCCCTATGCAAATCAGAATTACTTGGTAGTAAGACACGCTCCTTTAGTCTGAAAGAGGCGTCTGAGCGTTTAAGCAATATACCAGTTCTCCCAAATATATATGTTTGAATTTTTCTACAGTTGTTGATACTAATATACCAATATTATGGCGTTGTTTTGACATTCGAATGTGAGTCGAGTGCTGATTGGACAATGTTGGAATTCGATAACTGCTCTCATTATATTATGTGCCATGTTTAATACTTCATCAAAACTTAACCCGAGAATGATGTGTTATGTCTTTCTGAGTGAGATAACAATGTTATAGTCGCATTGCAGTATATAATATAACAATTATTATTATATTCATTACTGTTGCACAATATATCCTATTCATAATGGTTTCCGTGTCCAGGAGAACAGTAGATGCGATGACGTTACAGAATGCCCTATTCAGGTGCAAAGAACATGTGCAATCATGGCGATTTGCATGGCTCGACGAGATCTTTGCGAAATTTCGTCGGCCATTTATGAATAAGCACAATTCGAGTAAACTCACACACCAATTAGGTTAGGAAATTAAATGAGCTTTTATGTCATCAAAATAAAATTAAATGTGGAATCATATTCGGACATTTGGACATTAAAGAATGTTATGACTTCGTCTCGGTATATGAGTGGCTTTGTGTTTCAATTTCATTTTTGTGTGTTAAACTGACAATTTGACATGACGTCTGTGTATTAATATATAGAGAAGGGGATTAGTAATCAAAAAGTACCGGTTACCAGAAACGGTGCATCTCGTCATTCAAATAGACATGGTCTCAAAATGTTGATAACGACATAAAGAGAAACCGCTAAATCTATGTTAACCAGGTCGTCGCACATAATCCATTCTGATGAGATTGGAGCCCTGTTTGGTGAAAATAAGGTTAGGTCTCCCGACGTATTCGTTCAACTCCGTGTCGAATATAGTGCAAGACATGTTGAAGTGAGCGTCAATCTATGTTGTAACAGTCACTTCTCCGGTATAACGAATATAATTTCTGAAGAATCCAGTGCAAACACGTCAACTTGTAGATTTTGAAATGTATCATTACAAGACCTACGGTTAAAGGTCACAATACTCAGCGGTTCGAAATATGAATCTAATTGAAACACTGGATCTAGAAGATGGCAATACCATTCCCCGTCCTCATTTATGTTATCAGAATGAATGATGAGATCAAAGATGATTCCACCTCTTCTATGAAAGGGCAAGTTAAAAAATCTATATATTGTCTAGTTGACTGTTGACCACACTTGGCATACTCTGAAAGTATGTACGATATAATATTCTTACAAACGATAAATTGTTTTCAAAAAAACATTAGGAGATTGCGCCCTGTCCCCCATTGACATATCGCAGGTGCCACGTGTGGAGCAGGATGTACTCACTCAGCTCTTGGTTGTATACAACTGAATTCATATAACATTAATTAACTGAGTGTTATCATGTTTTGTCTTGTATTTTCCATGTGTGTTTTGTTTGATGGTCCGTGGTTTGGGTACATTACCGCTTACTACCAACAATCACATTCATAACCATGCCTATATATAATATAAAACAGCAAAAGCAAATGGGGGAGTTCTTTCTTTTCGTTGTATGGCAACAGTCAGTCTCCATACAAATACGTTGACGTTATATAACAAGTCATGGAACTGAATATAACGAAATATACTGACAACTGAATTACTTGCAGACGCATTTCTCTTATTATTCTGGAATCTCGGTGTTACATATCGATGTTCGCCTCCCCGATGACCGACAGAAGATTAAATCACATGATAATCTATAATGAAAAGATAAAGTTATAGCAATTAGTTAAGTACTTGGCCCAGGCAGATCTTTTTATAATTGCGATCTTGATCAGATTGGATAGATTACCAGAAGATAATTACTCAGTACCATTACAGCTATTACTTCATGGATTGTTAATGTTCTAGCAGCGCTCAGCACAAAATTTATTACTTTAGCGTACCGACTCACTGCCTTGAAAGACAAGAACATCGGTGCAGGGTATATCAAATGCAAATAAAGAAAGAGCAATTATATCTGATCCTTTTAGGATCAATTAGAATCATTAATCTAATTCAAAGATTTAAGTGATATATATCACCTACGACGAACGTGATGACGGTCTTCAATTTATATTATCCAATCGCTATATGTATTATGTTCTATAACTTATTCTAGTAAACGCGTAACGTTTGCCATTATAAAATTAAAACTGCACGCTATCTAAATAATACACAATTTGGTAACTATGTCGTATGTATGTCCATAACCTGAGTTGTCAGTCCTTTGTCAATTCGAAATTGACTTTGTACATCTCTATCGTTTATTAAACTGCATTGTCGACTTCGAGCAATCCCCCTTACACTGCGCAATACACAGCTTGAGTTTGTTTTGTTTGTTTGTTTTTTTCGTTATCGTTACTAGTAATCTTTTATTGAAAACTTAATTTTTTAATATATGCAGATACTTGCATACAGTCATACTGATTACAGTGTCTGATTTTGCGCTGTACGGATAAAGTTCACTTTCAGAGAACCCAAGTGAAGTGGATATGGTGAAATAAAAATATTCCAAGAGAGATATTTGTATTCGTCTATTCTCACAATACGAACATATTATGTTTACATAGCATACTATAACAAAACACGTTGCGTAATGCGGTGTATACATGACAGACTGTTGTACTATTTTCCATAGCGAAAATGCCCATCGTCCGATACAGCAAAAAATACAAGTACATCGAAATAAAAACAATTCAATATATCCCATGGACATAGACCTCCATTATACGTATTGTAAACATCGATATCAAAGAACAAATGTGAAATCCGAAATCCCGACAAAGACTCCGGAGTGTCAAATATGCACATATATAACATTTGACAAAAATGACCAAAATGTACACTGCTTTAAAAGATACAATTTTATATAATTTTACGTCAATACAAATATTAGTCAGCATATGCTATATGAATAATATTTGTATTTGAACACCCAAATGTGATATGCAGTTTCGAAAAATGTTGGGAAGCGAGGGCTTTCTAAAAACCTTTCCATAACACTTTCTTTTGAACAGATTAATATTTGGGCGAATGTTTTAAAATGTCAAGACAGGACGATTGTTTAAAATGTGTTGAGGTCAATGGAATTTCATTTATGATTCATTAATAGTAAACGAGTTTTCCAAGATATTCTTAAAATTAGTTGCCGTGCCATTCTTATAAATGCATTTAAAAGGCAGTTAACGAGGAACAATGCAAATGAGGAATGGTTTCAGAAAAAGAAACATATAACGTTTGGGAAGATTTGAAAATTGTCTGTTTATGAAGTGAGCAAATGTTCAGTTGGAGGGAGACATGAAGTCGAAAATCAAGTGGATTGCTTTCTGCCGGCAATTGTTAATTTTTTTAAAAGCATTGATCTTTGGTTGCACCTGTTACCCAGAGTACTATCTAGGTCGAGGTTTTGTCATTTTCAAGCAATTATAATGACTTTGTCTGATTCACCATGAACTGTTGGTTGTGTTATTAACATTTTTTTCTTGAAACAGCGGATGCTATATCTTGTCTATAATTGTAATTTTGTCTGGATAATTGAAAAATATACTCTCATTGTTAAATCTGTTTCTACATTTTGGTCCATTACACAGCCCCTATACATGAAATTTGAAAATCATTAATCACAGGCAGAACAAAAAAACTAATATTATTATCCCTGTGCCTAGATGGCGCTGTTCGTCAGTAGGCTGGGTGTATTACAGGTATGTTGCCTAGGATACAATGTATGAAAACGGTCTCATGAGATACATAATCTTCCCAAGTAAAAGTTTCATGATATTGTGCCATCACCCTAATTAGCAGATTAGAGACATTTAATCTATAAATAGTTGGATGCGGTCAAAATAAAATATGCTTGAACGATTTTGTTCAAAACTAATTAACGATGTCCATAGCTTGTCAATTCTAAGTAGATATTTAATGATTTGGATGTGAGTGGCATTGGAAACAAATTGGCCATATTTTGAATTTTCTGAACATATTCTGAGAATAAGATATGCGCGACAAATATTTTAATATGGTTGACCTGGTTTTGACTGAGAAAACAATTGTTTGTACTGCTTCGGATAACCGATACTGCTGTTTAATTTCATTCTTCACTCAACAAAGTCAGTTATACATACAATGACCGAGTCGGATTTCGAGAGAGAATGCAGCCTATATCAATTCAATAATATATGAATTACATACCCAACAGCAAAATGATATATGAAACGTTTCTGTCCGCAGATTGAGTTGAAATAAGATGGTCCGAATCCACGGATTTTGTCGCTAAAGTCTTAAGTGTTTCTGCAATCAAATATCAGCGCGAACCACAGAAACCCAAGTAATAAGTCACAACAGCCCACCAACTACAACATATTAATAAATATGAAGTAACAGGTGAATATGACCCTCAACCCCACAATCATTCTACCGGCTATCCAGGCAGAATATCGGCTACATCAACACAACTCTGAGTGATATATAACATCAACCCACCGACCACACAGATCAATCAATGTGATATATCACAGCAGAATATCGGCTACATCAACACAACTCTGAGTGATATATAACATCAACCCACCGACCACACAGATCAATCAATGTGATATATCACAGCAAAATATCGGCTACAACAACACAAATTCGAGTGATATATAACATCAACCCGCCGATCAATCCATGTGATATATCACAGCAGAATATCGGCTACAACCACACAACTCTGAGTGATATATAACATCAACCCACCGACCACACAGATCAACCCAGGTGCTATATCACGCGGAATATCGGCTACAACCAACTTCGAGTGATATATAATATCAACACAGCTTCAAAGCCACAGTTATAGGTGTATTTATTCACTATGACCACGAATTGTATTCATGTTTGAAATGTGTCTGAAACAGGTTTATATTTGTGATATGTTTGAAACATGTTTCAGATATGTTTACATAAATTTTACGTAGAATGTTTCAATAAAGCTCTAAACATGTTCCAAATCTGTGTTGCTGTAGCTAGTTTCAAACTAGTGTCTGGAACATGTTTCGAAAAACATCTGAAGAATGGCTCATGACACAGTCGCCAGACATGTTCCAGACTTGTCCAGAACATGAATGACACTAGTTCTATTTCGGCAAGGGAATGTATACCACCAACCTACCGGCTATACAGAACAATCCAGGTGATATATCACAGAATACTACATCTACAATCCCACTCCTATTGGTGATATGCAACAGCACCTCACAGTCTACACAAATCAATCCAGGTGATATAACACAACAAAATGTCAGTTACAAATACACGTAAATCAAAGTTACCCATAATCATATCTCCAGACGCAAAATAATATCACGATAATTTTAAACATGTATAACGTACTACAAATTGAGCGGGAGATAATTCAGTTATATTGTCAGTATGGAGATATTAGTTAATGTAGATGTATTTATGATAATGTTAGTATTTTATGAAATAGTGTATGTTTATTGTATTATGTGACCAGGATTGCGGGCCAAGATCAACGATATAAGAATGCGTTATCAAAGCTGAGAGTTTTAATTATTTTATCTATTACAGTGTCATTTTCGAAAACACAAAATAACAATATAAATGCGAACGCCATCTTGTAAAAACAAATTTCAGCACAGTATGTGTATATATATATGTGTAAAAATATATATGTTTGCAATGCAATACATATACATCATTTTAGCTTCACATAATCTCAATAAACTTAAGGCAAATATCGAATCAATCTGTTCGGAAGTAAGATATTTCATGTTTTTTCTTGTTAATCTCTTGAGCAAACAAATAACTTTTGAGAAAAATTGTATTAACTTTAAAGCCATGAGACATTATCCAGTGTACGAGTATTTAGTACTAGTCATTAATTTACTGTCAATTGAGTAGTAGTCAAAAGATTAATTTCGCTCACTGCTTTTATTTGCTGAAAGATTATTGTACTTCACATATTTGGTGATACAAATCAAACATATCTTAACACATATTTGATTACATATCCCCGAATGTGCGCCCTGTACAACAATTTAGGTAAACAGTGATATCAATAATGTATGTTAAGATACAATGCTACTACTAGTGCGTTTTTTAATAAATCAGCCAAATAATAAGCACAAAGTTATATCATATTTTACAGCGGCTCCCACAGACCAGAATAGGACGAGAAATCACTAAAACATGCCAGCAACATTAAACCGATCTTTTTGGCTCGACTTTCGCTCTGGTAAGATTTAAGATGTTATCAATTGGAGATACTTTCGATGGTGTGATAGTAAAAATGGTATACTTGTACCTACTTTAATTTATGATACCATTGATATTGTCTATGAGAGGAGCCATAGCTCTTTAAAACCATATATATCAGACATTACTAAAATATCATCACGCAGACTAAAGACCGACACAAGAAGAGCAATGGACCCACAGCTATGTCTGTGTAGGTTTCTTCTCTTCTACATTCGCAACCAGTCCTAAATGTGGCCTGGGCAGGTTTCATATTGAATAAAACTATTTACAATCAAATGAACCCACTTTTATTAAGCTCTATCTGTGACATCTAAGGCCACAGTTTTTTTGTTTTATATATTGTCTTGTGTGTAATAACAACAGGAATATTTGTCAGACAAATCTAGGCTGAATATAGCTCAGTTTAGTGCAGTGACTGCAAGCTTCACTAATTCCAAGAATGAAAATTGTGAAGTACGTCAATGAACACTACTAAACAAAACATAAAAGACGCGCTATTGGATGATCGCCACCAATCATACAAATATGAGCAAAATTTACAAATAGGGAACCAGGTGTTCGCGATGTTGGTTGTAATAGGATGTGGTGATTTATGTTCAACTTGGATTACTTTTTGTGGGTTTACAGATACCGTGGCAGCTTAGTACAAATGCGGCTGTCAGACCCAGCAATCCCACTGAAGATGATTCAAACGATGGACCAACTCTAAAATTCCGTACTGTGATCAAACAATAGGATTAAATAACATACAATACGAAATGCATTGGCAATATATTCGATTAATATATACAATAGTAAAATAAACTCCACTTTCTTCACTAAATACTCATATTTTAGTTGCTGGAAATGTTTTTGACGATAAAATTAAAAAAACAGCCAACCTAAAAATTTTAGTTGAATGCATCCGCACAAATTACAATTTGGCAGATTGGCTCTTCGTTAAACTAGGCTTAATATAATGAGTTTGAAAAACTGTTGGATTTCGAATAAGTTGTGACTCTCTAATATTGCGTACAAGTAACACATGTATTCGTCAAGCGAACGGCTACTTTGCTGGAGAGTTGGACTGCTAGCAGACGTGCTTGACCATCGTAGACATTGTAGGGAGTTGGGACCAGGGCAATAAAAATCACAGCGTCTTGTATGTCAGACACCGGCTTCAAAAATAATAAATATGACAACCCATAGCGAATTGCATGTTCAAGGTTGTGGTGTAATGGTAATATGTTATTTGTGGTACAACACAGCAATACATAGCCTATTTACAATACAACAAGAACCCAAAGAGAGCAGCACGAGCAACTACGAGACACTGGTCGACAATTGTTGATTGTAAAAAATAAATATTAAAAAAATGATTTGTGTTGTAGCAGCAACTGCGCTCAGCTACACTGTTAACTGCACTGTAAATTAGCATAACAAACATAAAAACGGTTATTATTAGGGTTTCGCTACGTGGAGCATGGTACAGACAAGGACAACCGACTAAAATGAAGCGAGGCATTTTCCTCTTGTTGTGGGTCTATGATAAACACAAGGAAAACCGTAAAACACTGATTTGAAACATGGTTCGGTTTTCAAAACCATCCAAATACATC
This sequence comes from Saccoglossus kowalevskii, assembly GCF_978046115.1. Lineage (NCBI taxonomy): Eukaryota > Metazoa > Hemichordata > Enteropneusta > Harrimaniidae > Saccoglossus > Saccoglossus kowalevskii. The sequence goes on along the minus strand of NC_140643.1, from coordinate 12,561,970 downwards.
TTCGTGAACATTTCACCAAGAAAATGTAAGTGACAAGAATCAGATTTTCCCAGATTGCAGCAGACGATAAGTTGCACAGACTACAAGTGACGGCGGTAACACAAAATCACTGCCACAAATGTCTGACGTTCCTTTTTGCATACTTGAAGTCAAATACCGGTTCTTCCAAACGCCCACGTCCAGTAAAGTCTGGCAATTTCAAATAAAACAGAAGAACTGCACTATATGAATAAGGGTAGCTCCAGACAACCACAGACACCAACCAACCAAGACAAAATGGTGGGTGTTGATAGCATGCTCAGTTGCGAACTGCATGATGGGTGAAGTGCGTCACAATAGAAGATTGTTCCAGGGAATCAATTCGCCCCATAACTCGTTACAATGGGCTGTGACACTGCGGCGTAGATATTAAACTAATACATTACAAAATATAGAATTATCGAAGAAGACATGTGAAATTTTATCCAACAAAAGACGAATCTATAAAACTAATGCAACTAGAAAAGAACGACAAATAAAAACAAATACATATCCACATTAAACGTCGATGGTGCTACAGCTAAACGATACACTTCTGAAAAAGATTCGTGGTACATCGTGGCCATTCCAGGGTGTAAACTCGTTCTTACAATTAAATAAATACAACATTAGTATATTAGGACCATTTTATATGATATTTTAATCGTGTGCATGCGACGAAAAACTTAATATATTGCCAAATATTTTGATTTCAATTATTTCCATGGGATAGCAAATTTAGTATTTTTTGACAAATTTGTAATTCATTGTCAGTATCAGTGTGTTTAAATTTCCGTGAATTAACATTATGGCATTTTCCGTATGTAAAATAACGGCCAAATAAATACGTGGAATCATTAATTACTAAGAACCTGGCGTAGAATTGGAAATTACTCCAAATAAACAAATGCCCAACTCGGGAACAGGATACTAGTATATTTGGTTATTGATTAAATAGTAGTGCGCCATCAGACGGTGGCTTAGCAAGTGCGTCGTGTTTTTCTCATGAAGTTGAATCTGATTGTGCACAAAGGAAGCCGCTCATCCCGCCATTGGATGGCGGAACGTCGTGTGTGTGGTATTACAAAGGACGAGGAGATGATCTGTGGTACATCGTGACCCCGGGATCGTGACCAATAATAAAATGATTGGTTGTCCAACTGTGGGCGTGTATTTTATTTCTGTGCTAAATTTGCAACACCAAAGTCATGTTGGTCGCTCGACACCATATTCACCGCCTCTCTCGGTACCGACGCTTCCCGGGGAGGAATTCTACTCAACACGCCACGCCACCTCGACACCTCTCCTTCCCGGAAACATGCTTTCCAATACGAGACTGATTTCTCTATAAGTTCGGCCATTTAAAATCATATTCTGGACAAGATTTGTATCAATTAAATGGTCGGCTTCCATTGCTGCTCCAAATAATTCAAAAAATGGCAACGCAAAAACCGCGCAAATTCATCATTTTACCACCACTTTACAGCGGTTTTCACGCCGACACCAGTTAATTCCGTTACCCAATGGCTGAAACAATTTCACATCGACCAGACACGCCCCAAAACAGATGACGGGATTTGACAGGATGCGCATGCGTAAAAACAGCTGGTACTAATATCCTAATATTCTAATTTCCTAATAACTTATTTTGCACTCGTACAATGCAAAATACATATTTTATTAGGTTGGTTGGCCATCAAGTACCATCCTATGGCACCCAATTTATATATCATCAATACCATAGTACATAGTTATGTTAACAGCGAGTCAAAAATAAGACTAATTACTAAATTTGTATTTAATTATATGTAAGAATGAGATTACATTGTGAAATGGCCACGATGTGCCACAGATCGAAAATCGCATTCATATAAGAACTTTGCTTAACGGTTAATAAGTTCTCATTACGCGATAGGTTCAACATCGAATCATATGGCACATATATAAACATTGTGGTAACGTAACAAAATCCGGAAACAAAATAAAATGTTTATCGATTTAATGATTGACCATGATAAGAAGAGCGTCATCATTGTAAACAAGTGGGGCAAAATAAGGTAGTCAATCTCAGCACAATTTAAGCAGTTTGCTCATTCAAAGTGAATTCATCTGTTTTACACTATCAACACAAAAAACATATTCCCTTAACTGCTATGAATATTTCTGAATTTCACAATTCAAACTGAAACAAGAGGTTTCTATTGGCCGATTGATTAACATTGGAACATTTTCAAATTACGTTATTGTGCTCTGCACTCGTTGATTGACATAATTTACAAAATTGGTAGAGTAGGTTTGTTGTGTCGATAGTAATAGTATTGTTAAATGAATAATAAGATATCATACTGAGTAACCTGGTTAATTTTCGATACAGTTTTTTCCTGAAATCAATCCAATTCAATAAAGATCAGTACTTTTTTTCAGATATAAATTGAATACAGGGTATATGGATAAAATCACCATGGCACTATCGAACACAAATTCACAGCATGGTATTCATATAACACTGTTAAGTGATGGTTATATAAAATAACGAGGTCGACATTGATCGTAATATCTAATAATATATCTAGTAATGGAGTATTTGTAGAGTTCATTGGGAACAGATAGTCAAACAAGTTCTATTTGATATCAGTCAGTCAGTGTAGTGTGTAATGTATTCTTTATTTTTAGCATAAAATTATCCTAAAAATAATGTATATATCATATCATAAAAAATATACTCGATAATCCATGAATGGTTTACCACTACCAACTACATTAATCATGTTCAAGTTGTTATTTGGATCATCAATTCATACAAGGGCTGGCATGAAATAAAAGTTACGGCAATCACCCAACGAAAATATTGAATATTGTACAGTCGATGGCAGATTGAAACGTTTTAACATAGTTGCGTGGTAAAATGATTTTTTTTAATAATTAATTTTAACAAGAACATTTCTCGTGCATTGCGTAGAGGGCGCTGCACATGTATGACAGCAGGCTGAGATTACACATTCAAAGAATGTGCACATGCTGCTAGACACATTAAGATGACATTTTGACTAATTTGGAATATGAACTCAGAGTCATTATATCCAGTATTGTTGGTAAATTACGCGCAGATAAGGAATACATACTAATCACTTGTTAAGATAAGCATATCTTATTCGGATTTAGGTGGACTGATGGCATGTGATAAGATTAGTGCCAATTAGTGAGAAATATATAATAGAACTATTGGCAGTATTCCGGTGACAGATTCTTTAGGCCTCAGGTTAAATTCTTAGTGATTGTGTATATAATAAATCCAATAGATCAAATGGAAGAGAACGAACACACATGGAAATAAAGCTCTACTGTATTGGTCAAACTTTTTCGAAATACTCTCATAGTAGATGTTATTTCTATTATGGGGCTCGGCATCAGTAGATTCTTTCTCAATTACTTCGCTGCTAACACGTCTTTCTAAGGTGTTCATGTCATCGACTCGAAGTTCCTTCGGTTTACAATCTTCATCACCTTCCTGAAAAATTGTACAAGTTAAATCATACAATCACCTTCGTAAAAGAGTGGAATTGTCGAAAATACAAGTAACCCCTCTCCCCATCATATAACGTCAATCGCACAATATTTGTTTATATTTACCGGATTTTTTTTGCCTAGGCCTAATTATTTTAGAATTAAGTATTTATCATTCTATCAGTGGCATAGCAATGTCACTCCTCTTTCTGTTGGTAGCTTGATTAACAGCCAACACAATTGTTCTAGAAACCTGCCCCTTGAGTTCAAATTCACAAATTTTTCAGATGTCCGAATTTGAGGGCGCCTTTCTCCGATCCTACCACTCCGTACACTAGAAGATATATGTATCTCGGGGCTTCCAGGGTAGAGTCGGCGTACTAATAATGGTATAATAAACATACGTAGAATATCTATATTATAGTTTTTTTAATTTAAATGTTTGAAATAATATATTATTTAATAACCGTAAAATAAATAAGTACCTGTGGCACCTGTGGCACATCAGTCCATTGTGACGTACCAATGAATATTTTCGATTTATTGTGTATGTAACTTGTTAATGCAAATTCCACCAATGCCGCAAATACAAACAACGTACATACCAACATCCATATGTCGATATTCTGTAAACAGAGGCACGTACAACCAATGTTAGATTTGTCGGTATAGCCTACATTATGATCATTTCTATAAACTATATACTACACTGTTAATATGCTATATATATTTTCTATATACTGCATTGTCAATATACTTAGTGAAACAATTTATGATCAAAACAGTTTGGGGGTTGCAACTGTAGTGTTACAGATACTACGTAACTGACATTGCTCCTAAAATTCATCTATCTTACTTTTGTGTAGGAGAGTTTCGCCATCTGATACCTTGCAGTTGAAATGAGCGTGGCTAATATACCTAGACTGGCACGGGCAAGAACTGCTTCTACGTCTAACCAAAACGATACCCACGATACAATGACCATCAAAGTAGATGGTACATAATGCTCAAGAATGTAGTATATGACTTCACGGTGAAGTGAGAAGCTGCAGTACAGTTGATTATAATGTCCTAAAAAATACAACGCATTGGCAATAATAGTTGTACTAGGAATACAATACAATAGTTAGTATGATATTATTACTATAAAAGTTATTATGTGGATATAACAAACTAAAATAATTACGTACTTTGAGTTTATCTGAAGAAACAACAAGCACTTTGTTGAATTCAAAGTCGGAATTAAAGCATTAGAAAGCGTGACAAAGCGTGACACTAATTAGATTTAGAGCTGTATCGTTGTAGTAGCCTTTTTCGTCTTATTTTTTTTTCTTCTTAGGACTTGCAAAATCAAATTACATCTGTATTACTTAGCTTCTCCTTTACACAAATGCGATTTTCGAATAAGAACATCCGGGGTATTTGGCGGGATCGGCTGAAGCTTGGTTTGATTTTAACCGTTTATGTGTGTGATTATTGGGGGTAGTATTCATGCATATAATTAGAAATCCATGTACTTCATAAATATCACAGATCGAATATTAACGTGTGTTCCTTCGCGTAAGAACATTGGGAGACCCTAACACTACAATAAAGACATTGTGCAATCTTTTCGTTCCTTTCAGGAAAAACCCATAAAACAACATATTTTGACAAGTGAGTTCAGAAATATTAAGATTATTTCATAACAAAATGTATTCAATATGCACGTGCTCAAAAAAGGATTGTTCCTAAACTTGTGATACACCATTCAAAGAAATTATTCGCGTTCTGTGTGACGCAGCGCTCCTGTGACTTCCAAATGACGTTTATGGAAGTAGGCAAGATCGCTCAAATGACAACTGTATTTGGTTGTGTGGTCGTTTGTGAACTATAATAAAAAAAGCATAATCTTCACTGATTATCCACTTCAGATCATTTACATCATCGTCACTGGGGGCGTGACTCGTAGGAAAGGTGTATTCAGCTTTTCTTACTTATAATATATGTAGATATGATATTTGCCTCCAGCTATATGTACAAATTTACTTGCAGTGGTTCTGAATAGAACCTGTATTGTGGTAATGCTATTAACTGTCAATTAGACCTTTCAAAAACAAGTTTTTTTTCAGAATCTTTTCTTTTTCACAGAAACATCAGTAACCCCAATTTTTTTACATTTCTGTTTAGCAGAAGTTTAATATATCAGCACTGTTTTTGTAGAGCACTAATCAAGTTGGTTGGCACTGACTGAAATGGTGTTATTATAAACTTGCACGATTCTGATTGTGATCAGTCCATTTTTCCACTGACTGCCATAAACTAGGGATGCTTATGTTTCAGTTAATTTCAGCAGCACCCAATTTTCAATATTTACAATTTACTACACTGACCACCCTCCTTGTGTTTTGCAAGTTGCAAGCAATCTTGCTATTAATCTAACTGTCGGAAAAACTTGCTGTTGTAATATCTTTCTCATCTCAGTAAATTATTAATGTAGATATAGTAAATATGGCGATGAATAATCTCACTCACTATGACAACGCTGTCAGAAATTATGAGAAAGTCAAAAGTCAAGTGATTCAGAATCTTCTAAAATATTGCCATGCAAATCAGCTCGAAATCCTCTATTGCTGCTAAGCACTGCATTTTACTAATAAAGAAGAAAAAAATGTGCACAATATAGTATACAAAAGCAGTATTACATATATGATTAAAAATCAGTTGACAGCAATAGAAATATAATTGTAGCAATTAATACAATAATAAAAATAAAACAATAATAAATTAGTTCTTTCTGGTCTGTCAATCGAGGTATGTACATGTTCAGCAACATGTTTTACCGTTTTTTATTAGTCGATGTTCTCTTTTCCATTTTATTTTCAAAATGTAGCAGTGAATATTGCGAGGATAAAAGCGATACGATGTTACTTGATTGAAGTGTGATCTGATCACATGACTGGACGCATACACACAATGTTTATATACATGATTATGCTAATTAGGTCAAATGTTGTCATTTTGGCTGAGAAGGGTATTATAGCTGAAGTGGCACATGCCCCCGATTTCCATTATTCATGTATATTTCAATTGTTTAATAACATCCATGCCAATTTATATCTGGTCTTCAGTATTCAATGCACCCACTATCCATGCCAATTTATATCTGGTCTTCAGTATTCAATGTACCCATTATCCATTCAAATTTATATCTGGTCTTCAGTACCCAATGTACCCACTATCCATGCCAATTTATATCTGGTCTTCAGTATTCAATGTACCCACTATCCATTCAAATTTATATCTGGTCTTCAGTATCCAATGTACCCACTATCCATGCCAATTTATATCTGCTCTGCAGTATCCAATGTACCCACTATCCATGCCAATTTACATCTGGTCTGCAGTATCCAATGTACCCACTATCCATGCCAATTTATATCTGGTCTTCAGTATTCAATGTACCCACTATCCATTCAAATTTATATCTGGTCTTCAGTACCCAATGTACCCACTATCCACGACAATTTATATCTGGTCTTCAGTATTCAATGTACCCACTATCCATTCAAATGTATATCTGGTCTTCAGTATCCAATATACCCACTATCCATGCCAATTTATATCTGGTCTTCAGTATCCAATGTACCCACTATCCATGCCAATTTATATCTGGTCTGCAGTATCCAATGTACCCACTATCCATGCCAATTTATATATGGTCTTCAGTATCCAATGAACCCAATATCCATGCCAATTTATATCTGGTCTGTAGTATTCAATGTACCCACTATCCATGCCAATTTATATCTGGTCTTCAGTATCAAATGTACCCACTATCCATGCCAATTTACATCTGCTCTGCAGTATCCAATGTACCCACTATCCATGCCAATTTATATCTGGTCTTCAGTATCCAATGTACCCACTATCCATGCCAATTTATATCTGCTCTGCAGTATCCAATGTACCCACTATCCATGCCAATTTATATCTGGTCTTCAGTACACAATGTACCCACTATCCATGCCAATTTATATCTGCTCTGCAGTATCCAATGTACCCACTATCCATTCAAATTTATATCTGGTCTTTAGTATCCAATGTACCCACTATCCATGCCAATTTATATCTGGTCTTCAGTATCCAATGTACCCACTATCCATGCCAATTTATATCTGCTCTGCAGTATCCAATGTACCCACTATCCATGCCAATTTATATATGGTCTTCAGTACACAATGTACCCACTATCCATGCCAATTTACATCTGGTCTGCAGTATCCAATGTACCCACTATCCATGCCAATTTATATATGGTCTTCAGTATCCAATGTACCCAATATCTATGCCAATTTATATCTGGTCTGTAGTATTCAATGTACCCACTATCCATGCCAACTTATATCTGGTCTTCAGTATCCAATGTACCGACTATCCATGCCAATTTATATCTGGTCTTCAGTATCCAATGTACCCACTATCCATGCCAATTTATATCTGCTCTGCAGTATCCAATGTACCCACTATCCATGCCAATTTATATCTGGTCTTCAGTTCACAATGTACCCACTATCCATGCCAATTTACATCTGGTCTGCAGTATCCAATGTACCCACTATCCATGCCAATTTATATCTGCTCTGCAGTATCCAATGTACCCACTATCCATGCCAATTTACATCTGGTCTGCAGTATCCAATGTACCCACTATCCATGCCAATTTATATCTGGTCTTCAGTATTCAATGTACCCACTATCCATTCAAATTTATATCTGGTCTTCAGTACCCAATGTACCCACTATCCACGACAATTTATATCTGGTCTTCAGTATTCAATGTACCCACTATCCATTCAAATGTATATCTGGTCTTCAGTATCCAATATACCCACTATCCATGCCAATTTATATCTGGTCTTCAGTATCCAATGTACCCACTATCCATGCCAATTTATATCTGGTCTGCAGTATCCAATGTACCCACTATCCATGCCAATTTATATATGGTCTTCAGTATCCAATGAACCCAATATCCATGCCAATTTATATCTGGTCTGTAGTATTCAATGTACCCACTATCCATGCCAATTTATATCTGGTCTTCAGTATCAAATGTACCCACTATCCATGCCAATTTACATCTGCTCTGCAGTATCCAATGTACCCACTATCCATGCCAATTTATATCTGGTCTTCAGTATCCAATGTACCCACTATCCATGCCAATTTATATCTGCTCTGCAGTATCCAATGTACCCACTATCCATGCCAATTTATATCTGGTCTTCAGTACACAATGTACCCACTATCCATGCCAATTTATATCTGCTCTGCAGTATCCAATGTACCCACTATCCATTCAAATTTATATCTGGTCTTTAGTATCCAATGTACCCACTATCCATGCCAATTTATATCTGGTCTTCAGTATCCAATGTACCCACTATCCATGCCAATTTATATCTGCTCTGCAGTATCCAATGTACCCACTATCCATGCCAATTTATATATGGTCTTCAGTACACAATGTACCCACTATCCATGCCAATTTACATCTGGTCTGCAGTATCCAATGTACCCACTATCCATGCCAATTTATATATGGTCTTCAGTATCCAATGTACCCAATATCTATGCCAATTTATATCTGGTCTGTAGTATTCAATGTACCCACTATCCATGCCAACTTATATCTGGTCTTCAGTATCCAATGTACCGACTATCCATGCCAATTTATATCTGGTCTTCAGTATCCAATGTACCCACTATCCATGCCAATTTATATCTGCTCTGCAGTATCCAATGTACCCACTATCCATGCCAATTTATATCTGGTCTTCAGTTCACAATGTACCCACTATCCATGCCAATTTACATCTGGTCTGCAGTATCCAATGTACCCACTATCCATGCCAATTTATATATGGTATTCAGTATCCAATGTACCCAATATCTATGCCAATTTATATCTGGTCTGTAGTATCCAATGTACCCACTATCCATGCCAATTTATATCTGGTCTTCAGTATCCAATGTACCGACTATCCATGCCAATTTATATCTGGTCTTCAGTATCCAATGTACCCACTATCCATGCCAATTTATATCTGCTCTGCAGTATCCAATGTACCCACTATCCATGCCAATTTATATCTGGTCTTCAGTTCACAATGTACCCACTATCCATGCCAATTTATATCTGGTCTGCAGTATCCAATGTACCCACTATCCATACCAATTTATATATGGTCTGCAGTATCCAATGAACCCACTATCCATGCCAATTTATATCTGGACTTCACTATCCAATGTACCCACTATCCATGCCAATTTATATCTGGTCTGCAGTATCCAATGTACCCACTATCCATGCCAATTTATATCTGCTCTACAGTATCCAATGTACTCACTATCCATGCCAATTTATATCTGGTCTTCAGTATTCAATGTACCCACTATCCATGCCAATTTATATCTGGTCTTCAGTATCCAATATATACCCACTATCCATGCCAATTTATATCTGGCCTTCAGTATCCAATATATACCCACTATCCATGCCAATTTATATCTGATCTTCAGTATCCAATGTACCCACTATCCATGCCAATTTACATCTGGTCTGCAGTATCCAATGTACCCACTATCCATGCCAAATTATATCTGGTCTTCAGTATTCAATGTACCCACTATCCATTCAAATTTATATCTGGTCTTCAGTACCCAATGTACCCACTATCCACGACAATTTATATCTGGTCTTCAGTATTCAATGTACCCACTATCCATTCAAATGTATATCTGGTCTTCAGTATCCAATATACCCACTATCCATGCCAATTTATATCTGGTCTTCAGTATCCAATGTACCCACTATCCATGCCAATTTATATCTGCTCTGCAGTATCCAATGTACCCACTATCCATGCCAATTTATATCTGGTCTTCAGTACACAATGTACCCACTATCCATGCCAATTTATATCTGCTCTGCAGTATCCAATGTACCCACTATCCATTCAAATTTATATCTGGTCTTTAGTATCCAATGTACCCACTATCCATGCCAATTTATATCTGGTCTTCAGTATCCAATGTACCCACTATCCATGCCAATTTATATATGGTCTTCAGTACACAATGTACCCACTATCCATGCCAATTTACATCTGGTCTGCAGTATCCAATGTACCCACTATCCATGCCAATTTATATATGGTCTTCAGTATCCAATGTACCCAATATCTATGCCAATTTATATCTGGTCTGTAGTATCCAATGTACCCACTATCCATGCCAACTTATATCTGGTCTTCAGTATCCAATGTACCGACTATTCATGCCAATTTATATCTGGTCTTCAGTATCCAATGTACCCACTATCCATGCCAATTTATATCTGCTCTGCAGTATCCAATGTACCCACTATCCATGCCAATTTATATCTGGTCTTCAGTTCACAATGTACCCACTATCCATGCCAATTTACATCTGGTCTGCAGTATCCAATGTACCCACTATCCATGCCAATTTATATATGGTATTCAGTATCCAATGTACCCAATATCTATGCCAATTTATATCTGGTCTGTAGTATCCAATGTACCCACTATCCATGCCAATTTATATCTGGTCTTCAGTATCCAATGTACCGACTATCCATGCCAATTTATATCTGGTCTTCAGTATCCAATGTACCCACTATCCATGCTAATTTATATCTGCTCTGCAGTATCCAATGTACCCACTATCCATGCCAATTTATATCTGGTCTTCAGTTCACAATGTACCCACTATCCATGCCAATTTATATCTGGTCTGCAGTATCCAATGTACCCACTATCCATACCAATTTATATATGGTCTGCAGTATCCAATGAACCCACTATCCATGCCAATTTATATCTGGACTTCACTATCCAATGTACCCACTATCCATGCCAATTTATATCTGGTCTGCAGTATCCAATGTACCCACTATCCATGCCAATTTATATCTGCTCTACAGTATCCAATGTACTCACTATCCATGCCAATTTATATCTGGTCTTCAGTATTCAATGTACCCACTATCCATGCCAATTTATATCTGGTCTTCAGTATCCAATATATACCCACTATCCATGCCAATTTATATCTGCTCTGCAGTATCCAATGTACCCACTATCCATGCCAATTTATATCTTGTCTTCAGTATCCAATATATACCCACTATCCATGCCAATTTATATCTGGCCTTCAGTATCCAATATATACCCACTATCCATACCAATTTATATCTGGTCTTCAGTATCCAATGTACCCACTATCCATGCCAATTTATATCTGGCCTTCAGTATCCAATATATACCCACTATCCATACCAATTTATATCTGGTCTTCAGTATACAATGTACCCACTATCCATGCCAATTTATATCTGCTCTGCAGTATCCAATGTACTCACTATCCATGCCAATTTATATCTGGTCTTCAGTATTCAATGTACCCACTATCTATGCCAATTTATATCTGCTCTGCAGTATCCAATGTACTCACTATCCATGCCAATTTATATCTGGTCTTCAGTATTCAATGTACCCACTATCCATGCCAATTTATATCTGGCCTTCAGTATCCAATATATACCCACTATCCATGCCAATTTATATCTGGTCTTCAGTATCCAATGTACTCACTATCCATGCCAATATATATCTGGTCTTCAGTATCCAATGTACCCACTATCCATGCCAATATATATCTGCTCTACAGTATCCAATGTACCCACTATCCATGCCAATTTATATCTGGTCTTCAGTACACAATGTACCCATTATCCATGCCAATTTACATCTGGTCTTCAGTACACAATGTACCCACTACCCATGCCAATTTACATCTGGTCTGCAGTATCCAATGTACCCACTACCCATGCAAATTTATATATGGTCTTCAGTATCCAATGTACCCAATATCCATGCCAATTTATATCTGGTCTGTAGTATCCAATGTACCCACTATCCATGCCAATTTATATCTGGTCTTCAGTATCCAATGTACCGACTATCCATGTCAATTTATATCTGGTCTTCAGTATCCAATGTACCCACTATCCATGCCAATTTATATCTGCTATGCAGTATCCAATGTACCCACTATCCATGCCAATTTATATCTGGTCTTCAGTATCCAATGTACCCACTATCCATGCCAATTTATATCTGGTCTGCAGTATCCAATGTACCCACTATCCATACCAATTTATATATGGTCTGCAGTATCCAATGAACGCACTATCCATGCCAATTTATATCTGGTCTTCACTATCCAATGTACCCACTATCCATGCCAATTTATATCTGGTCTGCAGTATCTAATGTACCCACTATCCATGCCAATTTATATCTGCTCTGCAGTATCCAATGTACTCACTATCCATGCCAATTTATATCTGGTCTACAGTATCCAATGTACCCACTATCCATGCCAATTTATATCTGCTCTACAGTATCCAATGTACTCACTATCCATGCCAATTTATATCTGGTCTTCAGTATTTAATGTACCCACTATCCATGCCAATTTATATCTGGTCTTCAGTATCCAATATATACCCACTATCCATGCCAATTTATATCTGGCCTTCAGTATCCAATATATACCCACTATCCATGCCAATTTATATCTGGTCTTCAGTATCCAATGTACCCACTATCCATGCCAATTTATATCTGCTCTGCAGTATCCAATGTACCCACGATCCATGCCAATTGATATCTGGTCTTCAGTTTCCAATATATACCCACTATCCATATCAATTTATATCTGGTCTTCAGTATCCAATATATACCCACTATCCATGCCAATTTATATCTGGTCTTCAGTATCCAATGTACCCACTATCCATGCCAATTTATATCTGCTCTGCAGTATCCAATGTACCCACTATCCATGCCAATTTATATCTGGCCTTCAGTATCCAATATATACCCACTATCCATACCAATTTATATCTGGTCTTCAGTATCCAATGTACCCACTATCCATGCCAATTTATATATGGTCTTCAGTATACAATGTACCCACTATCTATGCCAATTTATATCTGCTCTGCAGTATCCAATGTACTCACTATCCATGCCAATTTATATATGGTCTTCAGTATTCAATTTACCCACTATCCATGCCAATTTATATCTGCTCTGCAGTATCCAATGTACCCTCTATCCATGCTAATTTATATGTGGTCTTCAGTATCCAATGTACCCACTATCCATGCCAATTTGTATCTGCTCTGCAGTATCCAATGTACCCACTATCCATGCCAATTTATATCTGGTCTTCAGTATCCAATATATACCCACTATCCATGCCAATTTGTATCTGGCCTTCAGTATCCAATATATACCCACTATCCATGCCAATTTATATCTGGTCTTCAGTATCCAATGTACTCACTATCCATGCCAATGTATATCTGGTCTTTAGTGTCCAATGTACCCACTATCCATGCCAATATATATCTGCTCTGTAGTATCCAATGTACCCACTATCCATGCCAATTTATATCTGCTCTGCATTATCCAATGTACCCACTATCCATGCCAATTTATATCTGGTCTTCAGTATCCAATGTACCCACTATCCATGCCAATTTATATCTGGTCTACTGTATCCAATGTACCCACTACCCATGCCAATTTATATCTGCTCTGCAGTATCCAATGTACTCACTATCCATGCCAATTTATATCTAGTCTTCAGTATCCAATGTACCCACTATCCATGCCAATTTATATCTGCTCTGCAGTATCCAATGTACACACTATCCATGCCAATTTATATCTGCTCTGCAGTATCCAATGTACCCACTATCCATGCCAAATTATATCTGGTCTTCAGTATCCAATGTACCCACTATCCATGCCAATTTATAAGTGGTCTTCAGTATCCAATGTACCCACTATCCATGCCAATTTATATCTGCACTGCAGTATCTAATGTACCCACTCTCCATGCCAATTTATATCTGGTCTTCAGTATCCAATGTACCCACTATCCATGCCAATTTATATCTGGTCTGCAGTATCCAATGTACCCACTATCCATGCCAATTTATATCTGGTCTGCAGTATCCAATGTACCCACTATCCATGTCAATTTATATCTGCTCTACAGTATCCAATGTACCCACTATCCATGCCAATTTATATCTGGTCTTCAGTATCCAATGTACCCACTATCCATGCCAATTTATATCTGCTCTACAGTATTCAATGTACCCACTATCCATGCCAATTAATATCTGCTCTACAGTATCCAATGTACCCACTATCCATGCCAATTTATATCTGGTCTTCAGTATCCAATGTACCCACTACCATGCCAATTTATATCTGGTCTACTGTATCCAATGTACCCACTATCCATGCCAATTTATATCTGCTCTGCAGTATCCAATGTACTCACTATCCATGCCAATTTATATATGCTCTGCAGTATCCAATGTACCCACTATCCATGCCAATTTATATCTGCTCTTCAGTATCCAATGTACTCACTATCCATGCCAATTTATATCTAGTCTTCAGTATCCAATGTACCCACTATCCATGCCAATTTATATCTGCTCTGCAGTATCCAGTGTACCCACTATCCATGCCAATTTATATCTGCTCTGCAGTATCCAATGTATCCACTATCCATGCCAATTTATATCTGGTCTTCAGTATCCAATGTACCCACTATCCATGCCAATTTATATCTGCTATGCAGTATCCAATGTACCCACTATCCATGCCAATTTATATCTGCTCTGCAGTATCCAATGTACCCACTATCCATGTCAATTTATATCTGCTCTGCAGTATCCAATGTACTCACTATCCATGCCAATTTATATCTGGTCTTCAGTATCAAATGTACCCACTATCCATGCCAATTTATATCTGCTCTGCAGTATTCAATGTACCCACTATCCATGCCAATTTATATCTGGTCTTCAGTATCCAATGTACCCACTATCCATGCCAATTTATATCTGCACTGCAGTATCTAATGTACCCACTATCCATGCCAATTTATATCTGGTCTTCAGTATCCAATGTACCCACTATCCATGCCAATTTATATCTGGTCTACAGTATCCAATGTACCCACTATCCATGCCAATTTATATCTGGTCTGCAGTATCCAATGTACCCACTATCCATGCCAATTTATATCTGCTCTACAGTATCCAATGTACCCACTATCCATGCCAATTTATATCTGCTCTACTGTATTCAATGTACCCACTATCCATGCCAATTTATATCTGGTCTTCAGTATCCAATGTACCCACTATCCATGCCAATTTATATCTGCTCTACAGTATTCAATGTACCCACTATCCATGCCAATTAATATCTGCTCTGCAGTATCCAATGTATCCACTATCCATGCCAATTTATATCTGCTCTACAGTATTCAATGTACCCACTATCCATGCCAATTTATATCTGCTCTACAGTATTCAATGTACCCACTATCCATGCCAATTTATATCTGGTCTTCAGTATCCAATATACCCACTATCCATGCCAATTTATATCTGGTCTTCAGCATCCAATATACCCACTATCCATGCCAATTTATATCTGGTCTTCAGTATCCAATGTACCCACTATCCATGCCAATTTATATCTGGTCTTCAGTATCCAATGTACCCACTATCCATGTCAATTTATATCTGGTCTTCAGTATCCAATGTACCCACTATCCATGCCAATTTATATCTGGTCTTCAGTATCCAATGTTCCCACTATCCATGCCAATTTATATCTGGTCTACAGTATCCAATGTACCCTCTATCCATGCCAATTTATATCTGGTCTACAGTATCCAATGTACCCACTATCCATGCCAATTTATATCTGATCTACAGTATCCAATGTACCCTCTATCCATGCCAATTTATATCTGGTCTTCAGTATCCAATGTTCCCACTATCCATGCCAATTTATATCTGGTCTACAGTGTTGGGGGGACAATTTGATACTGAATAACTATCTGGGACTCGTCGTTAAACTTGGTCCCCACGCTAGGTTCGAAATATTTAACTTGGGGTTTCACCTGGAATACTGCCGCAATGGACAGTTCGCCGGTTGACAGAATCACGATCACAGCGATAACACTGAACTCGAACCACTTTATTATCGCAGAATTCTTGAAGGAACCAAACACTAACACAATGTAACACAATGTCCAGTAGCAAGTACAAAACTATGTAGGTTTACAATGTAAAGTTCCACGACAAAACTTACAGCAGACGGCTCACTGGTAAAACAATAACACAACTCTCGAATTCTACCTTTTTGAATAGGGGGGTCCCCTATTGAGAGTAAAAGCCCGCAAAGAGTCATGATTGGTCAAACAGCGATCACTCTTACATCATGAATAAATGTAAAATGATATAATCGATGTACTATGTAAAAATACAATAAATGATAACGATATAAATGATATATTATTGATTGCAAATATTCTCAATGTATTATCGATAGTCTCAACGACATCCTGGGGGGCGCCATTCGCGACCCGTCTGAAAGAGCGACATTAAACGAAGGTAAGAAATATATCGCTGTAAGAACGAGTAAATCAGAATAAAATATTTACAATATCACATGCTTTTGACCTTGAGGGTCAGATAATGATATGATCTGTTGTTGGGATCATGACATTCACAATTAACACAATTGGTAGGTATATTGAAGTTACACTACTGGCTAGAATTCTTAACATCTCATTTTAGTGTCCATAGAAGAGTTCAATAAGTTCAATACCTGAAGGAAATGGTGTGTGTAATTAATTAATTGGTGATTGTGTGCATCTTTTTAAGAATTTGTCAGAGTCTATTTGTTCTTGCAAGTTGATGTATACGTTTGCAGGCATACATCTTTGCTTTCCTTGATGATCTTCTCAGGGGTGGGGTCTCCCCCGCTTCTGGAGAAATAGATTCCTCTTCAATAGGAGTATTGTCCGCAGTTGTAACAGGAGTGTCTCTGACCTCATCAGTCACACTTATTTCTAGGGGATATAACTTTGTTATGGCGCGTGTAGTGAATCTGTTCTTGATACGTAGTTCTGCCACGCGAATAATACCATCACGACCGGTGATTAATTTCATGACCCTTCCTAGGGGCCAGCGAATGCATTTTGTGACATCATCGTGAACAAGTACGACATCTCCCATTTTAATTGTATTGCGTTTAGTACCTGACCTTGCGCATAGATGTCTTTCACGTAAAGATGTAAGATAATCCCTGGACCAACACCTCCAAAAGGCCTCATTGAGTTCAATTAAACATTTATAACGCAAGTTCAAAGAATAGTGGTCAACATTTGCGATTCCACTCGTAGGCATTACTGTGGTGTATGGCAGTGAAGTAATCATTCGTCCGTTTAAAAGATGTGATGGTGACAATGGCATCGGGTCATTGACCTCAGCTGAGACAAATGTGAGGGGGCGGTCATTCAGTGTGGCTTCGACCTCTACGATGAGTGTGTGTAGTTCCTCGTATGTGACACAAGACCGACCCAATGTCTTCTTGATAGCATTTTTTGTCAAGCCTATGAGTCTCTCCCACCAACCGCCATAATGTGGGCTTCTTGCAGGTATGTGGATCCACTCTATACGGTTCTCCGCAAGGTATTTGTGTACTTCTGGATCGTGCATAATTTTCATTCAGTTCTTTGGAGGCAGATAGAAAGTTTGTCGCATTATCGGACATCATCTGTGCAGGTAAGGAACATCGAGAAACAAAACGACGGAAGGCTAACATAAAAGACTTGCCGGTCAAGTCTGGTAACAATTCCAAATGAATGGCCCGTGATGCAGCACAGGTGAATAAACAAACGTAGGCCTTTACAATGGTGTTGTTTATATTTTTGAATAATAAATGTCCCGTTAAATCAACACCGCATGTCTGGAAAGGACGGGTTGAGTTTACTCGATTGTAGGGTAATGGCGCAGCTACAGGTAATGTATACGACTTTCCATCAACTCGTTTACAGATGTTACATTGTCTCAAGACAGCTTTTACGGTGCGACGAATATTGGTTATCCAAAAGTGTTGACGAATCAATGTGACTGTTTGTTGTGTACCGACATGGTGGTGTTTTTGATGAATTTCGCGTATTATCAGCGATGACAATTTATGTCCATGTGGTAGCAATATTGGAAACTTGGCATCATACTCAAGGGGTGCATTGTGGAGTCGCCCTCCACAGCGAAGTATGCCCTCACTATTGATAAATACCTTTAATTGCCGGGTCAATAGTCCGTATTTACGTTGGGAGCGTTGCAACGGAGCATAGTATTCTGGGTAGCATTCTCTTTGTACATTCTTGATTCACAGAAGTTCAGAATTATTTATTTCTGAAGCAGTAATTGTTATGGTTTCAGGCACAGGTTTATTTCTTAGGCGATTCACGAAGCGTAGAACAAAGGAGGTAGTTCTCAACAGTTGTTTGTAGCTCGAAAAGCGTTGAACTTTGATTATTTCCGATAAACCTTTACACGTATTAAGGAGGTCAGTTTCTGGTTGTGCGTTACCGCTAATGGGTTCATCTGAAAGGTTTTCTGTATCTTGGATCAAAGAGAGGGGATTTGTATCCATGGTGATGGGTACCGAAAGGTCATTTGCACGGATGACGTCATTAGTCAAAGCGTAGTTGGTTCTTTTTATAGCATCTTCATTGAGATGAGTTGAAGCGTCATTAACGATGCCACGCGAGTTGGTTATCTGATCGGGTGACTGTGTCACAGATATATGATTGATGATAGGATCAAATAGATCGCATGTTGGCCAGTCCTGGCGGCGAGTAATCCAGGAAGGCCCTTCCCACCATAGTTGGGAGTTAATAAGTTCAGCTGTAGTGATTCCCCACGTTAATAGGTCTGCAGGATTGGAAGCTGAAGGCACATATTTGTGTATTTGTTTGAAATTGTTTATTTCTTTCACCCCATTTGAGACGAATACAGGTTGCTTACCTCGGTTATTTATCCAATGCAGTACAATTTGACTGTCTGACCAGAGAGTATGTCCTGTTATGTTGTATTTCGATGATAATGCGTCAGTTACAAATTTACTCAGACGAGTGGCGATTACGGCCGCCATAAGTTCCAGGCGTGGTAGCGTTAATGTAGACTGGCTGACAGGCGCAACACGTGATTTCGCCATGGCAAGTGCAGATTGACCAGCAACTGTCAGATAGATTGTAGCACCATACGCTTTAGGTGATGCATCAGCAAACACGTGTATTTCGACATCACTACGTGTCGGAATATTCTGAAAATAGAGTCTATTCATAGTAACATCTCTAGCAGCGAGTATATTATCACGGACATTCTTCCAATCACTATTTATGTCGTCAGGAACAGGTTCATCCCATTGCAGACGAAGTTTCCATAGACGTTGAATCATGAGCTTGGCATTAATATGGATTGGAGACAATAGTCCAAGAGGATCATACAGTTTCTGGGCAAAACTTACAATGTCTCGTTTAGTTAATAGTTCACTTTCAGGTGGGTCACCTGTGTCATTATATAATAACGTATCACTCACAGTATTCCACAAGATGCCTAGTACTCCAACTTGCTGTTTATTTTTATGCTTATTGTCCGACTCAGCAAGATCACGGATGTCTGAATCGTTGGATGTCCATGAACGCAAGTTGAAATTCTTTGTAGCAAGAAGTCTGTTGGCTTCACGGTAATATTGTTTAGATTGCTCGACTTCGTCCACATAAATATTTGTTTGTAGATCTCTAGCGGAAGGGATATTTATGTTATCATCGGTTATGGCCTTTACAGCAGTATTAAGGATGAAAGGACTACACGTGGCTCCGAAAAGGACGCTGGTGAAGCGGTATGTAACAAATTCACTGTTACAGTCATCACGATCAGATAACCACAAGAACTTAGTAAAATCTCTATCCTTCGGCTCTAAGCGAATCTGTAGAAAAGCTTTCTCAATGTCTGCTGTTAGCGCTATTGGGTTGGTCCGGAATCTCAGTAATATTGATGTGAGGTCATTGAGTAATGGTGGGTCTGTATCCAGACAGTCATTAAGGCTAGGGTTTCCATATTGATCTTTAGCACTACAATCATACATGATCCGTATCGGTGTTGTGGGGTTGTCTCTCTTAATTTCACGATGCGGTAAGTAATGTCCGACGGTATTATTATCATCTGGAACGCGTTCTATGTATCCATTGTTCAGTTGGTCATCAATGATATTACCGTAAAAGCAAAGTAGGTCACTTGGCAGCTTTTGGATCATGTGACGTGTACGGCGTGTAGCTAAATCGAAATTTGTCGTTAGCGAAGGATGTCCCAACTTCCATGGCAAGCGACAAAACGATTTGACTCTGTGCGCAGACAAGTAGCTCTGTAGTCTGCATATCTCTCTTCATGAGTCGCCCTTAATTCTGTAGCAGTGGCATCTTCATGACGAATTCCAATTGTTTCCAGATCCCAGTACGACGAAATATCAGGTGTAGGGTTAGGGTTTTTCTCAATCATGACGTGGTAAGTGTGTACATTGTATCTCTTCGCAGCATTGTTTGTTAACATTGGTCCAGACAGCAGATAACCAAAAGGTGAGTTGACACCTACAGGTGCAGTTTGATTGTTTCTTGAACGAATTATTGGTTCTCTGACAAAACGCCAATAATTGTCAGCTCCAATCAAAATATCGATACTCATGGTTTTGTCCGTAGAAACAGGGTGTGCCAATTTTAGATGACGTAGATGCGGTAATTCTCTCAACTCTGGGATGACGTTATTGTCCATGTCACGAGATATTTCCTCAATTTGCAAAACATCGATAGTAGGGGTCCCTCCTTTCAGGGTGTGAAGTTGTAGCTTACTCCTTGGGATTGGTCGCAGCCCACTGTGTCTATTACCGAAGGAGGTCAAGTTTAATAACTCATTTTTGTATGGTTTGGCATTGATACGGTGTGCGAAACTTTCTGTGATAAATGATTGGTTGGCTCCCTCATCAAATAATACCGTAGCCATCTGTACCCTGCCTTGATTCTGTGAAACGGGTATTTTGGCAGTCTTAAGGAGAACACGAGTCATCTCTTGGTCAGATGACAGACCCCCGGGGTATAACCCTCCTCGGGACGGGTTTGTTTTGGATGGACCGAATAGTGTGTTAGAGTTGCTGAAATTAACTCTAACAGTAGAATTTGGAGCCTGATTGGAACCTTGTTGTATACTATTTTCTGTCAAATTAGACGGATTTGACACAGCTGGGTCATGATTGGATTCACCGCTCCGTGGGTAATGAATTTTTATCCAATTAGCCAATTTTAGCCAATTTTTATCGGTCTTCAGTATATTTATATCTGTTCAATATATATTAAAATTAAAAGTGATATAAAAACAATAAACTGCATACTATTGTATTGATGAAGCTCTTTCGTCTGAGAGTATTATTTTTAACAACTTAGACTTGCATTTTAAATATTGATATCCTCTTTAGTCAATATGTAGCAACCATGTTTTGTACAATGTGAATTTTACGAAATAATGATATCATAATAAAATGTGTTGTTCTTTTTTAGGAATTTTCCTGACGCAAATTACAGCAAAGTTTTCAGTATTGGCAACTCTACTAAGACCTTGTTAGTGGGGATGATAGATACAATGGATTGGGCACTTTGAGAAAACCTAATGAGTAAGTTACCAGTTATTATTTAAACAGCCTTTGATTAGGTAATTCTTGGTGAACATTGCTAATTGGCATTTTATGTGTCTTCATTGCCTCCCTACATTGATTTGTTTATGATTGTTACAACTGATTTCAGCTATTGTTTCATGTTATATACACCAATGAGGTTCCTTGTTGCATTCTACAATATTTCTTGTTGTCTGCGCCAATCAAAATCCTTGTTATATTCTATACTGTCCACCAATCAGAATTCTTGTTATATTCTGTATTGTTTCCTGGTAATGTAATCTTTACTGTTTCTTGGTAATACATTATACCATTCATGTTCCTTGTTATATTCGCTACCTCTTGTTATTAATTACATGCATCTGTTGTAGCTGTTGAATAATCCAATAATAATACTAGTAATTTATTTCATGCATTGACGTTTTATACCTTACCATAATTATGTGTTAATATTGCTTCAGTACATATATAATAGTTAGCGGTCACTATCCTGTCTGGTCTATAGCTGAGCATGGTCCCACTGAGTGTCTCTTGCAACAACTAAAACCTATGCTGGAAAAATACAGGGTTACAGCATACTGCAGTGGACATTACCATAGCTTACAAGTAAACCCATCATCTTGATGTTTGTCATGCAGCATACGTGTACATCCAAATTTCATGTAAACAAACAATGTCTTTCACAAATGTCAGGAGTCTAAATTGTCTGAAGTGAGTGCTGTGTTTGTTCTTATTTCAAATTTCTGAGCTTGAAACATGTTCTGTAGAACTGCATAGATTGGTGAGCCATATTTATAATTCAGGATTTTTTAACTAATGTTCAGTAAAGCCATTCATGTATTTTGCCATGTACATGTTAGTAAAGCAAAAAAATGTTACAGTAATAACTTATGTTGAGTTTCCTTGCATTTATAATTTAAACATTTTCGACAATATAACTAGTAAGTTTGTTTCACACTTTCACAGAATATTTATGACAGATGACAGACCCCCGGGGTATAACCCTCCTCGGGACGGGTTTGTTTTGGATGGACCGAATAGTGTGTTAGAGTTGCTGAAATTAACTCTAACAGTAGAATTTGGAGCCTGATTGGAACCTTGTTGTATACTATTTTCTGTCAAATTAGACGGATTTGACACAGCTGGGTCATGATTGGATTCACCGCTCCGTGGGTAATGAATTTTTATCCAATTAGCCAATTTTAGCCAATTTTTATCGGTCTTCAGTATATTTATATCTGTTCAATATATATTAAAATTAAAAGTGATATAAAAACAATAAACTGCATACTATTGTATTGATGAAGCTCTTTCGTCTGAGAGTATTATTTTTAACAACTTAGACTTGCATTTTAAATATTGATATCCTCTTTAGTCAATATGTAGCAACCATGTTTTGTACAATGTGAATTTTACGAAATAATGATATCATAATAAAATGTGTTGTTCTTTTTTAGGAATTTTCCTGACGCAAATTACAGCAAAGTTTTCAGTATTGGCAAATCTACTAAGACCTTGTTAGTGGGGATGATAGATACTATATTAATATGCGGTAACACAGATGATGCTATAACAGATTCTAAACTGGGTGAACCGGTAGATCCAGCTGCTGCTCAAGCACATTTACAATGTATTGGGCACTTTGAGAAAACCTAATGAGTAAGTTACCAGTTATTATTTAAACAGCCTTTGATTAGGTAATTCTTGGTGAACATGGCTAATTGGCATTTTATGTGTCTTCATTGCCTCCCTACATTGATTTATTTATGATTGTTACAACTGATTTCAGCTATTGTTTCATGTTATATACACCAATGAGGTTCCTTGTTGCATTCTACAATATTTCTTGTTGTCTGCGCCAATCAAAATCCTTGTTATATTCTATACTGTCCACCAATCAGAATTCTTGTTATATTCTGTATTGTTTCCTGGTAATGTAATCTTTACTGTTTCTTGGTAATACATTATACCATTCATGTTCATTGTTATATTCGCTACCTCTTGTTATTAATTACATGCATCTGTTGTAGCTGTTGAATAATCCAATAATAATACTAGTAATTTATTTCATGCATTGACGTTTTATACCTTACCATAATTATGTGTTAATATTGCTTCAGTACATATATAATAGTTAGCGGTCACTATCCTGTCTGGTCTATAGCTGAGCATGGTCCCACTGAGTGTCTCTTGCAACAACTAAAACCTATGCTGGAAAAATACAGGGTTACAGCATACTGCAGTGGACATTACCATAGCTTACAAGTAAACCCATCATCTTGATGTTTGTCATGCAGCATACGTGTACATCCAAATTTCATGTAAACAAACAATGTCTTTCACAAATGTCAGGAGTCTAAATTGTCTGAAGTGAGTGCGGTGTTTGTTCTTATTTCAAATTTCTGAGCTTGAAACATGTTCTGTAGAACTGCATAGATTGGTGAGCCATATTTACAATTCAGGATTTTTTAACTAATGTTCAGTAAAGCCGTTCATGTATTTTGCCATGTACATGTTAGTAAAGCAAAAAATGTTACAGTAATAACTTATGTTGAGTTTCCTTGCATTTATAATTTTAACATTTTCGACAATATAACTAGTAAGTTTGTTTCACACATTCACAGAATATTTAAAATTGAAGTTGCGATTTAGTCCAGCGATCATCCAGCCAAGACCTTGTTATTTCCCCTATGTAGAATTCTAAATTTTGTGGTTTTTATCGTGCAATTTTTTTATGAATGACAAAGATTCAGGATGGGTAATTTTACCTTTCTAGACAAAAATAACAAACATTTGTATCGTGTTTATGTGTTCTGATCAGTTGATTTCACCCTGACAGTGAGAATAGAGATCACATTTCTGTACCATAATCGTGATGTACTTTTTAATATTTAAACCACTTCATTCAGTTTAATAGATCATCTAGTACCCTGCTTCGCAGTAGGCTTATTTAAGACACTTACTGGTAGTATTAGTTCAATAAAAATATATTTTATTTTCAGCATATCAAAGGAAACGGCAGTGTAAATTACTTTGTTGTTGGTTCTGGTGCTATAGTGGATCCCTCTACTAACCATACAGATGCCATCCCGCGTGGATCACTCCAGTTTCATTATGTTGATCCCAATAGTTTTGGGGGATTTGCTTTCATTGAAATGACGCATCAGAGTGCAGTGTTCACATTCATTGATGCTACAGCCCATAAAGATCTATACCAAACTATACTTTATCCAAGAAAAGATAATGACATATAGTTTTATTATTATAATATTAACAGTCATTTGGGGTTGGTAATGGTTACTTCGTTTTGCAACTATGTTTTTTCTCAGTTTGATAAAATGATTCTGTAACATCAGATTGACTAAGAATGGTTACGCAACTCCATTAAGATAGATATCTGAGTTTGGTTAACAGCTGTTCATCATTTTCAAAAGAAAAAAACTGTAATGAACATTATTTTACATTGACTAATAACCATCAATCCAAACATCATAGACGCTTACACCTATTTACGTCTCCAAGTGATTCGCTACTAGAGGCCACATCTTGAATGGTGCATTTACATACATTTTCAAAAATCTTAACAGTATGCTTGTAGAACAAACTATAATTCCGATAACTCGCCCCTTCTAGTGATTGTTTGCTTCTGTGATGTAAATGGATATAAGAGACACAGTCTTGCTATTATTTTGATCTCTGGGAATTGAGTATATTGCGACTTATTCGAAAGGTATATTCAGGCTTGCCTGGTACAGGTCAGATTAAAAGCTGTCTTCTCATTGGTCGTTAGCTTACAATCATGATATTAATTGGCATACAATCCTACATGAGAACAATTGTGCTAACTCTAGAGAGTACAGATGAATAGATCAATCACAATTTTACAAATTATCACTTTTAAAATAATAAAATTGCTAGTTTGGTCAGTCTAGCTTCACATGTATGATATGATTATGTAGAGTTGTAACTTTCAGTGTTATTTTTATAATGAACGTAATTTAAAACTATGACTTTGAGTTTTAGCTTCATCTTAGTGACTAGTATAGATTTTGATTATACCACTTACAATGACTTGTTTTTTTATTGTTATTAAGATTGATTTTCTTCTCACCAACTTAGAAAACTTGTATGGGTTATTGGAATATAAAATTGTCAGAGTCCAATAAGCCAATCAGCAATGGCCTTAAAGTTAGGCTATGATTTTTGTTTCAAATACTCTGTGAAAGTGTTCTAGGTTCTTTGGGTAATGAGCCGTCCATATGCATGGCATTTTCCTCATATAGGAATCTGAATTTTGCCTTTCATATCATGTTTTTTACGTAGGGTTTGAATGAGTGCTGATACAGTTTTTTCATCAAATGACAGATTCTATTGTTTTTGGTGCTAGATGTACAATAATATATATTATTTGTTGTTTCCAACAACCAAATTCTATGCAAAGTCTCAATTGGCTACCCAACCTTAATATGTGATTTTCTTGTGTGTTGCGTGAAAGATGCTCGCTGAACGTTTGCGGTAAAAATCGGACGATTTGATTTTGAGCTCGAATTCCTGTATTTCATAGCTCACATCGAAAGGCCGATCTTTGACAGGGAAATATTGTGTTTGAATACACTTACTTCATCGAAATTGACCATCATTAAATGTGTACAGCATATTATTAAGCATGGAAATATTCCTCAAAATAATTCCGAATCCCATGCGATGTTTGTCGCCACTACTGCTTGTCTTGTTTTTACTTTTGATTTCATGCTCAACTTGGGATCTCTTGCAGTGAACAGAAAATGTTTTATTGAATTCGTTTTTTATGAAATTTCAAATAATCTTCTCATATGATTTAATTGTTTGTGGTAAAAATTTGTTAGGTTTTTAATCAATCCACAGCTACTTACAAGATGGTGTCTGATTGGCTATCCAACGTTAACACCTATCAATCAGGCCAATCAAAGACAATGCTCAGCTACTTACAAGATTGTGTCTGATTGGCTATCCAACCTTAACACCTATCAATCAGACCAATCAAAGACAATGCTCAGCTACTTACAAGATTGTGTCTGATTGGCTATCCAACCTTAACACCTATCAATCAGACCAATCAAAGACAATGCTCAGCTACTTACAAGATTGTGTCTGATTGGCTATCCAACGTTAACACCTATCAATCAGGCCAATCAAAGACAATGCTCAGCTACTTACAAGATTGTGTCTGATTGGCTACCCAACCTTAACACCTATCAATCAGGCCAATCAAAGACAATGCTCAGCTACTTACAAGATTGTGTCTGATTGGCTATCCAACCTTAACACCTATCAATCAGACCAATCAGAGAGCAGCTAGTTTGATGACAGGTTTTTTCAACATATAAAATTTTACCGGTACTTAACTGATCATTTGTAACACAGTATTTATCCATGTTTTGTTACGCTATGCAGCTTGAACAATGCAAAGTTATTTATTCAGATGTTATGTATTTTTTGTATAAGATGAATAAAACAAGGCTTTGAGAATGTTACTTCTGTTATTGTAGTTTTATATATGACAAATGAAATGCTCTTGTTTGGAACTAAAAAAATGATCTGAGAAATGAATTCAAATATATGAAGCTATGAAACAAAATGGTCACCAGTAATTGTTAATTGAAAAAAACATGAATATAAAACCATCATACTAAGTTGAAATAATTTGGCCTAAGCATGTCCCCCCAAAAAATCATTTTGAAAAAAAATGGCTACCAGTCGACCATCTTCGACAAGAAGTGACACAGACCAAATTTGCTTGTGTACCAAGCTCAAACCCACCTGAAAAATCCAGATTTTTGTTATAATGCCTACCAGGTCTTGAATTGGAGTACAACACAAATCAACTTCTGTTGACGTGCTACAACACGATCATCTGCGAACCAAGTTCAAACAGTGTGAATTTGAGATATGCCGGTAGGCAGAACTGTCCAAAAAATATGGTCAGATATATTGTATAGAATCTTGACAAAAAATCAACTAGCACTTTTGAAATAGTATACTGCCTCTGTACCAAATCTGAATAAACTTAGTAATAATGTTATTGTAGGTGTTTAGGCTATTCTGGGATCAAATATGGCCAGTAGGCCATTTTGAAGCTGAGCAGAAGGAAAACTGGGGCATACATGTATGTATACCATCATGTATCAACCATGTACGAAGTTAGGAAAAAATCAGTCTATGAACTTCAGAAATACTACAACAGACAGAAACCAATAAATCCATAAGCTTCTGGACTGTGTCTAGTCGATTGAGGCAAATTATTATTGATTCATGCAACACTCAAGGAAGTAGAAGAAAAGAAGAAATTGTATGTTCTACATGTGTTAGTACCGTCACGTTCATACACACATGTAAAAAATAAGGTTCACAAATGGTAGCCATTCTGAAATTCAACGAAAAGCCTGACATTAACTGACAAAATATCACACCAAAAGTCAATTCTATATTTGGATGAGAAAATATGTGTGCGATTTTTACAAATCTCAAATGTAATATAGACGTTTGAAAGAAAATTTCAAGAGATTGGTTGAACTTGTAACTGAATTGTTCATTCCAGTTAATTCATCTTCCTGTAGTAATGGTAAACTCACAAAACTGTATTGATTATATATCAATGTAAATTTGCTGCGTGTCTGTTCTGAAAATAACCATCAATGATCATTTGACTTAGTGGAAATTTATATAAATTCATATAAATACCACCATTTATCAAAAGAAATTGATAAAAACCATTTCCCCTCAGGCTGCCTGTAGAGGGCGCCTTGATCGATTTTTGAAGCGCCTCACCCCAATGGCACAATGCGTGTGTAGCCCCAGTCTCGTCATACAAACTCAATTATATTGCAATCAATTTTGAGCTGTGGATTAGGCTGGGTTTAGCCAACTTAGGAGTCATCTACTTACGCTGCTCCTGTCAAGTTCACCAATTGTTGTCTATCAGTGATGAGGGCGCTTACTCTATAAAGCCCACACCAACAAATATTGAATTAATTTATACTTACTGATTAAATTAAATCGCATTTCTAATCAGATTTTATCAAACATGGCTTTTTGTTGACTGCCTTCAAGCACCCAGAGATCTTATTCACAGTAGAGAAAGCATAGCTTGATCTTTTAATTACACAATCGCCAGAAACACATACTATGAATCATTACCTCGCCATCATATTTTGTTTCAAAAACACCAGAAAATTGAAGTCTTCTACAAATTCGTCGTGTACCGTAGAGAGAAGAAGTTCTACTATGACGTCAATAGACGCAATAGATGGTGTAAGCATAGGAGGCAATATGTCATCAACACATACTAGTAGCTAAGAGTCCACATATTGAGTGTCATATACAGATCTGAAATAGAAACACCGTTATTTTGATTAGATTTAAACACTGATACATGTTGTTTATTATATTAATGCATTTCCGGTATTATTCAGTTGCATGTTTCGCGTGAATGCACTGTTTATATACAATACAAGATCAAAGCATGTTATAATTTCGGTTTCCAGGCCGACAATGATGGGGTTTTTTTCATTACATGAGAAATAACGGCGTAAGTTTTAAATACCTTTGTTTCTGGCATCCATGCACATTCTTAATATTTCAAACAAATTAAATTTGAGTTATATTCGTCTAGTTTTTGTAAAACCATTTCCAAATATGTATACATTCGGTATATTCGAAACTATAAATCAAGATATCGTTTTTTTTTTTTAATAATGCGTTGCGCCACAAGGGGTACTCCCACTACAGTGACTCGAGAAATATCTCACACGTCTTCTGTTGGCAACATCCAATCTCCATATATAAAATGCGGGGTCCCACAAGATTATATTCTTGGTCTAATCGTATTTTTAATCAACATTATAATGACATCGGTAATTCCAACATGGCTTTTGACATTGGGAATTGTGTAGACGTTTATATATATTTACCAATTTCAGTAAAAATACTATTATTAAAGGGCGGTGCTCGTCTCGCCCTGTTCGATATGGGACTCATAGCGACGTATACAACGCGTTTAAAATATATTGTTTATTTACATGAAATTCGAACACGCGCTGTGCGACGACCACCTCCCTTTAACCTTTCAAATATTTGAACATAAGGGTTCTCCAATCGCCTTCTTCTGAGTTCTGTCGTATGGGAGCGTTACACAATACGTTATCCGCGCGTCTTGAACCGGAGTTCATGTACGTTGTCGGTTAGACATGCTTACAGGAGACATGTTTTCCTATATTTTATATTCAACTCATCAAAAAAAACCAATGAAAATTAACTTCATACAAAAAACTCGAAACGAAAGATACTGCAAAGTATGAGGCAAATATTACATAACTTGCCCTTAATTACCTGTCCAAAGAAGCAGTGTAGTGTTAGGGTGAATTGATATTTCCGTGTAATAATTACGAATTTTGCTGCTCTTGTCGGATTCTACGATGATTTATTACAAGCACCGTGATGTCAGACTGTAATGATGAGACGCAAGCTATGGGAACTAATCTCAAACTGACTTGACAGGTGACTATAATAAACAAATAACAGAACAAATTAGAAAATAAAAATGCAGTTTATTGTGAATTTGGGGTATGAATATTCAGTGTGGAACGATACAAGTCTGCCAAAGGTCTGTTAAACTCGTTTCTCCACATCGCGCCCCGTGACCTGCACTGTGTGCGCCCGCTTATGTTGGAGATGGAATAAACTTTCATGCTGTCAAAGAAATCGTCAATAGAGGGCGTGCCCTCACCTAATGATCTCAGAGTGGCCATACGGACCTAAACTTGTAATCCAGAAAAAATGAAAGAGCTATCTCCCCTATATAGTTAGGCTAACTAAGCCACTCCTGTTGTATAATTCCTCGCGTTACCTACTGTTTTGAAATTTGGAACACCATCTTT
Organism: Saccoglossus kowalevskii; assembly: GCF_978046115.1. Taxonomy (NCBI): domain Eukaryota; kingdom Metazoa; phylum Hemichordata; class Enteropneusta; family Harrimaniidae; genus Saccoglossus; species Saccoglossus kowalevskii. Next base: position 12,530,841 of record NC_140643.1, on the reverse strand, counting down.
ACACTACTACATACTTCCACACATACAACTCTTACAAATAAATGTCCACCTTATTATCTTATATTACTTTACCACCCATAATGCACATCTCTTTCAAAAACTTAGCATTAAAAACATCTACAAACTCACAAAATGTCAATAATGTACATTTTTTTTATTTAACTGGAAATTCATCATGTTAACCGTTACTTTCTGTCTACACCCAGAACTACCCAACCTCCTCTATGAAGTTTATGCTTAACTGACAGTGTTTAGATACTTTAAATATGAACATCACGATACACCAACATTATCGGTTTCCTTGGAAAGCTATACTGTAAAATGACTAATTTTCACTGGGTTTAAATTTTCCTGAATTCAGGCGTATTCAATGGGTTTTAAATTCACGGTTTTATCATTTAGATAATGTGTTTTGTGCTCAATTTTACATATTCACTGGGTTTTAATTTAGCACGTTTTTCAATCAGCGAAATAAACAAAATTAAAACCCAGTGAATTATTATCCTTTTACAGTATTCTGTAAAATGAATTACACAATATTCCCGTGTATCAAGCTGTTCGGAGTTCGGGTTACCAGGAATTGGCTATTCCCAAGAGCCAGACAATGATTTCATTGGTTGAGAAGTCTTCACTTAGGGATCACAACAATATAATCCACTTCGGTCTGGCAGGTAGCACGAGCATTGAGGCACTGCCGTGACGAAACTCCAAATGCGCGGCATATGCTAGACTGGCAAAGTCGGGACTTCTTTTTTTGTTTTACAAAAAGAAATAATTAATTGTTCTTTTAGTCCTTTTAGCGTGATCGCCGAAATTAACCTGACCGCTAAAGAAATCCCCTTTCGCTAAAGAAATTTCTTCCGCGGGCACGCTAGTTTTCGCGATCACACTAAAAAGGCTAAACTGGTAATTAACTATATTTTTAATGTAAAACAAAAATGAAGTCCCGACTTTGCCAGTCTAGGCACATGCGCAAACAGCGTGTTCAGAGACTACAATTTTCACGAACGTGTTTCACAATACCGAGGGATCTTGGGGAAAACATACAGATGGCAAAAAACGGGGAAATAAACTATTGCCGATTTATCCGAAAATCATGGAAACACGTGGGAAGTTGTCATCAGGCACAAGGAGTAAAATACCCCCAATTACGGACATCACACTTTTATATAACTGTTATGTTATTTTGACATTTCTTCGAGTAATAGGCAATTAATTATATTAAAGTTAATTCTGCCAAAGGCTTTCCAAATTGTATAATTTTTAACATTACGCCAAAAGCAAATGCACCACGAAAGTGTCATACTTGGGTATTTCTGTCGAATCAAGGCAGGGTATGATACGTTCGATTGGCTTGAATATTAGTGATTACATTGCATTCTGTTAAAACTTTGCCCTGTAGTGAAAATAAGGACAGCACAGAAGGTCTGAATGGTCGAGAGAATGCAACATAATAAGCCATTTTTCTCAAGCTGCGAGATCACGCGTGACTGTTGTCAAAGTGATTTTTTCTAATTTAAACGTCACGGGAGCAATCATCAATCAGGAGACATTCCACAAATGTCGATATTCAAATTAGAACCACAGCTTTGTTAGTTCTGACAGGAATACTGGTCGATCTCTTTCTTTCTGGAATCATGTTCGGATCGAAGTACTTGTTAACGACCATGGTTATTTCGGCATTTCTCATACGTAAACTGTTATTTCGAGTGATTGGCAGCAAAGTATCGCCGGATATTGGAAAGACTCCACTCCTGGCACTCGCAGAATGCAGATCACAACTGAGATCACCTTTGCCGAAGTACGTACACTTGAAATTACGGTTGCGCAAGATTGATGCGATCTCAACTGAAAAACGTAGACGACCGAAAGAAGATCTGGACTCTAGTAATATGGTAAAGGATCTCAATCCATTCATTTACTTACCTGACCACGTCGTAGGTAATATATTCAAATATTTACCAACCTGGGAATTGGCCGCATTGAAATGCACCTGTAAGGACTTCAAGTGGGTGATTGAAGAATTCGACATTGTCGGTAACGATTCGAAATGGTGCACCGACCCCAAGTACCGCGACGACTTGTGCATGCAGTGTGGAAAACTGATGGATTCACGGGGTGATGTCTCACTGTGCTGGTGGCATCCGAAAATATATTACAAATGTGGGTATTATAACTATTGGACTTGTCGTTTTGCGACGGACGAGAACGCTCCTGGTTGTACTTTGAATCGACATGACAACAACTGGATCTTAAAAAAAGAAAGACTTAAGAGAATACCAAAAATAAAGACAGAGAGAAAGTGTGTATACCCCACAGAATCGTTGACTATGACTTTGACTGATGTATGTGTGATGAAGCGGCGGCGAACTGGAATTTACGATTTCTACTTGTAACATTCCATGGAATATTTTTAAAAAACATCAATTCTATCCCATATTTGCATTTTTTTTTAACTTTAATAGTTTCTGGTTAATGTTTTTAGTATTTCTATCATCATTAATAATAAATAAAAAAATAAATTATATGCTGACTCATGACGTTTTACCTTTATGTCAGTGTGGATATTTTGCAACTCTAATTTACGTTCAAGTTCACGTATAGAATAACTCCCGAGGACGTTGAATCCTTCCAGGTTTAAATTAAAACTCGTACAAAGGGCACAAGCACATTTTGTTCTCATACTTTTGAGGGACTTCTTGAGACCCTCAAAAATTCTGCGAACAAATATTCCGCGTTTGGCATAGGTAGCGATGATCCTAGTTTTCAAATGGATTATTCTGTAAAAGCTATTTAACATGTGTTACGCAATGCTCAAATGCAGACATTCGTAATCACATTTACATATTGAAATCGTGGTAGGTAGTCGTTGTACTTGGTAACAATAGCATACATTGCCATTGTCCCGTGTAAAGTGAAAATAAGCATACATGTGTATAGGGGCACTGACACGTATGCTGATTCCATAACTATTTCCAGTACTGGTGTACACAGGAAGATTAAATTTTATTACAAGTCTTACTGTGTTTTTTTTCGAAAATAAAACACAAAAAAAGTTAAAAATGGTTTCAATACAAACAGCAATTTTCGCAATATTCAGTATCCCACATGTCAAAGCTCAGGCAACTATTGTCTGAGGTCACAGCTATCAGCTCGTCAAAAAATACGATTAAAGCGCGGTGGTATGTATTTTACACGCATTGTATACGTCGCTATGAGTCCCATATCGAAGAGGACGCGGCGCGACGACTGCCGCCCTTTAAGCCTCAGAACGTTAATTTGATTTCAAAAACGACGGGCATACAAAAATAGCTTCGCTCGGTCGTCTTCAATGACAGAAAAGATATAAAAAAAATAGACTCCATTATATGTAAACACGTAACAATTTATCTATTGTCATTCTATATAGCCCATACGGAGAAGTTATCTTTGTATACGAGTATTCATTATTCAGAAATTTGAAAGCTATTAAACATCAGTAACTCCACTCACATCAGTACTTGTATGAAGAAACACTGTCCAACGCGAAATCCAAGTAAACCACTAAGTAAGTCCAGCATACACAAACCAAACAGCCTTTTTCAGGGCCACCACATCTCCCCCAATTGGAAACTACCGTGAAAATATATAATTATATCAATATGTGTTGTTGTAAATGAGTGTTGATTTAGTGTCAGACTCACAAATATTGTAACTGAAGACAGACTGGCGCTGCGAGATGTTCTTTGAATAAAAACAATAGCATCAGCACAGATCTGCTCGCGGTGGCGTTTTGGGTCACCGTGCTTTCCCCACAAATTTACCCGACACGTAACAAGCTTAAGGCAAAACAACGATCGGGATGAATACATTAATTCGTCAATGTACCATGTGTGTATCTCTCTCTCAGCATATGTATATACACAATTCGCCAAGCAAGCAAACACCTTGATATTTGCAACACGCATGAACGATGACATCTCTGTAATAATCATTTCATCTCTGTGTTTAATCATTATTATGCATTTTGTTTCTCACATGAAACGATCGGGGCCCATCAGTCGACGTGAAAATTCATATAGCTACACGTCTCATTGTAGATCTGTAGAAAAACTCAAAAGTCCGAAGTAATTACATCTCTCGTACTAAACATGACACGATGTTAAATACTTCAAACATTATTATGTGTGCTATTGAAACCCGGGGGCGCACTGGTCTTTAAATTTTGAAGAGGTGTGCGGCAGGGAGGTAAAGCCCAACAACTCTACCATAGACCATTTTCACCTAAAAAATCATACCCCATTATAGACCAAATAGTGACTTTGTATATCCCATCAGAGACCAAATTCTCACTAAATTTATTAGGTTATAGGTTGAATTGTTGATGATTTCATTACGCATGCGCTAAATTCGTATGAATGGATGAATGATGGCCGATGGTTGCAGACGTCGGCGATCCGCTACGTGAAATTGTACCAATAAAAGTACTTAAGTAAATACATGGCAATTAAAAAAAAAACAGACCTCATCCTAGACCGACAAACCTGATATTGGACCAAAAAGAAAGCATTGTCAAATCTATACCTCCCATTCTAGACCAAACAGCTAAAATGTACGACCCCCAATGAGCGCCACGTTGCCATTATGTGATTTGCATTAAGTGCCTTCCCGGGATTGAAACATAGTGATAACTGTGCTCCACAAAAATACCATAATACTGAACTACTGGGATAGAAACAGCATTGTAAGTTCAGTAACCTCTAACCACACTGGTTCTATTGAAATGCAGAGTGGTGAAAACAAGTTGCGTAAAGTCAATTTTCAAGCAATTATAATGACTTTGTCTGAATCACCATGAACTGTTGGTTGTGTTATTAACAATTATTACTTGAAACAGCGAATGCGATATCTTGTCTAAAATTGTAATTTGGTCTGGATAATTGAAAAATATACTCTCATTGTTAAATTTTTGTCTACATTTTGGCCCATTACACATCTCCTATACATGACATTTGGAAATTATTAATCACAGGCAGAACAAATAAACTAATATTATTATCCCTGTGCCTAGATGGCGCTGTTCGTCAATAGGTTGGGGGTATTACAGGTACGTTGCCTAGGATACAATGTATGAAAACGGTCTCATGAGATACATAATCTTCCCAAGTAAAAGTCTCATGATATTGTGCCATCACCCTAATTAGCAGATTAGAGACATTTAATCTATAAATAGTTGGATGCACTCAAAATAATATATGCTTGCACGATTTTGTTCAAAACTAATTAACGATGTCCATAGCTTGTCAATTCTAAGTAGACATTTTATGATTTGGATGTGAGTGGCATTGGAAACAAATTGGCCATATTTCGAATTTTCTGAACAAATTCTGAGATTAAGTTATGCGCGAAAAATATTTTAATATGGTTGACCTGGTTTTGACTGAGAAGAAAATTGTTTGTACTGTTTCGGATAACCGATACTGCTGTTTCATTCTTCACTCAACAAAGTCAGTTATACATACAATGACCGAGTCGGATTTCGAGAGAGAATGCAGCCTATATCAATTCAATAATATATATTAATTACATACCGAACAGCAAAATGATATATGAAACGTTTCTGTCCGCAGATTGAGTTGAAATAAGTCTAAAGTCTTAACTGTTTCTGCAATCAGATATCAGCGTGAACCACGAAAGCCCAGGTGATAAGTCACAACAACCCACCAACTACAACATATTAATAAATATGAAGTAGCAGGGTAATATCACCCTCAGCCCCCCCCCCCCAATCATTCTACCGGCTATCCAGGCAGAATATCGGCTACAACCACACAACTCTGAGTGATATATAACCTCAACCCACCGACCACACAGATCAATCCAGGTGATATATCACGACGGAATATCGGCTACAACCAACTTCGAGTGATATATAATATCAACACAGCTTCAAACCCACAGCTATAGGTGTATTTATTCACTATGACCACTAAATGTATTCATGTTTGAAATGCGTCTGAAACATGTTTATATTTGTGATATGTTTGAAACATGTTTCAGATATGTTTACATAAATTTTACGTAGAATGTTTCAATCAAGCTCAAAACATGTCCCAAATCTGTGTTGTTGTAGCTAGTTTCAAACTAGTGTCTGGAGCATGTTTCGAAAAACATCTGAAGAATGTCTCATGACACAGTCATTTTCCAGACTTGTCCGGAACATGAATGACACTAGTTCTATTTCGGCAAGGGAATGTATACCACCAACCTACCGGCTATACAGAACAATCCAGGTGATATATCACAGAATAATACATCTACAACCCCACTACTATGAGTGATATGCAACAGCACCTCACAGTCTACACAAATCAATCCAGGTGATATAACACAACAAAATGGCAGTTACAATATACGTAAATCAAAGTTACCCATCATCATATCTCCAGACGCAAAATAATATCACAATAATTTTAAAAATGTATAACGTACTACAATTTGAGCGGGAGATAATTCAGTTATATTGTCAGTATGGAAGATATTAGTTAATGTAGATGTATTTATGATAACGTTAGTATTTTATGAAATAGTGTATGTTTATTGTATTATGTGACCAGGATTACGGGCCAAGATCAACGATATAAGAATGCGTTATCAAAGCTGAGAGTTTTAATTATTTTATCTATTACAGTGTCATTTTCGAAAACACAAAATAACTATAAAAATGCGAACGCCATCTTGTAAAAACAAATTTCAGCACAGTATGTATATATATATATATATATATATATATGTAAAAATATATATGTTTGCAATGCAATATATATACATCATTTTAGCTCCACATAATCTCAATAAACTTAAGGCAAATATCAAATCAATCTGTTCGGAAGTAAGATATTTCATGTTTTTCTTGTTAATCTCTTGAGCAAACAAATAACTTTTGAGAAAAATTGTATTAACTTTAAATCCATGAGACATTATCCAGTGTACGAGTATGTAGTACTAGTCATTAATTTACTGTCAATTGAGTAGTAGTCAAAAGATTAATTTCGCTCACTGCTTTTATTTTCTGAAAGATTATTGTACTTGACATATCTGGTGATACAAATCAAATATATCTTAACACATATTTGATTACATATACCCGAATGTGCGCCCTGTACAACAATTTAGGTAAACAGTGATATAAGTAATGTATGTTAAGATACAATGCTACTAGTGCGTTTTTTTAATAAATCAGCCAAATAATAAGCACAAAATTATATCATATTTTACAGCGGTTCCCACATACCAAAGTAGAAAATAGTATACTTGTACCGACTTTAATTTACGTTACCATTTAGCATTGCAAGTCTATGGGAGCATCCATAGCTCTTTAAAACCGAATGTAACAGACATTGCTAAAATATCATCACACAGACTAAAGACCGACACAAGAAGAAGAGCAATGGACCCACAGCTATGTCTGTGTATGTTTCTTCTCCTCTACATTCGCAACCAGTTCTAAATGTTGCCTGAGCAGGATTCATTTTAAATAAAACTATTTACAATCAAATATACCACTTTTATTAAGCTCTATCTGTGACATCTAAGGCCATTGTTTTTTGTCTTGTGTGTCCCTGGTAAAAGACACCAGTATGTAATAACAACAGAAATATTTGTCAGACAAATCTAGGCTGTTGAGTTGAGTGTTGAGTTTAGTGCAGTGAAGAATGGAAAATGTGAAGTAAGTCATTGAACACTACTAAACAATACACCAAAAATGCGTTATTGGTTGAACGCTACCAATCAGACAAATAAGAAGAATTTACAAATAGGGAACCAGGTTTTTACGATGTTGGTTGCGATAGGATGTGGTGATTTATGTTCAACTTGGATTACTTTTTGTGGGTTCACAGATACCGTGGCGGCTTAGTACAAAATGCTGCTGTACGACCCAGCAATCCCTCTGAAGATGATTCAAACGATAGACCAACTCTAAAATTCCCTACTGTGATTAAAAAACAGCCAACCTAAGCATTGTAGTTGAATGCATCCACACAAATTACAATTTGGCAGATATCACTCTTCGTTAAACAAGGACAATATAATGAGTTTGAAAAACTGTTGGATTTCGAATAAGTTGTGACTCTCTAATATTGCGAACAATAAACACATCTATTCGTCAAGCGAACGGCTACTTTGCTGGAGAGTTGGACTGCTAGCAGACGTGTGATTTTGGTATTTGCCACTATTTTGGTACCGTGTCAATAATGAGCGGCCTAGGAGGTGGCAGTAAAGCCTATTGAATACTACTAATGAGCAAGCGGACAATAAATATATCGACAATAAAGACCGCCACTAGTAACCAAACTATTTGCAGCTTGTTTGGACATTGGTGGATTGTAAAAGTATCAACGTTTAGCCTGAAAATAAAATAAACTGAAGGCGTTTTCCAAATTAATTGTTTCTTGAAAATGGATTTAATGACAAAAATTCTTTAACAGTAAAATTGCACACAAATTATACTTCACTATAGGAATAGTACCAAAATAGTAGCACATATGATTTAATTGGCGGGAACTGCTACACTTCACAATAGGGATGGTACCAAAATATGGGCACATATAATTTAGTTGTCGGGAACTGCTATACTTTACTATAGGGATGGTACCAACATAGTGGCACATATAATTTAGTTGGCGGGAACTGTTATACTTCACTATAGGGATGGTACCAAAATAGTAGCACATATAATAAAGTTGGCGGGAACTGCTATACTTTACTATAGGGATGGTACCAAAATAGCAGCACATATAATTTAGTTGTCGGGAACTGTTATACTTCCCTATAGGAATGGTACCAAAATAGTAGCACATATAATTTAGTTGGCGGGAACTGCTACACTTCACTATAGGGATGGTACCAAAATAGTAGCACAAATAATTTAGTTGTCGGGAACTGTTATACTTCCTTATAGGAATGATACCAAAATAGTGGCACATATAATTTAGTTGGCGGGAACTGCTACACTTCAATATAGGGATAGTACCAAAATAGTGGCACATATAATTTAGTTGGCGGGAAATGCTATACTTCCCTATAGGAATGATACCAAAATAGTAGCACATATAATATAGTTGGCGGGAACTGCTATACTTCCCTATAGGAATGATACCAAAATAGTGGCACATATAATTTAGTTGGCAAGAACTGCTACACTTCACTACAGGAATGGTACCAAAATAGTGGCACATATAATTTAGTTGGCAGAAACTGCTATACTTTACTATAGGGATGGTACCAAAATAGTGGCACATATAATTTAGTTGGCGGGAACTGCTATACTTCACTATAGGGATGGTACCAAAATAGTAGCACATATAATTTAGTTGTCGGGAACTGCTATACTTCACTATAGGGATGATACCAAAATAGTGGCACATATAATTTAGTTGGCGGGAACTGCTATACTTCACTATAGGGATGGTACCAAAATAGTAGCACATATAATTTAGTTGTCGGGAACTGCTATACTTCACTATAGGGATGATACCAAAATAGTGGCACATATAATTTAGTTGGCGGGAACTGTTATACTTCCCTATAGGAATGGTACCAAAATAGTAGCACATATAATTTAGTTGGCGGGAACTGCTACACTTCACTATAGGGATGGTACCAAAATAGTAGCACAAATAATTTAGTTGTCGGGAACTGTTATACTTCCTTATAGGAATGATACCAAAATAGTGGCACATATAATTTAGTTGGCGGGAACTGCTACACTTCAATATAGGGATAGTACCAAAATAGTGGCACATATAATTTAGTTGGCGGGAAATGCTATACTTCCCTATAGGAATGATACCAAAATAGTAGCACATATAATATAGTTGGCGGGAACTGCTATACTTCCCTATAGGAATGATACCAAAATAGTGGCACATATAATTTAGTTGGCAAGAACTGCTACACTTCACTACAGGAATGGTACCAAAATAGTGGCACATATAATTTAGTTGGCAGAAACTGCTATACTTTACTATAGGGATGGTACCAAAATAGTGGCACATATAATTTAGTTGGCGGGAACTGCTATACTTCACTATAGGAATGGTACCAAAATAGTAGCACATATAATTTAGTTGTCGGGAACTGCTATACTTCACTATAGGGATGATACCAAAATAGTGGCACATATAATTTAGTTGGCGGGAACTGCTATACTTCACTATAGGGATGGTACCAAAATAGTAGCACATATAATTTAGTTGTCGGGAACTGCTATACTTCACTATAGGGATGATACCAAAATAGTGGCACATATAATTTAGTTGGCGGGAACTGCTACACTTCAATATAGGGATAGTACCAAAATAGTGGCACATATAATTTAGTTGGCGGGAAATGCTATACTTCCCTATAGGAATGATACCAAAATAGTAGCACATATAATATAGTTGGCGGGAACTGCTATACTTCCCTATAGGAATGATACCAAAATAGTGGCACATATAATTTAGTTGGCAAGAACTGCTACACTTCACTACAGGAATGGTACCAAAATAGTGGCACATATAATTTAGTTGGCAGAAACTGCTATACTTTACTATAGGGATGGTACCAAAATAGTGGCACATATAATTTAGTTGGCGGGAACTGCTATACTTCACTATAGGAATGGTACCAAAATAGTAGCACATATAATTTAGTTGTCGGGAACTGCTATACTTCACTATAGGGATGATACCAAAATAGTGGCACATATAATTTAGTTGGCGGGAACTGCTATACTTCACTATAGGGATGGTACCAAAATAGTAGCACATATAATTTAGTTGTCGGGAACTGCTATACTTCACTATAGGGATGATACCAAAATAGTGGCACATATAATTTAGTTGGCGGGAACTGCTATACTTCACTATAGGGATGGTACCAAAATAGTAGCACAAATAATTTAGTTGTCGGGAACTGTTATACTTCCTTATAGGAATGATACCAAAATAGTGGCACATATAATTTAGTTGGCGGGAACTGCTACACTTCAATATAGGGATAGTACCAAAATAGTGGCACATATAATTTAGTTGGCGGGAAATGCTATACTTCCCTATAGGAATGATACCAAAATAGTAGCACATATAATATAGTTGGCGGGAACTGCTATACTTCCCTATAGGAATGATACCAAAATAGTGGCACATATAATTTAGTTGGCAAGAACTGCTACACTTCACTACAGGAATGGTACCAAAATAGTGGCACATATAATTTAGTTGGCAGAAACTGCTATACTTTACTATAGGGATGGTACCAAAATAGTGGCACATATAATTTAGTTGGCGGGAACTGCTATACTTCACTATAGGGATGGTACCAAAATAGTAGCACATATAATTTAGTTGTCGGGAACTGCTATACTTCACTATAGGGATGATACCAAAATAGTGGCACATATAATTTAGTTGGCGGGAACTGCTATACTTCACTATAGGGATGGTACCAAAATAGTAGCACATATAATTTAGTTGTCGGGAACTGCTATACTTCACTATAGGGATGATACCAAAATAGTGGCACATATAATTTAGTTGGCGGGAACTGTTATACTTCCCTATAGGAATGGTACCAAAATAGTAGCACATATAATTTAGTTGGCGGGAACTGCTACACTTCACTATAGGGATGGTACCAAAATAGTAGCACAAATAATTTAGTTGTCGGGAACTGTTATACTTCCTTATAGGAATGATACCAAAATAGTGGCACATATAATTTAGTTGGCGGGAACTGCTACACTTCAATATAGGGATAGTACCAAAATAGTGGCACATATAATTTAGTTGGCGGGAAATGCTATACTTCCCTATAGGAATGATACCAAAATAGTAGCACATATAATATAGTTGGCGGGAACTGCTATACTTCCCTATAGGAATGATACCAAAATAGTGGCACATATAATTTAGTTGGCAAGAACTGCTACACTTCACTACAGGAATGGTACCAAAATAGTGGCACATATAATTTAGTTGGCAGAAACTGCTATACTTTACTATAGGGATGGTACCAAAATAGTGGCACATATAATTTAGTTGGCGGGAACTGCTATACTTCACTATAGGAATGGTACCAAAATAGTAGCACATATAATTTAGTTGTCGGGAACTGCTATACTTCACTATAGGGATGATACCAAAATAGTGGCACATATAATTTAGTTGGCGGGAACTGCTATACTTCACTATAGGGATGGTACCAAAATAGTAGCACATATAATTTAGTTGTCGGGAACTGCTATACTTCACTATAGGGATGATACCAAAATAGTGGCACATATAATTTAGTTGGCGGGAACTGCTATGCTTCACTGTAGGGGTGGCACCAACATAGTGGCACATATAATTTAGTTGTCGGGAACTGCTATACTTCACTATAGGGATGATACCAAAATAGTAGCACATATAATTTAGTTGTCGGGAACTGCTATACTTCACTATAGGGATGATACCAAAATAGTGGCACATATAATTTAGTTGTCGGGAACTGCTATACTTCACTATAGGGATGATACCAAAATAGTGGCACATATAATTTAGTTGGCGGGAACTGCTATGCTTCACTGTAGGGGTGGCACCAACATAGTGGCACATATAATTTAGTTGTCGGGAACTGCTATACTTCACTATAGGGATGATACCAAAATAGTAGCACATATAATTTAGTTGTCGGGAACTGCTATACTTCACTATAGGGATGATACCAAAATAGTGGCACATATAATTTAGTTGGCGGGAACTGCTATACTTCACTATAGGGATGGTACCAAAATAGTAGCACATATAATTTAGTTGTCGGGAACTGCTATACTTCACTATAGGGATGATACCAAAATAGTGGCACATATAATTTAGTTGGCGGGAACTGCTATACTTCACTATAGGGATGGTACCAAAATAGTAGCACAAATAATTTAGTTGTCGGGAACTGTTATACTTCCTTATAGGAATGATACCAAAATAGTGGCACATATAATTTAGTTGGCGGGAACTGCTACACTTCAATATAGGGATAGTACCAAAATAGTGGCACATATAATTTAGTTGGCGGGAAATGCTATACTTCCCTATAGGAATGATACCAAAATAGTAGCACATATAATATAGTTGGCGGGAACTGCTATACTTCCCTATAGGAATGATACCAAAATAGTGGCACATATAATTTAGTTGGCAAGAACTGCTACACTTCACTACAGGAATGGTACCAAAATAGTGGCACATATAATTTAGTTGGCAGAAACTGCTATACTTTACTATAGGGATGGTACCAAAATAGTGGCACATATAATTTAGTTGGCGGGAACTGCTATACTTCACTATAGGGATGGTACCAAAATAGTAGCACATATAATTTAGTTGTCGGGAACTGCTATACTTCACTATAGGGATGATACCAAAATAGTGGCACATATAATTTAGTTGGCGGGAACTGCTATACTTCACTATAGGGATGGTACCAAAATAGTAGCACATATAATTTAGTTGTCGGGAACTGCTATACTTCACTATAGGGATGATACCAAAATAGTGGCACATATAATTTAGTTGGCGGGAACTGTTATACTTCCCTATAGGAATGGTACCAAAATAGTAGCACATATAATTTAGTTGGCGGGAACTGCTACACTTCACTATAGGGATGGTACCAAAATAGTAGCACAAATAATTTAGTTGTCGGGAACTGTTATACTTCCTTATAGGAATGATACCAAAATAGTGGCACATATAATTTAGTTGGCGGGAACTGCTACACTTCAATATAGGGATAGTACCAAAATAGTGGCACATATAATTTAGTTGGCGGGAAATGCTATACTTCCCTATAGGAATGATACCAAAATAGTAGCACATATAATATAGTTGGCGGGAACTGCTATACTTCACTATAGGGATTGTACAAAAATAGTAGCACATATAATTTAGTTGGCAGGAACTGCTACACTTCACTATAGGGATGGTACCAAAATAGTGGCACATATAATTTAGTTGGCGGGAACTGCTATACTTCACTATAGGGATGATACCAAAATAGTAGCACATATAACGTTGTTGTCGGGGACTGCTATACTTTACTATAGGGATGGTACCAAAATAGTAGCACATATAATTTAGTTGTCGGGGACTGCTATACTTTACTATAGGGATAGTACCAAAATAATATTATTCTGTAGACGGGGTCTGTTATTATTCGATATAGGATTGGAACCAAAATAGTGGCATGTATTATTCTGTTGTCGGTATCTGTTATTATTCGATATAGGAATGGTACAAAATAGTGGCATGTATTATTCTGTTGTCTGTATCTGTTATTATTCGATATAGGATTGGTACAAAAATAGTGGCATGTATTATTCTGTTGTCGGGATCTGTTAACATTCGATATAGGAATGGGATAAAAATAGTGGCATGTATTATTCTGTTGTCGGGATCTGTTATTATTCGATATAGGATTGGTACAAAAATAGTGGCATGTAATATTCTGTTGTCGGGATCTGTTATTATTCGATATAGGAATGGTACAAAAATAGTGGCATGTATTATTCTGTTGTCGGGATCTGTTATTATTCGATATAGGAATGGTACAAAAATAGTGGCATGTATTATTCTGTTGTCGTGAACTGTTATTATTCGATATAGGAATGGTACAAAAATAGTGGCATGTATTATTCTGTTGTCGGGATCTGTTATTATTCGATATAGGAATGGTACAAAAATAGTGGCATGTATTATTCTGTTGTCGGGATCTGCTATTATTTAATATACGATTGGTACGAAAATAGTGGCATGTATTATTCTCTTTCAATATACGAAAGGTTCCAACATAGGAGTGTGCATTCTTTTGTTGTCACATGACCCCTAACAATTTTTAATTCCCTTTGTTAATGTACTGATCATTGCATTATCAGATTCCCGGGGAATTATTCGAAATTTTGCATAGTGAAGCCATACCTACCTTGCCAAAACCAATGTATTATATGTATGTTCAATGGGTACAAAGTATACCCTGATGGTGGCTGAACTGCGGGAGTTCAAGCCCATTAGTGACCCTCAAGTAAATCCCAAAATGGGGAAAGGGGCGCAGCTAAATAATTATCTATTCAAAATTACAGGCACATATATGAACATATAAACTGAAAAACGAGATTGGAATGTGAAACACGGCATTGCGTGTTGTGTTGGCCACACTGTTTCTAATCCCTGCCAGGTGGGCTTCAGCTCTATTTCCCACTCTTTATCTCCTCCACTAGCTGGCTAGTTTGTGGGATTTGTCCACCCATGTTTTGTAATATATGCTAATACAGTTGTGTTGTCGCAATGGATGGGAACAAAATTATTCTATACTTCATCTAGAAAGCAATCTAATGCCCCCCCCCCCCAACATATTAGGTATGTTTATGTGGAGCTGTGCTTTGCAAGGGAGCCACTCCCCATTCTATTTTCAAGGCGTCCATGACCAGTGTTATAGCCGCAGTTGATGGAGCAATCTGTTATCTCCGTCTTATGTTGGTTAAGTCCATCCACTTGATGGCAGTCAAGCTTTGTGGGGTCCATGATATTTCTCATGTGGCGATCCACACAACTGGAGTGTGTGGACCTGGACGAGCATACCTTTGAGAGCTGTTTGAGGCACAAGGCCTCTCATAGATGAAGCCATTTCCAAAAAGCTCAATAATTGTCTGAGCTGTGCGTGCATGCGAAAAGTGTGGCTGCCGGGTCTCTCAACCTGAAACACTCCCAAGAATACATTCCCGGAAATACTAAATGTGGGATATGATTGTTTGAAGGATGTGTGCTAAAATTACTGCTCTTGTATCAACCAGATATTGATAAAATGGATTCACATTGTTGGCCTGCTGTGCAGCCACAAAACTGGCACTGCCATTAATTTTGGGAAAAAAAACTGTGAGGCTACAATGGGCAAACATTGAACTAATATCTTGAATCAAATGTTTGAGTGATATCAGGAAATCCCCTGATGTACACAGCAGTGTACCTCTGCTGGGGTCACCATCACATAAAATGCTCTGAGAGAATATACTGATTCAGTTGGCTTGGGTCTATATTGTTCTTTATTGTTCACCAAAAATTTGGGGGAATAACAGGCACTGCACTGCTGCCATTTGCCAATAATTCTCTCACTTCCTGGAAAATCATGCCTACCATTACTCGTGGCAGAGCCATTGACACTGGTGATGGAGTCAACTGAAGCTTTTTGGCCAACTTGATCTTGTAGCTGTGCTTGACTTCTGAAAGGTCCTACAGGGTCATTGTGGTAGTTTGCTACGGTAACCGAACAATTTAACGTCACAGGAAATAAGGGTTGGGAAACAAAATGAATCCTTTAATTCATACCACTGAAAACACCTGACCCCAACCACATCCACCTCAACCTCAACGATCATTTCCATGGTTGATATGTTTGTTCCTGTATTCCCCTCGACCAGACTGTCATTATTGGGCATTCTGACCCTATGAATGAGATTATTGTTCGTGTGTATCTGTCTTCATATTTAGAACACATATTATATTGGTGCATCTATGCCTAGCATCATTGGTTCTGGCAATATGTTTGACTGCTGCCTCTGTTGAGGCCCTCAAAATGGCAAACTACCTAGGCAGAACTGGGCTAAACTAATTCCTTATATTTGGTCCCATTGAATCAAAATAGTTTTGCAGGCCCCTGTTCAGTGAATATCCTTTTACCATAAATACAACATTCTGGGTGATGTTAGCCATGTAAAAAACGGGACACGTTACGATCAGCAAATTCTTGTATTGTCCATTGAGTGCCAGCTTAAAGCCAGAGACTGCAGCAAGCACTTGGTAAATCAGAAAAATGCAACTTATGTGGAAATTAAAATTTATTTAACATGGTGCCCAAGGTTAGACATTCTTCCTTGCAAAAGAATGGTACATCTGGGCCCACCAACAGTACTGGATCATATGATACAGGGTCCCCTTTACAATCTGGTTTGTCACCAGAAATACAGTACTGATGTTCCCACTTGTAATCAAATGGTGCTTTGGCGTGGTGTGGAATTTGCAACCCTACCTAATATCCCTGCCCTCTGCTCGACGAATGAATCAACAGCAGGTGGCAGTGGTATAACAGTGGATCTACACTGAGGTTATTGTACCATCTCAGTCACCTCATATACTTATCTATCCCAAGAATTTTTCTATTTGGGCTACATTTTTTGAGTAGACTTGACTCATCAGAAAATATAGAACTAAACTAAAGGGCACTGGACCCCACACATGATCAATTTTATTGTCATATTGGATGATCCCATGTTTAAACCAAATTTGAAAGAATCCCATACACACGACCAAGATCTGGTTTCAGGACAATGTATATATCGGTATATACATATTGATATATACCGGTATATCACAAGATGTTTGATGCATGTGTACAGTTAGAATGTTAGCAGTCCTGGCATGTTAACGATGCAGCTGGAGATGTACGCTTGTACACACACACAAAGATCAATCCCAATCAGTTCCCATTTTTGAACAAAACAATGTGACATACAAATGTAACAACCCACTATGTATGATGCTCATATCAAGTTTGTTGTGATCTGCCTTTACACTGCTGGGAAATTAGTGTGACCATGCCAACCACAATTAGTGTACACCATGAACCTAGGTCAAACTGTAAGCCCCTAATTTGTGCTACACATGAACAGTTGTTTTTAAATTATTAGACATAAATCGTAGAGATCAAAGCTTTATGCTTCAATCAAGTTTAAATTTTTAAAGCAAACATTTTGTAGAATATAAACACAACACAATGTGGTATTGCAAGAAGCAGAAATAATATATTTTTGTCTTGTAGTTGTACAAACTATATTATTTGCCCAATTAAAGAATCTAACACTGCAATTTCAAATAATATAGAATTTTCCATAGTACTGAACAATTTAATATATAGCATGTTTGAAAATAAACAATGCACCATCTTACTTATCATCTCACTCATTTGGAAAATATTGAGAGTTCAAATATTATAATTGTTGACAATATGCATAATGCTGACATGATCACATGCTTTACTACAAAGTGACCAACACTGACAAGGGTCCAGAAGAGAAATGTTATTTCTAAATTAAGTATAAATTTATAATCACACTTTAATTCTTGTTGTTATACTGTATGGTACCTTTGTAATACAGTTTTATAATATTTTTGTTATTATCATCATGTTATAACAAAATACACCATACAGTCATGAAATAATCAGAAAACTGAAAAAGTGGTATACAAATACAATTACTAAAAAGTCATAAATCATTGTTACAGGTACTGAAGCCATTGATACCATATTCTTTCATTTCTCTGTATAGTATTTCCAAGTTTCCTACAATAATAAAAAAAAAAAATTGTTAAAATATCTATCAAAATACAAAGCTTGTGTGTTATGCTAATTTATCCCAGTACAGGGCCTAAGGGTTATCGGTAACAAGTCTTCCATTAGTAGTTAGTGTAGTGAGTCAGGTCAGGGAATTAATATTACCGTAATACCGGTAGTACCCAGTCCTAATTATAGGTAACAAATGACTCATTGGTCATTAGTGCAGTGAGTTAGGTCAGGTTCTCTGGGATTAATAAAACCCAGTCCTCATTAACAAATGCCAGAACAGAGCCCCAGGGATTAATAATACCCAGTATTAGTATAAGTAACAAAAGTCTGATTTGTACATGAAGTTAGTGCAGTGAGTCAGGTTAGGTTCCCTGGGTATGATAATGTCCAGTCCTAGATATAGGTAACAAAGGTCCCATTGCTAGTTAGTGCAGTGAGTTAGGTCAGGTTCCCTGGGTATAATAATGCCTAGTCCTAGATATAGGTAACGAAAGTCCCATTGCTAGTTAATGCAGTGAGTTAGGTCAGGTTCCCTGGGTATAATAATGCCTAGTCCTAGATATAGGTAACAAAAGTCCCATTGCTAGTTAGTGCAGTGAGTTAGGTCAGGTTCCCTGTGTATAATAATGCCTGATCCTAGATATAGGTAACAAAAGTCCCAATGCTAGTTAATGCAGTGAGTTAGGTCAGATTCCCTGGGTATAATAATGCCCAGTCCTAGATATAGGTAACAAAAGTTCCATTGCTAGTTAGTACAGTGAGTTAGGTCAGGTCCTCTGGGATTAATAATACCCAGTATTAGTTATAAGTAACAAAAGTTTCATTGCTAGTTAGTGCAGTGACTTAGGTCAGGTTCTCTGGGAATAATAATACCCAGTCCTGGTTATAGATAACAAATGACCCATTGGTAGTTAGTGCACTGAGTCAAGTCAGGTCCTCTGAAACTACTATACCCAGTTCTAGTTATGTGTCCCATTGGTCATCAGTGCAATGATTATGGCCATGGCCTCAGGATTAATACATGTAAAACCCAGTTCTAGTTATAGATAACAAATGTCTCATTGCTTGTTAGTGCAGTGATTCAAGTCAGGGCCTCAGGATTAAAAAAATCCAGTCCAAGTTCAGTGTTCTCCCCAGACCCCAAGTCAAACACTGTATCTAATTTGCATAAATTTCCCATTCAATATTGTGATACAATAACTGTGTTAGTATAAAATTAGTTAACAATCTATCTACAATTAATTAAAGACGAGACAGTCTGATATTTTATATCATTTTACTCCATTGTCTTTTATGTATTTATCAAGTCAAATAAAGTTTGAAATAGAACAGCAAAACAAGCAGCTTATCGGCTGAGATAGCTCCGCTGTTAGCAAGGCACATTTCAATTAAAGAACTGAGGATATCATATAAGAAAATGAACAATATGTATGGTATGTATAGCAATCGGACTTGCTGTTTCAACAAGAATTCAAAAATATCACTTTTTACTAAAAATGACAAAAATATTCATCAAAATTAGATAATTGAAGATATCATCATGAAATGAACAAATCTGAGGGAGGTTTACCTGAGGTACATATATGTATAGTATCAAAGCAATCAGACTTGCGGTTTTTAACA
Organism: Saccoglossus kowalevskii; assembly: GCF_978046115.1. Classification (NCBI taxonomy): domain Eukaryota; kingdom Metazoa; phylum Hemichordata; class Enteropneusta; family Harrimaniidae; genus Saccoglossus; species Saccoglossus kowalevskii. The sequence continues at coordinate 12,510,822 of NC_140643.1, read as the reverse complement.
AGAAGTCGAAAATATCACCTTTTATCAAAAATTACAAAAATATTGACTAAAATCAGAAAATTAAAGATATCATCACAAAATGAACAAATCTGAGAGAGGTCCATATGTAGTACTTATATATATATAATAGCAAAGCAATCAGACTTGCTGTTTTCAACAAGAAGTCGAAAATATCACTTTTTACCAAAAACTACAAAAATATTCATCAAAACTAGAGAATTAAAGATATCATCACAAAATGAACAAATCTGAGAGAGGTCCAGGTGTAGTACCTATATATGTAATATCAAAGCAATTGGACTTGCGGTTTTTAACAAGAAGTCAAAAATATCACTTTTTACCAAAAATATTCACCAAAATTAGAGAATTTAAGATATCATTATGAAATGAACAAATCTGAGAGAGATCCACATATAGTACCTACCTATATGTAATATCAAAGCAATCGGAATAGCGGTTTTTAACAAGAAGTCGAAAATATCACTTTTTACCAAAAATGACAAAAATATTCACCAAAATTAGAGAATTTGAGGTTTTGACAGTCTGCTATGCACCATTCCACTAATGCCTAGCTGTGTCGACTTTGTCGACAGCGGAGCTAAAAAGCAATAGAAATAGTTAATATGTTATAGCCAGTCAGTAAATATATTGTTATCCATGGAGATAACTGTTTATCATTATTTCGTGTCAACAAGTACAGTCAGTTTTAGTGCCCATGTCACTGTCTGTTCATGAGACATTAGGGCAAACATTTTTTTGTTGTGAGATTGCGAGTTATCAAAATAGGATGAAAATAATAAATCAATAATGACAAAATTTCAAACTAAAGTCAACGATTTTTCATTGATCTATACCTTATGTGTAATGCTATGATTACCCTAACTTTGTTCGCTAAACCGTAACATTCTTGCATTGAACAAATTTAGAATGTTTTGTTAATTAAAATCAGGGTTTTTTCTTGAAAAAAACTGCAAGAGGGAGCACTGCAATTCAGCGGCACCATCAAGTAGGGGAGATGGGGTTTTCCCTATCAGGGTGTGGAGCATTCTCTGGCTTCCTTTGGGCCAAAATTTCTGTCAGACAGGTCAAAGTTGAAGACTGAAGCCACTTGTGATCCCTTGTCATTCAGAATTTTGTGGTTGCCAGAAAATCTGCCCCCTAGGGTAAGGGGCACATGGCCATGGCATGAGGGCGATGCACCCCTGTTTCTTGTTTAAAAAAATTCCTGAAAATGATTCATTGGCGATTATCTTAGAACCACTAATAAACAGACTGGCAATCCAGGTATTTCTTTTGATCTAACGTGTGTCTCGAGTTAATGTTTTAATCTTAGAAAGAACTGGGGATGATAAAAAAAAATGTCCACAAAGTCATGCGATAACATACGACTTTGTTGGTGTTTCAACAGGAAGTGATGCAAAAGGTCAGACCAAAGTTTCAAATTTTATCTTACATTTTGCCCTGATGTATCATATTTTCAAGAGTTTTTTAATACATGATCGGCAAAATACAGTAACATAATACAAACTCTGTTGTAGACATGGCGACGTCAACTATCCAAGAAAAATCGACTAACTATCAGAAAAAATATTATGGTAAAAGTCGTTCATTTTTCTTTATTATACATTCAAGAACATTACTATAAAGATGGTTTATACATTCAAATAATCATTACTTTCCTAAAATATGGTCAATTTTGGCTATAAAATATATTATTTGGCAAATCAACTTAAAACTCAACTCGCCATTCGACAAAATTTGGCAAAGCATGAGCCACCAGCGTAGCCGAGACACACAATCGTTGGGCAGATTGACACCTCCAAACAACAGTGTTGCCAGTCAGTTTTTTTTCTTTGGCGATGCCTGCAGTTGAATAATTTTTGCTTCGATTTATGTACAGTTTTATTTTCAATGGGACCTAATTTCACTTGTTTTTTTTTGAATTAAAGTACAAACTGCAAATAATAGCAGTGTACCAAATCAGTATATTTTCCGGACATGTGCAGTATTTGTGATTTGTGAGACTTGTTTTGTCACATTGTTGCTGTTACGTGCAATGGGCAAATTATTAATATTCTAGTATTTGATTTGGATTTAGAGGGGCTACACCCTTGAAAGAACATCTCACAGGGTCACATCACTGTACCATTACGCTTTAGAGGTGTGGAGAGAACACTGTTGTTATACATGTAGGTAAAAATGTCCAATTTGTTGTTAGTGCAGTGAGTCAGGTTAGGTTCAAGGGGAATAATAATACCTTATTATTAGTTTTATAGTTAGTGCAGTGAGTCGGGTCAGGTCGTCTTCGATTACCAGGTAATAATACCTACATGTAGTCTTACCGGTCACTGGTAGTATACCGTAGTGGTTGTCGCATCAGACTCATGATTTGTAGACCCAAGTTCAAATCCTACTAAGGCTGAACACGGAAAGCCCAATTCCACTGGCCAAGATTTATTCACTAACGAATGCGACTTTGGGGGAACTTTGATTAAGGTCGGATAGTGCATTAAATTGCCATTTGATAGGAAAATGGCCGCACAGCCCTGTCATGTAGTCCCAAACTTGAATATGACTTCTGTGGCAAAAATGCACTATGTGTCAGCACTTGCACTTTGCACATAAAAAAAGTCAGGAGAGACAACAGTGAAATTTAATGTCCGGAACTGTTGCCTGGCACAAAAAAATTATTAAAAATAATAATAATACCTAGTCCTAATTATGAGTAACAAATGTCTTATTGGTTGTTAGTGCAGTGAGTCAGGTTAGGTTCTAAGGGAATAATTATACCTTATTATTTGTTTCATAGTTAAGACAGTGATTCATAATATCCAGTTTTAGTTATACATGTACATGTATAGGGAAAAAATGTGTTATATACATGTATAGGGAAGAACTGTGTTAACTCCATATTTGATTTTGCAAAAAGTTGTGAGATAGAAAATTGAACTGTAGATGGCATTTGGGGGGCTCACATCTTTTCCATAGAGCCCTCCGTTAAAATAAGCTTTTTACCTCTCCTGTTTTCAAGCAACGTGCAAGTTATTTTTAAAAATTTTATGGTTATATTGTTCAGTTCAATTTTCAATCCCACAATTCTTTGCAAAATCCAATATTGAGTTAACACATTTCTTCTCTATAGGAAGCCATTATCCCATTGATCATTAGTGCAGTGAGTCAGGACAACGTTGTTAGATACAAATAGATTGAATGGTAAACTTTTGATTTTCAAAGGATTTTTTTAGTAATATTATTTATTCACTTATGGAACATGTATAAATGATTGTTTAAACATTCATCTATCACAGCAAGTATTTGGAAATGAAATTAAGAAAGCATTTCTGTGAATTCATGGCGTCCCAAAATTCAGTAGGAATTCCAAGTGGTTACTCACATTCTGGAGCTACATTTATATCCACAATGCAGCAATAATAAAGATGGTTTTTGTATTGTAAAACTTACTAAACAAATTAAAATGTAATACAAAAATTGAAATAACCATGAATGGTTGTTATTAGTGAGATTAATAACAAGTGTATAATGAGATTAATAACAAATTGTATGTCTTTTCTAAATGACTATAGTATTGCCTAGGCTGTTTTATAGCTGTGGAATCATAGCCCTATGTTGCCGACCGCATTATTTACGTGACTGACTCTGGCCGGCCCATAGGGCTATGGGGCCTTGTGCGACTGAATACCGGTTAAAATCCACATGCCAAATTTGGTCGTCGCGAAAATCACATTTTAAGACCTTCGAAAGTACTCACTATGTTTATTTACTTCCAAACAATGACCAGAACCTATTTGCGCTGAGAAATGATGACGGTGGTCATAAAAAATTGACTTTATTTACCGTACACCGAGTCGCAGAAAAATAACAAGACGAAAGACGCCATTTTGTATTCCAGAGTTTATAGCAAATTACGCGAGACCTATAATTTTGTACCACGTGACCGAAATCAGTAGATAAATTGCGTTTATGCAACTAGTTTCTATTATTAAACAAAAATCATACAATTATAAATACTGTATGTGATTGCTTTCTTTGAACAATTAGAATAACGGGAAGAGTGAGTTTTATTCTTCCACCACTGTATCACATGACCACCAAACGAGATTACATTTATTCTGTGCTAGGGAGTGTGGGATGTCAATGGCTGCCGTTTTCTCGTAATTTGCTTGGTTTCCGCGGTAATTGTAAAATATCACAAATTATTGCTTATTTATAAACACAAATTGCAAACAAAAGTTTGTATGTTATTCATCCAGCAATCAATTCACAATAAAGGTACGTCACACCATAGTAATCGAAAGCAAAAGCGATTTAATTTACGTATGCCAGATTTCTGTTATTAAACTGTGATAGATCCCGTAGCTCTATGTTCGACGTACAACTACAAAATTAAAAAAAAGACGTCCAAATGAAATTGTTAGGGCGAAATTCGATTGTAGGTCGCACCAAAGAGCTACGAAACCGCAGCTAGCTGTTTTATTGACTATTGACACACCTTTGTCATTTACGCAAGTGTATAATATATTATACAAATTGTTCTATCTCGTCATGTTATAGAGAAAAAATATGATAAAATAAGAAAGTGACTGACATGTTTTATACAAGAATATCATTCAGGTTAAATGGGTATAAATTACTAATATCAAGACCTCATTAATTACTTAAATCTTGCGTATTAAAACATTCTAATTTCAAGAAAATAAATAGCTGCTAAAATATAAAAATTTCCAGAATGGATGCTACAACTTGACAACACCAGCGAATTCTGTCATCATATACGGAATATTTTACAGAAATGCATCTCAAATGGAAGAAACACAAAACGGAAAAATAGCATATCGCTCGGTGGCTCTGTTGTTGTCCGCCTGCTCAACGTCCGCATATAGATTATTTAAATTCAAGCTGGACATGTACATGAAGTTTAAACTTTCTGGATCAGATGAACTATATACATGTCTATAAATTACTGTTTTGAGAAATCGATGCACATTCGAAATTGGAATTGAACACAACATGATGATGATGATAGAATCAAATGGACGACTCGAGACGCCGCAGCAGTCTGAGCAGGCACACTAAACAAGTCATAGTGCGATAGCTAGCTAGTAAATATCAATATTAGTATTGAATCGCCATATACTTACCTAGCAGCTTCGCCGAACAGTTTCGATGCACTAACACCATTTCAATCGGCGACGGATATGCTATGCAATTGATTTTTAAAAGTACGACAGTTGAATTGAGCTCCGCGATATGGCTGTTAGGACAGCCGATTGTAATACCCCCCTAAGTTAGCGTCACTGTGTCTGCGTCAAAAAGATGACAATTCGGTCTGAAAAGATGCGCAAGTAAAGAAAACTTAAATTAAACATAACAAATTACTCCAAATTATACACAAACTGTCCAGAATTATTCAGAATTATGAGATTTATTGACTTGTGAAGAAAAATAATAACAAAGAGCAAGAGAACGTTGGTTTTAATTTTCGCGGGTACCAAAATAGTGGCAAATACCAAAATAGTGGCTTAACAGACGTGCTTGGCCATCGTAGACAAGGTATGGAGCTCCGACCGCGCCAATAAAACACCCAGCGCCTTGTATGTCAGACACCGGCTTCAAAAATAATAAAATATGACAACCGATAGCGAATTGCATGTTCAAGGTTGCGGTGTAATGATATTATGTTATTTGTGGTACAACACAGCCATACATAGCCTATTTATAATACAACAAGAACCCAAAGAGAGCAGCACGAGCAACTACGAGACACTGGTCGAGAATTGTTGATTGCCGTAAGAAATAAATATTAAAAAAAAATTGTGTTGTAGCAGCAACTGAGCTCAGCTATACTGTTAACTGCACTGTGAATTAGCATAACAAACATAAAAACGGTTATTATTAGGGTTTCGCTACGTGGAGCATGGTACAGACAAGGACAACCAACTAAAATGAAAGGAAGCATTTTGCTCTTGTTGTGGGTCTATGATAAACACAAGAAAAACCGTAAAACACTGATTTGAAACATGGTTCGGTTTTCAAAACCATCCAAAGACATCTTCGTGAACATTTCACCAAGAAAATGTAAGTGACAATAACCAGATTTGCTCAGCTTGCAGCAGACGATAAGTTGCACAGACTACAAGTGACGGCGGTAACACAAAATCACTGCCACCAATGTCTGACGTTCCTTTTTGCATACTTGAAGTCAAATACCGGTTCTTCCAAACGCCCACGTCCAGTAACGTCTGGCAATTTCAAATAAAACAGAAGTACTGCACTATATGAATAAGGGTAGCTCCAGACAACCACAGACACTAACCACCCAAGACAAAATGGTGGGTGTTGATAGCATGCTCAGTTGCGAATTGCATGATGGGTGGAGTGCGTCACAAAAGATTGTTCCAGGGAATCAATTCGCCCGATAACTCGTTACAATGAACTGTGGCACTGCGGCGTAGATATTAAACTAATACATTACAAAATATAGAATTATCGAAGAAGACATGTAGATTTTTATTCAACAAAAGACAAATCCATAAAACTAATGAAAACTAGAAAAGAACGACAAATAAAAATAAATACATATCCCCATTAAACGTCGATGGCGCTATAGCTAAACGACACACTTCGGAAAATCGCATTCATATACGAACCTTGCTTGAAAACTTATGTAGCAGAGTGCTTTATTAACGGTTTTGGTAATTATTGATGTGGTAATGTGGTAAAGCTGCTGAATAAAATTCTGAATGTTTTTCTGTGTAAGGAACTGAATCTCCTGATAATTCAAATAAGTTCCCATTAACCTGATAAGTTTAACATCGAATGGCACATATATAAACATTGTGGTAACGTAACAAAATTTAATGATTGACCTTGACAAGAAGAGCGTCATCATTGTTAACAAGTGGAGCAAAATAAGGTAGTCAATCTCAGCACAATCTAAGCAGTTTGCTCATTCAAAGTGAATTCATCTGTTTTACACTATCAACACAACACACCTATTCCCTTAACTGCTATGAATATTATTCTGGTCAATAAGTAAATACATTTGGGTCATCAATTCATACAAGGGCTGGCATGAGATTTAAAAAGTGACGCCATTCACCCAACGAAAATATTGAATATAGTACAGTCGATTGCAGATTGAAACGTTTTAACATAGTTAAGATGACATTTGACTAATTTGGAATATGAACGTTATATCCAGTATTGTTGGTAAATTACGCGCAGATAAGGAATACATACTAATCACTTGTTAAGATAAGCATATCTTATTCGGATTTAGGTGGACTGATGACATGTGATAAGATAAATTGCCAATTAGTGAGAAATATATAATAGAACTATATATTCCGGTGACAGATTCTTTAGGTCTCAGGTTAAATTCTTAGTGATTGTGTATATAATAAATCCAATAGATCAAATTGAAGAGGACGAACGCACATGGAAATAAAGCTCTACTGTATTGGTCGAACCTTTTCGAAATACTCTCATAGTAGATGTTATTTCCATTATGGGGCTCGGCATCAGTAGATTCCTTCTCAATTACTTCGTTGCTGACACGTCTTTCTAAGGTGTTCATGTCATCGACTCGCAGTTCCTTCGGTTTACAATCTTCATCACCTTCCTGTAAAATTATATAAGTTAAATCATACAATCACCTTCGTAAAATGTATCTCGGGGCTTCAAGGGTATAGACATCGTCACATGTAAGTCTGTTGCTCTTTCAAGCATATATAAACTCATTGTTTTGGACTAAATCACATGTTAGGAAACATATTGACCCTTCTTCCTTTCTCACGCGTAAGTATATCTTTTTCAGGAGGTAACTTAAGTCACAAAACTTTAAGAAAGTTAAAACCTGGAATTGCATTGCACCAGGTTATTAGTCAACTGCTCTAATTTAAATAAGAAAGCTCCGCAAATAGTAAATGTAAACTGAAAGTAGAGTCGTCGTGCTAATAACTGTATAATAAACATACATAGAATGTTTGTAATATTGTGTTTAAATTAAATGTTTGAGATAATATATTAATTAATAACCGTAAAATAAATAAGTACCTGTGGCACCTCAGTCCATTGTGACGTACCAATGAATATTTTCGATTTATTGTGTATGTAACTTGTTAATGCAAATTCCACCAATGCCGCAAATACAAACAACGTACATACCAACATCCATATGTCGATAGCCTGTAAACAGAAGCACGTACAACCAATGTTAGATTTATCGGTATAGCCTATTATGATCATATACTTTACATACATATACTTCCATATACACCAGTATTCAAATACTATTTATGTTGTCTATATACTGCATTGTCAATATACTTTGTAAAACAATTTATGATCAAAACATTTTGAGGGTTGCAACTGTACTATTACAAATACTACGTAACTAACATTGCTCCTAAAATTCATCTATCTTACTTTTGTGTAGGAGACTTTCGCCATCTGATACCTTGCAGCTGAACTGAGCGTGGCTAATGTGAGAGCAGTTGTTATACCTAGACTGGCACGGGCAGGGACTGCTTCTACGTCTAACCAAAACGATACCCACGATACAATGACCATCAAAGTAGATGGTACATAATGCTCAAGAATGTAGTATATGACTTCACGGTGAAGTGAGAAGCTGCAGTACAGTTGATCATAATGTCCTAAAAAATACATCGCATACAATACAATAGTTAGTATGATATTATTACTATAAATGTTATTATGTGGATATAACAAACTGAAATAAACACTCACTTGGAGTTTATCTGCAGAAACAATTCAAAGTCGGAATTAAAGCGTGACACTAATTAGATTTAGAGCTGTATCGTTGTAGTAGCCTTTGTTATCCCCTTTTTTTCTTCTTAAGACTTGCAAAATCAAATTACATATGTATTACTTAGCATCTCCTTTACACAAAGAACATCCGGGGTATTTAGCGGGATCGGATGACGCTCGGTTGGATATTAACCGTTTATGTGTGTGATTATAGGGGGTAGTATTCTTGCACATGATCCGAAAGTCATGTACTTCATAAATATCACAGACCGAATATTAGCGTGTGTTCCCTGGCGTAATAACATTATGAGTTCGTGGTACTGCGATAAAGACTTTCTGATTTCGACATTGTGAAATTCTTTTGTTCTTTTTCAGGAAAAAGCCATAAAACAACTTATTTTGACAAGTGAGTTCAGAAATATTATAAGAATATTCCATATCGAAATGTATTCATTGTGCACACTAATAATCATTACCGATTACACGTGAACATTAAAAACATAATTTGTTATATTATTAATGTGTTTGCCTTTCATTTGTCTTGAAATATGGCTAAAAGCAGCTGAATGAACTTACAAAATATGTCACGTGTTCACCAATTCATGTAAAACACTACGATAAAGACTTTTCGTATCGACATTGTGAAATTCGTTCGTTTTTTAGAAAAGTAAAGTATTTTTATCAACTAAAATCATGTTTATTAAAGTTATAATTTCATTCAGGTTTTTTTTCAGTCATGATTATAGTCACAAATAAAATGCAAAAAATATAGAAAATATAAGCAAATTATATTTTTTCTGTAATTCTTGTTTAATCAGTAATTATGAAAATTATCATTGGTGTAAATTATTTGTCAAATTCTGTTTTCAGTTTTTCCCGAAAAAACGAGAGAATAATAACAATGTCAAAAACGCATAGTGTTTATCGTAGTGCTATATATAGATAATAACTTTACAAAATATGATTTTATTTGGTCAAAATACTGTGTTTTCTTCCATAAATATGTAGGAATTTCACAATTTCGAAAATGGAAAGTTTCCTACGCTAGACAGCGTAGTGAGTACCTCGCAAGGCACGTGCGCATAAAGGAATGCTCCTAAACTTGTAATACACCATTCAAAGAAGTTATTCGCGTTCTGTGTGACGCAGCGCTCCTGTGACCTCCAAATGACGTTTATGGAAATAGACAATATCGCTCAAATGACAATTTTATTTGGTTGTGTAGTCGTTTGTCAACTATAATATAATAAAAGTTCTCAAATAGCTTAATCTTCACTGATTGACCACTTCAGATAATTTACATCATCGTCGCCAGGGGGCGTGACTCGTAGGGAAGGTGCATTCAGCTTTACGGTTTGAACTGTTAAGTTCGGTTGGATCACTTGTATTTTTAATGTATGTAACGTGCTTAGTTCATATTTCAAGGAACTTATCGTGTTGTTGCTTAGTATTGATTTCCCCGTATGATACGAACCTATATTATATTGCATCACGTGGTTCGCACCTAGTTATAATTCCACTGTGAACTAATAATAAAATTGTACCACTTTTATGAGTTGAATTACCTAGTTGTGGATAGTATTGTACTGATCTGTTCACCTTTGGTTTGCTGACAAGGAACTCGGGCATTACAAGGTCATCCGGTATTGTTGCTGGATATTCGTCACTCCAGAATAGCTGCACGTCGCTATTGGTATATCCGACTAGAATAGAATTGGCACGATAACAAGTTTGAAACAAGACATATCCAAAAGATTCCCGTATTATAGCAAAACTAAACGATGTAAATACTCGTAAAGATGTGCATAAAGATGAAGATGGATGCTTCATTGGTCTTGGCTCTGCAGTTGCACTTTATTTTATTGCACAATTTCAATTGTAGATCACCTATCAAAATAGTTAAATTTATCATAGTTATAATATTATTGAAGGCCGGTGGCCGTCGCGCGTGTTTGAATTTTATGTAAACCAACAATGTATTTTACTCGTGTTGCTATGCATCTCATATCGAACAGGACGCGGCGCGACGACCACTGGCCTTTAAAGCGATCGGTAGTCGTCGTAACAACGTCACATAAAACCTCGTTAATAAACATAAACAATTTATACGGAAATCGAAAGGGTTGTGCCACGACTATGACTATGAATAGTAATCTGTTCATCCGGGTAAAGTACTTACAACTTTCCATCTGAATATTACACGACTGGACATCCAACGGGTAATTATGCAAATACAGGTTACATATCAAGACGACACTCACTCTGAAATTATAACACGAAACTTTACGTCACAAAGTTAGACATGTTGAGATAAATTACATAACGGTGATTGCATCGTGTGAATTGTGAGGGCGCACTTCGCAATTCCAAGACTAGACAATCCAATCCAAGTCTGATGGCAAATTTGCAATTATTTAAACGTAGCACATAATGCCAGGCAAAATATATTGCATTACTTTTATATTGTTATAATATGCATACCAACTTATATGGATATAAAATATAAGAAAAAACAGTATGTCCAAATCTTCAAGCTTGTTAAAAAAAAGTTCTTTTTCGTTTAATGTGTGTGTGTTTTTGCATACAAGGATTTCCCTAGTCACCAAGGGATATAATTGCTGCACAACGTAGACATGGTAGTAGGCTGTGACACAGTTCTGGTGAAAGCCTCAAGTTCAAATTTATTGTCTATTGACTGTTAAATAAACTTTTAGTTTACACTTTAAGTCTGTTTGATACATACAAATCAATGTATAAATCGAAGAAGCGTGTCGTGTAATCAAATGTTTGATTAATCTTCCACAGTACGAATTACTTTCACCTGGTGATCACAGGTACCAGCATGGAAGTACTACTTGTACTGATGCATTTAACTCGCATCGATTCCACCAAAACGGTAATTTAAATAAATTTACTCACGACATAAACGCAACTACAGATGTTACTATTGTATTTGCTTTGAGGCAATGCTTTGATCGAAACCTTGCATCAGTTAACACGAGAAAATGCGTAAGATTGCCAAGGCCGCCATTTCGGAAGGTGAAACTTGATACGTGACTCCACGTTTTCCATTGATCTTGACCCAGGATCATATTCGAAACTAAGATTTTTTTTTTAAATGAGATTTCTAATTTGATTCGTTCGTTCAAGATGTTATTAGATATTACTATGCTGTGTCACTTAAGCTTTAGAGCATGTTATCAAATATGATCGTAGGTTCTGTCTTTTTCAAAGCAGTAGTAACACCCATGACCTTGACATTTAGCGCTGTCAAGTTGCATAGAAAGCCAGACCTCTCATTCCCTTTAAATCTGCGTAACTCTCATGGCACATCCTTAATTTAATTTACAACCAATTTGAATCTACGAAGCAATAAAAAATTGTATGTTTATAATAATTCGATCATGGTCAATATAATGCGGCGATATAATTAAATGAATAAATTATAAAATCCGGTAGTTAGAACCAGCTGTGCTGGCCAGAAGTTCTTTCAACACGAATGTATTTATTATCTAGATATCCTTTAACTATCTATTACTTTATTATTATTTTCAGCACGTGCTTGCTTCACGGTCGCGGTACATAATACAACAACTTCAATTAGTATGCAAATTAAGCTGCGTATCTTCAGTAATGTATTAGACAACTTAATAATTAGTTTCGATACCTAATAACACAACTTGAATATAATACAGTTTTGTAGTATTTTGAAAACGATAGCTATTTTGGCAGAAATCCGGTAAAAAATTGTTTTTTCAACATTGAAGGTTCTAGAGAAACGGCCCCAGTCTAGAGACATGAGACAAAGTCTCCTCGGGATAGTTGTTAATCCTCCCAAATTTATCACCATTATTCACCATGTAAATAAGTACAGGTTGTATTATAAAGTATAGCAACAAGAATATGTTTTTTCACAAAAAATGAGATTTAATAGTCTAAGAACATTGTGTCTTCTAAAGGATACTAAGTTTTGAATAAGTTTAAATAAGCAGATGGGTAAACCTCAGAAGGCTACTCAAGTACTGATGTGTTGTTCAGTCTGTTTTATTGAAGTGTTATTTTATCTTTTTTACCATCCAATTTTTGAGCATGGAAAACAATTAATGGCAATTTTAAATAGTGTTAATAGTAACAATTATTTGAACATGATGTTTGCTAAGTTAATTAACACGAGTATAGTAGCTAGCGTACAACTGATAGTATCCTAATAATAGTTTAGCGTCACGGTGATCAGCAAAAGTAACACAATCGCAGTACGAAGAATAACGACATTAACCACTTTAAAATTCGTTTATACTTAGCAACTGTGGCTCGGAACAAGCGTACCGTAGTTAGTAAGTCAATATTCGTATTTTATTACAGTATTGTAGGCCTTATTTATAACACAAATTCACAAACCAATCTTCGAATGATCATGCCATCTTAGTCAACATTGGAAATAATATTGTCTCTAAATTTGAAATCATGGAATTTGGTAGAGTCAAAAGAACAAACGGATTATGAGAATTTAAATGTGAAATAAATTTCATAAATGATGGGTATTTGTAATAGTATGGGGGAAGAAATTTTTCTCTTAAATGCTTGTATAAGGTATATTCGCAACAAAAATGATATTTGTCTTCCATTTTCTGTAAAACACAGTAAGTAGTGCAGATCCTTATTTTTCTGGGAATATTTTCCGCCCTACCACCCCCGATGAGCATTTTGTGACTAGAGACACGAAATCTGCATAAGAAACGTCTCCGAAATTCTGTATCAATAAAGAATAGATATCTCTTAAAACCAGATTATTTTTATAGAAACAATATGTGCCAAGATTGGAAAAGGATTGCAGACTTATTGACTATTATTGCGCAGTAATATCAGACGATCTTTGTTTAAAGGCGGATGCAAACATATTTACATTGCAAGGGGCCATAGCGAAACCAAAACTACACATAATAAACAGTTACTTTACGTTATATGCCCAGCACGTGTAACTTTTTTCAACTATTTCCAATTGATACTTATAACAACATTTATTATACGACTTATTGTCACGATCCAGGATGTTTAACCAATATCTAAAAATACGAAACTAAGGTTATCAGCGGAAACCAACATTTAGACTAAGTATATACTTGCAAAAAAGGTATGGATTTTTTTCAATATTTTCTCCAGTATGGAATCTCAAAATTTCATAACCATAATTCGTTAGTCGTCCAAATTTGACGTCAAAATCTTTTCAAAGCAATAATAATTTTAATATTCTTAATTTCGCTTAAAGTGTGGTGGTCGTCCCGCCACGTATGCGCGAGATATCATATGAACAAAGATGGCGACTTTGATTTGCGCAGACCAACAAGTACCAACTGACACGTTTCTAGGTTTTAACTAGATAATTTCTTTGGTGTTTGGAAGGTACTGAAGAAGTCACCGGCGCACCCAGGTTAAAACTCTTACTTAGAAGAGCGCATTGTATTGTTTGAAAATCAATGTTTATCAACACAAATGTCACAAATGCGCGGCGCGACGACCACCGCCCTTTAATATCTTTTTCACACTATGTACCGCGTTACTTTCCAGAGCATGCTGGGCGTTTGTCCATAAACCCGATGATGAAAGTGTTATACCCAAATACCTAAAAAAATTATAAAACAGCATGAAGACGTTTATATATTTAACTGGCGGTCTAATGAAATAAAGGATTATAATGGGAGATGATAAAGCTTTATCTCAATCATTTAAAACATTTTAAAATTCGACAATTGGATTATTATTAAATTGTCCAAAATTAACAAGTGTCTAGACATAAGACACATTGACTCAAAGGAAATCAGAAACAATATAGCCAATGATTAGTTTAAACAAGGTTGACTTTAAGTGAATTAAATTAATGTCCCACTGACCACAGTCCAGTGTCAATATCAGCTGTACCATTAATAAGCCTTCAATTATTTTGTCATTCAATCAACAAACAAGGAAAAGTGCGTGTCGTCGAGCAGAATCGATTTCCGCGGACATTTCCGTGAAGAACAAAACAACACGCAGTACCCCCGTTTGAATAATGGTTTCTACAAACTTTCGTAGATCCTTTTCTCTATTCAACACTTTTTTTCTGTATACACTCTTTTCATGAAAAGGTTTTGATAGACTTTCGCTCGCTTGCAACAACTTATAGTTTTATGGACTTAAGTTATACAACCTGGACGGGCATCTAGTTCAGAGATATTTTAAATACAAACAATGGATACAGTCTAAATTACCCAGAAACTATTTTTTGTATGAAGTAGTGCATACAAAACAAAATTACTCACACAAGTGTTTCTAGGGATAGAAGAATAACTTTAATAACTATGATGAAATTACAACACTTGATAATATGCCCCATGGACAGCTGAATTAACAGAGGTAGACATAGCATGGATATCAGCGAATGCGCAACTTTCTAATGGCATAACCATAAAAACCGTATTTTTTGAATGGGCCAACAACAAACATTCGCTAGAATAAAGAGCAACTAAGTAAAACGAAATATATATAAGTTGTGTGGCATTCGCCTTCTAGACTTTTCTGCCAAGCAATAAGTGAATGTGAGCCCTTCAGTTTGACATGATCTAGCGGGGCTGGATCTTTGATCTGGAAAGCTTTGAGATGAAGTTTCCTTTAATTGCCCCGACTGCCCGTCTGCATAAAGTTAGACAGCTAATAGATTTGTCTGGATTCCCCTCTACAAAGCAAAGTTGTAGTCCTTCCGAGTCTTTTAAAGTATTTGCCAAGTTGAGTTAACTTTGTGATTTATATACGTCGCTGAACTATCTGACCCAATCTATGAATCAATTGAAGGTATAGTTATGGCAGTTTTCTCCTCGCTTTTTTTTTAAATAATGATTTTCAGTTAGTGAGATCAACAAGATATATTCGACCTTCGACCAAACATGGACCTCTAACTGCTATCTTGCTATTATAAGCATTTATATGACTGTCTAGGTGATATCACTGTCTAGGTGATATGTCTGTCTAGGTGATATGTCTGTCTAGGTGATATGTCTGTCTAGGTGATATGACTGTCTAGGTGATATGTCTGTCTAGGTGATATGTCTGTCTAGGTGATATGTCTGTCTAGGTGATATGACTGTCTAGGTGATATGACTGTCTAGGTTATATGACTGTCTAGGTTATATGTCTATCTAGGTGATATGTCTGTCTAGGTGATATGTCTGTCTGGGTGATATTTCTGTCTGGATGATATGTCTGTCTGGGTGATATGACTGTCTAGGTGATATGACTGTCTAGGTTATATGGCTGTCTGGGTGATATGTCTGTCTAGGTGATATCGCTGTCTAGGTGATATGTCTGTCTAGGTGATATGTCTGTCTGGGTGATATGTCTGTCTAGGTGATATGTTTGTCTAGGTGATATGTCTGTCTAGGTGATATGTCTGTCTGGGTGATATGTCTGTCTAGGTGATATGTCTGTCTAGGTGATATGTCTGTCTAGGTGATATGTCTGTCTAGGTGATATCACTGTCTAGGTGATATGTCTGTCTAGGTGATGTGTCTGTCGGGGTGATATGTCTGTCTGTCTAGGTGATGTGTATGTCTAGGTGATATGTCTGTCTAAGTGATATGTCTGCCTAGGTTATGTGTCTGTCTAGGTGATATGTCTGTCTGGGTAATGTGTCTGTCTAGGTGATATGACTGTTTAGGTGACATGTCTATCTAGGTGATGTGTCTGTCTGGGTGATATGTCTGTCTGGGTGATACGTCTGTCTAGGTGATATGTCTGTCTAGGTGATATGTCCTGTCTGGGTGATGTGTCTGTCTAGGCGATGGTGTCTGTCTAGGTGATATGTCTGTCTGGGTGATATGTCTGTCTAGGTGATATGTGTGTCTAGGTGACATGTCTGTCTAGGGGATATGTCTGTCTAGGTGATGTGTCGAGTTCTTGAAACGCGTCTACTTTGCGATGTCTGCTACTTAGCACGTCTCCTTCTCGGTGTATATGTTACTTGAAACTTCTACTGTGCGATGTCTGGTGCTTGACACGTCTAACTTCGCGATGATCTTACTTGTCAGGTCTACTTTGTGACGTTTGGGATTTGTACACCTGATTATGCGTGGTAATTAATATTTCTATTAATGTTATTTCACTATTTGTACACAGTGTCTTGAACTTCAAGTCTCGTGATTTCAACGAGATCGCGGCAGCCATTCGCGTTATTCACAATGCTGATTTGGCCTGCGAGTAAAGTTTAAAAACCCTGCTTTAAATACATAGTACTCGCCATGTCGTTCTCTGCTATCTAAGTACTATGTTGTTTCTCGATTATTTATTACATAAGGAACGCACATAAGTTATTGAATAGATAAATTTTAAAACAACTAGCTAGATTGTTTTAGTAGACAATTCAATTATTATGTGGTCATAAAGTACGGCCACCTGCGCGTCGGAACGAATATTACGTCCGGAGAGGATGGCGCGTTATATATAATTACATCACAAATTACACAAATGATTGTTTTGAAATTATAAATCACTAGACTGTAGAACTGGTGTGTCGATCTGCTGACATATTCGTATGTCTACCTCCATCCGGGTATGTCCATCCCAAATATATTTACATGATTTACTTTTGTCAAGGGAACACGATATGACGCAATATTCAAGAATAATTAGTTTGCCATATTTGCTTTCATTATATGACTATCTTATTAAACAGAAAACAAAAATTGTGTAGTGATTTCCTAGTATATCTGCATATTATATACAGTGTATTTGTTAAAGGAAATGTTGTTGAAATAAACATATACTCAAGTAATGCGCAGCCCTATGTGTAGCTCGTTTTAGCGTTCTCATACGAGCTGGAATGCATGCACGCTGGCACTGGACGTTTGTAAAATTCATTTTTCGTCAGGCTGAAGCTGCTTAAATTAGGTTTATACGAGTAAAAAGGCGTCCATAATGAAACTCAATTAAATCTATTCACAACTCTTGAAGTATTATATATTTATGTCCATACATGCATTCAGCTCTACGAACGCGACCTAGAAGATTACCACACGATTTGGTGCCACAATTTCTGTTTTAAGATTTGTTCTGTACATTAATTATACAGCTACAGTTGACAATGAGATTTACGGGCCGCTAAAACTGTATTTGGTGGACATTTGTATAATATCATACAGTACACGTGTATTGCATTACCTTATATCATAAACAACACGTCCATCTGGATACAACTTTATGCCCTTATTTGCAACTGTTACTTGGTGTAGATATCCCTCTTTGACATTGACGAAATATATATCTGGTGTCCACACTCTCTCCAACAATGCAGTTCCAGTGCGAATTAAAAATGGTTGGGTGCCATTAAAGATTAATCTAGGATCTCTCCACTCTATTGGTAAAAATATAGTTGCTGCATAGTCCTGAAATGGAAAGAAAATCAAGCTTTCTCTAATATATATATATTGATTTCCTCCTAGGCCTTCACACTTAGGGCGCCACCAGGGGTGCACTACATATACGCTATATGCCGGGAGTTATCATGTATGATATTGTGGGAGACCTTGCGTAATCATATCAAGCCGGTTGCAGGTATGTGCTGTGTACTCACGTGCCGTGACTGTTTATATTCACGTTCTTGCCTTATTTCATAATACTATATTCTAACTTGTTTTACTACCCCCCTCCATTATGTAAAATCTACATTTTACTGTATATGTTTACAAGTTAAAAGTGCTGTCATGAATTTGTTTTCGCGTATCTGTTAACCGACTTAATTAGTTGATTGTTAGCTGAATTGCTGTGTTATGTCTGTCATCGTTCAGGCCTATTTGAAGTTTTGGACGGAACTTGGCTCAGTGATTTGGAACTAATTACGAGATATCCGTCGCGATTCTGACAGTTGGTATTCATAGTTATTAATGTAGTGAACGATTAATCAAAAGATATGACGTATTCAGTACTTAGTGTGATTGGCTTTATGATTGAAGGTTACGCCCTAGAGTCTTTTTACTGTTTTGTAATTGGTTAGAGTTTTGAAAATGAATAAAGAGAGTTTGAGTTGGTCTTGGCGAAAACTCCACGACAGACGCAGTAGAGAGAGTGCAGTCCTGGAGAGTCGAGTCGAATCCTGGAGAGACTTGGGGCGAGCCTTGACGCAGTCTAAAAGAGTTTTGGGTCAGCCTTGTGACAGTCTTGGGGATTTTTTCCCAGGGCGCCGTGTCTGATAGAGTGCTCGATTGACCGACTAAGACGAGAGCTGAAACGTATTTCGTTGTGTGCGTCTTATTTGACTGTAAAGTTAAAGTGACTTTCCCGATCCCGTACCTCAAGGGGACGCGATAGAGAGACGAGACGAGATTCCCCCCTGACAAGTGTGGAGAACCCGAGAGGAAAAGAATTACCCCCGTGATAGTGCATTCAATATAGCATGACATTGATATATGGCGGGGCACATGTGAAGCCAGATTAACTCACTCTTTTCAAAACGCCTGACTTCACTTCCCAGTGCCTTACGATTTCAAAATCTTTCTCTAACTGATTTGATCATGTGTTCAAGTTGTTCTATGCGTACAAGTCAGTAATCGAAAGAATATAATCACTTTTTAGTTTAGTGGAATGTGTGAGTATGAGGGATATGTTGATTTTAATATAGTGCTACGTCACACTAGCAATTGATGAGTGTCCTAATGCCATATTGAATTATATTAAAGTCACAATAAATAAAGATATCATTTAATGCCGAAAATGATCGAACGACTGACAGTTAGAATGACATTCGATTTACTTCACTCGAGATAAGGATGTATTAAATATGCAAACAACAATTCGGGTTAGAAGGCGTGGGACATTCAGTGATAACAGAAATGAGCTTTGGGACTAGCTAATTATTATGTGATGTGTGTTCAATATTTATGATAAAGACGTGTTTCCATGTATTTTCACAGAGTGGAAAAACGTTAGCATTTACATATATGACAATGTACGTCACGTGACACAACATGTGAAATAATGTGTTTTAACACTGATGCATCTTAGCCTACATTGTATAAATTTAATGGTGGTAAACTTACCATGGAAACTTCAGATAAAGAATGGATACTTGTGATGAATATAGATACGGATATATTGACTGGTGGACCTGACAAAGCAGTATCACAGAGATTAGTATTCTGTTATTAAATGATAAAAAAATTACAACAACCAACTTATGTGATGCAATTGGCTAAGAAGAATCAGGTATGCGTTACATAAGCATGGCAATCGATGTGCCAATAATAAAATAACAATTTGTACAACCACGAATTAAGCGATATTCAAAACACGTCAGTTATTTCATCTCAATAGATGTTATAATAACTTCATCAACTCTCCATAAACATGTGTGTTAATGAGTTCGTTACTTGTACTTAAATAGAGATGATTTTTTAATTTTTTTTGTTTTTTTGTCTTTATATTCTTCTCTCTAATAGTATAATTACACAAATATTCATCGTGAGTGAAGTTGTTTGTTATATGTGGAGAATATAGTTATTTTCTATTATGACAGCATAAATGCACTGCCATAATATTCAGACGAAGATTGATTGATTGATTGATTGATTGATGAATGAACTAACATCCGCAATAAACGTTTGTGAACGAAATATTCACATTAGCATAACCAGTATTACGTAACTACTCACCACCAGCATTGGGGCGCATTTGTTCATCGTAGTCAACGGTAGATATTATATTAAGTAGCTGATCTGCATATCTGTAAGTTAAAATAATTTTGTGCCTAATTAAACACGATCATTTTATAAGAACTAATATGACATACATACACACATACATGTATAATAAATAAAACTAAGGTAAGGAATACAAGACAGTGGGGACAATGTGGACATTCTATGCATAATTGATTGATTTTGAAAGGTAGATCAGTTAACAATTTCAGTGTCACGGTTCAAGGTCAAACTAACATAGAACGTGTCAGGGGAATTTATGATTAGTTTAAATTTAAACAAATCATTTGCGCCGGTGCAATTATTGTCTTCTTGTGAGCCAAACGAAACGTAAAACTATGATGGGAGATATAGTAGTTTATTGTACACGATTCAATTTATGTGATGGTACAGTAAAAGGTAGTATCAGGGATTATAATATAGTTAGAAGAATATAGTTCATGTACGTTCTTTACAAAATTGAAAAATGGTAATAGCTTTATCGGACATCAAGCATTGTCCCCGAATTATATTATGTTAAAAACATTAAAATGCACTTCGGGGTTGAACAAAAAGTTACTTTTACATGTTTAGACACTGTCACATTGCATCAGATTATAGACAGGTGAGACATGGACATTCTATGATGATGGTGGATCAGAATGACATATTTATACAAGAGATGCTGACCATAAGTTGATTTGAACAATTAATGTTATTTATTTAAAACTCAGTAGCATGTTTCTTCGTTTTTACACTAACAACTGAACTAGTTGTTGGGACATTGCCTTCACATGCTTGCCACGACCACTGATGCTCATATTAAATGAGTGTTTCGATAATGGAATTAATCGCGAGAAAGTCATATTCTACTTTGAGAGATTTGTTCTCCTTCCTCGCCACAAGTATTAGTATATATAATATTAACTGCCTATAGTTACTATGGTTACTCACAGACCCAAATCCTTAGCATGTATGCACTCTGGGCAAACATTGAAATTGTCACATGGATAGAAAACAGAAGAATTACTCACCGGCAATTTGCAGTATTGCTGGCAGCGAAAATAATAACTACGATGAAGTGATAAGTAATCATTATGACACAGGAAAAATGGTTGGTGATTACATTATGACTGAAACTACATGTAACATGTCTTATACAGTGCAGTCAGGGTTGAGATCACAAGTTAATTAAAATCAACTGTACTATCACCTACCTAGCAGAATGATAAAAATAACACAACCCCTTAACATCTGTAAAATAAACATAACATAACACAGATGTCTGTATACTTGCTCTACAAGACATTGGTGACGTTGTAATATCACAACTATGATGCTTAAGGTATCGAACTACCAACTATATTTCAATGGACAAAAATGTCTTTTAAATTTTAAAGTTCCGGCCAGAAAAAAATTATACATATTATTAAAAACAATTAAATTTAAATGTCTACAGAATGGAATGTTCCACTTGTCAATGGCATTAATCAATAATAATGTTTACTTGTTAATCATCAGACCGGAAGTTACGAGTTAATATATTCATGACATAAACCAATAAATAAAGTGTTTAACATTCTACAATACATTGCACCAAACAAGGGGGCTGGTAATTTGTTAACGTTGCCTGTCAAGCGAATGTAAATATACCACAAATTTAGGTTTAAAAATTAATATTTCTTAAATGTTATAAGATGATGTACAAATCTCTCGATGACGAAGCAAAAATTAAGATTCGATACCTTAATTAATTCAGCAGGACAAATGAACATTGGATGGTACAAGGTCCGTACAACCTGTAGGAAATAACAAACTAAAAGGTTTTCAAGGAAAAAAAACATTTTATAAGCGGCAAATATCAGCATATACAACGATGCCCAATAATAAAATATTTTTATAAGTCATCTAGCAACGATTCGCTTATGTAACGTCTATGTTACCTGGTTAATTGAACGCCATGTCGTTCAAAATGATAACCACGTTTGCTTGTGTAGTCGTTCATCGTTCCTGATTAACCTGCTGATTGATTTTAGCAAGACATGCAATATTTAAATTAGGAATTACATTTGGTTATCTATAAGTAATTAGAGGTTAATCAGATGTTATTACGAATGGCAAGGTCGTGGAGATAAAATCCCTTTGAGAAAATGTGCATATTTTACAACAAGTAACTATGCTATTCTCTTCCATGAGGTCATAAAGGCGCTACAAATTACCCAGGGACATCTATTAACTCTCATTACAACATGCTAGCGCTACATAGGTTGTGGGTTTCGTGAATTGCATGTGCAATCTAGAGTCAGTTTCATGATACGACAGATAGAAATCCTGGATTCAGCCAATCAGAAGACTAGATATAGATCAAACATATATTTTAAGTTCAATGTTTTAATATGTTGAGATAATTAAATGATATCACTTTAACATCAGCGGAAGAATTTGCAATTATTTTGGATTGTATATAGTTAATGAAGACAATACAAGTCCTCGTGAGTTTACTTGTATAACCTCAAATAGTGTGGTTGGCTACTGTCTTCTACCAACGCATCCTTTAGTCATTTAATTGTTTTTGACATAGATGTGAAATTTGGCCATTTACTATGAGTATGCTCATAACGCCATGTGGCCAATTATAGTTCAACTAATCAGATACATAGAGGCAAATGGATGGACTATGCAAAGCTTTACGATGATATCGACACAAGTAATTACAGACATTTCCGGAGTTACTAACACATGCGTTGCCAGTACCATCACGCGTTTCAAGTACATCTAACAAGAAGGCTCTGCAATTTGTAGCGAATCAGTGGTGTTGAGATGATCTTGACAGATTGATTGTTAATGGAAGACCACCTGATAGTTTGCCAAATGTGTTGGATCTGTTAGCAGAACGATGTTCTCAGGGCGCTTATGAATAACAATTATTGGCAGAGGAGTACCCAATAAATCAGATTTTTAGCAGGAAAAAGGTAGTATCCATTAAATATATATAACACAACTCAATATGATTACTCACTACTGATGGGAAATTGAATTGTCTCAACAAGGTGCTAATGATTACCACGGACAGTACCTTGGGTATACTGAAAATCTTAGATGGAACATCTAGCAACCAACTGCGACTACACTGAATATCAGAGGAATGTACATGAATTTAATTAACAATTATAGTATTTCCGGCTATTTTAGCAACATTTCGACTTTTTCGGCGAAAAACGTCAATTTTTGGGTCCAGTTTTCAATTGACTGCGGAGCACTCCCAACCACCCAAACTTCCAGGCGAGTACCCCCCCCCCCCCGGGCATCAAACTTACTGGCATTAGTAGGAACCAATTATATGCGATGTCTCCTTTTTTTTGCTATCCTGCTTACTAATTTCCATGAAATTAAGTGGATTATAATTCAGAGAAACATCAGGAAATGGAAACAAATGAAAGCATCAGTCCATATATTTACTTGTAACACTTAAAGAAACCATGAGTGTGGCACAATGTTGATTCATTGCATATTTCTTGTTACACATAATCCATCACGTGTTTGAATTTGTGTTTTAGAAATAAAGCCTATAATTACAGAATCGAAAGTGGGTGGGTCTGAGGGCCCTATCAATTTCAGAATGTAAGAGCTGTGGTTAAATAAAAACTTGCTTTTTTTGTCTAACAGTTACACATGTTTTCTTTCAGGCAACCAATGGACCAAATGTCAGAATAACAACTATAGTTCATGTCAAAGATTGCGATCACATCGCTACCGTGGACGACCCATTGGCATAGTTCAAGTGTACAATGAAAGATAAACTGCAAACGGTTGCACATCATCAAGTTAAGGGGTCTCTCCATACTAGACTGTGTGAATTCCTTAGGGTAGTATAAAATGATCAATGGTGATGCAGGAAAAGTTAAAATGGTATTAAGTGGGAATTATAACCAGGTCGTTGCCTTGTCATTCATAAAATATGTTTCGAAAATGTATCACAAATTCGGATGTAATATGAAATTAATACTGCGGATTA
Organism: Saccoglossus kowalevskii; assembly: GCF_978046115.1. Lineage (NCBI taxonomy): Eukaryota > Metazoa > Hemichordata > Enteropneusta > Harrimaniidae > Saccoglossus > Saccoglossus kowalevskii. The sequence goes on along the minus strand of NC_140643.1, from coordinate 12,486,318 downwards.
ACTTCGAAGCGAATTGGAAAACATTGTCAAAAAGCGTAATTAAACTTGCACTTCCTTAATCAAAAGCTGAATTACTTTGGTCATAAATTTGGATATTAATTGCTAGTCCAAGGCTCATAAACTGTTACCAGTTTTCCTAGGACTGTTTAATTTCCAAAGTTATTTAATTACGTATAACTATCCAATGTTCCAGTATTTTCTTCAAATTACCTACACCTATGTAGTACGTCAGCTAATACGTCTTACGTTCACAACAAGTAAGCAATACTTTTAGAAAACATCATTTACAGGCGCAAAATGACGCAGTTATTGTATTATGCCCAGTTATAATCTTTCCTGTAAAGATTTATTATCGCTAGTATGACGTCACAATTATATGGATTGGTGAACGCAATGACATTAAAAACGACAACTCTGTTTGTTTTATAAATTTCTACTCAAACTCAAAACTCAAATATTTCATTTATAATGAACGCAATTTTATTTAGTGTTAGTGTTTTATTATAAGTTTGATAAACCCACGCCTATACAATCGCAAAAATCCCGAGAGAGAACTTGGAATATTATTAGTGCTTTTAAAATGCTTGTTTTTCAACATTTGTTTTTAAAAAAGATGCAGTTTCATGTGCACTCGTAGCCCATGAAAAATATGTTTTTGTATTTTTATATGGCACATTCGGGGCTCTGTCACAAGTAGAACTTAATGAAAAAATGCTTAAATTACTTAATAAAGTTTTTACGATTACCAAACATAAATAAATAAATAAATAAATAAATAAATAAATAAATAAATAAATAAATAAATAAATAAATAAATAAATAAATAAATAAATAAATAAATAAATAAATAAATAAAATAATATATGTGAAAAAAACTAATTATATTCAAAAAAAGCCCATACTTGGAACTTATTTTAATAAGATTGGAGTGATGCGTACATTACCCTATGCCACAGATTCCGTCTAACATCACTTCAAATTACACGTATATTTTTATACAATTCTAAATTCTTATTATATTAAACTACACGTGCTGACACAGAGTAACTCTACTGATCGTCTACGTTGCATAACGTCTGTACGAACATGAAATAAGAAATGTACATTTTTATCACGAACGCAGTCATTATTAACACAATCTGTCATAGACAAATTATTAATTTTTTTTGACAATTATAATCATTTTTAGCGTGGAATATGTAACATTTTATTTACTAATCCCTTGCTGTGTTGCTTGTGTGAATGTGTACTGTTTTTTATTTATAAAATTATTTCACTTTTATTTGTGTTTGTTATTAATGATAATTTATATTTTAAACGGATACTGAGATAATACTGAGGATATTGAGGTAATATGGTAATAATTAACACTGTTGTCAGCTTTTTTACCATTTTCAGGTGTCAATTTAGTAGTCACTAGTCTACAGTTACTCGGTCTATAGATCACCAGTGCCTGACAATAAATGATCTACTCCCGAGTTTAACAGCTGACGCCATTAAAGTGAGCCCTCACATTCGATACCCGGAAGCTTCTCTGAAAGTACAAACGGTGTACAAACCTCCTTCACAGCTACAAAGTAATTCAACATCTCGTCGATTGGTGTTTGTGTCGAAGAGCAGCATAAAAATGTAAATTCGTTCATAACTGATAATCTGATATTTGGGTAAAATCCCAAAAATGTTTGTTTCCATGCAGAAAAATACAGTGACTGCCATCGGCGTGAATGCCAGGGTGTACAAAAGGGGACAACTTTGCCGTTAGACCAGAATCAAAATAAATTGTCATTAAAAATACCAATATTTCAATATTTTCCAGAGTTCTTAGGCGTCCGTGCGTCTTTTTGTACATGATTCATAAAACAAAATTACTAATAAAAGGAAATATCGATTCGAAAAATTCCCGTCAAATTATTGTTATGATTTAGCAAAACATTTAAGGCAGTTCGTTTGATATGTACTCGCTCTCAGTTCTAACAGATTATCCCGACCGTCAAAATATGTATGCATGGTTATGTGCTAATTCAAAACCGCGAGATTTTCAACCCCGAATTAAAATTTATTTTAAATAGTTTGACCCAGTAAAGCACCAGGCGCAACTTTTAGTATAAAGCTCGTAAATTTCATTTTCATTATACTATTTCGAGTTTATTTTGTTGCTGGTATGACATATGGTATTTCGTTGGATAGCTATATTTGGCTGTTGATATCAACAACCATACCATAGACCAAAGCAAACACAAATAGTATAATAATTAGCATGTATAGGATAAAAACTGAATAGAATAACTATTCTCAGCTATAATATCTAACCCTAGATAACATGACGATGCAGCAGGCCAAGATATTTTAGCATGTGGGGGGGGGGCGACCAAGTGATAGTAGCATTGACGATCTAACTCTAAATATATCATGTGACTCAAAAGCCAATGACTGAAACCGACTTCCAGGTCGCTATCAATTATTTTAACAAAGATAGTTTTGAAGTTTTATTTCTCACTTTCCGTATCCGAAATTCCGCTAGCACTACGACATGTCAATGAATATAGCTCATTAAACCACCAACCACACTCGGTTACACATAAGTATCGTTCACGCGCAGCTCCAGCACGGGCTAAGGGGTCAAATACCTTAGCCCGTGCTAAGAGAACATGCGTGTACGCTTAGCATGGGCTATGAAATGCTAAGTACGGATTAAATATTAACCCATACTTCTTGTAGTGTGAACACTACTACAGGTTACACACAGTACTTATTACCCCCTATAAAACAATGTTATGATTCTATTGCCTGGACACATTTAAGCAGAATATACTTAGTATTCCCTGTAGAATCGATGTATTCTGATTACTACGTATAATATACACGATTCGGTTCATCGACCACAGTGCACTGCCGTGGGCAACACTACCATTAGTATTATTCATAATTTACGGAGGTAGAGATTGAATACTGGCAAGCATTTTCTATCAACCGGAAACAAAATCAATATATCATATCATCAGACGACACCGGTAATCGACGATAAAATTATATCGTAAATTGTGTGAATAAATATACTAAAGTCGCACTATATGAAGTTTACTGCTGTATTCTCTGCAATGACATGTACATTGAAGTTATCATATTCTGAAGTTATTCTGAGTTATTCGCCTACCTGGCATTCCCATCTCACGCGCACAATAATAACACACGATAAATAAAAATTAACATATGTTTCTAAATTTACCGATTACTATACTTGCAATGGTAGTAACGACACAAGTCATGGAGCAGTAGAATAACGTTTCGCCTTTCACAGCGTAAGTTATGTAAATCGCGAAGCTCTGAGGTATAGACCATTTTTTAACTTTCAGTCTGTTTTTGATCATGTAATTTCATTGATGTATCCATAATCATTTTTTTTTTAATCGTGAAAACGTTATTGCGACACGAGATATTTTGCAGCACACATTCATTATAGGCAAAAACCAAAAAGAATAGGCTTAATAATGTGAACTTATTATTTTTACTAGGTTTTAATTTTGCTGATAACTGGAATTTCGTAATTAAATGCACGAATACATGTCAAATCAAAACAGAACTCAATGTTTCATTTTAAAAATTGAAGTTTAAATCCAGCGAACACGCTCAAAATATCGAAACATTGAAACAAAATACAAATTAATGGAAACTTAATGATCTTACAGTCTTACAAATATAATTGTTCAAACAATATTAATTCAGAAATCAATTTAAATGGATTTTATTTCCAGACTGTTTTCAATTCAACTGTTGATACTCGTAGTTGTAGTAACGGCATATTACTGATGACGTCATGGCGGACGAAGAAGACATCGGAAAACTATTAATTGAAGCGGTATTAAGGAGTGATGCTAACGCCGCAGTACAATTGCTGACAGTAAGTAATTGTCATGTTCACGTATGTTGTCGTTTAATAGTTGTGACGTGTTTTTTTTCAATAATAATAATATACAGATAATAGTTCAAGTAAATGCGGGTCAGGTATGTTTATGTTCAATTCAACTGAATTTGGTTTAACGTTTTTAGCAATGGTGATGGCCATTCGGCGGATATTACCTCGTCTAGTCTTAACTAAGATTAAAATAACACATTAAATGATAACTAAAATCGTACTCTATAACATCACTGCATGACCTGTTAATATTTGTCACAAAATCCTGAGAAAGGTTTATTCGGACGGCTAAGTTGGTTGTATACACTAGACAGTGACCGTACGAGTATTGATCAAGCCTTAAAACGAGGTTACATGTTACTGTCGTGATCATACATAATGCCGCGGACACGGATAACACATACACCACACATTTTACGGTGTTTCTGTAGATAATTTACACTGTTGGCGTGTAGTATAAATATTAAGGTAGCTATGTAATGTATTATTTGTATATTTTGTGGCGTACAGGAAAGAGGTGTAAACACAGATTTGCGATTAGAGCGCAATGGATTAATAAAACCCATTCTGCAACTAGCAGCGGAGAATAACGACTATGCAATGGTGAAACTATTACTTGAGCACGGATCTCCGCTACTTTCAAATCCCGCTTTCCCTGGAGGTAAGAGTAGAAGGTTTGATTGCCTTTATATAGTTATGTATATAAAGGTGGTTTGCACAATACAATTATATTTATGATGTAAGCGACAAAGAATATTTGTCAGATATAAATTAAGTTTTCCAATTTTAAGGATTTTTGTTGTAAATTCAACAGGTTTCAAAGAAGATATCTTAACAGGTCGAACACGAATTGATGTGTACAAGTCACTATGTAGTCCTCCCTATATAATATTCACTAAGGACGATCCGTTAACAAGGGTGTTTGAACTATGCAAAGAGATGTCGAAGCTGATGAATAGCCACGCAGTGAAGAACACTTCTAAAGTATGAGAAAATAATATGATTTGTTATGTTCCATGCCGCTACATAGATTTAAGTGTCAGTCGCTTTCAAACCATCAATCTACCTATACATACATACCACGTACCTAGCGAGTTCGTGGTGGTTTACAGACGCTTAAACAGTTGGGCGACAGAGACACTATGTGGTTGGCTCATTGAACGACTGTTTCCAAGTTAACAACATTATTAATGTTCGAAATATTCTGCGAATACTTCGCCTTAGGGTCACGTATTGATGTGCAAATGTTAATCGAGTACACGTAAACATAAATTCGATTTGTAAAAGTTTATTGTCAATTACAGGTATAAACAATATTGGAGTATTGCCAGTATGTTTGGTGTGCGTCTAAACGTGTTTTATATGTGCCCGTTGACACTGGTCAGCCGATGTGACAATATTTAAACAATAAGTTCAATTTTCAATTATATTTAAAACGTCACATTTGCGTAACGCCTATTGTTTGAATTAAAGGGTTCTACGCGACACCTGCAACCTGCAATGTTAAATACATTGTTTGGTTTTATTTAAACAAAATTAGAACGCGACGAATGTGACGCTTTCGAAATACTGCCATTTAGAAATAGGACAATGTGGGAATTAAAAATCTTAAACACATTTTAAGAAAATAAAAACTGTCATTTCATTCTAGATATACTACTCGACATTGGTTCAGCAGTTGAAATTATTTGCCGTTGAAATACTGGAATGCTGTTATAATTCGGAAGAGGTGTCAATTTTACTGAAAGGAAAGCCATGTAAAAATAGACCATTGAGTAATATATTGGATGTTGACCAGTATCATTTGGCTGTACGGGCCATTGAAAGTGATCAAAAAGAGGTGATAGTCCATTTGCCGTTCACTGCGAGATCCCACGTTACGCGTGAAATGCAACGTAAAAACAGGACAAACAAAAGTCATAGGATTCGACGGACGGGAAAATATTTGTCGGGTATTTTCCACGCCCATTCATGTGCAATACACATTTAATGATGGTAAATTTTAATGAAGTAGGGGTATCTCAACACTACATTTCCCTCTCAAAGATTAATATTCCGACATTGAGCTTTACAAATGATATTCAAATTCCAAATCAAATCGATCATGTTTTGCGGCTGACGCGCGGCCCACGCCTTTCACGTAATACGCGAGATCTCACAGTGAACAGAAAACAACCTATTCAGGAGTTGTTGTTTTTTTATTTCACAGTTCAGCACTGCAATATTTGACCGCAACATTTCTCCAACCGTGAACTGAAAGTGAAATACATTTCATTTATATGTATTAGATAAATCAAAGTCGGCATGTAGAAATCACCAGTGCGAAGCTGAATAACATATAGCAATTTGTTACATGATCTGGGTTACCGGCACTACGAAATATATAATAATTCAAGACATTGTTACCATAGCGACATCATTTACAACACAGTGTTCACAACAGCATGCTTCGTATGGTCTGATCAATTACGTCATTACGTGGGCATAACTATAACTATGCTCGGCTGTTTCTGAGCAGGACAATGATCTCTCTGTTACACCATGGAAGTGTTACAATATTAATGTGGCGATAGCCACCTCATATATTATCGTTCAGTTTTATTATTCCTTGACTGACTTCCACTTGTATCTACGCATCCATCTATTCTTGATTCCACTGCATGTAACCGTTCAATGGGGCGCGTCGAATTAAAAAAAATATCATTATTAAGATTTATTTCTTGTCTACGAATATTCAATAAATGAAGTTCGATGATTTGATAGTGTTTGAATTCTAGGGTAGACGCAAGACTTATATGTCTATTAGATATTGTTTAATCACGTTACTTTTTATGTAGTTTATAGGACATTACTACAGCCAAGACGTGTTGAAGAACGGATGGGAAATGGGTCAGCCTACATGGTCACAAAGGGATGGGGTCTGGTGGTCTATACTATATTGGTCGTACTGTATCATGGTGTTCGGGGTGTTACAAATACCCTTTGGTATTATCTACATTTTCGCTCCATGCTGTCCGATCAGTCAACTGATAAACAACCCAAAAGGAAGATTTATAATGCGTGCATTTGCACATGCCGTGTTTCTTATTTCTATGATTGTGTTCGATCTTTTGCACTCGTTAGATCCCACAGTTGATGTTGATTTAATGTTTTACATAGCAATATCGGTTATATTCATATGGATACTTGCATTATTATATGAAGAAGTTCTACAATGCTACCAAATCGGAACTCATAATTACTTCAGTGATATTGTGAATATTTTCGACATAGTTATAAAGATGTCGTTCTTGGCGATCACATGTATTCAGGCTAAATTCGTAGGAACAGCCACATACAGATACACGATCTTACCAGTATTCATCGATTGCTGGTATTCAATTATATGTGTCTTTGCCTGTATCCGTTATATGGAGAACTTGTTTTTAGTGGAGTTTGTTGGACCTATGCTGTTCCATTTCTCCAATATGGCAACTGATGTCGCACGTTTCATTTGTATCTTTCTAATTGTGTGTATTACGTTTGTATTTGGATTATACAATTTATATAATGATACTGGAACGGACGGCTCTTTTACGAGGTGAGTATTTGGGGGAAAACGGTGTTTTTAAATACTGTACTTCAAATACTAGTATAACCCTTTCGAAAAATGCGCTAGCCTCACTCACTCTCCTCTCCCCACAATATGACACAGGAAACGCACAGTTGAAGTCAATAAACTGGAAATAGGGTCGGCGTGGCTTAAATAAATTGGTTGGATTTCTGAGATTTGATTTTCGTTCATCAACCTATTCGATTTTTTCATTTGAAAAGTTGCCTGACAAGGGAAACACATTCCTTGGCATTTCGCAGATGTCTCAATTTTAACAGTGAGTGGTATGTGTCGATTTGTAGGTGATATTGATGTTGAAAATGATGTATTTTGTTACAAATAATAATTTCATTTATTTCAATTCTACCTATAGCCTAGAGACAACGATTACATCACTACTTGGTAGTGTGTTTGGTAGTACTGTTTCCGATAGCTCTCTAGAAGTGTCATTGGAATTCAACGTTAGTGCAAAGTTTAACCAGGATGCTTCTGAGGTGTATTCTACGCTTGGATTTACTCTTTATGCAGTATTCTGTCTGATTTCCATTTTAGTATTAGTAAACCTTTGTATTGCAATGATGTCTGATACATATGCTAGACTACAGGTGAGTTTAGTAATTCGTGCCGAATGGAAGTCAAATATATGAATGCACGACATGAGTGCATTATCTGACTTCCGACACGTCACGTTTCGAACTTTTTTTATTGTTTAGTACAACATTCACACATTAACGATATCGCAATGAAAGACGTTATGATGCATACTCAGCTTATGAATATTCATGACTACATTTTGAATGTGATAAGGTAGAACAAAAGACAAGATATTGGCCGACAAAATATAGTTTGTATTATAATTGCACATACAATATTGCTTAATTCTAGAATGATGGGTAATTACTATCAACTAGTGACTAGTACAAGATGTTGTTATTCATTCACTAGGAGCGAGTCGATATTGAGTGGAAATTCAAGCGAACAAAAATGTGGTTACATTATTTTTCGGCACCAACACTCCCGCCACCATTAAATTTAATACCAACGGGCTACTGTTTGGTACAGATGTGTTTGAGAGTGTGTTCATTTCGAAGAAGCCCACGTGGTAACAAGGTACGAACAGTTTTAAAGGAGTTCACTTTTACGGATACTTGAGAAAAGCCAGACGATTTATCAGATGTCACATTATTATAACGGTGACGTTAAGATTGAATAATATTGTAAAATTCACATACTATTCTTACAATGCAATTATATCAACATGTCTTTGCTACATATTTATCACCGTGAGTACGAGTTCTCATTCATGTTTACCATTAGTGCCATTCCTACATCTATATACGACATCAAAGCAAACTTTGTATTTTTAGCTTGCTTACTGGTAGCATATCAGTGACAACTAATAAACGTCCTTCTATTACCATTTACTAAGGTATTCCCCAATGGCTAAGTGAACACACTAGAATACAGCCGACAATCCATATAAATTCACACATCCACCTTCCACACTTCATTATTTACACACTGCTACTCAATATGTCTGATGCTGTTCCTGAAATTATTTTGTGTTTTACATTAGAAAAGTAGTTTGTGTTGTGGCTCCGAGAGTGCATTGTGCAAATGTGTTGTAAGTATATGTGTGTGAAATGTTTCTTTAGAAATACTGGGTGGATTGGAATTAAATTTGGTACAAATTTTATTATAAACATTATACCTGCTTATGCTTGTACCACCTATGATTAATTAATACCTTTTACTTATCTTTTTGTTCATTTTATGTCCGCTAGATTAATTAAAAGTTGATACGTGCTAATGTGTGTGTAGTTGAATGTCGACATTTTGTTTAATATGTACATATAAATTAGTTTATTTGCATAATGATTTACTGATATTAGCATGGGCCTTAGGTATATTCGCTGCCGTTTACTCAGAAATATTTAATACATGCATATATTGAGTGTATGATTGAATGTCTAACACTTGTTTTGAACTAATCTGCACAAAATAATTTGTGAACAATTTAGCATGTTGTTTTTTTTTTGTGGGATTTTTTTTTGTAAATTTGGTTGTGTGGTAAGAATATTGAATTCACTAAATTAATGTTAATGAATGTATAATTGTTTTGAGCATATTCACATCCCATCTTTTGCAGAGGACGGCAAGTAACACCAATTCGGCGAAGCAACAAACAGATGGTCTGACGTACGACAAAGTATGTAAATACCCTCAATTATTTTCAAGTGAACCATGGTTTTTATTAAAACAAATATTTGCTTCCGTTTTTATCATTATACCTTATGTTTGGCAGTCAATGTTCCATAATTATATACATTAATTAATTAATTAATTAACAGTGGAATACATTTTGTGTGTATACAATATAAATACAAACTTATATTCTTCGATATTTCGAAATTACTTCACCCAATAGATGTTTGAGAATGAGTCTTGATCGTTTGAATATGATTTAGATATGCTGCAATAGAAAAGTTAGCTTATGCTCGTCTCATTTCCCCTCTGTTGAAACGTGTCGGGTCCATTAAAATGACAACAAGAAGTGTGTGGTCCCATGTGACATCTTTCGAGATGAGCTGACGAAGTCGTCAACAGAACAGTTCTTCATTTTTATTTTTAAATGTAGGACAACAGACAGAGTGTCAAGCCAATGTTTAGAAGGGTTTTGATTATGCCACAATTTCAGTGCCGTCGTTGAATTTTTAGTTTTATTTATAATTGGTCTAGAAGAGCAAACCTAGTTGCTTTTTCAAACCATTGACAAATTTCAAACAAACTACAAGTATAAGTAGTACAGCAACTAGGGCGTCATTTTATGATGTAACTGTTTAAAAAACGTCTTTTTACAATTTCAGTGCAACATTATGAGTCATGCAAATTTTTAGTGATTACTTTATTGACGCTATTTATACGTACAGGTAATACAAGTGCTGGTGGATCGTTATCTTTACAAGATCAATCCTGCATTAAATAGGAGGTATAACAAAACTGGAATTCTGAACCCGAGTACCAAGAAAAGCTGCACAGATTATACAAATTATTTGTGTGATATTGAGGACGAGAACAATGTATGAAGAGGTTTATATTTGTGTGATATTGAGGACGAGAACAATGTATGAAGAGGTTTATATTTGTGTGATATTGAGGACGAGAACAATGTATGAAGAGGTTTATATACTGGTCACATGTATTGGTATGTTGGAATACGCGATATCACTTTTAATGTAAATTAAATAGTTTATATTTTCAAAACAATCGTAATCTTAAATGACAAATTATTCCCCGTAAGTTAAATACATTCCGCTTACTCCATATAATGTACCAAGATTAAGTGAGTGTTATCTTCCTGATAAAATTATTGTATGTATAAGTGCAATACAACAAGACCAACGTCCACTTTTAACTGTAAACCACTCAGCTTTTTTGTCTGGTCAAGAAGGTTCACATAGACCACGGGGGGGGGGGGGTCAATCTATATTAAAACCTTACATCATGTGCGTTCTTGCTAAAAAATAATAGGCCCCGAGGGCTGGCAGCACATTAGCCGTGGTTTCGCGGCGTTTTGGGTCCGGGAAGGTATTTTGCTTCGTCTATCACGGCTAGCAGCACATTGCAAAACCATACCCCCTATTGCGGGCGCATTGTAAATGTACAACCCCTAGAGAAGACATTTGGAAGAAAAAAAACACCCCCTATTGCAGACATATATTTGAGAACATCCTACTTCTATTACGAGCATTCTCTGCCGTTTTTTGTCACTCAAGTAGGGTGTGATCAAACAAGCTCTGGCCTAGGGTGGTGTATGGGAGTGGTTGTTGCAAGAGGGGGCCTACAGCGGGCGCAGTAACCCTGTGAGTATATTCCTGGAAACCTATTGCAGACATTTTAAAGGGGCCTATTTGCCTCCCGCGCAGGCCCGCTTAAGAAGGTGAAAAACATCCCCTTTCCCCGCTAAATTTGGAACGCACATGGGATAGTAACAGTGGCGGATCCAGCAAAATGTATTGGGGAGGGGGTCCAAGCTACGCTTAAGATATACGGACCGTAAATCGTAGAGAAGCTATGCGTAATCCAGGTGATACGAATCGTCATGCGTTTGGGGGGGCATGGCCCCCATGCCCCCCTCTGGATCCGCCACTGGGTAGTAACGGCATATAGAGTGATCCCCCCTCCCGGGACATAGACCCAGCTCTCAAACTTTGAACAGGATTGAAAGTTAACCAATATATCGGTGTGGGATAGCACGTTAGCATCATTGCACCGAAGATGTTATATAAGACAGCCAAAAAACGAAAACCCGATAACTGAGGAAATCAACACTCACTTTTGAAATTGTGTATGATGATTTCATGTAGAAACGTATCATATACGAATTTAGTCAACATGTACATGTTTTTGTGCTATCTAAACTTTGACATGTTCAGTAGCAATAAAGGTGTGTCAATTTCACGAAAACTTTTCTTATTGTGTTATTTTTTACTCTTACAAAACCTTTAAAAAGGGTAGTTCAAGCTCATAAAGGTCAAGAACACTGATTTGTTCTCATTGTAATAAAACTTATAACTGTATTAAGAAAAACACATGCAACTAATAACAGATAATTAATACGCATGAATTTTCAACCCTGAAGTAATCAGGTCTGTTGATTATCCAAAAGTACCTTTGTGGTACTCAAGATATCTGTGGAACCCCTATAAATTGGTTAATTTATGCAAATTAGGTAATTAGTAAGCAATTTTACCCTGAACTGAATATGGCTTATTCCTAAGCATCTACATGTGTATGTACAAAGTTTCATTGAATCTGATGAGTGGTTGAGATAATGATGAAGAGTAAAATATTATAGTATAATATAATAATTTATATGCAAATTAGGTCATTTATAGACACAGATTTCAACCAAAAACTAATCAGGTTTGTGCATTATCCAAAAGTATCTATTGTATCATTTTTCATTAAAATGTGTTTAATGGTACTTGAGAAAAAAGTGAAAATGCTTAAAATCTGCTAATTAATATGCCAATTAGGCAAGTAATTTGCATGGAATTCCAACAACAAAATGTATCACGTCTGAGTATAGTCCTAGAGTAAATATGTACCAAGTTTCATTGAAATCTGTTTATTAGTATATGAGATATAAGTGAGAATGCTTAAAATCTGCTAATTAATATGCCAATTAGGCAATTAATATGAATGGAATTCCAACAAAAAAATTATCACATCTGAGTATGGTCCTGGAGTAACTATGTACCAAGTTTCATTGGAATCTGTTTAATAGTATATGCGAAACAAGTGAGAATGCTTAAAAGTGGCTAATTAATATGAAACTTGTGTAATTAATATACACAGATTTAAATTAAAACCTAATCAGGTCTGTGTATCATTCCAGAGCATCTATGTACAAAGTTCCATTGAAATCTGTTTATGAGTACATGAGAAACAAGCTTAAAATCTGTTAATTGCAATTAATATGCAAATTAGTTAAATAGTATGCACAGATTTCAACCAAAAACTAATCAGGTCTGAGCAATATCCCAGAGCATCTATATACCAAGTTTCATTGAAATCTGATAATTGGTTCTTGAGATATCAGTGGAACAGACACACACACACATACATACACACACATGCAATATATAATGACCCATGAAGCATAAACACTCTTTCAAAAATCAGAATGACGAAAGTTTAATAAATATATTCCACCATACTTTACAATAACTTTACAGATACATTTGACATTCAAGCGCATTTAATAAACTGATGAAATCTAAAATACTTTTTATATAATGTTATATATTTCAGGTAAGATTGGCTTTGTGGTTATTGATTGATGTGTAGCACAGGTGTTTTGGTTACTTTCCGTCAAATGTTCTTTCAGAATACACATGGGAAAATCGCTATACCAGCAAAATAATAAGAATCTTTTCATAAGCATTTAGTTATTAAATATTTCAAAGAATATCATCTTGTACATATAGGTCACATCCACAATATATAGTGCAATTTCTTTATTCTCAATTTAATATTGTGAAACTAATCACATTTTAAACCCATCTATTGAATTATGTAAGATGCTTTCATACATATTACCAAAGAATGCTAAGTTCAAAATTTACTTTGATAGTTTACGCTTGAATCAGATTATTTTACAGATATATACATGCATATAAAAGTCACTATGATACAATTATACTTCAATACATAAATGTACAATTGCCTAGCTAGCTTGAAGCATTTCTATATGAAAGTAATCTTATTATCATTATCAAAAACAATTTTACTAACTCCATCTAAACATACATACATACACAAACCCATGCGTACATAGATATATTTGAACACGTGTATAAAACATGTTCACTCACGATGGATGTAAAATTTCCAAACATGACATACTTTACAACGACCATACTGAATGAATATTCAATTATATATAGCAGTAGTTATGAACCTTGGCCAATGAAAATGTATAATTACTTTCTTTTTTTTCAGCACCCAAATCGAAAATTTTACATGCCTGTAAATGTAATATGAATACATAGTAGATGGCACAAAAACAAAATGTATTGACATAAAGGGCGGTGGTCATCACGTCATGCTGCGTCACGTCCTGTTTGATATGGGACCCATAGCGACGTACACAGCATGTGTTTGGTTACATACAATTTTAACTTGCGCGACGACCACCGCGCTTCAATATGGGAATTGATGAACTTAAAAAAACAAAAAAACACTTGTTATATTAATGAATAATTATATAATTATTAAATTTAATATGTAGCATGAATGTAGAAGTAAATGCAATAACACTTGTACGAAACCATGAAACAGGATCATTGTCAAAAGTTGTACCTCTAATATTAAATAAAGAATTAAAGATTTAAGTTTACAATCATTTCAATTCAACAATAATTTAAATAAAGACTGAATGTGACTTCATAGTGTACAGAGAGCAAACATAATAAGTTATAATAGTGTTTTTACAAATAATATAATATAGTATGTAGGTAAATACAATAATATACAACATAAGCCACAAAAATTAAAAGATGGTAGTGTGTTTTGTCTATTCAATGATGTGCTATATTCATCTTCTCACCACCAGACTTTCTGGCCCAAATTTTCAATACTTTTTTGTTTATGTTCAATATTTCTGCAAATGAACCCTAACTTTGGAGCCAACAGACACAATTTGTGTAAATTTTCAGATTTTACTCAAAACAATTTGGCTATTTTTGTCTCAATCTTCTGAAGGAAAGAGCAGACTATAAAGGGGACCATTTTGTGAATTTGTGATGAAAAGGGGGAACTGGTTGCAAAAAGGTTAAGAATGAAATATGGATGTAATTGTTAATATCTTTCGTAGGAACTGTATGTTGATGAATACATTAAGATTTATCATGAACAAAAATGTTACTGTTTTTTCGAATGAATGCTGTTGTGTTGTAATAATTTTAGTTTATGATATATTTATATGTTAAGATAGTGACTAGGGATAAATAAATTTGTAATCAACTTGAAATTCTCTGTAACTAAGTAAATATTTAATTATTAAGTTGGGATATAGGAAAATAGTACTACCGGTATGTGCATTTCAAATCATTGTTTGCTCCAGAGATTAAGTAAACAACTAAAAAAATCTAAAAATTTCCCCCCCAAAAGTTAAACAGTTTTGTAATTAGAACATTCTACCAAACGAAATATTAATGTAATTCTTAGCAGCGAACATCCAAGCATTTTAACTGCCTGCCAACCACAGCTGGTAAAAACAACAGTTGAAAATTCTCAAAAAAAACTGTGCTTTTGGCAAGTAGTTGGGACTCTCCAGAACAGTTTAACAAGATTACCCTTACATGAGGAAACATTTATAAATTTAGTTGTTCAGGATTGTTTCATAGTTAAGTTTGTGCTGTTTTTCTCAACTTGTTGTTTTCACTGACTTTCCACTGCAGCTCATACACAACCCATAGAAATACATCATATAGTGATGTGAATCTTAGCAACATTCTTTGTCCGGTCCTCAGAATTGTTAAAAGAGATCACATCTTAATTTTTAAATTTATAAATACAATCTGAGTAGTAAGTAAAACCTGGCCGCTTGAATACTTTCATTTTTCTATAAATAATGGCGCCCTCTGTGGCAGCCATCACAATTTTGCTCAGCTTTCTAGCATTTTATTTATAAATAAACAAATAAACCAATGTACTGTGTATTTTGATTTTTTTTTAATCTGTGACCTATGAACTCTGTCTATATTTAGAATAACATGCTTGAAATCTAACAAGTATGTGATAATATTATATCTATATATCTATATACATGTATAAGCAATTATCCTTTCACAATATACATAAACTTTTATCTAGAAATAACTATGTACAAAAAATGATATTATGTAAATATAATCGTCATCACACCAGCACAAAAAATAGATATACGCATGTGTAATCACGGGCCACACAACTTGCCGACTTAACTCCATTGGAAGAGTGATTACTCTATGGTTTAGATGATATAAGAAGACCAGGTTTGAGTCCTGTGTAATCACGGGCCACAACTCTCCAACTTAACTCTGTCGATAGAGTAATAACTCTATGATTTAAATGATTTATGAAGACCAGGTTTAAGTCCTGTGCCTTGCAACTAGAAAAAAAGGTCTCTTTTAAAATTGAGAAAAATGTTGCATTCTAACCGTGAGATCAAAAATACATATCATCATGGTAGAACCATCTCGGTCTAAAAGAAGGAATTCCTAGAAACAATAGTTTTCAAAAAAAATCCTCTGAGTGTTTATAGAACTCTCTCAGTGTTTTCTGGTCTTAGTTGGCGGCCACTCATCCAGATACAAACCGCACAATACGAAAGTGTGACAACATGATGGTTTAAAATAATATATAACAATGATATATATTATACATGTATATGAATATTAAATTATAGTTTTAACAATAAAGTATATGCAAATTACAAGACATATGGTTAGCATTAATCTACCATCTTAATATGCTGGGCACTGTAAAGAAACATTTGTGAAGGATGAATCAATTCATGTGATTGTATCATGGCATTGTGGAACACCACTGTCTTTAAATACATCGTTTTTAATATCCAACTTATTTCTACTATTGTAATGTATATATGTGATAATGCACACAAAATATAGTATTCCCTATTTTTGTCTTGAATTCTAAAAATATATCAGATTCAATGCTTTATAAGGAGAGTACATAACCAAACATCAATGAATCTCCTTTGTCTTCTGTGGTGGGACCTGTTCATTGACCGGCACTAGTTTGATGGCATCAATATCTTCATTAAATCTAGTGTAATAACTGACTTCCTTTCCTAGAAGACTTTCTCTGGATGCAAAACAGCAACAAGCACGGCACCAGGTTAAGGACAGAGAGGAAGCTGATGAAGTCAATTACAAGAAACAAGAGTTATTTTGATATTAGTAAACTACCATGTACATGCATACACGACATTTCTTTTCCCTCCTCGGTGGTGACCGTTTAGAGTACATAGGTATCCACCCACAATCATGTTCTCAACGATAACAGATCATTGTCTTGGCTGGTATCACTATCAGTCAGATAAGGAGTCAATTTCTGTTAAATTTGTATGATAAGATTGTCATAAATAGTCTCTCAAAATTCTTACATTAATTGTAAACTTATAAAATATTTGAGGTTACCACATTGGAATACAAGAATATCACAAATTCAAACATAGAAATGAAATACTTTATACCTTAACTTAAACAAGCAGCCTATCGGCTGAGATAGCTCCGCTGTTAGCAATGCACATTTCAATTAAAGAACTGAAGACATCATTAGAAAATGAACAATATGAATAGTATCAAAGCAATCGGACTTCCAGTTTTTAACAAGAAGTCGAAAATATCACTTTTTACCAAAAATTACAAAAATATTCAACAAAATAAATAGAGAATTGAAGATATCATCACAAAATGAACAAATCTGAGAAAGGTCTACATGTAGTATCTATATATGTAGTATCAAAGCAATCGAACTTGCGGTTTTTAACAAGAAGTCGAAAATATCACTTTTTACCAAAAATGACAAAAATATTCACCAAAATTAGAGAATTGAAGATATCATCACGAAATGAACAAATCTGAGAGAGGTCCACTTGTAGTACCTATATATGTAGTATCAAATCAATTGGACTTGCGGTTTTTAACAAGAAGTCGAAAATATCACTTTTTACCAAAAATGACAAAAATATTCACCAAAATTAGAGAATTGAAGATATCAACATGAAATGAACAAACCTAAGAGAGGTCTACCCAAGGTACATATACACCAAGTATCAAAGCATTCAGGCTTGTAGTTTTCAAGAAGAAGTCGAAAAAGTAAAACATTGACACGGACGACGGACAATCACTCATATGATAAGCTCCGCTCGACAAAGTCGACAGCGGAGCTAAAAAAAGGTGATGTTTTTCATCCCAACAATGAGCAATCCTCACATGAAAGGCACATGAAAATCAGAAAAATTCATGGATATCCATTTACTCAAAGAGTGCCACCATCAGAAGAAGTCAACTGGTCAAGTGTTCACCCCAGGCAACTATGAGCATGACAGTTTTACCATGCTCAAATTTTCAAACTTTTATCTAACAAGACATAGTAAATTCCAAATAGATGGATACAGTGAGGTTTGTATTGCAATTGTTTGTAATATGTCTGACATCTTACAACTTTTCTGGAGTGTGTATATTAATATCAGCATATTGTCTAAAGATTGGCAGTATGTCATACTGGTGTCAAGCTCATGTCAGTTCACTGCATTACATGCACACTGTATTGGCTCTATTGAAAGCATATTATGATAATAATGAACATAATCTTTTCAGCTGTATTGTTTAACAAACAACTGTTTATTGCATCAAATAGAGTCAATATTTCATAAGTACTAGTTAAATCATGGTCACCAAATTATTATCGCATATAAAGCAAAGAGGGTGGTGTGTGAGTGGTCTGTGTGAAATATCTATCATGTTACCATTATGTAAGTGATTTGAACCAAGACTGTCATGAATGGGGAGGTTTCAGCCAATCAGATTGTTGGAAATTTAGATAGCTTAATTGTGTAGTCAATTTGTCACATAATATATTTTTTAGATCTCATATACCATGCATTCATTGGAGAACGCTTATGCACGAAATTGTTCCATATTTGGAATTCACGTTTCCTAATATGGTAGGATGAAAATACCCAGTGCAATACCGCAAAATTACGGCACGCTGTAACTATGCTGCGCTGCGTTACTGTGACAGATATATAATAATTCTGTAATATCAAAAGATCAATAATTGCTAAAAAATAACATAATTTCAACCAGTTTGAGAACGTGGATCTTGAGAGTTGCAGTAAATATGCATCAGCCAAATTTTAAATATAACCAACTTAATATATCAAATGTTTTGTTTTGAGAGTGGATGAAATTAAACATTCTTTTTATCATATAGAAATCTTTTGATATGGTCCCAATTTTGCTTAACATAACCCTCACCAAATATTGTGGTATTTTATACAGTACTTACTAATAATGTATCGGTATGTTTACTTTGAATGTCTGAGTGCTAGGTAGACATCCTCACTCAGTAACTGGTGTTTATCTGAATATCCTAGTCCACATTAGGCAGCAAAGAATGAATATGTATTTAAAAGTATTCGCTACCAGTTCATTTTAGTTTCAATAGATGTTTTTCCATTTACTAAAAGATCTTGTGTATTGCGTGAAAGGTGCAGGAACATATGTCGCAAAAATTAGAATAATTATTTAAATTTTGAATTTGAATTGTTTTATGGATCAATGTCAAAATGCTGATCTTTCAGAGGGAGATATGAGACTGAGATGCACTTACTTCATCAAATATGTATAAACATGGGAATACAAAAAAAAATACTTGTCATTTGTCAAATCCCATGTGATGATTTGACACCACTACAATGCCTTTGTCTGTTTTGTTTGTTTTGTTTTTTAGTTTCAACTTCACGCACAACACAGGATCTTGCGATGAACGGGAAATGGTCTAATTTTGGTTTATACCAATGATTTAAGAGTGGACACCAACCCTCAAACCAGATCACCAAATACTATGAGACATTGCACCTTAATAGTATACTGTTTATACCAATGATTTAAGAGTGGACACCAACTCTCAAACCAGATCACCAAATACTATGAGACATTGCACCTTAATAGTATACTGTTTATACCAATGATTTAAGAGTGGACACCAACCCTCAAACCAGATCACCAAATACTATGAGACATTGCACCTTAATAGTATACTGTTTATACCAATGATTTAAGAGTGGACACCAACCCTCAAACCAGATCACCAAATACTATGCGACATTGCACCTTAATAGTATACTGTTTATACCAATGATTTAAGAGTGGACACCAACCCCCAAACCAGATCACCAAATACTATGAGACATTGCACCTTAATAGTATACTGTTTATACCAATGATTTAAGAGTGGACACCAACCCTCAAACCAGATCACCAAATACTATGAGACATTGCACCTTAATAGTATACTGTTTATACCAATGATTTAAGAGTGGACACCAACTCTCAAACCAGATCACCAAATACTATGAGACATTGCACCTTAATAGTATACTGTTTATACCAATGATTTAAGAGTGGACACCAACCCTCAAACCAGATCACCAAATACTATGAGACATTGCACCTTATTAATATACTGTTTATGCCAATGATTTAAGAGTGGACACCAACCCTCAAACCAGATCACCAAATACTATGAGACATTGCACCTTAATAGTATACTGTTTATACCAATGATTTAAGAGTGGACACCAACCCTCAAACCAGATCACCAAATACTATGAGACATTGCACCTTAATAGTATACTGTTTATACCAATGATTTAAGAGTGGACACCAACTCTCAAACCAGATCACCAAATACTATGAGACATTGCACCTTAATAGTATACTGTTTATATCAATGATTTAAGAGTGGACACCAACCCTCAAACCAGATCACCAAATACTATGAGACATTGCACCTTAATAGTATACTGTTTATACCAATGATTTAAGAGTGGACACCAACCCTCAAACCAGATCACCAAATACTATGAGACATTGCACCTTAATAGTATACTGTTTATACCAATGATTTAAGAGTGGACACCAACCCTCAAACCAGATCACCAAATACTATGAGACATTGCACCTTAATAGTATACTGTTACATGTCTATATCCATGTATGTATTGGGGTCTAGAAACAAACTCTGTGACGCGATTGTGCGACTCGCCAAATGTCGATTATTCCACTCTGCGAAAGGGTTGCTATGTCACAATTCCCATTGGTTGGTTGGTCGAAAAGCGTTAATTCAAATGGTCAAGCGATGCCCATATTCCTGCTTTATTTAAGAATAAACGACATTCTACGAGTCGCACAATCTATACAGCATTCCAACATTGCATTCCTAGGTTACTATGCAGCTATTCCCCATGCAGCACCCTTTATAATATTGTATATACATTAAAACTACTCTTTATCAACTTGTACCATAAATTACCCGGGGGTAATATTATATTATTGTTAATAATGATTGTAACACCTAAGTCAACTTTCATAACCTTACACAAAATAAAGCCACATTAAGCTGATTTAAAAAAAAAAAACTGCAGCCAATCAGAGATCATGACACTACTTAAATCTGTAATCTTCACCAGAGACTGATTGTAATTAATACTAGGGATACTGTATTTCCTTTATTAGAAGTGAAGCTCCACACAATGAAACCTAAAAACCCATCCTTGCCTGCATAGTTTATAAACATAACTCTTCTGAAAAGATTTGCATATGGTGGTATATGCATGTAACCTTTTAATACAGGAAATACAGTAATTGCAATATTTTTCAGAAGAATTGTCTAATTGTCTTGCAAGACATTGTAATTAAGGCAATAACTACATATTAAGTATGCAGTTCTATTTTATGGCTTTTTGAGATTTAACCCTTTGAGCGCCCAAGTCAATTTTTTTCACCTTTCGCAAAATGAATTTCCCATATTTCTTTTATTTTAACCTTTTGCCATTGCCGAATTATGGCATCTTTTACAAAATGATTTTGTATAGTCTGCTCCTTCCCAAAAGAAATGTTCAAAAATTGACAAATCTTTTGATCAAAAACTAAAAGCAATATTTGAAACTGTCTGTATAGTCTAAATTGATGATGAAATTTAGTGATAATTATTAAACAAAATGTGAAAATATTTGCACAAAATTTTGGGCGGAAAAAATGTCTGGCACTCAATGGGAAATTATGTCTATCTGGTCCAAAATTAACAAACAAGAGACAAAAAAATATGCAAAATATTGCAAACAAAGGTTAGCCAGAAAAATTATGGTACTCAAGAAATTAATACCAGAAATCAGATTTTTTTATCTGGGAATATTATTTTTTTGGATAGCATTATGCATGCGAACATTGTAATAACAATGTGAGACACCATAACACAATTTGATTCAAACTTTTGGGTGCCATAATTTTTCTGGCAAAAGATTTTATTCCAATAACAAAATATAAAAAATTAAATTATGAAAAAATTATGTGGTTTTTAAATTTGTTGACGGTGACAAAAGTTGACCCAAAGAGTTAACAGTGACTGTAATCTTAAATTTTTTTAAAACTTTTTTTAAGAATGATGGTGCTGTAAAAATGTTATTTTTAACTTTTTCCTTTATTAAAAGATTTTTTTCCAATAAAAAAATATAAAAAATTAAACCTAAAATCGTAATAGATGCCCATCTACTACCAGTATATTTCCGACTGTAATGTTGAACAGTGCCCTCTAGTGTCCATTTATACAAGATACTGTATTTGCTCTATGTGTAATATGCACTTACATAAATAATAGAGATGTGTCTACAATCAAAATAAGTCATATTTTATTGACCCAGTGTACCATGAATGAATCGTGCACTTCTATTAGAGATGTAAGTCTCAGAACAAATACAGTCTGTGCCTATGTTCAAATTAAGTCATTTAAATGTTAATACTAAATCATGGACTTTGACATATACTAAACCTACCTTTTGACTTGGATGTTCTTCTTCCAATAAAATAAAGTGCAATGTAAACAAACAGAGATATAAAACAAGCAATATTTCCAAAAACAAGAAAACTAATTGGCCCCAAAAGAACAAATATCTGTAAAAAGAAAAGAAAAAACATTAGAAAAGTTTGTAGTGCTGGTCCAAGTAACTATAGTAACTATTGGACAGAGTAAATGAATTAAATTTTTCCTCTCTTGTTATGTCAAGGTCTCACAGTATTTTGGATGTGCATGATATATGCATTTAACAAGCAGCCTATCGGCTGAGATAGCTCCGCTGTTAGCAATGCACATGGCAATTAAAGAACAGAAGATATCAATAGAAAATGAACAAATCTGAGAGAGGTCCACATGTAGTACCTATATGTATAATATATCAAAGCAATTGGACTTGCGGTTTTCAACAAGAAGTCGAAAATATCACTTTTTACCAAAAATTACAAAAATATTCATCAAAATTAGAGAATTAAAGATATCATTATGAAATGAACAAATCTGAGAGAGCTCCACATGTAGTACCTATATATGTAATATCAAAGCAATTGGACTTGCGGTTTTTAACAAGAAGTCGAAAATATCACTTTTTACCAAAAATTACAAAAATATTCACCAAAATTAGAGAATTAAAGATATCATTACAAAATGAACAAATCTGAGAGAGGTCCACATGTAGTACCTATATGTATAATATATCAAAGCAATTGGACTTGCGGTTTTCAACAAGAAGTCGAAAATATCACTTTTTACCAAAAATTACAAAAATATTCACCAAAATTAGAGAATTGAAGATATCATTACAAAATGAACAAATCTGAGAGAGGTCGACATGTAGTACCTATATATGTAATATCAAAGCAATTGGACTTGCGGTTTTCAACAAGAAGTCGAAAATATCACTTTTTACCAAAAATGACAAAAATATTCACCAAAATTAGAGAATTAAAGATATCATTACAAAATGAACAAATCTGAGAGAGGTCCACATGTAGTACCTATATATGTAATATCAAAGCAATTGCACTTGCGGTTTTCAACAAGAAGTCAAAAATATCACTTTTTACTAAAAATGACAAAAATATTCACCAAAATTAGAAAATTGAAGATATCATCATGAAATGAACAAATCTGAGAGAGGTCTACCTAAGGTACATATACACCAAGTATCAAAGCATTCAGGCTTGTAGTTTTCAAGAAGAAGTCGAAAAAGTAAAACATTGACACGGACAACGGACGACGACGGACGACGACGGACAATCACTCATATGATAAGCTCCGCTCGACAAAGTCGACAGCGAAGCTAATAAAGGTATATACTGTAAAACATGTTGAAAAAGTGACATGCAATTTTAGCAAATTGTGGTAAAATGACGTAATAGCGAAATGTTGATTTAGCAAATCTCTCTTGTCATTGTTGATTTCCTGTTTTCACAATACTTGTCTGTCACATGCCAAAATAAATGCGCTGTTATCACCCCCATAAAAACAAAGAAAAACTGTCAAGTGTAATTAGGAAGCACCCCAGATTTGTATGTTCCAGATTACTGTATACAAATTCCCAAGCCTTGGCCATTTTGAATTTATAATAAAACATACCATTGCGATTAATTTGATCACAGGTTTGTAATTTCAGACTGTTACATAATTGAATACATACCCTGCCCACTATAACAGGAAATAGCATCTCTCCAGTAGCAGCTCCAATAACTATCACACTGGTGACTGGACCTAGCAAACCAAAAAATAAAATAAATGGTAAAACAAGCTATCAAACGATAATTTATATAAAATTAACTGACTGATTGATTGATTGATTAATTAATGTTCCTGTCTATTGGTGAGCATTGTAAGATAATTACCTGATCGTGAGATTTGAGTGAAAAACTTACTCTTTCTCACAGATTGTGAGATTAGAGTGAAAAACTGACACTTCCTCACAGATTGTGAGATTAGAGTGAAAAACCACCACTTCCTCACAGATTGTGAGATTAGAGTGAAAAACTTACTCTTTCTCACAGATTGTGAGATTAGAGTGAAAAACTGCCACTTTCTCACAGATTGTGAGATTAGAGTGAAAAACTGACACTTTCTCACAGATTGTGAGATTAGAGTGAAAAACCGCCACTTCCTCACAGATTGTGAGATTAGAGTGAAAAACTGACACTTTCTCACAGATTGTGAGATTTAAGTGAAAAACTGGCACTTTCTCACAGATTGAGAGATTTGAGTGAAAAACTGACACTTTCTCACAGATTGTGAGATTAGAGTGAAAAACTGACACTTTCTCACAGATTGTGAGATTTGAGTGAAAAACTGACACTTTCCCACAGATTGTGAGATTTGAGTGAAAAACCGACACTTTCTCACAGATTGTGAGATTTGAGTGAAAAACTGACACTTTCTCACAGATTGTGAGATTTGAGTGAAAAACTGACACTTTCTCACAGATTGTAGTCACTCGCGAGGCAAACCTAATTAGTGTTTTCCACCTATTGGGAAGAAAATTATACAAGACTAAAATTAAAGGCTAGGATTCAATATGCATAATACTTACCAGTGACATTTATGAAGGATTCAGCCCATGCTAATGCAGTAGGGTATATACTACTGAGGAACAAGCCAAAGGTAGCCGAACCAACGTACATGGCGATATTGTTGTGACGAAAAAATAATTCCATTACATAAGAAGCAAAGCATCCAATCTGTTAATTACAAGAAAGCAAGTTGACAATGAAAAGGTTTTATAATCAGCAAGAAATCAAAGCAATCAAACGATGTAACCTCTGACTGAAACATGCTAAATATGGCTGTACAAACTGTAAAACTGGGTTAAATTTAAAAGTATTTAAATTATATATCTGGAATATTCATTGGGTTTTAACTTCAAGTGTTTACAATATACAAATGTATTCTATGGATCTCTTTGCATATTTAAAGGATAAAATGAGCAGAAACAAATAATTGCAGCAAACACTTTGGATTACAGTTTATTTTCATGATTTTATAAACATGAATATACTTTGCTCATTACACTTTGTGAAACAAGCAAAAATACCACAATGTTGATTTCAAGCTAGAATTATGCTCTTTTAAATCACTTTCATTTTGCAAAAGATAAATGTTCATGAATTTGCCAAGTCAGTGAAAATCGCAAAATATCATAGCAGTGAAACTTTTACTGCGGTTGACGCTGAATATCACAAAAGATGTCACCATGAATGCCAATAATAAGGGTTCAAGTCAAATTAAAGATTACGGTATAGATTATGTTTATGGTACTTTCAATATTTTATCAATTCATACAACTAAAATACAAAAAATAAAGAAAAACAATTTAAAAATTTTGCTTGGAGACATGGGATGAGTATTGGTATTAAACTTTTCACCACATTCACAAAATAGTCCCATTTATAGTCTGCACTTTCTTTCAGAAGTTAGGGACAAAAATAGCCAAATTTTTTGAGTGAAAGCTGGAAATTAACTAAAATTTTGTCTGTTGGCTCCAAAATCAGAATATTGAAGAATATAAGAAAAAAGTTTAAAAAAATTTGGGCAAGAAAGTCTGGTGGTGAAAAGGTTATGGTTATCTCCCATAATGCATTGCATGTAGTAACACGCTCAGTGATGGAACATTTTAATTCAGCTCAGACTGCCTTTAGTAAACAAATCACAGTAAAAATTAAACAGTTTTTAAAAACTTACCACATTGACAAATAACATGCAGGCTGGAGATACTTTTGTAGATATGGGAATAGAAACAAGTCTACCCAATGCAAAACTACCCCAGTATACTGATGTTAAATAGGCACCCTCAGTAGATGATAAATCTATAACACTTTTAACAGAATAGGTATACACATATCCTCCATAAGCAGCCTGATAAAAACAAAAGAATACATGAGAAGAACAGCATAGATATGCTCACATAATGTAACTAAGTTTATTTACGAGGAGAAAAATTATCAAGAATTCTACAAGTCAGTGAAAATCACAAAGTTTTGTTGACAATTTCTCTGATTTCCTTCGATACAAAGTGTCAGTGACTTACATCACGAATCATATAAAATTCTGAATCCATGAAAATATCTAGCAGTGAAAATTAAACAGTTTATAATACCGGTATATTCTGTTCCCACTGTAAGGCCAGACTTTTATTATCCCTTGTTTCGCAAACCCGCCGAATGAATAAAAAAATTATTTTTATCTTAATTTTTTTTTCACACCGCCTAACAAATCCAAGTTGCATGTTCATGGGAGTATCATGATCAAAGTAGTAGCGATAGTCTCGCGCAGATATATCAATACTTTATGCGTGTTGGTTGACAGTGAATCTCGGATATTGACCTCTCTGTGTGCTGCTTGTGACTACTTGGCAAACATGGCGGCGGCGTGGTTTGTGGTGACTCTGTTGTCAAAAACCGAGAAATCCCTCATTAATGCGGGAAATTGTGGCCCAATTGGCGACATTGCCAACCAGGTTATACATGGAATAAAATTTTATTTCATTTCTTCTTTCCGATCAATGATCTCACTTACAATTCTTTGAGAATCACACAAATTTAATGGAAAAAAAGAATTAATTTTATTTTTTTTCCCACCCTCCTCAAAAAAATTGACTTATAAAAACTTGAGAAACAAGGAATAAAAAAAGTCTGGCCTAAGACATTGCAAACTAAGATAATACATTAGCAAACTTGTCTCTCTCCCAGCAACCCAAGATAAGAAGACAAAGTGGCTTTCATTTTGTTTGGTACATTATATCATTAAAAGACTTAGAAGTAAAAGTAAATCAACTAATTTTTTTTTTTTTGCCACATGAAAACAAAAGTAAAAGTAAATCTACTACATCACAGCTCAGACTAGTAATACAACAGACTCGCAACGCCTATTGTTTAAGGTGTTAATCGGCTTAATTGTATATGCTATGCGTGCCACGCTCTGTAGCATTGGCATAGACACCGTCGAAGTTTACCGAGCACTGGATATTCTGCACACTTCGCGCTCCTTCGGAAATTGCGTATTTCTTCGTAAAACGGATCCGGATATATTTAAAAAAACGGGAGATGCGTTCTGGACATTTTGACCTTTGCAGCTGTGTAAGAATTTTAAGAATCGACCAAGAATCAGGGGAGTTACAAGTAACTGAATGTCTTAGTGTTTATCTCAAATAGTTTTTAAATATATAATGAGCAACTTTGAAACGATATTTCTCGCTGTTGCGGATTTTGCGGAAGGTTTCCAATATTTTTTCGGAGAGAGCTTATCGCTGCGTTTTGAATGATCATACTTCTTTGTGTGTTACCCGTTTTGTTTTTGTGTTCCGGGATGCCGAAACATGAGATAGCTCGTGTCATGTACATATATCTCTTAGCGTATCGGCGTGATCCAGTAACGGTAAAAACTGGAGGTACGTTATTTTTGTCGCGTTCAACTGCATTGTACGCGATCTACGCGTTGTTCAGTGACTGTTTCAATTTTCTATTGTGTGTCAGTATTGTTGCTACCGTATTTCGAGTTTCACTGATTTTGTTTGACTTCCACCATAGTTTTGTATAAAAATAGCCCAGTATATTTATTTTTATTCCTAATTTCAGGAAATGAAAAACACGAGATCGATCAGGGGTTGCAAAGTTCTACAGAGAAATTGTCATTATCTTCGTCAAAATGTTCTCCTAAAATAGCTTCCCACTCGTAATTATCGTCTTCAGATTCGCCAAATTTTTCCGTAAATGCCATTTTCGAAGTTCACTGTCAACTACTGTCGTCTATGCCACTTCCTGTCTTTATGTCTCGCGATGCATCGCGATAGTTGATTGTAATATGAATAGATCTCGCGTTATTTTGTGAAATATAATGAAAATGTTGTTGCCCAGCAACGTTTACTCGGTACGATAAGAACTGATAACCTAAACAAACGTGGCACGCATTACTTCAAAAGAAAACGCCGCGTTGCGAGTCTGTTGTATTACTAGTCTGAGATCACAGGAAAACAAATTAACCAGCGTCCTCACAGGTGAGAATAAAAAAATTAAAGATTTACCTGTAGTCCATCGTAGATAAATAAAATTAATGCAGTGAGGCATGTGATAGCAATGACAGTACTGGAGGACGATCCACAACAATTAGTTTTAGATGCAGCTTTAGCTTTTAATGAAGTGGCTTCAGAAACTATAAAAACAAAAGCATTAAAATGTACAAAAACAATGAAACCAACTCATGTTTTATTACTAGCAATTTGAATTCAGTGATTTTTTTGGCCGAAATGTTGTGTATTTTTTTTCCCCAAAATATCTTAGTGAATTTAGAACCAAACAGACAGCATGCACAGAAGTGATTGCCGAGTAGTTGTGAACTGATTGGATTGAATGTCTGTAATCGTACCCGAGTTCTCATTGTATATGGTAACATTCTGATAGGATATCTGTAATCCATGTGTTGTAATACTTGACAAGTGGACATTAAATTAAACGACTGCATGTCAAATTGCCAAAGACACATTTTAATATACACTAGCCGAACAGGATCTATCAAGGTGAAGTGATGAGACGATGATCGAATAAACAAACCATGGGTAGCAAAAACAAAAAGCAGGTA
Source organism: Saccoglossus kowalevskii (assembly GCF_978046115.1). NCBI lineage: Eukaryota > Metazoa > Hemichordata > Enteropneusta > Harrimaniidae > Saccoglossus > Saccoglossus kowalevskii. The sequence goes on along the minus strand of NC_140643.1, from coordinate 12,457,066 downwards.
AAAAGAATCAAATGTTTTGTAACCAATCCACCATTGTTATACTTAACGCTTTTAAATTACCTTTGTCAATATCTTCATACTTTCGTTTTGGTTTAGCACTATTAAAACATCTTTTTTTTATTAACAGAGCAAGTACCATACACACAACTGGAATCTGTTGAAAAAATGAAATACAAAACAATAAATAAAAAAATTAAAATTAAAAATAACAGTATTTGCTCTATTTTATATTATACACTTGCTCTCCTATTGGTGATGCGCTTCTAATAGAGCAAATACGATAACTAAGACAAACATTGCACAGATGACAGTCTGTATTTTACATTTCCTGAGTCAGTTTGTATGATAAACAATGAACACAAAAATGCCCTACATTGCTATCTAAATATCATACACATTGTACTCCAGAAGGCGTGAAATAAAACCCACAGAAACATAACACAAACACATTATTTATCATTCATTTTACAAAAAAAAATATGTTTACATTCATGGTATACTTCAAAACCATTTATTTTGATATTTTTTGAGCATAGTCACTGGGTTTTAAGTTTTTTTGCCAGTAAATGAGATGTATTGTTATTGTACAAGTTCATGTGAATTTCATTTGGCGGGTTTAACTTATCAGTGAAAATAGTGAAATTAAAACCCAGTGAATAATTAATGTATTTACAGTACTCTGCCTCAGGGTTTGATGATAAGTAGGGTACACGTATAGAAGATAAAGAATTTCTCCCTTAGTAGTTATAACATTTTTAAAATGATGCTTACAGCCATTTTTGCATCGTTGGGATCGTGCTCATTAGTTTTGACAATGAGGAAGGTCATACCACAGAAGGCCAACTGTTAATGAGTTGCCATAGAGGGCATACTTTTATTGAGTTGCCATAGAGGGCATACTATTATTGAGTTGCCATAGAGGGCATACTATTATTGAGTTGCCATACTATTATTTAGTTACCACAGTAATCCGGCTGTTATTAAGTTGCCATAGAGGGCATACTTTTATTAAAAAAAAAACATAGACAAAAAGCATTAAGTTGCTATGGTTTTGCTGAAAAAATAACGCGTAAAATTTTGTTGGTGCCTAAATGATATTTTAAAATATTTACACTTTTTGTTAACAATACCAGACAGACAGTTACACCCATACCTGTATTAATGCCATGATCCAGAAAGCAAATCTAACTTCAGTTCTTTCTTGTGCTTCAATAAGTGTTTCCATGGTTGTAAATGTTTGATCTGTGACACTGGGCGAGGTAATATCTCTGGCTATCTTGTCTGTATCAACACTTTGATTATATGATAAAAGAGGTGTACAGTCTTCGTTTAATAGAAAAGGTTCTGCTACAATAGGACTGATAAATGCACCAATACCATAGCAGAAATGAAGAGCCTGGAATAAAAACATAGTTAAACTACTGCAATCTTGTACATTTAATGTGAATTTCAAAACAGTTGCATTAAAAATATTAAATGTTGTTCACGCATACCGTACTTGAATGAGTAGTTAAATTGTCAAAATATTCATTATTGCAGCACTTATTGTATCTAAGGCCAGAGAAGACATCATCTAGAATCAGTAATTCGTTTTTAAGTCACACTGTTTTTCCTGCTGTACTGTGTGAAATTTAGGAATAGACCTAGACGTGATGGAAACAATCAAATCTGAACCTATATTACTGTTAAATACTTTATTTTAGCTGAAATTAATTAGAAGGAATGATTCAGCGAAAACAGTGAAAATTAATTCCAAGCAAAAATACAGTAACATTTTTACAGTACCGGGTAGTATACATGTATGTATAAATCAAAAAATTTAGTGTTTATAAAAATATTCTCTGTATACATGTATAAACAATCGGTTTTTTTTTTTTTTAAATTGGACCACCAAACACAAACGCACACAGTCGATGTTCAATTGGAATCGCTTCATAAATAACATAAGGATATATATTGATAGAAATTGATAGAAATATTTACATCATATGTCCCACTGTTACATACAGAGAACAGTGATTTGGTATCATATGGTATTGTCGTGTTGGAAAGCAATGGAATTTGAGAGAGGAAAAGAACAGATTTTTACCGGACACAGGTGATGAAAGTAAAAGTACAGACAAATACATACAGTTGACACTGGAAGTATCGAGGGGTAAATTGCGTACGTGAGTGAAAATGCCAGAGTTTGAGACATACATGTACATATATCCATTGGCTAAATTCCAAAACTAACTTTGTTGGCCATCATCTTTTTCTATTGCTTTGTTTTTAAGAGTAACCAAAACACTGTGACTTTTCTCTGCCTCCATTGCAATTGTCAGCAGTGAGAGCCGCAGGAAATGTCGAGAGCCCAGACATCGACACACATGGAAGTACATAATTTAATGGAAAAACATCAAAAATATTTACACATAATTGGGAAACAATATTCTATGTGTAAATGAATGAATTGCGTTTATTTCGAACTGCTCAGCTGTTCTGTTTTGATGACAGTTGTAATAACAGTGCCGCACATAGAGTGAAAATAAAAAATAACCCCAATCACTGAGTGATATTTTTATTTGAAACACTGTAATTACATGTGATATTTTCACTCCTACATGTATACAATGTAGCAATAAAAATCAGTTTATACACTTGCATGTATGACACTCATCAGCTACTTTGTATCTCAAAACTATAAAAAGCTCTAGATTATTTTACTGATTAATACACATAATTACCATGGCTTAATAAAGACTGGATCATATCATGATCTCAAAAAAAGATTTATCACCAACAACAATTCAATGGTGGCCACATATATCTGTGCAGATTTTGTTAAATGAATTGAGATAATTACTTAACATAAAACCATGCAACAGATGGTGAATACATTTTATATTTATGATATAAAAAGATGAATATTAATATTTGTACCTGCTGTTACAACCATAACATATGCTGATATGTCCCGGGGTCACACAAATGATACAAATGCCAACACACTGTACATTTGTATGTATGTATAACTGTATTGTGAGGCTACATAAATATGACATCTACAATAAGTTTGATGGAGATACAGGATTATTATTGTTTTGTGAGGCAACAGCAGATACCAGTACACGTATATGGCATAAAAATCGATAAAAGAAAACAAGCCAAGAGAATTACACAACACAATCTAGTATAGACAGTTATCAAAATATGATTGAACGGGGAATTGGTTATATAACAAGCAATTTTGACGCATATTAGTTGCCAAATGCTGGGAATTCGATGGCGTACTTTTGTGAGACACTACACTCTCAAGCATAAAATAGCAGAGTTACATGTACTCTGTATGTGGTAAAATATGTCATGTTTTAATAATAAAGTAGACAACGCAATTTTTTATTTTGTATGCATTTCTATATGGTTACTTCTAGTATCTATTACATCTATTACAGATGCGCCTCTAATGGAGTGAATATGGTACCTTCTATGCAACACATGTAAGCGTGATCAGGCCCATGCAAAATACACACATGCATTGATTTTGGAAAACAAACAGATTGAAGATTTTTTTCTACCATTTCCGGCTATTATATATGTAAAGGACTGAGGGACTGTGACCTAACACTGAATCATTTAGGGTAATTTTTTGAACATAACATTTTATATGTAAGTGCATACATTTCTAATAAAGCAAATATAGTAAATGTACATGTATAGAACACACAAATACTATGAAAGAAAACATCCACGATAGTGATAAAGTAAGAGAAAATATGTCTTTTTATCTAGCAGGTTAATTTAGCTAATATAGCTAATCTGTAATTTCAAGATGTAGCTAATTTAAGTATAATTTAAGTATATTAAGAAAGTATATTCTCTTGATGTAATTGTTGACACTTTAGCTAAATTAAGACTGTTAATTCGTGCATTGTGTCAAATTCACTAGATATTTCAATGTGTTTTACAGTATTCCTTCGCATTCAGAGCACATAATATAAGGTATATATAGTGAGTATATTGTCTTCCATCAAACTTAATTGATATAAGGCAATTAAGTAGCATATGGAGTATACTCAGATTCCATTTATGATAAAATCAGTTAGCACAGTCACACCTGCTGTACAAGTACTATATATGGCTTACAACTCGTAAACCCACGTCCTAATGGATAGGAACTCTCGGATACACTCAACTAATTTTTTTTTAGTTGGAGTTAATTTTCACTGAAAAAACATTTTAGCTGGTTTGTAGTAAATTTATTTTCACTGATTTTTAAAGAGTTTAATGCAAAATATACGAAAAAGGGTATTTTTGCTGGATTTATTTCTTCAGCTAAAATAGCAAAAATAAATTTATCAGAAAATAAAGTATTATACAGTAATCTGTATTCTGCAAATGTTGATAAAATAATGAAACTGCTGGCAATAACATATTAACATAAATGGAACTAATTTGAATGAATTTTCTCAAAAATACAGAAAACATTTTCACTCTGTTGTTGAACTATTTGCATATAATATAAAAAACTTCATAAAATCAACTGCAATATTTAGATTTAGCTAAAACAAATAGTGTTGCTTTCATCATCATTTGAAAATTTATCATCACACAGACAGGTAATTAAATTAAATATCATGAAAGTATATGTTTGGGCAAGGATTTAACAAGATAAGTGTCTGCAACTTTCATAACCATGTTCACAAGAAGAAAACTCAGATGATCTGCAAACATTTGAAAGCGACTCCATTCCATGTATGCCAATCATAGGTACATGTAGCTCACAGAACATACTCAATGCTTAGAAATCCTTGAGATTATCATTGTGTTTTTGAACGTGAAGACATACGGTCCGAGATGAACACAAACTATTTCTTTCAAATACTCAATAATTTGCATTAGGATTTCCAGAGATTTTTGGTTTATTATTATATGGTAGTTATTAAAATACCAGTACCAGAATTTATGTTCAAATATATTGTAGAGTAAAAGTAGTAAAAATTGATGCATAATCTCAAGAGGAATAACAAAACCTGTTATGTACAAGAATCTCAATTCTGGTATATTTTCCATAACATTGTTACTAGTACATATACCTATACATCCGTCTGAATAGATGTGAAGAAACGTTTAGCTAAACTACTGCTTTCAGAGTTATGAGCATTTTTTTTACTCAATTAACCTTTTCACCACCAGACTTTCTTGCCCAAATTTATCTGTACTTTTTTCTATTATTCTTCAATATTTCTGGAAATGAATCATAATTTTCAAGACAACAGAGAAAACTTGAGACAATTTTCAGTTTTAACTCAAAATATTTTGCTATTTTTGTCCCAATCTTTTGTGAATTTGTGATGAAAAGAGGAACTGGTGGTGAAAAGTTTAACGTAGATGAGAAATAGCCATGTATGTTTGGTATGTTAGACATGCTAGAAGGACCATCTAAGACATGTATTTTTGAAGTATAATGAATAACTTATATTATTGCAAGTAGCAAGTACTGTTACAGTAGCTACCAAGAAAAGTAGTGATTAACATGTTCAGTGGCCAGAGTACTAACAGAACTTGTTGATGAACTTGTGATGGAATTTCCTCACTCATACATGTACAAAGAAACAATCAGTCAAAGTTTTAATGTGTCATTGCTAATTGGAATATATTGTCAGGTGAAAGTTAGTCTGATTATACAGTCAGTTTTTGTTGCATTATATTTATGTTGATCAGCTGATGAGGTCAAACAGAATACAATAACCATGCATGTACATTTTTATATCATGATTATCCATTCACTGCATGGACCGAACCAGACCGAACATCTGCCATTTTGATTTTGAACTTGAATTTTTTTTATAGCTCAATGTCAAAATACCGATCTCTCAGAAAAGAAAATGGCATTGAGATACCTTACTTCATCAAAATTGACCATCATCTAATGTGTATTACACATTATTAGGTGTTGAAATTCACGCACATTTACTACTTGCTACTTTCAAGGGTTTGTCAGTTCTCACATTTACAGTGTCTCATTAATGGATATGTCTGACTACTTAAAAACGAAGCACTACTGTAACAAAACTCTTTATATTTTGCTGAAGTTACTGTTCCACCAATAAATAAAAAAAAAAAATACCAGGTAAACATTTTGGGTACCCCATTTTTTTTTTTTAAATTAAAAATCATACCCCAGACCATTCGTCCCGGTGTTATCGCTATCGCCACACAAGACTCCAGCTTGTCTCCTATACAATTTGACTGCGCACATCTAGAAAGTAGATGTAGCTGTGATTGGTGGAATACTAATGAGTTGAGTGTCAATCAAACGCCCACGCTATCTTTAGTAAACAAAGTCACGTGACACGCGCCATTTTAGTTTTAATTAGTTCATCGGATCGGAGTGTCGGTGCTCGCCATCCATAAATCAAATCAAAATGATTTCTAAGGAAATTGTCGCGTCAGCAGTGGACAGTGTCTTAAAACACATCGATGGCATCAACTCTATCAAAGAAGAACAATTGTCCGCAATTGAAGCTATGTGTAACAGGAAAGACACTGTCGCTTTTTTGCCGACTGGTTTCGGAAAATCGCTTATTTTCCAAATTCTTCCACTTGTCATCAAAGAACTAGGGTTAGATCCAAACCCAATAATACTGGTAATTTCACCGCTAGTTGCGCTAATTGAGGATCAGGTGAATGCGGCAACGAAACTTGGAGTTAGTTCCAGTACACTGACATCGCTGAGAATGCCGCCGGCGCAATTTTTCACCCAACTCGCGATTCTGTTTTGCAACATTTTATCAATATTCCCTTTGACAAAATCGCCGACAAAAGCACCGCTTTGCTGATCTTTTGTTCTATAATTCTTAATGCAAACACCGACCCTAGTAGTAATTAGTAACGTCGCCTAGTACATATGAACGGTCGTCATTGCAAATCGAACATCCTTTTGAAATTTGGACGTCGGGCAGGCGATTTCAAGGCACCGCACTTAAATATTAGCAACATATTTTTCTGAGCGGTTGTTTATTCTCTTTCAAACGAGACATAAATGTGACGACATAGTCGATCCCTTATCCACCGCTAAGAATGCCGCAATGTTTCGTTCGTTTTGCAACATGCCACAAATCGTCGAAAAAAACACCACTTCGACGGAAGCTTGCGTAATAAGGGGGTTAAAACAAGAAAACAAATGCCATGTTTAATACATATCGACCTGTTTTACTTGCGAAAGATAACGGAACATGAACTCGTTTCGTGCGACTTCGGAACCCGAAGGAACACACCAACAACGTTGAATTTACCCGCTATCTTCCAAATATGGTATATTAATTTATTCAGTTGTTTATTTAGAGTGACGTCCGCGGTCGAATGCGATTGGCTATCGATGTCAGTGCAAAGGTTATATGAATATTAAAATTAAGTGGGCGGAAGGAAAATTGTATAGGAGACAAGCTGGAGTCTCGTGTGGCGATAGCGATAACACCGGGACGAATGGTCTGGGGTATAAAAATCACAACTTTAGAAAAAACAAAAGTTTTAGAAAATTTATGAAATTGAAATGTGTTAACTGTGATCTATCTTATGTAGATTTGTCCTCTAATTTGCATATAATTATCAGTTATTTAAAGACATTTTTTAATGGTGTTCATGAAGACAACATTTTGTGAAAGTCATTGTTATTTTGTTTTCTTTTGGACTGCAGTAGAAATTTCTTGATTTTCGGGGACTCACAAATATGTCTATTGCGAAATCAAAGCTACACATTAAAGTGCCACAGACGTCACACCATGTTATGTTCAATATGGATTCCCACACATGTACAATACATTGTTTGGTTACACAAAATTTATAGTATATATTAAGCACTAAACAAACCGCTTTCAATGAGTAACCTTCAGTACTAAAGATATGAAAGCTTCAAACACTAGAATTAACAGCCCCGATGTGTACAATATTTCATTAAAATAAACAACAATATTTTACCTGAAGAAACGGTGAAACTTGAGGACCATAAATTTTGATGAGACATACATTAGCAGTTGTATCAATCATTCCCATGGCGATACCCATGACAGACAAGACTATACTTAGCAACCAAAGAAGATGACACAGTGGTACCAGTGCTATGGTTACAGCAATGGTGATGATGGACATCAGTAATAAAGGATCAGAGTGGAACCTGAAAATGGAAAAAATTATGACAGAAATTAAAGAAGGATATTACAACAGCACCATAAAAAACAAAGACAGTAAATATATCTCCAAGTTAAGAGAGGTCAACAAAGGTTAATACAGTCAGAAAATGGGTTAAAAGCATCGTAATGGAGTTTCACATCAATTTTATTGCATTTTTCTCCTAAAAACACAAATGTTTGAATATAACCAGTGGTGATGACAAAACATGCAAAGGTGCTTTAAAGAGAATAACGTGGTTTGGTAATGTCACCAGACAAAAACTGGTTTCAGTTGCAACATTTCCTTATATGCACTACAGAGGGCACCATAGCATTTTGTGGAAAAGTTAGTAAATGTTGTCCTGATTGTAACGTAGGTAGAATAACAGTAGATTATGAATTAAATATATCAACAAATATTCACTAAAATTATTGTTTCCTCATTCAAAACAGAAAAATGCTTTTACCAGTAATTTACTGTTTATTTATAAAGGGATAGTTATATTGTGAATATGTGTGATTACATATTTGATCAATATTTGATTGTCATATTTGATTAATCAAGCATATAACACATTACTTGCACTATTAGTAGAGCATGTGCTTACATAAATGGCAGAAGTGTGTCTATGATTTATCTCACTTATATTTTAATAATCCAGAATATAATAAATGCATTTTTTTGGATTTTTGTACATTTGAATTATAGATGTGCTTCTAATAGAGCAAATATGGTACTGTACATGCTTTTATCAACTCTTAAAGTCTCAAACTTTAATATAGTGCAATTCCCAGAGATTACACCAATGGGAATAAGAGCAACAGAAATCACAGTAGAAAATAAGTATTCTTTCATGGGTAAATTGATTAAAATACATCTCACGTTAAAGTCATTCCAATAAATCTGTATGACTGCTAAAAACACGATAACATAAATGCTGCCTTGGGGACAAGATAATGACATCCATAGGGAGAAAGGAGCGAGAGAACGGTTTATTACAAAATACACATTCTAACGGAGTAGAATAATAACTTACAGGGTTTGTAATGCATTTTTTTTAATCATGTTGGCAAGACGATTGCTGAGTTTAACAGTTGCGGTGTGAAGCACATTTAACTTTAAAACTAATTCAATTGTACATGTATCTACACACTTAAAAAAAGTACAATGTTGTTTTGTCAACTTAGAATAGAGCAGTGGTTTTATTGTAAAACTTGACAAATTATAAAATTTACTAATAATTAAATTTAGTTCAACGTTACTCCGACAGATATATGCATATTAACAATAATATAAAACCGAATGAGTTTTGGGAAAGAAAATGTTTGCAAATTTTGTGAGTAAGTAAATGAACTTTCGTAACAGCGCAATTGAATTTCACAAAGTCGCAGTGACTTTCGGGTAAATTAGTTGTATCCTAGAATCATGGCAATTTCTAGCAGCAAAAATGAATTATAATTTATTATAATAATAATTTTTAATTAATTACAAATTAATTTTCTGGTTTACAGTATCTATAATGGTAACAATCTGTTTTATAGAAACAGTAACATACATGTATTTCAGAAATCAGAAACAAACATCAGCAATATGGTTGCTGCATAATTAAAATTTATTAAATTTATATTACATATGGCTTCAACACATGTACATCTAAATTAATAAATTTGCTTAGAAGCTCAGTTGCCTAGGTTACCACACTGAAAAGTTAGAAGTCAATATTATATACCAGCAGTTTATTTAGGTAAAGTGCTCAATTTGTATAGCTTTAAAGAAATTTTGTTTACATTATTTAATTTCTAGTAGCCCAGTTGAATTAGAAAAAATGGTAGATCCTGGAAAAAAACTGGTAGTCTGTGTGGTACTACTGTCAAGCCCTGTACTGATAGTAATACGTGTATAAATGAAACACCAATTTGGTGATCATTATTCATAAATGAATTGTTGCTGTACATAAATATGAAACTGTACTATAATAAATATGTATGTAAATGAGCTCATTGTGCACAGAGAAATCTATTCATGGAAAAATATTACTAATCTGTTTTACAGTGAGAGTGCACATACATATTAAATTACCGATAGACTTATTTCTGGATCTATAAGTACCCTTATAATACTGCAGTAAAGCAGAATATTACCCACCTTGAATTAATTCGAAATATTTACTGTACATCAGACACGCCCAGATGTTACCAACTAAGGTATATATGGGAAATTAGAGCAAATTGTTGATATAAAAACAGCATGTACATGTAGCAAATTTTATAAATATTTTTTTTTTTTTACTCTGTTGTCATCTTATATATTGTTCATCATCATAATCCGCCCATCAACAATTCTATTTTCACCCTTCTTCTAGAAAACTACTAGCCCAATTGCTTTGATATTTAGTACATGTATGTACTGGTGGTCCCTCTCACAATTTTTCATTTTGAGATGATATTTTAAATTCTCTGTTTTTAGCTAAATGTTTGTTTTTCATTTTGGGGTGAAATACTATTTTCGACTTCTTCATGAAAACTACCAGCTCACTTGCTGTGCTTTGATACTTGGTATGTAAGGTCCAGGGGTTGACCTCTCGGAGATTTGTAACAAGACGATAACAATTGTAATTGCTATGGAAACAACCAAATAAACTACCGGTACCATGATTGTGATATGTGGGAGCACTAATATCTGTAACCATGGCGACGTGTCAAATATGCATAGAATTAATCGATGATTACAATCAATTGTACACTGGAACAATAAAATATGACTTATTTTAAGAACAGACACACCTCTGTTATTTGAGAACATACTCATATAAAGCAAAAACAGAGCTTAATAAAATGCACTTGAACACTAGAAGGGAATTTAATTGATATGCCAAGGGGAAAAAAAAGTCAAATTCTACTATTCAGCCTACAATCCTGCCCCTGGTGAAAAAGCATTGATACATGTAGTTGCACAAGCTCATTAAAATATACAATTTTTACTTCTCACTGGATCATTATCACTAAAACGTCATTGTTCAAAAACTCAATACATGTAAGCACATGACTGTATAGCAATAAAAACAACAAATATATGTTTGTCATGTGATTACAAAACTACCAACTTGATAACAGGAGTAAAGCATGTAATTTTAGCTGACAGGAATCTTAGTGATTTGATGTTTTAATGGTGGTCATGGCAACATAATGTTGATACTATGCAGTGCATGTCAAATTACTTGTTCAACACATATCATGTTTGAGACCACATAATCAATTTGAATAGATTAAGGTACATTCCATTCATAATCCATGGATGAAAAACATATCATGAATGCTCTATTTATAGACTAGTATCTAAATAGCACTGAGGAAGAAATGACAGTTATTTGAAAAATCCCCCAGCTGGTGAATTTCACATTTTGCCATTATGACATTATGGTAATTATGGGAGTATCAAGAGAATGTGTCAGCTGAGGAGTGAATATAACTTCCATTCTAATGTGTTGACAGTTCATGAATATGAGTGGAGTATGGAGTGGAGAGGGGGAGGTGAGAAGATAGAGGTGGAGTGGGAGTGGGTATGATGTGTAGTGGAGTGGTGTGTAGTGGTGTGGAGTGGAGTGGTGTGTAGTGGAGTGGTGTGGAGTGGAGTGGAGTGGGGTGGGGTGGAGTAGAGTAGGTATACATAATAGAGTACGATAGGGGAGTAGGGGGATGGCGAGATAGCATGAACTGGTGTGGAATGGGGGGGGGGGGGTGGAGTCAAGTAGAGCCAAATCAAGTATATTAAGTGAAGTGGAATAGAATTGATACTTTGGAACATGCATAATATTCAAGAAAAAAGAACAGGCTAGATTAAATAATACATTTCTAGATTATAAAAAACATTACTATATTACTTCACATATGACTTGAGAAAAAACAAGATTACATAATCTGTCATCCAGGTTAACTTATTCCAAAGTCAGAGAGGGACATCCTGTCAACTGCTGACAATTATTTACACAAGTAAGCTAGGATTTGTTTCAAAGCATTACTCACTTTATAATTATATACAACTAACCCCAACCATAAATAGACACACAGACATGACAAGATATACAAACCAATAAGAAATAGGCCAAACACATCTCCAAATGAAGTACATATAAACATATTACATTTGTTGTATTCAAACTGTATCAATACACTATTACTTATTTTGACCATATACAGTCACTTTTATAATTTACATAAAATTGTATTATAATTTAAATTTTAACAAACCTCCTCTATTCTAATCAATCACACATATTCTGTGTTTTAAACATGTTCTTACAATTATTTTAGTTTTCTATGCTGAGATTTCTATGAATCTCTATATTATCCTCTCATTGAATTTATTGTGTAATCTTTTCATCACAAATTCACAAAATATTCCCTTTTATAGTCTGCACTTTCCTTAAGAAGTTTGGTACAAAAATAGCCAAATTTTTTAGGTAAAAACTGAAAATTGACTCAAATTTTGTCTGTTGCCTCTGAAATTAGAGTTCATTTCTAGAAATATTGAAGAATATAAAAAAAAAGTGCAGAAAAGTTTGGCCAAAACGTCTTGTGGTGAAATGGTTAACATAATCAATTCCAGTTTATGAGGGTTAATTTTCTAACCCATTCTAAAAATGCAATGTAACAGGGAAGCAAACTAAAAATTGTATTTTGACTTTTAAATTTTTTTTCCAGTCTAAAAATTAACAAAATATGATTGATTAATCGAAATAAGTTTGCAAACCAATATCAATAAACAGGGATATGAGCATTAAATATTTGCTGGATTACAAATCAATTTCTGTAACAATTCCACAAAAATTTCTCTAAATAAACTGTGAGGGCATATAACAGCACTATCTGACCAATCACAAATCATCATCATAACTTGCACTGATTGACAACTCCACATACAATTTCTCTAAATAAACTGTGAGGACATATGACAGCAATATCTTACCAGTCATTACATTCACAAATTGATAGATACTGATCAGCAAATTCAATATTTGACAACCAGTGATGACTTAACATAATCACATTTCATATGCATGGCTGAATTATAACCTCATTCTAGATTCTCAAAGCCTGTATTTTCCCTGATTGCTAACAAATAATGAGCATGGAATAGTACCGTGATTTGCTTGGTCACCTTGCATCAGGAATGTTGTGGGTTTGATTACCAAAGCTGACTAATCACTCAGTAGTATAGATCTGGGTACAGTCTGACCTGCTTTCCAAACATGTGTATTAGGTTTGGGCGATAAGTGCAAGCGCATAACTTGCAAATTTAGACATCAATGATGAATGACTGGAAATGTCCATAACAACATTTCATAAAAACCAACAAACTAATTACCACAAAAATAATTACAGCGAGTAAACTTTTAACTTTACGCAGCTTTACAAAAAATATTAAAATATAACGCATAATGTTTATTCCTACAAGAGACAATGCTATTTCTTGAATCAATATTTATGTAAAATAATCAGTTTTGCTTCACTACATATATACTTCTCAAATAACTAATAAACGAAAAATTAGCATATATATTAGAATCAGATACAGTAATTCAGACATACTGAGGTAAATTCGTCTTGAAATGGAAATGTTTGCAGCTTGATCATCATCTGTTAAAAAAACAGTTCCTGTGAATTCAGATTTGAATTGTAACTATGAATATTAAAAAAAAAAAAAAGTGTAGAATATGGAAGGCAGTTAGTAAATAAGACTTTTGTTTTGTTTCAACTGCCGTGCTTTTTTATTTATATGCAATTGTTATACATACATTAACACCAGATGTTCAAGTATTAGTTAAGGTGAACTTTGCCATATTGCCATACTTTGGTGTTTGTAACACGCAGGATTCTGATAATTATATATCAAAACACTGTTTTGAATAAACGTTTCTCAAAGTTTGAATTAATAATTATGAAAATGATTATGCCATCAGAATGTGCAAAAGTTTGTTTACAATAAAACTATTAAACAGCTTACAGCTTAAGCTTATACACACCACACATGTTAAGACCTACGACCACCTGCTCCTGAATAATTCAATGCCCTCCTCATTGCAGGAATCATAAGTAATGCAAGATTGGTGGTTTTTGAAGAGACTTTAATCAAAAATTACATCAATTCTTAAGTGCAGAGCTACGTCACATGTTGTCCTATGTTGCTAAGACACACACCACTGTATCATATATGGGCTCTATGCGAGCTGCTGTGGAGTATTGATCGAATAGCCAGTGAATACGGCTAAAGTTAAGAAGACGACACAAATTCAACTTTTAAGTAAGTTACCCTGTTCAGGGGAGTCTCGACAACTATCGCAAAGTACAGTTTTCTGAGAGTTTGTTTTCACCTTGACGGTTGCAAGGCAATGAAAATGCCCAGATGTCAGCTCCCGAGAATACTAGTAGCAGAAAAAAAATTTAAATTGCAGATTTATAACTGTGACTATCAAAACTGTGACTATGTGACTCTGTTATATTTAGTTTCACATTAACAAGAGATGTTACTCTTGATATTTCACTATGTCAATTTATTAGCATGAAGTTGCCCTTCAAAGGTGAACTTTCTCGCACAATATATGGCAACATATTTTTTTTTAATTAACTCCCGTGCATGTTAATTCAAACAATATTTGACAGCCAATAAATATTTGACATTGTATTGTGTATAATATTCAATACTTTTCATTTCCTAGGCATATGGAAAGTGAATGAATGACATCATGAGTGATGATGCCATTAAAAATAATCAACAATGAAGGCTTGTGTGCATACAAAAAAGAAACGAACCGATCAAGCTTCAGCGAAATGACTTACATGTATAAAAAGACCACCATTAAACTGTCAATACGCCGTGTGAGAGACATATCTCAAAAATCAATGCTTTTTATGTTTAATCATTCTTCCATTTACAGAATATTGTATTTTTATTTTAATGGAGCATGTCAATACAGGAAGTCAGTGGAATATATGAATGTCATTAAAAAGTTAATACTAGGGTGAGTGAGTGAAAAACGGTTATAATCAGGATTTTGATAATATCAGGGGTGATATTAAGCCAAATTTCCATTCATTATGAACGATCTAATCGTTCTGCAGATTTTCCTACTTTTCCAGATGTGTCCTTCCTTTATAAATTATCTGCTTAATAAGAGGACACAGTATAGAGCTATAATGTCATACAAGTGCATCTCCAAAGACGCACAATACACAAAAACAAACGTACTATTTTATATGCAGTTATAATTCTGCACAATTCAAGTTACCAGTATACTGATTTTCCAAATTAAACTATGGTATATGCAGCAATTTAAGTGTTAACTTAAATAGATACTATTTTGTGTACAGTTAAAACAACAATTCTGCACAATTCAAGCAATCAGTTCATTGATTTTTTAAGCCAATCTACGGTTTACACAGCAATTTCAGGATTTTTGCATGATTCAAGTTACTGCCACACTGATTTTTTAAGTCAACCTACGTGTACAAGTGCTAGACAGGATATACATACAAAGGAGACAACGAGTAAATCAAATTACCCGTAGTCATACCTTCTTTCACACTTTTATCTAGAAATGAGAGTACTATAATATGGGTTTGTGATTTATTTCTATCTGAATGACACAGAATAAATAGCCCTGCTATAATTCACTATTAAGATGGCATGCACCGCTGATTAATAGCCATGTCTGTATCTAATAGAAACACTGTAAACTCACGAAAACTTGAAATAAATCGCAATCAGCATGCAAATATATAACCATGACCAAAATCCGCTAATAAAAATGAATGTAATCGCCATTTTGATTAAAGATTTGGATATTAGCAAAACATAGATCAATCAGACTGAAGACGAATATATCTAGTCATGATAAATATCATGTAATTAATCAAAATAACAGTTCCACATTTATTTGAGATTTTGAGATATAACATCGAATATAAATTTCCATCCTTTCGCATTTACAATTGGAGGTTATAAACAAAAACCGAGGGTATTTGGTAGTGGTTATATATATAAACTGACCTCTCTTGGTAAAATTAGCATATTTGGTTGGAGATAATAACCAAGCGTAAGCAGATCTTCTAATGCCAGATATAAGACCTCTCTTGGTAAAATTAGCATATTTGGTGAGAGATAATAAGCTAGGGTAAGCAGGTCTTCTAATGCCAGATAAAAGACCTCTCTTGGTAAAATTAGCATATTTGGCGGGAGATAATAACTAAGCATAGCAGGTCTTCTAATGCCAGATATAAGACCTCTCTTGGTAAAATTAGCATATTTGGTGAGAGATAATAAGCTAGGGTAAGCAGGTCTTCTAATGCCAGATAAAAGACCTCTCTTGGTAAAATTAGCATATTTGGTTGGAGATAATAACTAAGCATAGCAGGTCTTCTAATGCCAGATATAGGACCTCTCTTGGTAAAAATAGCATATTTGGTGAGAGATAATAACCAAGCGTAAGCAGGTCTTCTAATGCCAGATATAAGACCTCTCTTGGTAAAATTAGCATATTTGGTGAGAGATAATAACCTAAGGTAAGCAGGTCTTCTAATGCCAGATATAAGACCTCTCTTGGTAAAATTAGCATATTTGGTGGGAGATAATAACCTAAGGTAAGCAGGTCTTCTAATGCCAGATATAAGACCTCTCTTGGTAAAATTAGCATATTTGATGGGAGATAATAACCAAGCGTAAGCAGGTCTTCTAATGCCAGATATAAGACCTCTCTTGGTAAAATTAGCATATTTGGTGGGAGATAATAACCTAAGGTAAGCAGGTCTTCTAATGCCAAGATATAAGACCTCTCTTGGTAAAATTAGCATATTTGATGGGAGATAATAACCAAGCATAAGCAGGTCTTCTAATGCCAGATATAAGACCTCTCTTGGTAAAATTAGCATATTTGGTGAGAGATAATAACCTAAGGTAAGCAGGTCTTCTAATGCCAGATATAAGACCTCTCTTGGTAAAATTAGCATATTTGATGGGAGATAATAACCTAAGGTAAGCAGGTCTTCTAATGCCAGATATAAGACCTCTCTTGGTAAAATTAGCATATTTGGTGGGAGATAATAACCTAAGGTAAGCAGGTCTTCTAATGCCAGATATAAGACCTCTCTTGGTAAAATTAGCATATTTGATGGGAGATAATAACCAAGCGTAAGCAGGTCTTCTAATGCCAGATATAAGACCTCTCTTGGTAAAATTAGCATATTTGGTGGGAGATAATAACCTAAGGTAAGCAGGTCTTCTAATGCCAAGATATAAGACCTCTCTTGGTAAAATTAGCATATTTGGTTGGAGATAATAACTAAGCATAGCAGGTCTTCTAATGCCAGATATAGGACCTCTCTTGGTAAAAATAGCATATTTGGTGAGAGATAATAACCAAGCGTAAGCAGGTCTTCTAATGCCAGATATAAGACCTCTCTTGGTAAAATTAGCATATTTGATGGGAGATAATAACCTAAGGTAAGCAGGTCTTCTAATGCCAGATATAAGACCTCTCTTGGTAAAATTAGCATATTTGGTGGGAGATCATAACCTAAGGTAAGCAGGTCTTCTAATGCCAGATATAAGACCTCTCTTGGTAAAATTAGCATATTTGGTGGGAGATAATAACCTAAGGTAAGCAGGTCTTCTAATGCCAGCTATAAGACCTCTCTTGGTAAAATTAGCATATTTGATGGGAGATAATAACCAAGCGTAAGCAGGTCTTCTAATGCCAGATATAAGACCTCTCTTGGTAAAATTAGCATATTTGGTTGGAGATAATAACCCAGCGTAAGCAGGTCTTCTAATGCCAGATATAAGACCTCTCTTGGTAAAATTAGCATATTTGATGGGAGATAATAACCAAGCGTAAGCAGGTCTTCTAATGCCAGATATAAGACCTCTCTTGGTAAAATTAGCATATTTGGTGGGAGATAATAACCTAAGGTAAGCAGGTCTTCTAATGCCAGATATAAGACCTCTCTTGGTAAAATTAGCATATTTGATGGGAGATAATAACCAAGCGTAAGCAGGTCTTCTAATGCCAGATATAAGACCTCTCTTGGTAAAATTAGCATATTTGGTGGGAGATAATAACCTAAGGTAAGCAGGTCTTCTAAAGCCAGATATAAGACCTCTGTTTGTAAAATTAGCATATTTGGTGGGAGATAATAACCAAGCATAAGCAGGTCTTCTAATGCCAGATATAAGACCTCTCTTGGTAAAATTAGCATATTTGGTGGGAGATAATAACCTAAGGTAAGCAGGTCTTCTAAAGCCAGATATAAGACCTCTGTTTGTAAAATTAGCATATTTGGTGGGAGATAATAACCAAGCGTAAGCAGGTCTTCTAATGCCAGATATAAGACCTCTCTTGGTAAAATTAACATATTTGGTGGGAGATAATAACCAAGCGTAAGCAGGTCTTCTAAAGCCAGATATAAGACCTCTGTTTGTAAAATTAGCATATTTGGTGGGAGATAATAACCAAGCGTAAGCAGGTCTTCTAATGCCAGATATAAGACCTCTCTTGGTAAAATTAGCATATTTGGCAGGAGATAATAACAGAGCGTTAGCGATATGTTTAGTTGTGATTCTTTGCATTTACGTTGATCTACGAAACAGGCCCAGTGGGTGAGTATTTGATTCAGGTTTCCTGGTTTGGAACAGATCATACACTTGCAATCACTATTAACGATGATCACAGTCGTGCAATCTCAAATCAGTTACCGGTAGATATTTAAAAGGCAATGGTTGTTGTGCAGCACATGTTCAAATTTCATGTAAACAAAAAACGTATTTTACATGCATAGTGTTTGTCCAATATCAAACATGGTATGGCACAACGAACACCTTTTAAGCCAGTTTATTCGGTTTCGGGGTAGGATCACAGGTCTTCTAACACCAGATCTAAGACCTTGCTTTAGCAAATCAGATTGCTAGATTCATAATGGCGGAATAAACAAGAAGTTAAGTTTGAAAGCTCTTTAGTTTCTTTGATGTTTTGTGTGTTTCTGAGTTAACACATCACAATGTTATAATAAATGCTACAATATAAGTGGACATATACATGTACACCAAAAACGTTTACATCTTGGAAAGTATAAGGGTTCCTTCAATATTTAAAGTACACGTAACTATAATTTTGAAAGAAAAATGTAAGGACGAATTATTAACTGAAAAGGAAATAATCTCACCATAAAGGCTTTGACAAGATTTGTTGGAGAGTTAAATTGACTAGCAGACACACATTAAATCCAATCAAATCAGATTTAACAATATAATCCTCAGCATAAAGACCCAGATTTGCCTTGTACCCCAGTAGTTTAATTGACTTCAGGATTACCCAACTACATTTAACACATATTTATTAGCTTTGGATGAAATTGCACTGCATTGAAATCTGTTTCATGGATTTTTTTGATAGATTTTTTGTACAGAACATTTTGTATATTGAGTCTTTGGCATATATACTGGTTATTGAGTGGCAACTGGCTGACTGGAGTTGTAGACCAGAAATTGTCATGATACTCATAAGTTCATCCACTCTAACAGATGGTTCATTAACCTTTTCACCACTAGACTTTCTCGCCATTTATTCTTCAATATTTCTAGAAATGAATCCTAATTTTGGACCCAACAGACAAAATTTGAGTCAATTTTCAGTTTTTACAAATAAAATTTGGCTAGTTTTGTTCTGAATTTATTTCTTCTGAAGGAAAGTGCAGACTATAAACGGAACTACCGGTATTTTGTGAATTTGGTAATTGTGGTAATGTGAATTCAACAATGATATATTTTTTGTTATAAGCAAAAATAATGGTGGATATAATATTAGCGTTTCTGTTTATGTTACTTATTTATTGGATCTGTTTATTTTAGGAGTAATGTGTTTTTCAAAAAATTTCAGGTCAAATGATTTCAAAGAATGTATCGGTTTGACAGATTTTGGATATTGCTGGTTTGATTATAGCAATCAACTTAAAGGGTGGTGGTCATCATGCAGAACATGTGCGACATTTGTGTTGATAAACATTTATTTTCCCATAATCCAATGCACTCTTCAAATGGAAATCACATTTAATATGAGGTTCGACCTGTGCACGACTTGATTACCGCCGGTGAATCCTTCAGAACATGCATCTTTCATTCACTTGAAAAAATTAAAAGCTTTGTACTCATTAATCTGCACAATGGTCAAAGTCGCCATCTTTGTTTATAAGCGACCCATATATCTCGCGCATGTGTGGCGCGACAACTACCGCTCCTTTAATAATTGTAAAACTTCATAGTACCTCATGTCAATAACCTTAGTTCTAGCAAAGATATTATGTGACATACATGTATGACACAAAAACTCACATGGATTATATATGCATATACACATAGTGCAAATATGTAATTTATATTGGCATCAATATTTTTATAGGAAATTGTCATGGTAATTTAAAATTTGACATTTAGTGATCCCCTGTTCTAACCAGCAAGCACAGAATAGACTACTGAAGGTGAGAGGAAATTACGGTTTCATATGCTTTTATTATTATAGGAATTAAAATCCCAAGTGTAATCCCAAGGAGAAATCAGTCATATTGTTAAATTTGTCATTCAAGAATTAATGAGAATTCATCTTCATTCATCTAGACTGTCTGGGATCCTGTTGTGGATTACAATTAGAATTCATCAACGCCATTAGATAGAAATCCATCTATAGAGAACTCTGGATTAAATGGTAGCGACCGTCACACAGTATGTGTTGCTAAGAAACCAATATCGAACATGACACCACATGATGACCACCACCATCAAAGTTAGATTAAATTTCACTTTTAAGAAGATCAGGTTGAATTTAAGATTATGTGACAATTTTTGACATACATGTTGTACCTTAGGCTGTCAATATACCAATGATGAAAACAAAAACTGGGGTCACCAAACAATTTTCAGAGACGCACAAGTGTCATAAAAAATGGTAAATTGATCAACAATTGCATAATTACTGTTCTTCAACATTGGGTAAAAAGGTCTTGTATTATTATTGATATAAATCTACATTTCACGGTGATAATAATTATATACAATGGGAATGCTTTCCCATAATACATTGCATATATGTGCAGTAACATGCTCAGTAGTGCTAAATTTGAATTTATATCCCATAATGCATTGCATACATGTGCAGTAATATGCTCAGTAGTGCTAAATTTGAATTTCTATCCCATAATGCATTGCATATATATAAGCAGTAACATGCTCAGTAGTGCTAAACTTGAATTTCTATCCCATAATGCATTGCATATATATATGCAGTAACATGCTCAGTAGTGCTAAATTTGAATTTATATCCCATAATGCATTGCATATATATGCAGTAACATGCTCAGTAGTGGTAAATTTGAATTTCTATCCCGTAATGCATTGCATATATGTGCAGTAATATGCTCAGTAGTGCTAAACTTGAATTTCTATCCCATAATGCATTGCATATCTATGCAGTAACATGCTCAGTAGTGCTAAATTTGAATTTTTATCCCATAATACATTGCATATGTGCAGTAATATGCACAGTAGTGGTAAATTTGAATTTCTATCCCATAATGCATTGCATATATGTGCAGTAACATGCACAGTAGTGCTAAATTTGAAATTCTATCCCATAATGCATTGCATATATGTGCAGTAATATGCTCAGTAGTGCTGAATTTGAATTTCTATCCCATAATGCATTGCATATATGTACAGTAACATGCTCAGTAGTGCTAAATTTGAATCTTTATCCCATAATGCATTGCATATATGTGCAGTAATATGCTCAGTAGTGGTAAACTTGAATTTCTATCCCATAATGCATTGCATATATGTGCAGTAATATGCTCAGTAGTGGTAAATTTGAATTTCTATCCCATAATGCATTGCATATATGTGCAGTAATATGCTCAGTAGTGGTAAATTTGAATTTCTATCCCATAATGCATTGCATATATGTGCAGTAATATGCTCAGTAGTGGTAAATTTGAATTTCTATCCCATAATGCATTGCATATATGTGCAGTAATATGCTCAGTAGTGGTAAACATGAATTTCTATCCCATAATGCATTGCATATATGTGCAGTAATATGCTCAGTAGTGGTAAATTTGAATTTTTATCCCATAATGCATTGCATATATATGCAGTAATATGCTCAGTAGTGGTAAATTTGAATTTCTATTCCATAATGCATTGCATATATGTGCAGTAATATGCTCAGTAGTGGTAAATTTGAATTTTTATCCCATAATGCATTGCATATATGTGCAGTAATATGCTCAGTAGTGGTAAATTTGAATTTTTATCCCATAATGCATTGCATATATGTGCAATAATATGCTCAGTAGTGGTAAATTTGAATTTTTATCCCATAATGCATTGCATATATATGCAGTAATATGCTCAGTAGTGGTAAATTTGAATCTTTATCCCATAATGCATTGCATATATGTGCAATAATATGCTCAGTAGTGGTAAATTTGAATTTCTATCCCATAATGCATTGCATATATGTGCAGTAATATGCTCAGTAGTGGTAAATTTGAATTTTTATCCCATAATGCATTGCATATATATGCAGTAATATGCTCAGTAGTGGTAAATTTGAATCTTTATCCCATAATGCATTGCATATATGTGCAATAATATGCTCAGTAGTGGTAAATTTGAATTTCTATCCCATAATGCATTGCATATATGTGCAATAATATGCTCAGTAGTGGTAAATTTGAATTTCTATCCCATAATGCATTGCATATATGTGCAGTAATATGCTCAGTAGTGGTAAATTTGAATTTTTATCCCATAATACATTGCATATGTGCAGTAATATGCTCAGTAGTGGTAAATTTGAATTTTTATCCCATAATGCATTGCATATATATGCAGTAATATGCTCAGTAGTGGTAAATTTGAATTTTTATCCCATAATGCATTGCATATATATGCAGTAATATGCTCAGTAGTGGTAAATTTGAATCTTTATCCCATAATGCATTGCATATATGTGCAATAATATGCTCAGTAGTGGTAAATTTGAATTTCTATCCCATAATGCATTGCATATATGTGCAGTAATATGCTCAGTAGTGGTAAATTTGAATTTTTATCCCATAATGCATTGCATATATATGCAGTAATATGCTCAGTAGTGGTAAATTTGAATCTTTATCCCATAATGCATTGCATATATGTGCAATAATATGCTCAGTAGTGGTAAATTTGAATTTCTATCCCATAATGCATTGCATATATGTGCAGTAATATGCTCAGTAGTGGTAAACTTGAATTTCTATCCCATAATGCATTGCATATATGTGCAGTAATATGCTCAGTAGTGGTAAATTTGAATCTTTATCCCATAATGCATTGCATATATATGCAGTAATATGCTCAGTAGTGGTAAATTTGAATTTCTATCCCATAATGCATTGCATATATGTGCAGTAATATGCTCAGTAGTGGTAAATTTGAATTTCCATTCCATAATGCATTGCATATATGTGCAGTAATATGCTCAGTAGTGGTAAATTTGAATCTTTATCCCATAATGCATTGCATATATATGCAGTAACATGCTCAGTAGTGGTAAATTTGAATTTCCATTCCATAATGCATTGCATATATGTGCAGTAATATGCTCAGTAGTGGTAAATTTGAATCTTTATCCCATAATGCATTGCATATATATGCAGTAATATGCTCAGTAGTGGTAAATTTGAATTTCTATCCCATAATGCATTGCATATATGTGCAGTAATATGCTCAGTAGTGGTAAATTTGAATTTTTATCCCATAATGCATTGCATATATGTGCAGTAATATGCTCAGTAGTGGTAAATTTGAATTTTTATCCCATAATGCATTGCATATATGTGCAGTAATATGCTCAGTAGTGGTAAATTTGAATTTTTATCCCATAATGCATTGCATATATGTGCAGTAATATGCTCAGTAGTGGTAAATTTGAATTTCTATCCCATAATGCATTGCATATATGTGCAGTAATATGCTCAGTAGTGGTAAATTTTAATTTCTATCCCATAATGCATTGCATATATGTGCAGTAATATGCTCAGTAGTGGTAAATTTGAATTTTTATCCCATAATGCATTGCATATATGTGCAATAATATGCTCAGTAGTGCTAAATTTGAATTTTTATCCCATAATGCATTGCATATATGTGCAGTAATATGCTCAGTAGTGGTAAACTTGAATTTCTATCCCATAATGCATTGCATATATGTGCAGTAATATGCTCAGTAGTGGTAAATTTGAATTTCTATCCCATAATGCATTGCATATATGTGCAGTAATATGCTCAGTAGTGGTAAATTTGAATTTCTATCCCATAATGCATTGCATATATGTGCAGTAATATGCTCAGTAGTGGTAAATTTGAATTTCTATCCCATAATGCATTGCATATATGTGCAGTAATATGCTCAGTAGTGGTAAATTTGAATTTTTATCCCATAATGCATTGCATATATGTGCAATAATATGCTCAGTAGTACTAAATTTGAATTTTTATCCCATAATGCATTGCATATATGTGCAGTAATATGCTCAGTAGTGGTAAACTTGAATTTCTATCCCATAATGCATTGCATATATGTGCAGTAATATGCTCAGTAGTGGTAAATTTGAATTTCTATCCCATAATGCATTGCATATATGTGCAGTAATATGCTCAGTTGTGGTACATTTGAATTTGGCTCAAACTGCCATTATTATAAACAAACAACTTGATGTAATTGATTATTTAAATATTGACGAGAACAATCTTAATGATGTTTATTTGCAGCGGCAACATATGCTTATTATACTCGATAGTAAATTAGCATATTTGTATTGTCTGCATGTGTACATGGTCACAGCTTTCACATGTAATTTTCCCTACAGTTATACCTCACATTCATAAGGTCACACATTTATAGCATTCGTATTGCGCTTTACTTCCATTGCATCAATCACTGATCACATAATTGTCATATTTGTCATGCTCATACATGTATATGCATGCATATTATAATGCATAATAGCCAATCTAAACCTGTGAGGGACCATATACCGTAAAATGTTACAATTGTGAATGGGTGAAAAGAAATTAACTGTAGAATATAAATAAGCAGGCCTCTTAAATTGAGTTAGATTTGAAAACACTCAACAAATACTCACTGAGTTAGGTGTGTTTTTAAAATTCAGTTACAGTACCGTATTGTTTCAGTGGGTAAGTTTTTACATGTATAGAGAATAAGAACCCCCAGTACTCTCAAAAAGAAGTATGTGGCATGCATTGTCATGCTAGGACATCTACTTTGAATATTTCATATTATATTAGCGAAAAAACAACATCATTAACTTCACATATCAGCTTAGTGGGATACAACTTTAACTGCTACACTTGATATTTATATATTAAGTATTTATGCTAACAATAATCAAAGGGGATATTGCAATATTTAATTAAAATTAATTTCATAAAAGGATAGAAAACTGAATCTAATTGTAAAACAAAATAGCGTGCACCAGCAATCCATAATTTGTGATGTTCATAGCAAGTTTGGTTAAAATCTGACAGTGCACTGCTGAGAAATGAACCACATGATCGCGTAGCCACAGTAGGTCACTCAACATATTTAAGCCCCCCATTTCACACTATGCACAAACTGGGGCTAATGTAAAATACACACAGTGGCAGACCAGTAACTCCACTGCTATTCTGCTTTATTTTTATCCTACAGTATTTTGAAAAAACAAGGGTCAATCATTTTGTATTTGTACTGTATATGCAATAGATTCCAGTCACTAAAAATTGGTTTCTACGATGACAGCATGACATATCTGAAAAACTCATTTTGTTATTGATGTGCATCCAAACATTGTTACAATATTGTAACAAATATTAATTTGGAGCGTTTCCAATGTAATACTATTTTCCTATTATGAACAATGGTATTTTTCTCTCGTAATATTATAATAGCCCATTTTCACTGTGAGATCCCACTTATGTATCAAATCGAACGTAAAAACTAGACAAATAAAGGAAATAGCGACATCAAAACATCAATGTAGGATTCTACAAATGTGAGAATATTTTAGAGGTTGTTCCACGCTTAATGTGTTACATACATTTGATGACGGCCAATTTTGATGAAGTAAGGGTAACTGAATGCAGTATTCCTCTCTCATAGAAAAGCATTACCACATTGGCCTATAAAAAAAAGGAATTTAAAATCAAATCATTGGATTTTTGCAGCAGACATTTGGTTCGCGCCTTTCGCAAGATCTCCCAGTGAACGGAAAATCACCTATTGTAAGTGAATGCGAAATTTGAACTTAAAATCATAATATTAGTTTGTATAATTTAAGATTGGGGAAACTAACAAATACTAATAGATAGCTGTGTAATATGGCTGTTCAAATAAACTGATGTATTTTTATAAAAATTTGAATACAAATGATCTAATTACCATATTTATTCTATTAAAAGTGCATGAATTGTACGTGAAAGTTGACAGAGGTTTGACTAAGTTCACAATAATCATATTTTAATAATCCAGTGTAAAATGAATGCATCTGTTGGATAATGTGTGCTTCTACTGGAGATGTGCTTCCAATAAAGCAAATGTTGGTACAATATTTTGCCTGTTTTATATAATTTTTTCTTAATTTCATTGTTAATTTTGAACCGAATAAGCATAATTTCTCATTGGCTACAGTTCCTGACCCAAACTTTGGAAAAAAATATTATAGTAAAAACAAGTCATTGTCAATGACACGTCCCCGTTCCGTTCATATTTGAGTGACGTATACATTCAAAGCAGATCATGACCGAAATGCACCTGCATATGTACAACACATTGTGCTAAATCTGAACAAAATCCATCCATGCATGACTGAGATCCGGTTCTGGAATTGTGAAAATACGTGATTTTGATGCATTTTCGGCCTTAAAATGGCCATCATTCCGCTATTGTTAAGCAGATCATGAAACAAAGGCACATATCTATTTGTGACATGATGTACCATGTGTGTGTGAAGTTTGAACTTGATCAATCCAGACATGTCTTGGATACGGATCCAGAACTGAATTCTTTAAAACAAAATGGCCGCCAGTCGGCTATTTCGAACTTGATCCGGAAAAAAAAATGACGTGCATCAAGGTCCTATTATGTTTAATGTATGTACCAAATTTGAATGAAATCCGTCCATGCATAACTGAGATCCGGGTCCGGAATGGTGAAAATGTGCGATTTCAATGCATTTTCGGCCTTAAAGCGGCCGCCATTTGGCTATCGTTAATGAGATCATGAAACAAATGCACATACATATTTGTGACATGATGTACCTTGTGTGTGTGAAGTTTGAACTCGATCAATCCAAGCATGTCTCAGATACGGATCCAGAACTGAATTCTTTAAAACAAAATGGCCGCCAGTCGGCCATTTCGAACCCGATCCAAAAAAAAAAATGACGTGCATCAAGGTCCTATTATGTTTAATGTATGTACCAAATTTGAACAAAATCCGTCCATGCATAACTGAGATCCGGGTCCGGAATGGTGAAAATGTGCGATTTTGATGCATTTTCGGCCTTAAAATGGCCGCTATTCGGCTATCGTTAATCGGATCATGAAAAAAATGCATGTGCATATGTCCCATATAATGTGTGATGTATGAGTGAAGTTTGAACTTAATCGGTCCATGCATGTTCGAGATACAGGTGATCACGGACGCACGGACGGACGAACGGACGGACGGACGGACGCACACAGGGCAAAACATAAGTCCCCGTTTTCGGACTGTGTCCGAACGGGGACTAATTAAGGGGTGTATTTTTTGAAAAAAAAGCTTAGAAAGAACTCCCGTGTGCTGAGAGTTTTGGAGACACATTAAAAATTAATTCAAAATTACTTATACTTGAGATATTGATGGAATAGCTGAAAACTAATTATGCAAATAAGGTAACTAATATGAACAGATTTAAGTGTAAAACTAAAGGTCTGCACAATGTACCAAGTTTCATTGAAATGTGATTAGAACCAAAAAAATAATTATATTTATATAATAATTATTAATTATTATGCTAATTAGAGAATTAATATGAACAGATTTTAACCTAAAATTAATTAGGCTGTCTATTGTCCTAGAGCATTTATGTACCAAGTTTAATTCAAATGCGATGATCAATACTTGAGATATCAGTATTAATTAATTATGTTAATTAGGTGATTAAGAAGCATAAATATTTACCAAAAACTAATATGGTGCATGGTCTGAGGTTCATTGAAATGTGATGGGTACTCTTTAAAAGTTTCATTGAAATCCAATGAGTGGTTTTTAGACATCAGTGCAACAGCCATAGAACAGCAAAAAATTAACTAATTATGCAAATTAGGTAATTAATAGGCACAATTATTTATCCCAAAATTAATCAGGTCTCTGCATAGTCCTAGAAAAAATGTCGCAAGTCTCATTGAAATGTGATGATTAGTACTTGAGATATCAGGTGAAAAGCTGAAAATTAACTAATTATGCTAATAAGGTAATTAATATGCACAAATATTTTACCCAAAAACTAATTAGGTCTCTGCACAGTCCTCAAGTAACTATGTACCAAGTTTCATTGAAACGTGATCATTACTACTCGAAATATCAAAAGCTGAAAATTAATTAATTATGCAAATTAGGTACTTAATATGTACTGATATTACCCTAAAAACTATCAGGTCTGTGCAGTGTCATATGACACCTATGTACCAAGTTTTATTGAAATGTTATGAGTACTTGAGATAGCAGTGGAAAAAACGAAAATTGATTAATCATT
Source organism: Saccoglossus kowalevskii (assembly GCF_978046115.1). Taxonomy (NCBI): domain Eukaryota; kingdom Metazoa; phylum Hemichordata; class Enteropneusta; family Harrimaniidae; genus Saccoglossus; species Saccoglossus kowalevskii. The sequence continues at coordinate 12,428,036 of NC_140643.1, read as the reverse complement.
ATGTAAATTAGGTAATTAATAATATTAACAGATTTTTACCCAAAACTAATCAAATCTGCGCATTAGTTCAGAGCATCCATGTGCCAAGTTTCATTGAAATCCAATGAGTGGTTCTTCAAAAAATCAATGGAACAGCTTAAAATCAGTTAATTATCATGCAAATTAGGTAATTAATATTCATAGATTTTTACCCAAAACTAATCAAATCTGCGCACTAGTTCAGAGCATCCATGTGCCAAATTTCATCAAAATCCAATTAATGGTTCTTCAGATATCAGTGGAACAGTCTTGAAACAGCTAAAAATCAGCTAATTATCATGCAAATTAGGTAATTAATATTCATAAATTTTTACCAAAACCTAATCAACTCTGCGCATTATCCCAGAGTATCTATTTACCAAGTTTCACCAAAATTTTATTAGTGGTTCTTGAGATAACGGTGGAACAAAAAAAGTGACATACATACATACATACATACAGACAGACATACAGACATACAGACAGGGTAACTGCAAAGACTCCCTTTTGTGCTTCGCACACGGGAGTCAAAAATTGACTCAGCACTTGAATGGTTAAAAAAGACTAAGAGTGATAACTGACTGTCATCCAAATTTAAAGCAACATTTATTGTAACCATGAAGCATATTCAAAATATGACACTCTTTGTATCCGACGCGACACAAATCATACACGACGTGGTGTAATTACAGCATCTAAACATAAGTAGTCACATTACCATTCAGACAGAAACCATTCAACATTTCCCATTAGCTGATGAAGACACTGTGGTTTATACATACCGTCTTTTGTTTCGTACATGTGTCTTTTAGTGATTCTCGCTTCTTTTGATGATATCAAGCCACAAACATCTACTATAAAGCTGATTAAATTGCACTGTACAAACAAATACTCATTATATTCTGTTAATTAAAAAAGTTCAGAAAGAGTAGCATTTTAAATCAACATTTAATCATTGCTAGTGAAAGCTAGATATTTCTATGAACTCCATTTGTTGGATTAGGTTCTTAGTAATGACAGCAAGCGATTAACGCATTATGATTTCGTTCAGATGAAACTGATAATAAATTTCCCATCTGATAATTGAGTTAAAGTACCAGATTGTAATTACTTCTTATCTTTAATTAGATTTGTTTCCAATGTCATTAACGAATCCAAAGTATATATTTCATAATTATGATTTTTCATTAGAATCTCTGAAATACTTGGTAGTCAGGTTTAACTTTTTTAAAATACTGTATTTGCTCTATTAGAAGCACATCTTGAATAGAAGTGTACATAAGCCATCAACTGAATGCTTTATTATTATTAACAGTATACACCGTGAAGTAGGAAAATGTGTGGAGCTATAGATATACATACTTATGTGGAGTATATAATGGTATACACTTTGTGGAGTATATAATGGTATACACTTTGTGGAGTATATAATGGTACACCCTTTGTGGAGTATATAATGGTATACACTTTGTGGAGTATATAATGGTACACCCTTTGTGGAGTATATAATGGTATATACTTTGTGGAGTATATAATGGTATACACTTTGTGGAGTATATAATGGTATACACTTTGTGGAGTATATAATGGTATACACTTTGTGGAATGTATAACATTTATATATATACACTTTGTGGAGTGTATAACATTCATACATAAGTGTATACCATTAATTTTCTTTAACTTCTATTTTTGTCACTGTTTTTTAAAATTTATTACGTAACAGCCTAAAATGATTTTGTTAACTTTCATTGTGGTGTAATAAATGAAATTATTATTATTATTATACTCACTTTGTGGAGTGTATATCAATATACCCTGCTTGCAACACCAAATTTTCTCTTTAAACACATTGATTGATTTTTGTGAGGATGTGAATGAAAAACAACATTCCTTGTTGAAATTGAAATATAACCAATATTGGAAAAGCTGGATGATGAGGGCAGTCTCAAAGCATTAATAAACAAAGAAACATGTCGACAGTATATTGAAAAATGATGATGATTGCTATGATATTGCATGCACAATTTGTTCATTCAACATTGTTAAACAAACCAGTGCATTGCTTTTCTTCTTCTCAATTGAACCAAGTATTATTAGACGTAATGATTTTCTGTCTGAATCACTGCTAACTAGAATTTTTTCTCCATTCATTTCATATCGGCATTTAGACCAGATCAATAACTACGATAGCTCACCCAGACAGCTATTATATATCTCTTTTCGTAACACGACACTCAAGGCACTAAAATATGCAACTTGATCTATTATTTCTAACAATCCATTCTATACTGCAAGATATATTTTTACTTGTCTTTGATTCTTTCGAGACAAAATACATTAGACAGTAAGACATTCATGCAATATACATGTATAATTCATTTTTTAAAAGAATAATGCCCAGACAATAAAAGCACAATTTTTTTATGTCAATTTTACAAGAAAAAGAAAAGGTGATGTACACACATCAATATCAGAAAACAAATTATAGTTTCTTTTTATTTTTCTGAGCCTTACAACAATTATTTTGTAGTTACTAATTATATTCTGAAAGCTTATAAATAGTATTTTTGTGTTAGGCGACAGTTCCCCACATTGCATGTCACTCTTGACTTTTTTTAAATTACAATTTCATCAGCCACTGATGTATGTGAATACTTGTAGAGTAAACTTCACACCTATTAGCCATGAAATAACAAGCATGGACAACATACTCCCCAGTTTTGTATTACCGATAGCTAATCACAATGTTGAAGTATAAGTCACATGTCTACCAATTGGCATATATCATTAGTATATCAATTACAATGTAGTATGACTGGAATAGACTGAAAAAATGTAGTATAAATCATACATACAGAAAAACTAGCATATATAGATACCACCAAAAAACCAAACAGCTGCCAGTTGACCATTTTTGAATCTCAAAAACAAAATGATGTGCACCTTTAACCAAGTATGCATGATTACGATACAAGTTTGACTGGTATCATCCTGTCCATTTCCGAGACACAGTACCGTAAATGTTTACAGAATGTGATTTTAGGATTATAGACAAAATTACTATAAATATGACAAGTTTGATCAAATCGTAAAGTAACACAACCTATGGTGTAGTTCATCTCCGAAAAAATGGTGCCACACACATTCAAGTATCACAAATTAATTTAGCAAATATGAGAACATTCGTTTTTTGTTTATTTATGTTTTGTGTGACTCTGGGAAGATAAATGCATAGGCGAAACCCAAACAATTAATCTCTGATTCACGACTTCACCACATCGAAACAATGGCCTCTTGGGCCTCCTGAGCATACTGGCAAATTAATTCCTTCGCTTATCCAAATATAGTCTTCAATTTATATCAAACTTTTCATTAGTGAAAACTGAAAGGTTTAATACAGAGGAGCTATTGAAGATATTATTATAATCTCTAGAAAATCTTGTAATGGCTATATTACGTATGGTTTAAGACGATTTATTATCCTCACCAGTTCAGAGACATATTACAGTCTACTCTGACTTGACAGACTTCAAAAATTTTGAAGTTTAGGGTTTCATCAGTGGAAATTAATAACGCATCTTAACTTCCAAAGGATGCTGTATACCCCAGCTGTGAGGTTATTCACAATGACTATACAGGAACAAAATTGTGACTCAATCTCAGTCTGAACAACCTCTTCCAATTGTCCATTTTCAGAAAATAAATTATTTAATGATTTTCTTGTCTTTCGAGTTGCAAAATTTGCCAGTTGTGAAATTAATTACTTTACAGTAGGCTGTATCTATTATCATGATCAGTTTCGACAAAATTGATGACTAAACAGGATTATACTCAACAGAACCAAAATATTGGAAACAAAAAAGAACAGAGACAGCCTTCTTTGATCATATTAAGCACACAGACAGTTAGCAGACATACAAATAAAATTGCACACATAAGAAAATCTAATAACTTCAAAATGCAATATGATAACAGTCACGTCTCCAAGCAATGTAAGCATTAGGAAAGTCTCATCATTTCAAAGCAGTCATCATAGCATACATGTAGATTCTGATAATATCTAAAGATTCACCATAGGAGACTCTCAGTCAAATTTAATGAAGTCTGTTCCCTAAGGGACATTCACAAAAATTTACTTCGTCTGAGTCAATTCAACAGAGGTATAAACAAACTCACACTGAGAATCTGATATATTCACTTTTTCTTTTAAAATCTCGTTATTTCCTTTTTTACAGATGGTCTTCGATAACCTGATAGCACCTTTGTACAATCAATGTACTGATTATCTTCACTATTTAGACCTTCAGTCCCTCTATCCAGAAAATTACGTGATTTGTTTACCTAAATAAGAAAATTAGATAATTTTGCCAAGCAGAAATGAGTTCACTGATCAATAATATAACAGAAAATATGTGTCTAGCGAATTCACAAGCATTCTGAGAATAGGAGGGGTCTCTTATTATTGGTTCAAAGTCTAATTAGTTTTTAGTTGAGAATTGTTCCTCAGTTCTGTGCCATTTTGTTCTCAATTCTAGGGCATGAACCTGCATAACATTATGATGTTAAATCCAGTAACAAAAATGAAATTCGCTCAGATTCAGGAGTTAATTATACTTTGAATGAACTGAAATACAGCACTTTATGTCTACACCATCTCTCAGGGACGATGACGTCAAGAAAGTATCAAGTGTGTCATCTAGGGATTGCCTCAATTCTTTATGTGATATGGTGCAGTGAAGAATTCATTATTGCTATAATAATAATGTAGTCAAGCTACTTGCAGTGGTTTATGTTGAAAGACGATGAAAGTCACAAAATGGCAGCCACATAATTCTAAAAATAGTAATTTATCGGTTCCATTGTTAGCGATGCATTCTGTAAAAGCAATATGATGTGCACTATAAACTGTGACCATCAACAGAAAATATTCCAACAATCAAAATAGAAATGATGATTATTAACATCAAATGGACATATTCAAGAGAAATAATTCTAACTATCTGCAAATTAAGCATGCAAACAAGTTGAGTTTATCAGATATTGACAATAAAAAGAAGAAACCATAACAAATCAGGCAAATCTAAACATGAAAGCATGACTGGTGGATAGTCAGATAAAAAAAAATTGTCCTACAGAAATTTAAAAGTTGTATATTAATTGCCTATAGCTGCAATACAATACTATTCAGACACAATTTATAATTTCTTTAATATCAAATATAATTAAAGAATTATTTATTAGATATGTTTTCTATCTACAAATAATCAGGCACATTATCTAAATAAACAAGGCAGCTACACAAACATTAGGACAATATAATGTTATAATTATCAGTTTAGCATAAATTATAGATATAGTGATCTGATTTTTCCATCAATTACTCAAGAGGGTGAAATGGTTTCTGTTATTACATGTATCCTAGAATACAAAGTAGTCTCCATCAACACAAAATTGGCTGAGATTCAGAAGAGCACTAATTGAGCATAAGTTTTTCATGTAACTAAATCCGGATGTGAGCAAAATGTAAAGTCTATGATACACAAGTAGGAAGAGTCATTTAGACCGGTCACTGATAGCATAGTGGTTGTTGCATCAGACTCATGATCGACACAGACCCAATGGGAAGGCAGGTGATTGTGTTCGATCGAGCCTGGTTGATACCAGGATAGCACATTAAATTGCCATTTGATAGAAAGATGGCCGCACAGCCCTGTCATGTAGTCTCAAACATGAATATGGCTTCTGTGGCAAAAATGCACTATGTGTCAGCACTAGCACTTGCAACTTGCACATATAAAAAAGAAAAAGTCAGGAGACACAACAGTGAAATTTAATGCAATAAGAATAGTCATCTCTGGCATGAAGAAACAAAATACATGTAACAGAATTGATGTTTTTGTCGTACACTCATGGATTGGTGTGACATCAAATACAAAATCACAGTCTACATGTACTGCATTATTATAATACACCTTTTCAGAAATAAATGGAAAAGAAATTAACTATTGTGGATTACATGTAAATATTGTTTCCTTTTATATTAAGCATATACATGTATTTTAATTTTATTAATTTATGTGTGAAAAGTTAAATGTAACTTATAATATTGATAATATCAATAGCACTGCTGAAACAACAGTGGTTCTTGTGGTCAGTTCTCTATTTTGTATTTCACCAGTTAATCTCATAGGGGCAGGATCTACCCTTGTTTCACCAGTTGATCTCATATGGGTAGATCTACCCTTGTTTCACCAGTTCATCTCATATGGGCAGATCTACCCTTGTTTCACCAGTTGATCTCATATGGGCAGAATCTACCCTTGTTTCACCAGTTGATCTCATATGGGCAGATCTACCCTTGTTTCACCAGTTGATCTCATATGGGCAGATCTACCCTTGTTTCACCAGTTGATCTCATATAGGCAGATCTACCCTTGTTTCACCAGTTGATCTCATATGGACAGATCTACCCTTGTTTCACCAGTTGATCTCATATGGGCAGAATCTACCTTTGTTTCACCAGTTGATCTCATATGGGCAGAATCTACCTTTGTTTCACCAGTTGATCTCATATGGGCAGAATCTACCCTTGTTTCACCACTTGTTCTTATATAGGCAGATCTACCCTTGTTTCACCACTTGATCTCATATGGGCAGATCTACCCTTGTTTCACCAGTTGATCTCATATGGGCAGATCTACCCTTGTTTCACCAGTTGATCTCATATGGGCAGATCTACCCCTGTTTCACCAGTTGATCTCATATGGACAGATCTACCCTTGTTTCACCATTTGATCTCATATGGACAGAATCTACCTTTGTTTCACCACTTGATCTCATATGGGCAGATCTACCCTTGTTTCACCAGTTGATCTCATATGGGCAGAATCTACCTTTGTTTCACCAGTTGATCTCATATGGGCAGAATCTACCTTTGTTTCACCAGTTGATCTCATATGGGCAGAATCTACCTTTGTTTCACCAGTTGATCTCATATGGGCAGAATCTACCTTTGTTTCACCAGTTGATCTCATATGGGCAGAATCTACCTTTGTTTCACCAGTTGATCTCATATGTGCAGAATCTACCCTTGTTTCACCATTTGATCTCATATGGACAGAATCTACCTTTGTTTCACCACTTGATCTCATATGGGCAGATCTACCCTTGTTTCACCAGTTGATCTCATATGGGCAGAATCTACCTTTGTTTCACCAGTTGATCTCATATGGACAGATCTACCCTTGTTTCACCAGTTGATCTCATATGGGCAGAATCTACCTTTGTTTCACCAGTTGATCTCATATGGGCAGAATCTACCTTTGTTTCACCAGTTGATCTCATATGGGCAGAATCTACCTTTGTTTCACCAGTTGATCTCATATGGGCAGAATCTACCCTTGTTTCACCAGTTTATCTCTCTCTAACCTAATGTGCTAACAGTTAAGCATCCACATCAAACAACATCTTATGTATGTGTATGTTACCAATTATGTTATTAATTATTTTAATAAGCATTTATATAATATTTATACTACTTTCAATGGCAATATCTTTGGTTTAATATTTAATCAATTTTCTTCATTTATTGGTCTGAAATTAAAGCTTTAAATATTAAACCTACATGTATATTATAAAACACTATCTTTTGTAAAATGGTTAATTAATTCACAGTCATTTGATATCTGACATTCACTGAACAATTATATGCTTTAGTTACATTTACATGTATACATGTATATGCTATTTCTGAAACGCCCAGACATATACTCAAGCAGTCTGATCTGATCTACATTATATTTGTATATTTTGCAACTCAGCCATTACCTACATATGATATACTGTATATGCTATTTTTGAATCGCCCAGACATATAATCAAGCAGCTTGACATGATATTATTTTATGTACCAAATTATGCAGCACTTAATGTTATTTGGGGTGAAGCAATTCTCTTGAGATGTATAGTAATTCAGATTAAAATTTGAACAGATATATGTAAGTATAAATGTTCAAATATCTATAATGTAATTATCTAACTGACATTCAGAAACATACAACGTATCCTTCTCACTGCGACTAAGTGTTTTTTATATCTCCACTCCCACTATGAAATAAAGTCAGATATGCCATCCAAAAGTACATGTACATGTAACAATCCTTTTATAGTGAAGATGATAGATTACTCTATGCAGCTAGAATTGTAATTACATTTTGCAGTTGTCAAATCACCCCTGAGGTAGGCGAGTAAAATTCATGCCTGTTATTTCCCATATAGCTTATTAATCATGGCATGCCAAGCATGGGCTTGATTATGACAAATTCACACAATATGGGATGTATACTTGTAAGAGTATGCCCCCTCAGCAAATACTTTTCCTTGGAGGTATGGATGATAAAATATACACTCTATATTGCAGCAGACAAATAACAATGTTCAACACATCGATACAAAAAATTTATGTAAATTTTTCACATACATGTATGAGAACAAATGATGAAAAAACATTTTGATGTACAACAACAAATCGTGAAAACGCAGCAAGGATTCAGAAATGCAATTAATTAAAAATTACAAATTTATGCTTCAATGTTTGTTAAAAACAATTATAATTTGTTACCCTATGATCCAACTAGCCAAAACTGAAACCAAATTAGGAAAATGTGACAATTGTTAAAGCAATCATAAGCGACCTGAATCTTGAACACTTAAATGTAGAGAGTGTGCATTCAGTGTACAAATACTTGAATATATATTCTTCCAAAACAGAAAGTCAATAGAACACAAACCAGCAGCTGATATAGCTCCGCTGTTTCAGGTGCATGAGAAAGAAATATCAAATCAATCAGTCATAGCTATTTTGAAAATAACAAGAACATTGGTATAACTAGAATGGGAAAATTCCAGTTATCAACACTAAATAAAATAATCTAAGGCACCTACATATAAAATATGTTGGTTTTCAAAATGTCAGCAGAAATCACCAAAAATGCAAAACATATTCACAAAAATTAGAGAAATAAAAATTATCAACATGAAAATCAACAAATCTGAGAGGTCAAAAGCTCCTACAAATAAAATATCAAGAAAATCAATAAAGCCATTTTCCATAAGAAGTAAAAAATAGCATTTTTATTGATAGAAATATTGACTAGAATTAGAAAATAGAGCATATTGTAATAAAACAAACTGAATAGTAAGTGACTACAAATAAAATAAATTATCAAAGCCATTATAATGTTGAAAATATCACTTTTTACCAAAAATATTCATCAAAATTAAAGATTTGAGAACATGCTCATGAAACGAACAAATCTAGAGCAAATACAGTAAGTATGATTTTTGAAAAATGACAAAAAGTATTTAATTCACTTCATGAAGATTCATATTACCATATCGCTATAATAGAAGTGCATGCAATTATGTGAACGACTAAGGTAAATTAATGGTAAATATAAAACAATTTCAATGATCTTGCATACAATAAGATGCATTTTCAATACAGCAAATATGGTACCTAAAAAATATGATCTACAGTCAAAACTTAATCACTAAACACATTTATTTATCAGACTAATCCTCCTTCGGTAAAGATACTGTGTATTTTTACATTCACTGAGAACAGAAACAGCACACTAGACTGTGAGTTTTTGTAAGGGCTAGGGGACAGTTACCAGCACATACACAATTTACAGTGTTTGTTTTTCACTGATACCTGGTTAACCAGCCACCAAGGTTGAACTTAAACCCTGATCAAACATGCGTTACCATTATATGCATGGACACACCAGGTTAGACAGACATTGGTAGCTTTACTTATTAATATATATAACATGTGTGTTTGTATCATTTACATCACAGCTGTTTGGACATGCTACATGTATGTATCACCTAGTGTAATGAATTCTGGATTAAAGCATTATATTTATGAATACGTGGGTTTTTTTATTATATTTTGTCAGGATCACAATCAAATTGTCAATGTATTTTTTTGTTAAATTTCACAGATCCTGATAAGTTGCAACCCAAAAATATGAGAGAAAAATTTCAATAGCTTTTTAATTGTTTTGAATTGCTTCACATTCTATGTAAATAATATATCCAGGAAGGGTTTAAACAAATATATCTAGGGAGGGTAAAAAAATATATCTAATGTCCAGTTAATAAATATATATTCAGGGAGAGGAAAAGAAAAAGTATGTCCAGGGAGGGAGTTAATTAAATATATCCAGGGAGGGTACAGAAAAAGTATGTCCAAGGAGGGAGTTAATTAAATATATCCAGGAAGGGTACAGAAAAAGTATGTCCAGGGAGGGAGTTAATTAAATATATCCAAGAAGGGTACAGAAAAAGTATGTCCATGGAGGGAATTAATTAAATATATCCAGGGAGGGTACAGAAAAAGTATGTCCAGGGAGGGAGTTAATTAAATATATCCAGGGAGGGTACAGAAAAAGTATGTCCAGGGAGGGGGTTAATTAAACATATGCAGAGAGTGTGCATAAAAAATAATGTCTATGTTTATAGCAATAGGATATCTAGAATCTGTAGAGCAAGGTTTTCAACCTTAAAACTTAAAGCAAAAGAATCCGTCAAATTTCCCAAAAAATAGTATACTTGATTAACCTAGAATTTCTAGGCAGCATATTTATTGTCACTTGATGAACACATATCATTTCAGCATTAACAATTAGGAATAAACTTGACACTATACAAAGACATGGTAACATATGTTTTATATTATAATGTAGCTGTTATAAATCTGTCATCCTATCACTATATGATACACCATGGATGTACTAAGAACATCCATGGATACACTAAATAGTAATTTTGCAGTATTGCACAGTCATGTGATCTGTATCGTACCATATTTTAATGCAAATTCCAAATATGGAATGATTTGCAAGATGGCGGATGTTTTTGTAAACTAAGGTCACAGCGAGAAATTTCCAATAATTATTCCACCATTTTACTCTGGGCATCCTAAACTATTTAAGTATTGGAATCAGCAATATGTACATGTATAATAGTAAGTTTGTTATTATAATTATTATTATATCGCAGCATAAAATGAAACCAAAAAAGTAAAAGTGAAAGAGATCTGGCAATAAGATTTAATAGTAACTACATTAAACAGTGATAATTGTAAAATATTGATGTATAGTATAATATTATAAACATTGATAATGACGTTCATATACATACATGTATAAGTACTGGTACATGGTGTATGAATAAACTGGGTTTTGGAACATGTACATACATGTATTAGACAACAGTATTGGAAAATATCATACATACATAAAAAAAAAGCTTCTAATCTCTTATGATGACAATAATAGTTGTACTGAAAATATCAAAATAGTTCTAATTCAAGCTATTTAGCCTTTCTTTTTTATAACCCCCCCCCCCCCCCTGTACATAATTTTGAATATTTCATAAATAAATAAACCTTTGACATATGTCACAAATGTGTTAAGATGATTGGTCTGAACATGTTGGATGCTCAAACAGATATTGAAATTGAATGAAATTTTTTAAAAATATTAAAATATGCAATGAACTGATTAATAAATTAAAACTATACTATACTAACCGTCCCTTAAATCTCATACATGTTTATACCCAATATATGAAATAGATAGGATGTAGTAAGAACAGTAAATAGGAACAAAAATCCCAAAATATTTATTAATAACAGAGGTAAAATGTATATAAGGTCATAAAGTTATATTGAGCAATACACAGTATTTTCACATGCCTACATGTATTAAATGATACATTGTAGATGTTGTTAACGAGACAAAAAAATAGTCATAATAAAAACAGTTTCGAGTGACAGTGAAAAAATATCTTTATATCTAAAATTTATGAACATCTAAAAATTGCACAAGTTTTTATGTATTTTATAGCTATCTTTTTATACCGCAAATGTCAATTAAGTAAATGGAAAACAGGAAAAATAAAAATATATGGCAATAATTAAGGCTTATGGAAATAAAAAGTATGTTTTTCTATTGTGTCAGTGACATTAATGGAAGGTTCAAGAAAAAAAGTGTTGATTTTATGCCCATCTAAAAATGTGCGAATGAATTTATAGAAGATACATTTATGGTTGTATTATATTTTTGCCTGATAGATAGATTGACAATTTGTGCTGCGTTTATTGTTGCATGAGAAAAGAACAAAGTCTTAGCAGTAGAAAATAAGTGATGTGTATACAGTAAGTGTCTGTCTACACTCTATTAAATGTAGTATTTGGTTTTGGCTTCCCACTCATTCTAAGATTTGAGTGGTTTTGTCTATATACTGTCTGAGGCAGACACATGAATGTAAGCTAGACAGAATATGTGTGTATTCTAGCAGAGTAAATTCACCCTGAGGATTTAAAGGGACAGTCTATACATGCATCGGGTAAGTCACGCAGAAACTAAAACAATAAACAGATCACTTGAGTGAACTTCTGGATGGGCAAGTCTCCCAGAAACTAAAAACAGTAAACAAACCACTTTTAAGAGTGAACTTCTGGATGGGCAAGTCTCACAGAAACTAAAACAGTAAACAGGCCACTTGAGTGAATATCTAGATGGGAAAGTCTCACAGAAACTAAAACAGTAAACAGACCAGTCGAGTAAACTCCTGGGTGGGCATTTACGGCCAAGCTAAAGAGAAATTTGCTTTAAAAAAACCTTCAGTTAAGCTTGTTTGAAAATAAGGCGACATGACATGAGTTATGGCCAACACTGATTGCTGCCATATATTGTCTATAAATGATTTTTGATATCACCCCCCCCCCCCCAATATCACACTATTTATTGGCAATTTGATTGGACCTTGCACACAATTTGAGATTATGACATCACTGAGCGACAGTCTCCTAGTATTCTGCAGTATATTGATCATTTCAGACACTATCAAAAGTTGATTTGCACTTGAATGTCAATTTGGGACATCACCGATTCTAATTCTCCTAACCAAATCTTGGTAATGCACTGGATTAAATTCTCCAATTGTTTCATTTTTCGATCTGTCATGAAATGGGTGATATTACTGATGAAATTAAGTAAACACAACATTGCGTGAACGGTTGCCAAAGTGTTGCTACAACCAGAAATAAATTAGCTACTTAATATGCAGACAGACAGACATAAGAGCTAAAGATGTGTGCCAGTTGATCATGCATCTTACAGTTGATTTCAGATAGGAGAATCATTAAACAAAAATGATAAAAAAAACAGTCTTAATGTGAAAACAGCAACACATACATGTAATATGATAGATTAATGACAAATTCAACAATGCTGGCAACAAACAACATTATTACTTCAGTTCTGTCTTTTTTGACATGTTAAAAAGAAAATCTAATTCAGTCTTGTCAATGGACATTATATCAAGATAAATTATCACCAACTAATTCAATCTCATCATGTGATGAGTTAATTAATTGAATAATGTCTCAAATCTCATCATTCAATATACTTTTTATATCTCATCTGCCCCGAATTAAATTGATTCTATATGCTGATTCTATATTATTCATGAGACCTGACACTTGGAGTCCAATATAGGCGCTTTAAAATCATCATAAAGTTTGTTTGTTTGTGTGACCACTCATTTCTTTTACTGACTTGCATGTACATTTTAAATGTTTTATTTTAATTTTAAATTAAAGACACTACAGCAAATATATACCATCAAGGTCAGTGCAAACATTAATTGAAATAAAACACCACATGATGTTTGAAATACTATTCTAAGTAAAATATTTGGTTAATCAATATAACACCATGTTAAATAAAAAAAATCAGCGGAAATTAAAACAAGCAGCCTATCGGCTGAGATAGCTCCGCTGTTAGCAATGCACATTTCAATTAAAGAACTGAAGACATGATTAGAAAATGAACAATATGAATAGTATCAAAGCAATCAGACTTACAGTTTTTAACAAGAAGTCGAAAATATCACTTTTTACCAAAAAATTACAAAAATATTCACCAAAATAAATTAATTAGAGAATTGAAGATATCATCACAAAACGAACAAATCTGAGAGAGGTCCACATGTAGTACCTATATATGTAATATCAAAGCAATCGGACTTACAGTTTTCAACAAGAAGTCGAAAATATCACTTTTTACCAAAAATGACAAAAATATTCACCAAAATTAGAGAACTGAAGATATCATCACAAAATGAACAAATCTGAGAAAGGTCTACATGTAGTATCTATATATGTAATATCAAAGCAATTGAACTATTGGTTTTTAACAAGAAGTCGAAAATATCACTTTTTACCAAAAATTACAAAAATATTCACCAAAATTAGAGAATTGAAGATATCATCACAAAATAAACAAATCTGAGAGAGGTCCACATGTAGTACCTATATATGTAATATCAAAGCAATCGGACTTGCGGTTTTTAACAAGAAGTCGAAAATATCACTTTTTACCAAAAATGACAAAAATATTCACCAAAATTAGAGAATTGAAGATATCATCACGAAATGAACAAATCTGAGAGAGGTCCACATGTAGTACCTATATATGTAGTATCAAAGCAATTGGACTTGCGGTTTTTAACAAGAAGTCGAAAATATCACTTTTTACCAAAAATGACAAAAATATTCACCAAAATTAGAGAATTAAAGATATCATTACAAAATGAACAAATCTGAGAGAGGTCCACATGTAGTACCTATATATGTATTATCAAAGCATTTGCACTTGCGGTTTTTAACAAGAAGTCGAAAATATCACTTTTTACCAAAAATGACAAAAATATTCACCAAAATTAGAGAATTGAAGATATCAACATGAAATGAACAAACCTAAGAGAGGTCTACCCAAGGTACATATACACCAAGTATCAAAGCATTCAGGCTTGTAGTTTTCAAGAAGAAGTCGAAAAAGTAAAACATTGACACGGACGACGGACGACGGACGACGACGACGGACGACGACGACGACGGACAATCACTCATATGATAAGCTCCGCTCGACAAAGTCGACAGCGGAGCTAAAAAAAATCAAATTTTAAGATATTGAATTTCGTACATACCAGTAAACAAATATAAGATCAATTTGTGAATTTAAATGGTTTTAAATTTCAGTATTTCAGTTTTATCGAAGCATACTGTGGGTTGTCAATATGAGACCTTATGCTTATTATCCATGTACATATTGCTTTGGTTTTAATTTAGAGCATATAATATATCAGTGACACATACAGACAAAATTAAAAACTCAGGGAATATTTAATACTTAAGCTTTATACCAGTATTTGTAATATACATGTACGTTGTACCAATGTCTGTATTGCTTAACTCAAACTCAACTCAACCTAAGAGCCAGAAAGAAACAAATTACTTTATTTATATGGGCTTGTACACTGTAATATCTATTATATTCTTATTCCATTTTTTAAAAGAATTTTTAATTTTTTTTAAATCCAACTTATTTGATTATGATATTGAGATATGAAAATAACTGTTTTTGTTTTGCAACAGTACTCATTATTTTCTGGCAAAATATTATTTCATTTTTATTAGCAGGTGAACCATATAACAAAACAATCAAATTTCCATTGGATTTGAACTATGGTCATGGTTGCTAGGCACATGCCAACTAATACCCCCCATCACTGTATAAATGACAGAATTACATTTATGCATATTAATGCGGTTAGAATAAAATAGTTAAGGAAAAATCAAGTATTTAACTGTGGTTGCTATGGATGTGATCATAGACATACATGTATCCCCCAAACAGCTATCAGCAATGTTGCAAAGTTTCCATTTAGTCGTATTACTACATGTAAATCTATGATAGTCTGTATGGATTTTACTTATGCATATTAATGAGGTTAGAATAAATACATGTAGTTAAAAAATATCATGCTTTTAACTGTGGTTGCTATTGATGTAATCATAGACATATCCCCAAACAGCTATCATCAATGTTGCGAAGTTTCCATTTAGTAGTATTACTACATGTAAATCTATGATAGTCTGTATAGATTTCATTTATGCATATTAATGAGGTTAGAGTAAAATACAGTAGTTTTAAAAAATCATGGCTTTAACTGAGGTTGCTATGGACATGATCATGGACATGTCCACAGCTATCACCAATGTTGCAAAGCTTCCATTTAGTAGTATTATCACATTTAAATCTATGATAGTCTGTGCATGGATCAAGGACATATCCGACAAACAGCTATCACCAATGTTGCAAAGCTTCCATTTAGTAGTATTACTACATGTAAATCTATGATAGTCTGCATGGATTTCATTTATGCATATTAATGAGGTTAGAGTAAAATAGTTTAAAAAAATCATGGCTTTAACTGTGGTTGCTATGGACGTGATCATGGACATGTCCACAGCTATCACCAATGTTGGAAAGCTTCCATTTAGTAGTATTATCACATTTAAATCTATGATAGTCTGCATGAATTATATTTATGCATATTAATGAGGTTAGAGTAAAATAGTTTTAAAAAATCATGCTTTTAACCATGGTTACTGCAAGTCAATCTACGACAGCTTGCACTGAATTTCATTTATGCATATTAATGAGATCAATGACACCAACAGCACCATTTTTGTTTCACTACTAACTTGACATTTCATAATTTTTTCCTTGTTTGCAAAATTCATGGTTATTCATTGCCTGGCAAAATTAGGACAGTTTATACACAACTGTCTCAAAGTCATTGACATAAACTTATTAGTTGCTTATAATGTAATTCTGATCACTGATTGGACATTTACCATCTACATTTCTCAGCAGACGAAGTGTACATAGTTTTTCTTATCATGCCAACTACATGCATGCAGAAACTATGGTAACATTAGATGATTGTCCATGCAAGCAGACAACTCAGCTTGTCAGATTATGAGCAGGTGGCATATGAAGTATGTATTTCGAAAGGATCAACACTCAAAGTGTGAATTTCTAGATGCTGAAAGGAAGTACTTATGGCTGTGCAAATGAATAAAACTGTAACCATCTGGGATACGGCATAGCAGTTGATGTTGGCATGGAAACTTAAATTGATTTCACAAATTAATTCTTGTTGAACAAAAAAAATGATAACTGATTTTTAATGCAGATGTGATATATATATATATATATATATATATATATATATATATATATATATGTATACACTTGTTGTGTACCAGTGCATCTTTTTCACAGAAAGCATAGAATAGAGAAAGAAGAATAACAACTACTTGTATTACATACACTGTATACCCTTTACATCAAGTATAGGTATCGTTTGTACACAGTCCCTCTTTCTCTATAATAGCGGGACTGTTGTTTGTATTATTTAGCTCATATAGTAGTCCATAACCCATAGCTTTTAAAATGGTGATATTTATATTCAGGCATGGTCTGACTACTCAAACATTGATCACCATGGTTCCTCCTACAAATTTAAATGCCTGAATGTGCAAGGAATGCACGCAATATATGTCTTTATTGTCTTTACTACCTTGATTCCTGTACACAAAAATTTTAACCAAATTTTAATCAAAGTATACATCCACATACTGCCAGTGTTTAAGATAAATTAATTTCACCAAGAAAATGTTGTCTCAGAAAGAACTACAAATTGCAAAATTGAAGGCAAATATTTTCCAGATTGACTAATATCACTGAAACTGGAAAATAAGGCTTAAACTAGATGAATACACGGAAGAGTTTAAATGAGCAGCTGATGACTAAATAAAAGTATCACACACTTATCAATAGTATCGCCCTAGGTCTGATACAGTAGGATTTCATTTCAGATATTGTATGATAATCAAATATGTTATTTGTCGAAAAAACTACTGAAACATCAATAAGAATGTCTGAGTTGGGCTTAACCATCTGAGTGCCAATCTTGACAAGCCTGTTTTTTTCCACAGAAAATGTTGACAAAAATTTCAATTCCTTTGATCAAAAGTTAGAAACAACGTCACATTTTGTTTGTTTGGTTTAACACTGAGATTAAATTCAGTGAAAATTACAGAAAATGTTTACCCCGTATTTGGAACAGAGTTAAACGACCAGACATTAAGATAATGTGAATTGATAAGGACATACTGTAAACCTCTTCAATGCTAGGAATTCCCCAAACTGATGGTATCTTGGAAACAAATGTGCAAAAGCCACTGACACTCGAGAATTTTTCACTGAAATGTGGTCGGGTGTATTTGTACATTGCAAATACTGGTACCCTTTTTATGTATAAATCATTCCCCGAGTTTTAATTTTATCTACATGTATGTCACTGATATATTATACACGCTAAATTGAAACCAAAGCAATATGTACATGGATGATAAGCATAAGGTCTCATATTGACAACCCAAAATATGCTTCGATAAAACTGAAATAGTGAAATTTAAAACCATTTAAATTCACAAAATGATTTTATATTTGTTTACTGGTATGTGGGAAATCTTAAAAGTTTTTTTCGATTTAGCATAGTGATATATATTGTTGAACTGTTACATTTTGAGTCGCAGTTTGTTGTAAAATTTCTGTTATTGTGTCGAGAATGTTAGAAATGACCTATTCGGCCATTTTTATCAAATCGTCCAGTGAATATGTTGAAGTTTGAATATGATCAGCCCAGGCATGTCTGAAATAGACGTGTGAACGCATGCATACACAGAGCACATACAGAGGTCAATTCATAAGTCCGGATTTTCAGACTGCATTGAATAGAAACTATTAAAAAAATTGCAATTTATCGGTACCGGTATACCATATGTATGATCTGTAGAAATTAGAGGTTGAAACCAATGTCCCCTCCCCACCAATTCCATTTAATCTGTGAAATTATTACGATAGATTGAAGCTGAATGAACTCAACAATGCATTATGCGGTCTGTATACTGGCAATTAAAGATATATTGTTGCACAGATACACTACTTTGTCAAAAAAAAGGTTTGAAACAATGTCAATTTACTATCAGTATAACATCACTATGTTTGTTACTGTTATGTTTATATAGAAAATTGAAAACTACAAGTGGTTTGTAAATTTCATTTATTTGAATTGAATTGTCCAATATGACCGTCAACAACAAATGCATGATCCTCGTACAAAGTTTGAATGAAATCACCTTGATCATCTCCAAGAAACTGACATAAAATAAGGACAAAAACAAATAATATCAGGGGCTACAACATTAATGTTTGTGTTTCAAGTCACTTAAAATGTTTTTATTATTAAAGTCCTTTCCTCTGAGATGTTGAATTGTTCGGGTTACATAAAGTTACAAAAAGTTACATTTTAGAAACCACAGCCACTTTTACGAAACCACACCCAAATTGTAACTTGATGTTCAATTAACAGTTAACCAACTTCAAGTTATGAGCAAGATAAATTGTTTATGTTGTTTAACGTCCACATTTAGTAACACAAACTTTAATTAATAGTTAACCAAACATCGAGTTACAGACAGTTATATTTCTTGTTTTGTTTTAACGTTTTATGTTTTAACATTTTATGTTTCCCGTTTATGTATGTGTTATTTTTGTAACTCAATGATTTTGTAACTCAATGATTTTGTAACTCGATGTTCGTAACTCAATGATTTTGTAACTCGATGTTCGTAACTCAAACAATTCCGCATCTCTTTCTCCCCAGCAGTCAACAAGCTGACTTGATTTTCGGGGATTCTACACTGCTGGAGAAAAAAATTTACGAAAGTTGTTATGACTGAGTGGCTTTAGAACTCTACAGCGACATTTTTCCTTCAAAATTAGGCATTTTTCATTCACTTGTGAAATACAAGGAAAATTTGTCACTCATATAAATAAATCGGTTTATAGAACATTATCAGAAAAATGTTCCATGTTAATTGACGTCATTGCGTAGGTGGTATTAACGACTGACACATATCACATGTATGCGTGGTTCAAAAGCCATATAAATCAATAACAATGTAGGTGTGTAACATGAGAGCATTGATGTGGGAGATAGTAGCATCTTTAAAAGAGTGTGTGGGTTTTTTTGATAAGTGTGATGTTCTGTGTAACTCAATCCCATGCCAGCCAGACTTAAATCCATGAATGTTATGACTCAGTGACCCCTCCAGCAAAATATAACAGATAATTGTGTATTCATCTGCTTCATTAGAAGCACAGCATCTGATAAATTGAACCAAATCTGCTATGTTTTGGAGAAATCTTAAGTTTACCAAATACGTACAATTTATGCTAAAAAAGTTAAATGTCATTTACATATATACATGTAATGGTTTCTAATAGAGCTATATATACTACATATATTTGCATTCATACACTTTGCGAAAATGACAGATGTGTGTCTACGGTCATTAAAATCATTTGAATGAACCAGTATACGACAAATACAATTTTTGGTTTCTGTGCACTTTAAACTAAAAAGGGTCAGTAACATCTAGTGACATCTAGATACTGTTAGACTAAATGTTTTACTTCAAAACCATCAAAGCACCAATGTCAATGTTGCTACTCTACACAAAAAAAACACAAAAAAACATATCCTTTTTTCCATACTTATTTTCAAAATTTTTATCAAGATTAAATGATTGAAAAACAACGTCTGTAAATTTATTGCTGACAATTATAATTTAACTAAACAGATTATATTCAGGGCAGGCCTACAAAGAGTAAGATATATAAGAGATTCTATTGCATATTTGTTCTTATCCATACATAAGGTTCCACTCTTTATTTAATGGATGAGATTTCAACATCTTATTTGAGTATGTGTACAACTCAATACACCAATTAATATCACAGATGTTGAACGATTCCATGAAAAAGTTATTATACAATCTTAGGATGAATCTCAATGGTTACTTCATACAGTATCTCCATGGAAACAGAGCAAAAAAGAGGATTTATCTTTCACAGTTATGCTGTAATCCAAGCTTTCACAGACTATACCAGACCTTCTAATGATAAATTTAACAATGACGCAAAACTTAAAAATCAATTTACGTTATTAAAAGCCATTATGCAGTATTTTAATTTTGATATTTGTTCAAGAAATATATTATTATAGGTTTTTTATTAAAAAGAAAATCATATACACAATACCCTGAGTTAAGAGTTGGAACCAGAAACCTTAATCTGGAATTAGAATCTGCTGCAGACATATCTGCCTTCTTATCACACAACTTGCCAGCATCTTGTAGTCATAGCAACAAGATACCTATTTTTTTCATCTATCACATGTGTGTTTTGTATTAGCTCAAATATTATATTTAAACAATAATGAACGACCCGCCAACTCATAATGGGCGAAAGCTCACTTTGTGCGACATATATGTATGAAGCGTGAGCCGAGTACATATATGGAGCATAAAGTGTGCTTGAGTCCATTATGGGTTGTCGGGGAATTCATTATTGTTATTATTTTGTAGCGTTGTCATTACCAGTGGATTTGCTGCCTGTAAAAATCTACAGTGAACAGGATAGTTTCACAGTCACTGGCCCGTGAATCTGAATAATTTAAAATGGCTTTCTGGAAATTGTTTCCATAATCTTATATGGCAAACTAAGAAAGAAACTAGTTTTAATCCATCAAATATTATTGTATTGAACTCATTTACATTGCGAGTGAATGAGTGAGTGATGTGTGGTGTGGAGTAGCATTGCAGTGATTGCCCGAGCAAACGGCACACCGTGACTGGTACGCCATATCGGTGTGTCAACTGCGGCATTGCACTACACTATGCTCGGGGTACATGTACGTGATTGCATCGTTACCCCATCTCACTAGTGTTTTCAAACAATCAAGGTAGATATTATTGGCAACTATCCTGTCTGTGTAATAGTTATTTTAAATTCCACAGGAGGGCGGGGATTTGATGGATACTTTGAAGCCAAAGGAAACTTACAGGCGTAACGGGCGAACAAACATAACCGGGAAGCTAGTGGGTATTAGCCACCCTAGAAGGAGAACCAACAGTGATTTTAATCTCACTGTATAAATAAACAGATACACACTTGAGAACATGGATACAATGTACTTTTATTTATTTATGCAAACTGTGCCCAGACTGTTACATTTATCGAGAGTCGACACAGAGGAAATACAAGTCAAGTCGGTCTTTCGTCGATCTCGTTTCGCAAATTTTGAAGTACTACTCACTACAAAAACAGAACAAATTTATTTCTCTGTACTCGTAGACTTACATTGTACCCCCATTTCGTTTATTGCATTTGCTTGGATAAATCATCCTCAGTTAACCTCACTTCATCAACACAATATGGCGAAGTAATTATAATCAGGAGGCCACCAGCATCAGTTGCATAATCTAGAAGTGTGTTAGCACGTTAGCAAACAGAGCAGACAACGATACCTTCACAATATTGTCTGATTTCGGTATTGAAATCCGCTGTTATTGGTTATGAACCGTTTTATTTGATGCCGATTTTGGTATTAAATACTTGTTATCTAACAATTTCTTCTTTATTGGTTTTCAAAAACAACATTGATGCTCAATGATGTATCGCGAATAATCTGCTGCAATGACGTCATAAAATCCATTGGTATTGATAATGCTATAATATAATGCATATTATTATATCAGTGCTCCTGTGTGGCTATAGGATGGCTGAACCCAAGAGATGGAGTATTATTATATTCCAATGAGTGCTCCTGTGTGGCTATAGGATGGCTGAACCCAAGAGATGGAGTATTATTATATTCCAATGAGTGCTCCTGTGTGGCTATAGGATGGCTGAACCCAAGAGATGGAGTATTATTATATTCCAATGAGTGCTCCTGTGTGGCTATAGGATGGCTGAACCCAAGAGATGGAGTATTATTATATTCCAATGAGTGCTCCTGTGTGACTATAGGATGGCTGAACCCAAGAGATGGAGTATTATTATATTCCAATGAGTGCTCCTGTGTGACTATAGGATGGCTGAACCCAAGAGATGGAGTATTATTATATTCCAATGAGTGCTCCTGTGTGGCTATAGGATGGCTGAACCCAAGAGATGGAGTATTATTATATTCCAATGAGTGCTCCTGTGTGGCTATAGGATGGCTGAACCCAAGAGATGGAGTATTATTATATTCCAATGAGTGCTTCTGTGTGGCTATAGAATGGCTGAACCCAAGAGATGGAGTATTATTATATTCCAATGAGTGCTCCTGTGTGGCTATAGGATGGCTGAACCCAAGAGATGGAGTATTATTATATTCCAATGAGTGCTTCTGTGTGGCTATAGAATGGCTGAACCCAAGAGATGGAGTATTATTATATTCCAATGAGTGCTCCTGTGTGGCTATAGAATGGCTGAACTCAAGAGATGGAGTATTATTATATTCCAATGAGTGCTCCTGTGTGGCTATAGGATGGCTGAACTCAAGAGATGGAGTATTATTATATTCCAATCAGTGCTCCTGTGTGGCTATAGAATGGCTAAACCCAAGAGATGGAGTATTATTATATTCCAATGAGTGCTCCTGTGTGGCTATAGAATGGCTAAACCCAAGAGATGGAGTATTATTATATTCCAATGAGTGCTCCTGTGTGGCTATAGGATGGCTGAACCCAAGAGATGGAGTATTATTATATTCCAATGAGTGCTCCTGTGTGGCTATAGAATGGCTAAACCCAAGAGATGGAGTATTATTATATTCCAATGAGTGCTCCTGTGTGGCTATAGGATGGCTAAACCCAAGAGATGGAGTATTATTATATTCCAATGAGTGCTCCTGTGTGACTATAGGATGGCTGAACCCAAGAGATGGAGTATTATTATATTCCAATGAGTGCTCCTGTGTGGCTATAGGATAGCTAAACTCAAGAGATGGAGTATTATTATATTCCAATGAGTGCTCCTGTGTGGCTATAGGATGGCTGAACCCAAGAGATGGAGTATTATTATATTCCAATGAGTGCTCCTGTGTGACTATAGGATAGCTAAACTCAAGAGATGGAGTATTATTATATTCCAATGAGTGCTCCTGTGTGGCTATAGGATGGCTGAACCCAAGAGATGGAGTATTATTATATTCCAATGAGTGCTCCTGTGTGACTATAGGATAGCTAAACTCAAGAGATGGAGTATTATTATATTCCAATGAGTGCTCCTGTGTGACTATAGGATAGCTAAACTCAAGAGATGGAGTATTATTATATTCCAATGAGTGCTCCTGTGTGGCTATAGGATAGCTAAACTCAAGAGATGGAGTATTATTATATTCCAATGAGTGCTCCTGTGTGGCTATAGGATGGCTGAACCCAAGAGATGGAGTATTATTATATTCCAATGAGTGCTCCTGTGTGGCTATAGGATAGCTAAACTCAAGAGATGGAGTATTATTATATTCCAATGAGTGCTCCTGTGTGGCTATAGGATGGCTGAACCCAAGAGATGGAGTATTATTATATTCCAATGAGTGCTCCTGTGTGGCTATAGGATGGCTAAACCCAAGAGATGGAGTATTATTATATTCCAATGAGTGCTCCTGTGTGACTATAGGATGGCTGAACCCAAGAGATGGAGTATTATTATATTCCAAAAAGTGCTCCTGTGTGACTATAGGATGGCTGAACCCAAGAGATGGAGTATTATTATATTCCAACGAGTGCTCCTGTGTGGCTATAGGATGGCTGAACTCAAGAGATGGAGTATTATTATATTCCAAAGAGTGCTCCTGTGTGGCTATAGGATGGCTAAACCCAAGAGATGGAGTTTTATTATATTCCAACGAGTGCTCCTGTGTGGCTATAGGATGGCTGAACTCAAGAGATGGAGTATTATTATATTCCAAAAAGTGCTCCTGTGTGACTATAGGATGGCTGAACCCAAGAGATGGAGTATTATTATATTCCAATGAGTGCTCCTGTGTGGCTATAGGATGGCTAAACCCAAGAGATGGAGTATTATTATATTCCAATGAGTGCTCCTGTGTGGCTATAGGATGGCTAAACCCAAGAGATGGAGTATTATTATATTCCAATGAGTGCTCCTGTGTGGCTATAGGATGGCTGAACCCAAGAGATGGAGTATTATTATATTCGAAAGAGTGCTCCTGTGTGACTATAGGATGGCTGAACCCAAGAGATGGAGTATTATTATATTCCAATGAGTGCTCCTGTGTGGCTATAGGATGGCTAAACCCAAGAGATGGAGTATTATTATATTCCAATGAGTGCTCCTGTGTGGCTATAGGATTGCTGAACCCAAGAGATGGAGTATTATTATATTCCAATGAGTGCTCCTGTGTGGCTATAGGATGGCTGAACCCAAGAGATGGAGTATTATTATATTCCAATGAGTGCTCCTGTGTGGCTATAGGATTGCTGAACCCAAGAGATGGAGTATTATTATATTCCAATGAGTGCTCCTGTGTGGCTATAGGATGGCTGAACCCAAGAGATGGAGTATTATTATATTCCAAAGAGTGCTCCTGTGTGACTATAGGATGGCTAAACCCAAGAGATGGAGTATTATTATATTCCAATGAGTGCTCCTGTGTGGCTATAGGATTGCTGAACCCAAGAGATGGAGTATTATTATATTCCAATGAGTGCTCCTGTGTGGCTATAGGATGGCTGAACCCAAGAGATGGAGTATTATTATATTCCAAAGAGTGCTCCTGTGTGACTATAGGATGGCTAAACCCAAGAGATGGAGTATTGTTATATTCCAAAAAGTGCTCCTGTGTGACTATAGGATGGCTAAACCCAAGAGATGGAGTATTATTATATTCCAAAGAGTGCTCCTGTGTGACTATAGGATGGCTAAACCCAAGAGATGGAGTATTATTATATTCCAATGAGTGCTCCTGTGTGGCTATAGGATGGCTAAACCCAAGAGATGGAGTATTATTATATTCCAATGAGTGCTCCTGTGTGGCTAAAGGATGGCTAAACCCAAGAGATGGAGTATTATTATATTCCAATGAGTGCTCCTGTGTGGCTATAGGATGGCTAAACCCAAGAGATGGAGTATTATTATATTCCAATGAGTGCTCCTGTGTGGCTATAGGATGGCTAAACCCAAGAGATGGAGTATTATTATATTCCAATGAGTGCTCCTGTGTGGCTATAGGATGGCTAAACCCAAGAGATGGAGTATTATTATATTCCAATGAGTGCTCCTGTGTGGCTATAGGATGGCTAAACCCAAGAGATGGAGTATTATTATATTCCAATGAGTGCTCCTGTGTGACTATAGGATGGCTAAACCCAAGAGATGGAGTATTATTATATTCCAATGAGTGCTCCTGTGTGGCTATAGGATGGCTAAACCCAAGAGATGGAGTATTATTATATTCCAATCAGTGCTCCCGTGTGGCTATAGGATGGCTGAACCCAAGAGATGGAGTATTATTATATTCCAAAGAGTGCTCCTGTGTGGCTATAGAATGGCTAAACCCAAGAGATGGAGTATTATTATATTCCAATGAGTGCTCCTGTGTGGCTATAGGATGGCTAAACCCAAGAGATGGAGTATTATTATATTCCAATGAGTGCTCCTGTGTGGCTATAGGATGGCTAAACCCAAGAGATGGAGTATTATTATATTCCAGTGAGTGCTCCTGTGTGACTATAGGATGGCTAAACCCAAGAGATGGAGTATTATTATATTCCAATGAGTGCTCCTGTGTGGCTATAGGATGGCTAAACCCAAGAGATGGAGTATTATTATATTCCAATGAGTGCTCCTGTGTGACTATAGGATGGCTAAACCCAAGAGATGGAGTATTATTATATTCCAATGAGTGCTCCTGTGTGGCTATAGGATGGCTAAACCCAAGAGATGGAGTATTATTATATTCCAATGAGTGCTCCTGTGTGGCTATAGGATGGCTGAACCCAAGAGATGGAGTATTATTATATTCCAATGAGTGCTCCTGTGTGGCTATAGGATGGCTAAACCCAAGAGATGGAGTATTATTATATTCCAATGAGTGCTCCTGTGTGGCTATAGGATGGCTGAACCCAAGAGATGGAGTATTATTATATTCCAATGAGTGCTTCTGTGTGGCTATAGAATGGCTGAACCCAAGAGATGGAGTATTATTATATTCCAATGAGTGCTCCTGTGTGACTATAGGATGGCTAAACCCAAGAGATGGAGTATTATTATATTCCAATGAGTGCTTCTGTGTGGCTATAGAATGGCTGAACCCAAGAGATGGAATATTATTATATTCCAATGAGTGCTCCTGTGTGGCTATAGGATGGCTAAACCCAAGAGATGGAGTATTATTATATTCCAATGAGTGCTCCTGTGTGACTATAGGATGGCTAAACCCAAGAGATGGAGTATTATTATATTCCAATGAGTGCTCCTGTGTGGCTATAGGATGGCTGAACCCAAGAGATGGAGTATTATTATATTCCAATGAGTGCTCCCGTGTGGCTATAGGATGGCTGAACCCAAGAGATGGAGTATTATTATATTCCAATGAGTGCTCCTGTGTGGCTATAGGATGGCTAAACCCAAGAGATGGAGTATTATTATATTCCAATGAGTGCTCCTGTGTGGCTATAGGATGGCTGAACCCAAGAGATGGAGTATTATTATATTCCAATGAGTGCTCCCGTGTGGCTATAGAATGGCTGAACCCAAGAGATGGAGTATTATTATATTCCAATGAGTGCTCCTGTGTGGCTATAGGATGGCTAAACCCAAGAGATGGAGTATTATTATATTCCAATGAGTGCTCCTGTGTGGCTATAGGATGGCTGAACCCAAGAGATGGAGTATTATTATATTCCAATGAGTGCTCCTGTGTGACTATAGGATGGCTAAACCCAAGAGATGGAGTATTATTATATTCCAATGAGTGCTCCTGTGTGGCTATAGGATGGCTGAACTCAAGAGATGGAGTATTATTATATTCCAACGAGTGCTCCTGTGTGGCTATAGGATGGCTGAACCCAAGAGATGGAGTATTATTATATTCCAATGAGTGCTCCTGTGTGGCTATAGAATGGCTAAACCCAAGAGATAGAGTATTATTATATTCCAAAAAGTGCTCCTGTGTGACTATAGGATGGCTAAACCCAAGAGATGGAGTATTATTATATTCCAATGAGTGCTCCTGTGTGGCTATAGGATGGCTAAACCCAAGAGATGGAGTATTATTATATTCCAATAAGTGCTCCTGTGTGGCTATAGGATGGCTGAACCCAAGAGATGGAGTATTATTATATTCCAATGAGTGCTCCTGTGTGGCTATAGAATGGCTAAACCCAAGAGATGGAGTATTATTATATTCCAAAAAGTGCTCCTGTGTGACTATAGGATGGCTAAACCCAAGAGATGGAGTATTATTATATTCCAATGAGTGCTCCTGTGTGGCTATAGGATGGCTAAACCCAAGAGATGGAGTATTATTATATTCCAATGAGTGCTCCTGTGTGGCTATAGAATGGCTAAACCCAAGAGATGGAGTATTATTATATTCCAATGAGTGCTCCTGTGTGGCTATAGGATGGCTAAACCCAAGAGATGGAGTATTATTATATTCCAATGAGTGCTCCTGTGTGGCTATAGGATGGCTAAACCCAAGAGATGGAGTATTATTATATTCCAATGAGTGCTCCTGTGTGGCTATAGAATGGCTAAACCCAAGAGATGGAGTATTATTATATTCCAACGAGTGCTCCTGTGTGACTATAGGATGGCTAAACCCAAGAGATGGAGTATTATTATATTCCAATGAGTGCTCCTGTGTGGCTATAGGATGGCTAAACCCAAGAGATGGAGTATTATTATATTCCAATGAGTGCTCCTGTGTGACTATAGAATGGCTGAACCCAAGAGATGGAATATTATTATATTCCAATGAGTGCTCCTGTGTGACTATAGGATGGCTAAACCCAAGAGATGGAGTATTATTATATTCCAATGAGTGCTCCTGTGTGACTATAGGATGGCTAAACCCAAGAGATGGAGTATTATTATATTCCAATGAGTGCTCCTGTGTGGCTATAGGATGGCTAAACCCAAGAGATGGAGTATTATTATATTCCAATGAGTGCTCCTGTGTGACTATAGGATGGCTAAACCCAAGAGATGGAGTATTATTATATTCCAATGAGTGCTCCTGTGTGGCTATAGGATGGCTGAACCCAAGAGATGGAGTATTATTATATTCCAATGAGTGCTCCCGTGTGGCTATAGGATGGCTGAACCCAAGAGATGGAGTATTATTATATTCCAATGAGTGCTCCTGTGTGGCTATAGGATGGCTGAACCCAAGAGATGGAGTATTATTATATTCCAATGAGTGCTCCTGTGTGGCTATAGGATGGCTGAACCCAAGAGATGGAGTATTATTATATTCCAATGAGTGCTCCTGTGTGACTATAGGATGGCTAAACCCAAGAGATGGAGTATTATTATATTCCAACGAGTGCTCCTGTGTGACTATAGAATGGCTAAACCCAAGAGATGGAGTATTATTATATTCCAACGAGTGCTCCTGTGTGACTATAGGATGGCTAAACCCAAGAGATGGAGTATTATTATATTCCAAAAAGTGCTCCTGTGTGACTATAGGATGGCTAAACCCAAGAGATGGAGTATTATTATATTCCAAAAAGTGCTCCTGTGTGACTATAGGATTGCTGAACCCAAGAGATGGAGTATTATTATATTCCAAAGAGTGCTCCTGTGTGGCTATAGGATGGCTAAACTCAAGAGATGGAGTATTATTATATTCCAAAAAGTGCTCCTGTGTGACTATAGGATTGCTGAACCCAAGAGATGGAGTATTATTATATTCCAATGAGTGCTCCTGTGTGGCTATAGGATGGCTGAACTCAAGAGATGGAGTATTATTATATTCCAATGAGTGCTCCTGTATGGCTATAGGATGGCTGAACCCAAGAGATGGAGTATTATTATATTCCAATGAGTGCTCCTGTGTGGCTATAGGATGGCTAAACCCAAGAGATGGAGTATTATTATATTCCAAAGAGTGCTCCTGTGTGGCTATAGGATGGCTAAACCCAAGAGATGGAGTATTATTATATTCCAATGAGTGCTCCCGTGTGGCTATAGGATGGCTAAACCCAAGAGATGGAGTATTATTATATTCCAATGAGTGCTCCTGTGTGGCTATAGGATGGCTAAACCCAAGAGATGGAGTATTATTATATTCCAATGAGTGCTTCTGTGTGACTATAGGATGGCTAAACCCAAGAGATGGAGTATTATTATATTCCAAAGAGTGCTCCTGTGTGGCTATAGGATGGCTAAACCCAAGAGATGGAGTATTATTATATTCCAATGAGTGCTCCTGTGTGGCTATAGAATGGCTAAACCCAAGAGATGGAGTATTATTATATTCCAACGAGTGCTCCTGTGTGACTATAGGATGGCTAAACCCAAGAGATGGAGTATTATTATATTCCAATGAGTGCTCCTGTGTGGCTATAGGATGGCTAAACCCAAGAGATGGAGTATTATTATATTCCAATGAGTGCTCCTGTGTGGCTATAGAATGGCTAAACCCAAGAGATGGAGTATTATTATATTCCAACGAGTGCTCCTGTGTGACTATAGGATGGCTAAACCCAAGAGATGGAGTATTATTATATTCCAAAAAGTGCTCCTGTGTGACTATAGGATGGCTAAACCCAAGAGATGGAGTATTATTATATTCCAATGAGTGCTCCTGTGTGGCTATAGGATGGCTGAACTCAAGAGATGGAGTATTATTATATTCCAAAAAGTGCTCCTGTGTGACTATAGAATGGCTGAACTCAAGAGATGGAGTATTATTATATTCCAATCAGTGCTCCTGTGTGGCTATAGGTTGTCTGAACCCAAGAGATGGAGTATTATTATATTCCAAAGAGTGCTCCTGTGTGGCTATAGGATGGCTGAACTCAAGAGATGGAGTATTATTATATTCCAAAAAGTGCTCCTGTGTGGCTATAGGATGGCTGAACCCAAGAGATGGAGTATTATTATATTCCAAAGAGTGCTCCTGTGTGGCTATAGGATGGCTGAACCCAAGAGATGGAGTATTATTATATTCCAATGAGTGCTCCTGTGTGGCTATAGGATAGCTGAACCCAAGAGATGGAGTATTATTATATTCCAATGAGTGCTCCCGTGTGGCTATAGGATGGCTGAACCCAAGAGATGGAGTATTATTATATTCCAATGAGTGCTCCCGTGTGGCTATAGGATGGCTGAACCCAAGAGATGGAGTATTATTATATTACAATGAGTGCTCCTGTGTGACTATAGGATGGCTGAACCCAAGAGATGGAGTATTATTATATTCCAATGAGTGCTCCTGTGTGACTATAGGATGGCTAAACCCAAGAGATGGAGTATTATTATATTCCAATGAGTGCTCCTGTGTGGCTATAGGATGGCTAAACCCAAGAGATGGAGTATTATTATATTCCAATGAGTGCTCCTGTGTGGCTATAGGATGGCTAAACCCAAGAGATGGAGTATTATTATATTCCAATGAGTGCTCCTGTGTGGCTATAGAATGGCTAAACCCAAGAGATGGAGTATTATTATATTCCAATGAGTGCTCCTGTGTGGCTATAGGATGGCTAAACCCAAGAGATGGAGTATTATTATATTCCAAAGAGTGCTCCTGTGTGACTATAGGATGGCTGAACCCAAGAGATGGAGTATTATTATATTCCAATGAGTGCTCCTGTGTGGCTATAGGATGGCTAAACCCAAGAGATGGAGTATTATTATATTCCAATGAGTGCTCCTGTGTGACTATAGGATGGCTAAACCCAAGAGATGGAGTATTATTATATTCCAATGTGTGCTCCTGTGTGGCTATAGGATGGCTGAACCCAAGAGATGGAGTATTATTATATTACAATGAGTGCTTCTGTGTGGCTATAGGATGGCTAAACCCAAGAGATGGAGTATTATTATATTCCAATGAGTGCTCCCGTGTGGCTATAGGATGGCTGAACCCAAGAGATGGAGTATTATTATATTCCAATGAGTGCTCCCGTGTGGCTATAGGATGGCTGAACCCAAGAGATGGAGTATTATTATATTCCAATGAGTGCTCCCGTGTGGCTATAGGATGGCTGAACCCAAGAGATGGAGTATTATTATATTCCAATGAGTGCTCCTGTGTGGCTATAGGATGGCTGAACCCAAGAGATGGAGTATTATTATATTCCAATGAGTGCTCCCGTGTGGCTATAGGATGGCTGAACCCAAGAGATGGAGTATTATTATATTCCAATGAGTGCTCCTGTGTGGCTATAGGATGGCTAAACCCAAGAGATGGAGTATTATTATATTCCAAAGAGTGCTCCTGTGTGGCTATAGAATGGCTGAACCCAAGAGATGGAGTATTATTATATTCCAAAGAGTGCTCCTGTGTGGCTATAGGATGGCTGAACCCAAGAGATGGAGTATTATTATATTCCAATGAGTGCTCCTGTATGGCTATAGGATGGCTGAACCCAAGAGATGGAGTATTATTATATTCCAATGAGTGCTCCTGTGTGGCTATAGGTTGGCTAAACCCAAGAGATGGAGTATTATTATATTCCAATGAGTGCTCCTGTGTGGCTATAGGATGGCTGAACCCAAGAGATGGAGTATTATTATATTCCAAAGAGTGCTTCTGTGTGGCTATAGGATGGCTGAACCCAAGAGATGGAGTATTATTATATTCCAATGAGTGCTCCTGTGTGACTATAGAATGGCTAAACCCAAGAGATGGAATATTATTATATTCCAATGAGTGCTCCTGTGTGGCTATAGGATGGCTGAACCCAAGAGATGGAGTATTATTATATTCCAAAGAGTGCTCCTGTGTGGCTATAGGATGGCTGAACTCAAGAGATGGAGTATTATTATATTCCAAAGAGTGCTCCTGTGTGGCTATAGGATGGCTGAACTCAAGAGATGGAGTATTATTATATTCCAATGAGTGCTCCCGTGTGGCTATAGGATGGCTGAACCCAAGAGATGGAGTATTATTATATTCCAAAGAGTGCTCCTGTGTGACTATAGGATGGCTAAACCCAAGAGATGGAGTATTATTATATTCCAAAGAGTGCTCCTGTGTGGCTATAGGATGGCTGAACTCAAGAGATGGAGTATTATTATATTCCAATGAGTGCTTCTGTGTGGCTATAGGATGGCTGAACCCAAGAGATGGAGTATTATTATATTCCAATGAGTGCTCCTGTGTGGCTATAGGATGGCTGAACCCAAGAGATGGAGTATTATTATATTCCAAAGAGTGCTCCTGTGTGGCTATAGGATGGCTGAACTCAAGAGATGGAGTATTATTATATTCCAATGAGTGCTTCTGTGTGGCTATAGGATGGCTGAACCCAAAAGATGGAGTATTATTATATTCCAAAGAGTGCTCCTGTGTGGCTATAGGATGGCTGAACCCAAGAGATGGAGTATTATTATATTCCAAAGAGTGCTCCTGTGTGGCTATAGGATGGCTGAACTCAAGAGATGGAGTATTATTATATTCCAAAGACTTAAGAGTGCTCCTGTGTGGCTATAGGATGGCTGAACTCAAGAGATGGAGTATTATTATATTCCAATGAGTGCTCCTGTGTGGCTATAGGATAGCTAAACTCAAGAGATGGAGTATTATTATATTCCAAAGAGTGCTCCTGTGTGGCTATAGGATGGCTGAACCCAAAAGATGGAGTATTATTATATTCCAAAAAGTGCTCCTGTGTGGCTATAGGATTGCTGAACCCAAGAGATGGAGTATTATTATATTCCAAAGAGTGCTCCTGTGTGGCTATAGGATGGCTGAACTCAAGAGATGGAGTATTATTATATTCCAAAAAGTGCTCCTGTGTGGCTATAGGATGGCTGAACCCAAGAGATGGAGTATTATTATATTCCAAAGAGTGCTCCTGTGTGGCTATAGGATGGCTGAACCCAAAAGATGGAGTATTATTATATTCCAAAGAGTGCTCCTGTGTGGCTATAGGATGGCTGAACCCAAAAGATGGAGTATTATTATATTCCAAAGAGTGCTCCTGTGTGGCTATAGGATGGCTGAACCCAAAAGATGGAGTATTATTATATTCCAAAAAGTGCTCCTGTGTGGCTATAGGATGGCTAAACCCAAGAGATGGAGTATTATTATATTCCAATGAGTGCTCCTGAGTGGCAAGAGGATGCATGCTATTGTTATTGTTGCCCTATAATTGTAATAGTTTTCAATATTAAACATCAGTTCTCATCAACGAAGTTTCATTCTTTTCGAGCTCTTTTAATAAGTTTTGAGCTTTTATTATAATATGCTTGGATTCTGGGGGAAATAATTTGGAAATTCTCACTAAAATGATTTATTCCCTCAGGAAGAACAAGGATGTCGGACCTATACTACAAGCCATGCGTTTTGCAATTGTATTTAGTAAGCTTAATTTTCCTGTGTATATAAAGATATCTTTTAAAATTCAAATGATAAACATGAAATATTAAATGTTAAATGTCTAGTAGTAACACACATACATTATACGTAAATCACAGGTGTGTATATATATGATCAAAAAAAATCATATTTGAGAGATTCAGCCTCATAAAATCCAGGCTAGATGTCATTTGAGATGTTTTCTTTTGATAGGGTAATTGTGTCCACAAGAAAATAATACTACAACGCTAAACAAGATGTAACACAACACACCCCTTTTAAATTGATGGTAGATGACCAGAAACAATTCAAATGTTTTACCTTAAAGACCCATTTCATTTTTCCAGAATATGTATTAAGAATGGAAACTGAAGACTAATTCACACAAACCAGCCATAGTATTCCTGCCCATAGCAATGGGCTTTACAGACACCAAAACATCAGCAAATTGACAGCACACCTCATAAATC
Source organism: Saccoglossus kowalevskii (assembly GCF_978046115.1). Classification (NCBI taxonomy): domain Eukaryota; kingdom Metazoa; phylum Hemichordata; class Enteropneusta; family Harrimaniidae; genus Saccoglossus; species Saccoglossus kowalevskii. The sequence continues at coordinate 12,393,159 of NC_140643.1, read as the reverse complement.
TTATCTGGTATATATAAGGCCTTTAATGAATACATGACTTCTTTGCATTGTTTTTTTTTATCTACAGAATGTATCATGTGTTGTCAAGTAATGTAATTCTCAGTCAACATCTCCACCACTTAACAGAATCTTTTATTCTCCAAGGATTAGTTTCCATGCAATTATTAGTGAGTGTTTTGTTAGTAAGTATTAAGTAATGCATTTCCTGAACACACTAATGTCATGACTCCTGTATTATACACGTTTTTATCAAAATAGGTATATCCACTTTTAACGCATTTTTTCCTGAACTCTTACAGCACCCTATATCATATTAGACACCTTCAACAAAATATTTTTTTTTTAATAATATTTAATTTTACCTGGTTTTAATTTCACTGACAACGTGAAATTTATTGAATTAAATCATGTAAATAACAATAGAACTATTGTTTCACAAGACAATCAGTGTATATAATCAACTATCAAAATAGTTGTTAATTAGTTTTTGTGAGTTATCTTTTTGAATATATGAATATAGAAATGTTAATATTCATGTCTGTTTTTGTTCCTTAATGCAGTCCTTTTTAGACAAATTCTCACATACACTACAATCATCAACTATAAGAAGTGGAGAAAAAAGGGATTTGTAATCTAACAATTGAGTTTCAAGTAGAGTTTTCAAAGTAAGTGATTTATTTGTTTCAAAAAAACTTGTGATGAAAAATATCTCTTGAGACGTTCTTATCAGAGAAGATTATTTATGAAGCATTCTAGGAGCAAGGGTCAAAAAAGCCATTTTACTGATTAAAGAAGCGAATATTTGAAAGCCTATATGCAGATTGCATCGCTGTCGTTTTGAATCATCATGTGAATCTCTGTATAGATAAGAGCCAATGAAGAAACGAGACAATGCAGAGATAAGATTTGATTTTCTTCCTTAGGAGTGAACCACTAGAAATTCTGGGGGACATGGACGATGTAGAGGTAGTAAATTTATTTTGTATATCTATAAATTACATGTATATACAAGACTGCCTGTATACATACACTGGCAACAAGATGTGTGAATTTCTTTAATAATTCAGTCTTCCTCAAATCTTAAACGCCACCTTATCCACCCACCTTATCCACCCCCCACCCCACTGCTTAGTACTTTCCTGCTTCTTAATAGCTTTTTCATGACCTATTTTTCTTGCTTTATATACCCCTGTATACAGTCTGGAGATAAAATGAAAACACAAATAAGAGGACTATAAAAAAGGAAAGCCCCATGGGATTTTCAGTAGAATTTAGTTGTACTGACTGATCCATGTTTTGCTAAATTAAAGGTTAATGGATTCATTCAGTTGACTTAGAAATATTATATAATGTTATCATATCACCACCTAACTAAGTTCAAGAAAAACCATGTTACTACTATGATAACTAAGTAACACACAGCCTGGGTAATGTTGTAACTTGTGAAATAAGAAAAATATTATTATTGTTAACAATTTCTTACTGAATATTTTTATACATATAATACAGAGAAAAAAAAATGATTTTTTCCATTCATAAAATGCTATATAAATGTGTTTGTTACTTTTAGAGACACATTTGAATGATTCCATTTTTGGAAATTGTACATCACATTTAAGTCACATTTGAACACTTTACACTTTAGTCACACAGAAGTACTATCTGTGTGATGGAAATAAAATCCCGTCACTGAATGCAAACATCCTTCATTGTTTTGGGGCTGTTATAAATTATTACTACAAACAGGAACAAAACCACAAGGATAGCTTAAGGTATGCACAAAGGCAGTACAGGAACACATCGACCTTTCCAACACATTGATCAATATGAGCACCATACTGCTTTCAAGCATTCTCATAAAAACATTCTGTACATACATGTACCTATTTACTTGCGATAATTTCTTGTGTAGTTTTGAACAAGCGAAATGTAATCAAATTTTGGCTACAGGTATTTGGTACAAATAAATCAACAGATTTATTTTTATTGGTAATCACCATATCAACTATAAAGTATAGAGAATATACCATCATTTATTGAAAAATTAAATGTTTTCATGTTTTGGACATGAATAAAAACAAAATGGCCACCAGTCGGCCTAGACACTAGTGTAGTATGGCCAGACATTACATGACACTGATTTGAAACACTATAAAGAGTTCATCCTATGCAGACCAGCTAATGTAGTATGGCGAAACACCACATGGCACTGAGTTGAAACACTACAAAGAGTTCATCCTATACAGACCAGCTAATGTAGTATGGCCAGACACCACAAGACACTGAATTGAAACACTATAAAGAGTTCATCCTATACAGACCAGCTAATGTAGTATGGCCAGACACCACATGACACTGAGTTGAAACACTACAAAGAGTTCATCCTATACAGACCAGCTAATGTAGTATGGCCAGACACCACATGACACTGAGTTGAAACACTATAAAGAGTTCATCTTATGTAGACCAGCTAATGTAGTATGGCCAGACACCACATGGCACTGAGTTGAAACACTATAAAGAGTTCATCTTATGTAGACCAGCTAATGTAGTATGGCCAGACACCACATGACACTGAATTGAAACACTACAAAGAGTTCATCCTATACAGACCAGCTAATGTAGTATGGCCAGACACCACAAGACACTGAGTTGAAACACTACAAAGAGTTCATCCTATACAGACCAGCTAATGTAGTATGGCCAGACACCACATGACACTGAGTTGAAACACTATAAAGAGTTCATCTTATGTAGACCAGCTAATATAGTATGGCCAGACACCACATGGCACTGAGTTGAAACACTATAAAGAGTTCATCTTATGTAGACCAGCTAATGTAGTATGGCCAGACACCACATGACACTGAGTTGAAACACTATAAAGAGTTCATCCTATACAGACCAGCTAATGTAGTATGGCGAAACACCACATGGCACTGATTTGAAACACTATAAAAAGTTCATCTTATGTAGACCAGCTAATGTAATATGGCCAGACACCACAAGACACTGAGTTGAAACACTATAAAGAGTTCATCTTATGTAGACCAGCTAATGTAGTATGGCCAGACACCACAAGACACTGAGTTGAAACACTATAAAGAGTTCATCTTATGTAGACCATCTAATGTAGTATGGCCAGACACCACATGGCACTGAGTTGAAACACTACAAAGAGTTCATCTTATGTAGACCAGCTAATGTAGTATGGCCAGACACCACGTGGCACTGAGTTGAAACACTATAAAGAATTCATCCTATACAGACCAGCTAATGTAGTATGGCCAGACACCACATGACACTGAGTTGAAACACTATAAAGAGTTCATCTTATGTAGACCAGCTAATGTAGTATGGCCAGACACCACATGACACTGAGTTGAAACACTATAAAGAGTTCATCCTATACAGACCAGCTAATGTAGTATGGCGAAACACCACATGGCACTGATTTGAAACACTATAAAGAGTTCATCTTATGTAGACCAGCTAATGTAGTATGGCCAGACACCACAAGACACTGAGTTGAAACACTATAAAGAGTTCATCTTATGTAGACCAGCTAATGTAGTATGGCCAGACACCACAAGACACTGAGTTAAAACACTATAAAGAGTTCATCTTATGTAGACCAGCTAATGTAGTATGGCCAGACACCACAAGACACTGAGTTGAAACACTATAAAGAGTTCATCTTATGTAGACCATCTAATGTAGTATGGCCAGACACCACATGGCACTGAGTTGAAACACTATAAAGATTTCATCTTATGTAGACCAGCTAATGTAGTATGGCCAGACACCACGTGGCACTGAGTTGAAACACTATAAAGAATTCATCCTATACAGACCAGCTAATGTAGTATGGCGAAACACCACATGGCACTGATTTGAAACACTATAAAGAGTTCATCTTATACAGACCAGCTAATGTAGTATGGCCAGACACCACGTGGCACTGAGTTGAAACACTATAAAGAGTTCATCTTATACAGACCAGCTAATGTAGTATAGCCAGACACCACATGACACTGAGTTGAAACACTATAAAGAGTTCATCCTACGCAGACCAGCTAATGTAGTATGGCCAGACACCACATGACACTGAGTTGAAACACTATAAAGAGTTCATCTTATGTAGACCAGCTAATGTAGTATGGCCAGACACCACATGACACTGAGTTGAAACACTATAAAGAGTTAATCTTATGTAGACCAGCTAATGTAGTATGGCCAGACACCACATGGCACTGAGTTGAAACACTATAAAGAGTTCATCTTATACAGACCAGCTAATGTAGTATGGCCAGACACCACATGACACTGAGTTGAAACACTATAAAGAGTTCATCCTACGCAGACCAGCTAATGTAGTATGGCCAGACACCACATGACACTGAGTTGAAACACTATAAAGAGTTCATCTTATGTAGACCAGCTAATGTAGTATGGCCAGACACCACATGGCACTGAGTTGAAACACTATAAAGAGTTCATCTTATGTAGACCAGCTAATGTAGTATGACCAGACACCACATGACACTGTGACACTGAGTTGAAACACTATAAAGAGTTCATCCTACGCAGACCAGCTAATGTAGTATGGCCAGACACCACATGGCACTGAGTTGAAACACTATAAAGAGTTCATCCTATACAGACCAGCTAATGTAGTATGACCAGACACCACATGGCACTGAGTTGAAACACTATAAAGAGTTCATCTTATGTAGACCAGCTAATGTAGTATGACCAGACACCACATGACACTGAGTTGAAACACTATAAAGAGTTCATCTTATGTAGACCAGCTAATGTAGTATGGCCAGACACCACATGACACTGAGTTGAAACACTATAAGAAGTTCATCTTATGTAGACCATCTAATGTAGTATGGCCAGACACCACATGGCACTGAGTTGAAACACTATAAAGAGTTCATCTTATGTAGACCAGCTAATGTATGGCCAGACACCAAATGGCACTGAGTTGAAACACTATAAAGAGTTCATCTTATGTAGACCAGCTAATGTAGTATGGCCAGACACCACGTGGCACTGAGTTGAAACACTATAAAGAGTTCATCCTATACAGACCACCAGCTAGCACATTATGGCCAGACACAACATGATTTAGAATTGAAAAGATCATTAGGGAAACTATCAAAGATATAATGGATAATAAAAAAACAATAAAAGTGCATTTAATTTCCTCTGCACTTACATTTTACCATTCCTAATGACAATTAAAGCAATAAAACATTCTATCTGATCGGAAATTATAAAAAAATTGAAACAAACAATCCAGTCATTTCAAACGATACAGCATAAATATTATACCTTATAACAGTAACTATTAGTAAAAAGATCAAACTAAGTTACAGTATCACTCAAAGCATCATACAGAAGTCAGCATGACATAATAAGACCTACATACAGAATATATAGCTGTTCTTGGGGGCAGAGCAATGTCACAGAACATTCTACAGTTGTATGTTGCTAAGTTGCACACCACAGTACAATGCATTTTCTATGGGCTTTGTGCGAGCTGCTGTGGAACGCTGGTCGAACAGCATAAGTTGAGAAAACAGCACAAACTCAGACAATCCTGAACAACCAAATTTATATATATTGGATTTGTAGGGATAATCAAGACAATACCAACCTAATGCAAAGACAATATAAAAATGTCAAGACAATACCAACCTAATGCAAAGACAATATAAAAATGTCAAGACAATGCCAACCTAATGCAAAGACAATATAAAAATGTCAAGACGATGTCAACCTAATGCAAAGACAAATGTCAAGACAATGCCAACCTAATGTAAAGACAATATAAAACTGTCAAGACAATGCCAACCTAATGCAAAGACAATATAAAAATGTCAAGACGATGTCAACCTAATGCAAAGACAAATGTCAAGACAATGCCAACCTAATGTAAAGACAATATAAAACTGTCAAGACAATACCAACCTAATGCAAAGACAATATAAAAATGTCAAGACAATACCAACCTAATGCAAAGACAATATAAAAATGTCAAGACAATACCAACCTAACTCAAAGACAATATGAAAATGTCAAGACAATGCCAACCTAATGCAAAGACAATATACAAATGTCAAGACAATACCAACCTAATGTAAAGACAATATAAAAATGTCAAGGCAATGCCAACCTCATGCAAAGACAATATAAAAATGTCAAGACAATGCCAACCTAATGCAAAGACAATATAAAAATGTCAAGACAATGCCAACCTAATGCAAAGACAATATAAAAATGTCAAGACAATGCTAACCTAATGCAAAGACAATATAAAAATGTCAAGACAATGCCAACCTAATGCAAAGACAACAGAAAAATGTCAAGACAATGCCAACCTAATGCAAAGACAATATAAAAATGTCAAGACAATGCCAACCTAATGCAAAGACAATATAAAAATATCAAGACAATACCAACCTAATGCAAAGACAATATAAAAATGTCAAGACAATGCCAACCTATTGCAAAGACAATATAAAAATGTCAAGACAATGTTAACCTCATGCAAAGACAATATGAAAATGTCAAGACAATGCCAACCTAATGCAAAGACAATATAAAAATGTCAAGACAATGCCAACCTAATGCAAAGACAATATAAAAATGTCAAGACAATGCCAACCTAATGCAAAGACAACAGAAAAATGTCAAGACAATGCCAACCTAATGCAAAGACAATATAAAAATGTCAAGACAATGCCAACCTAATGCAAAGACAATATAAAAATGTCAAGACAATACCAACCTAATGCAAAGACAATATAAAAATGTCAAGAAAATGACAACCTAATGCAAAGACAATATAAAAATGTCAAGACAATACCAACCTAATGTAAAGACAATATAAAAATGTCAAGACAATGCCAACCTAATGCAAAGACAATATAAAAATGTCAAGACAATACCAACCTAATGCAAAGACAATATAAAAATATCAAGACAATACCAACCTTATGTAAAGACAATAAAAAAATGTCAAGACAATACCAACCTAATGCAAAGACAATATAAAAATGTCAAGACAATGCTAACCTAATGCAAAGACAATATAAAAATGTCAAGACAATACCAACCTTATGCAAAGACAATATAAAAATATCAAGACAATACCAACCTAATGTAAAGACAATAAAAAAATGTCAAGACAATACCAACCTAATGCAAAGACAATATAAAAATATCAAGACAATACCAACCTAATGCATTGACAATATAAAAATGTCAAGACAATACCAACCTAATGCAAAGACAATATAAAAATATCAAGACAATACCAACCTAATACAAAGACAATATAAAAATGTCAAGACAATACCAACCTAATACAAAGACAATATAAAAATATCAAGACAATGCCAACCTAATGCAAAGACAATATAAAAATGTCAAGACAATGCCAACCTAATGCAAAGACAATATAAGAATGTCAAGACAATACCAACCTAATGCAAAGACAATATAAAAATATCAAGACAATACCAACCTAATGCAAAGACAATATAAAAATGTCAAGACAATACCAACCTAATGCAAAGACAACATACAAATGTCAAGACAATACCAACCTAATGCAAAGACAATATAAAAATGTCAAGACAATGCCAACCTAATGCAAAGACAATATAAAAATGTCAAGACAATACCAACCTAATGTAAATACAATATAAAAATGTCAAGACAATGCCAACCTAACTCAAAGACAATATAAAAATATCAAGACAATGCCAACCTAATGCAAAGACAACATACAAATGTCAAGACAATACCAACCTAATGCAAAGACAACAGAAAAATGTCAAGAAAATGCCAACCTAATGCAAAGACAATAAAAAAATGTCAAGACAATACCAACCTAATGTAAAGACAATAAAAAAATGTCAAGACAATACCAACCTAATGCAAATACAATATAAAAATGTCAAGACAATACCAACCTAATGCAAATACAATATCAAAAATGTCAAGAAAATGCCAACCTAATGTAAAGACAATATAAAAATATCAAGACAATACCAACCTAATGCAAAGACAATATAAAAATATCAAGACAATGCCAACCTAACTCAAAGACAATATAAAAATATCAAGACAATACCAACCTAATGCAAATACAATATAAAAATATCAAGACAATACCAACCTAATGTAAAGACAATATAAAAATGTCAAGACAATACCAACCTAATGCAAAGACAATATAAAAATATCAAGACAATACCAACCTAATGCAAAGACAATATAAAAATATCAAGACAATACCAACCTAATGCAAATACAATATCAAAAATGTCAAGAAAATGCCAACCTAATGTAAAGACAATATAAAAATATCAAGACAATACCAACCTAATGCAAAGACAATATAAAAATATCAAGACAATGCCAACCTAACTCAAAGACAATATAAAAATATCAAGACAATACCAACCTAATGCAAATACAATATAAAAATATCAAGACAATACCAACCTAATGTAAAGACAATATAAAAATGTCAAGACAATACCAACCTAATGCAAAGACAATATAAAAATATCAAGACAATACCAACCTAATGCAAAGACAATATAAAAATGTCAAGACAATACCAACCTAATGCAAAGACAATATAAAAATGTCAAGACAATACCAACCTAACTCAAAGACAATATAAAAATATCAAGACAATGCCAACCTAATGCAAAGACAACATACAAATGTCAAGACAATACCAACCTAATGCAAAGACAATATAAAAATGTCAAGACAATGCCAACCTAATGCAAAGACAATATAAAAATGTCAAGACAATACCAACCTAATGTAAATACAATATAAAAATGTCAAGACAATGCCAACCTAACTCAAAGACAATATAAAAATATCAAGACAATGCCAACCTAATGCAAAGACAACATACAAATGTCAAGACAATACCAACCTAATGCAAAGACAACAGAAAAATGTCAAGAAAATGCCAACCTAATGCAAAGACAATAAAAAAATGTCAAGACAATACCAACCTAATGTAAAGACAATAAAAAAATGTCAAGACAATACCAACCTAATGCAAATACAATATAAAAATGTCAAGACAATACCAACCTAATGCAAATACAATATCAAAAATGTCAAGAAAATGCCAACCTAATGTAAAGACAATATAAAAATATCAAGACAATACCAACCTAATGTAAAGACAATATAAAAATATCAAGACAATACCAACCTAATGCAAAGACAATATAAAAATATCAAGACAATGCCAACCTAACTCAAAGACAATATAAAAATATCAAGACAATACCAACCTAATGCAAATACAATATAAAAATATCAAGACAATACCAACCTAATGTAAAGACAATATAAAAATATCAAGACAATACCAACCTAATGCAAATACAATATCAAAAATGTCAAGAAAATGCCAACCTAATGCAAATACCGTACTCGACCGCGTTAGCGCCCATGATCGGGCAAGTGCCCATCCCCACTTTTGGGCAATTTTTATATTTGGGGTCACATTCGGCAAAGCGCCCACCCCTTCAAAATGTAACTAATTTAAAACTTGGTCTTGCGTAACGAATCTTGGTAATCTTTTTTATATGATACAGCTAGGATATCGACCGCTGTGAACATGTTGTGAATGCGTAGAACACTGTAACCATGTGTAAACTACGCGTCGACAATGACCTGTTAATCAAAGTAAAATGCGATAAATATTTCATGCCATATTCAGTTTACCTCTCAAAAATGGCTAGTTACTAGTTTTTTTGGAAAAACCATGTCGTTTATTCACTGAAATCAATTCCAACAGATCGTACTTCGACATCGATAATTCACTTCCGCATTGCGTTAGCGTAAAATCTTCGGGAATTTACGAAGAATTACGGCAGTCAAATACAGCATTCTGATTAGTTAATAACCAACTTGACCCATTAGGTCAAGGGACGCTGCTGTAGGTCAAATCTGCAAATGCATCATGGTGGAAATAATATGACAATTTTGACTTTGACTGTGTTCCAACAGACTCAAATGTTTTTAATTCAGTAAATTATGGTGGCACGTAATTAATATTGTAATAAAATGTGCGTATTTTTTGTGATCATTTCTGTTTCTTCATTGTGAAAATCAATGACGACGCAACTAATTTAGTAATTTGATTTTCCCTCAAAGACGTAATTTGTCACTTGATGAATACAAATTTTCATTTGCACTCTTTTTCGAGGGGGGTGCTCGGGTAAGCGCCCACCCCTAAAAATTTTCTGAGTTGAGGCCCCTGGGCGCTAATGCGGTCAAGTACGGTACAATATCAAAAATGTCAAGAAAATGCCAACCTATTGCAAAGACAATATAAAAATATCAAGACAATGCCAACCTAATGCAAAGACAATATAAAAATGTCAACTTAATGATGATATGCAGAAGAAAACACTCAAATAAAGCAAATAAAAATAATTTTGGCACTGATCTCACCCTATACTGTTCTCACACTGAAACCTGTTCTGGTGAAATACAAGTGTACATTAGCAGGTTTATTTCACTGCGCCATGTATTTTAGTTATTGTATATTTTATCTCCAATTTAGCATCATAATCCCAAAGAATTGATTGACTGACTAATCAATAGAAAATGACTGATTGGTTGATTGAATAATGACCAGAGATCAAAACAATATTGACAGTGTTAATGTGTCCATTAAACCAATTTACATCACTAAGATATGGTTACTTGCTTATATACAGAAGACTGCACACAGAAATCATCCCTATTAGACCCAAGTTTCCCAAATACTGTATGTTTAGTATTTTGATTGGACCAATAATCTTCTAGTAAGTCAGGACAAAATCAAAATATTGAAGCAGTAATTTTTTCTTATTTTTTTCCAAAATTTGCATAATTTCATAATCAACATTAAAAAAAATGGACAAACTTGTGCGAGTGCTTTTTGTGTTGTAGTATTTAGACAGTGACTTTAACAAAACCACTCAGCAACCACACAAATTACAAACATTTCTAGTAGGAAACTTTAATGGTTCACAGTAATAAGACAAAAATTATAAAGTACTAAAATATACTTTTGTAATCCAAGCTATGCAATGAATACCAAAAAAACCAAGCATTAAAAAAAACTCATTTTTGAGTCTCATTTGAATATTTTTGAAGTTAATATCAATATTACTCAGCAAGCAAGCCTGTAACTGAATACTGCAGTATTAAAATACATGTATGTAATAAAAAAATTAACACATATAATATTTCGTCCAATGATAAGAAATCGATATAACTAATAACAATAGAAGAATGTGTTTTCTATTGTAGTCTGTATCTTATGAATAATTAAAAAGACAATATCAATTTTATTAAAAATTAACCTGAAAATCTAATTTGATATCTGTAAATCTGTATGACATATTACTTGTTATTTTTATGAGTTATGGAACAAGATAATATCAAGCACAATTATTCATTATTTTTATTACACATGTATTATTTACTCATTGCCAGCTATCTAACTTAAAATCAAGAAAATATTTATTAATAATATTTCAGAAAATGATATTGAAAAAAAAAAAAAACATGTTAGCCTCGACAAAAAGTATTGGTGTGCATATAGAAAACAGACATGACAGGCAGAATGTGTGTTAAAAACTGTCATTCTTACAGATTTTTTAAAACAAAACCAGGGTTCTACCACTTGATTAAAAATAGATGTACATGTAAATATTAAAGGTTCAATTTTTTTTTTTAATTTCCATATTTTATTAATTTTTATTATTGCTTATTACCGTACTTCCCCGAGTATAAGCCCCTCCCCGAGTATAAGCCCACCCCTCTGTTTTTGGACATTTAACGAGTTGAGGGCATCCCTGAGTATAGGCCGAGGGTGTTTTTGCCGGGCGTCGATGACATTTATTAAAATATGTGTGTAAAAAGTGTATTTCATTGCATTAAAATCATGATTGGTACGATAGTTTGGTTCCAGCTTTTACAAGAAAACTCGCATTAATTTCAGAGTGCACGGCAGGCGAACGTACATGTTTTCTATTCTGTTATTTACTCGGGATAAACCCTGATGTTGCAATACTGAAGTAATCCATATTACTTTTGAGTAGTGGTTTTCCAAACGGCAAAAATGTGATCGTCAAGTCGTGAAACCTGGTCACTATCATCATTTACGTTTCCGAATAATCGCGTCCATTGAGACTATCGTGAATGGGGTGTGAAGGAGCAAACTATTCTTCGACATGACTTGTTGGCGGCCGTAAAAGGTTTAAATACTTCCCTCATCCTCAGTTCACCTTTCGAAAATTGCGAATCAACAGCTTTTAGGGAAAAAATCACAGTTTTTTGTCAAAATCAGTGTTAACAGATCGCACTTTAACATCGCGGTATTAAATACACTTCCGCATTGCGTTGATAAAAATACTTCGTCAATAATCGGAAAACTTCGACAGAGCATTTTCATTGGTTAACGAAAGATGTGACCTGTTAGGTCAAAGGAAGTTGTTCAGGTCAAATTATGATGAAACCATGGCGGAAATACCTTTGTATCGAGAGTTTGAGTACGACCTTGCCTTCAACCATTTTCCCACAGACCCTATCCATTTTTGCACTGTATGTAAATACAGACGGTATGTGAACCGTATTGTAATAAATTTATTGTTTTTTGTTCATATTTGTTTCTTCATTATAAAAAAACGTCGTTGAAATCAATGACGGCTCATTTCGCATTTTTGTTTTCTCAAAAAGACGTAATATTCCCCCGAGACCGGCGCTGTGAACGAAAAATGTAATTTGGATAATGTTTCGAGGCTAGGAAGATGGTTACAGTTTTAAACGCACCAAAACATTATTTTTTCTGAGGTGGTCCTCGAGTATAAGCCCACCCTTATTTTTTCCGATGTTACATGTTCAGGCCCCTGGGCTTATACTCAGGGAAGTACGGTAGTCCCCGAAAACGGGGACTTATGTTTTGACCTCCGTGTGCCCGTGCTTGCGTGCGGAACTGTATCTTAAAAATACACACATACATCATACATGATATTATACATATGCTCATCAATTTGTTTCACGATCTGTTTACAGATGGATTTTGTTCAAACTTGATATATACATTAGACATTATGGGACCTTGATGCAAATAATTTTGTTTTCCAGATAACATTAAAAATGGCCAATTGGCGGCCATTTTGTTTTAATGAATGGGCTTCTGGAACCAAAACTCCAACTTGTTTTGACTGATTATGTTCAAATTTTAAATATTCATTATACATAGACAGATATATTGGTTTGACGATCCTATTCAAAATGGCCAAATGGTGGTAATTTTTGTGCTAAAAAAATCATCAAATATCAAGCATTTCTGGCATTTATGGATGGATTTCGTTCAAACTTGGTACATACATTAGACATTACGGGTACCTGATGAAACGTCATTTTATTTTTCAGATTGGATTCAAAATGGCTGACTGGCGGTCATTTTGTTTTAATGATTATTCTTCTAGAGCCATATCTCTTAAATGCTTTGACTTATATATTTAAATTTTATATATTCATTATACAACATGTTATATATATATATATATACATGTATTCAAAACGGCTGATTTTGATGAATGAGCAATATCTCTCAATATGGACAAGTACTTGTTTGACGATCAGATACAAATGTCAATCATTTTAATGTTAAAAAAATCATATTCCTGACATGGTTATATTCCAGCTATATTACTATATAAAACAAAACTATACATCTTAAATTTGATAACTAACGGGGACTGTGCCATGCATGGCTTGTTTATAACGTTGTTGATAAAGAAAATATGCACTGAACTATGAGTAGATGACTAGAGATGAGTTTTGATAGAGAAAATATGCACTGAACTATGAGTAGATGACGAGATGAGTTTTGATAGAGAAAATATGCACTGAACTATGAGTAGATGACGAGAGATGAGTTTTGATAGAGAAAATATGTACAGAACTATGAGTAGATGACGAGATGAGTTTTGTTAGAGAAAATATGTACAGAACTATGAGTAGATGACTAGAGATGAGTTTTGATAGAGAAAATATGAGTTTTGATAGAGAAAATATGTACAGAACTATGAGTAGATCACGAGAGATGAGTTTTGATAGAGAAAATATGTACAGAACTATGAGTAGATGACGAGATAAGTTTTGAAAGAGAAAATATGTACAGAACTATGAGTAGATGACGAGAGATGAGTTTTGATAGAGAAAATATGTACAGAACTATGAGTAGATGACGAGATGAGTTTTGATAGAGAAAATATGCACTGAACTATGAGTAGATGACGAGATGAGTTTTGATAGAGAAAATATGTACAGAACTATGAGTAGATGACGAGAGATGAGTTTTGATAGAGAAAATATGTACAGAACTATGAGTAGATAACTAGAGATGAGTTTTGATAGAGAAAATATGTACAGAACTATGAGTAGATGACTAGAGATGAGTTTTGATAGAGAAAATATGCACTGAACTATGAGTAGATAACTAGAGATGAGTTTTGATAGAGAAAATATGTACAGAACTATGAGTAGATGACGAGATGAGGTTTGATAGAGAAAATATGTACAGAACTGAGTAGATAACGAGATGAGTTTTGATAGAGAAAATATGCACAGAACTATGAGTAGATGACGAGAGATGAGTTTTGATAGAGAAAATATGTACAGAACTATGAGTAGATGACGAGATGAGTTTTGATAGAGAAAATATGCACTGAACTATGAGTAGATGACGAGAGATGAGTTTTGATAGAGAAAATATGCACTGAACTATGAGTAGATGACGAGATGAGTTTTGATAGAGAAAATATGCACTGAACTATGAGTAGATGACGAGATGAGTTTTGATAGAGAAAATATGTACAGAACTATGAGTAGATGACGAGATGAGTTTTGATAGAGAAAATATGTACAGAACTATGAGTAGATAACTAGAGATGAGTTTTGATAGAGAAAATATGTACAGAACTATGAGTAGATGACGATATGAGTTTTGATAGAGAAAATATGCACTGAACTATGAGTAGATGACGAGATGAGTTTTGATAGAGAAAATATGCACTGAACTATGAGTAGATGACTAGAGATGAGTTTTGATAGAGAAAATATGCACTGAACTATGAGTAGATGACGAGAGATGAGTTTTGATAGAGAAAATATGTACAGAACTATGAGTAGATGACGAGATGAGTTTTGATAGAGAAAATATGTACAGAACTATGAGTAGATGACGAGAGATGAGTGTTGATAGAGAAAATATGTACAGAACTATGAGTAGATGACGAGATGAGTTTTGATAGAGAAAATATGCACTGAACTATGAGTAGATGACTAGAGATGAGTTTTGATAGAGAAAATATGCACTGAACTATGAACTATGAATAACGAGATGAGTTTTGATGGAGAAAATATGTACAGAACTATGAGTAGATGACTAGAGATGAGTTTTGATAGAGAAAATATGTACAGAACTATGAGTAGATAACTAGAGATGAGTTTTGATAGAGAAAATATGCACTGAACTATGAGTAGATGACGAGATGAGTTTTGATAGAGAAAACATGCACTGAACTATGAGTAGATGACGAGATGAGTTTTGATAGAGAAAATATGTACAGAACTATGAGTAGATGACTAGAGATGAGTTTTGATAGAGAAAATATGCACTGAACTATGAGTAGATAACTAGAGATGAGTTTTGATAGAGAAAATATGCACTGAACTATGAGTAGATAACTAGAGATGAGTTTTGATAGAGAAAATATGCACTGAACTATGAGTAGATGACTAGAGATGAGTTTTGATAGAAAAAATATGCACTGAACTATGAGTAGATGACGAGATGAGTTTTGATAGAGGAAATATGTACAGAACTATGAGTAGATGACTAGAGATGAGTTTTGATAGACAAAATATGCTACACAAAGAATGTACAATATACATATCATTTAAACCTCCAGTAAAAAGACAGAGATTTGTACAGAGAAATATAAAGTGCAACAGATGTTTGTTCAATAACCATAACGTATAACACAGATTACAAAAGAAGATGAGAGGTATAACACAAATGAATTTTTAACAGATTTCTTTTAGAAATCATTCATACATAGTATAAATTGAAACTGAATTGTTCAGGTATTAGATCATGGATAAATTTCAATTAATTAATGGGCTGCGTGAAGACTATAAGACAGTATAGAGGAATCTTACTAATTACATCGCAAACATGATCAGGGATGACCGAGAGAGAATAAGTGATGTGCGGGTCAAAGGCAGGAATCCTTTCACTGTATAATGTTAGTTTATCCCTATCAGTAGATTTGAATCACATAAATGTCTGGGTGTTGAGCATAAAAAGCATAAATAGCTGCCAGATTTTGCAACTCTGTTTCAAATTTTAACCCTTCTCCCAACCCCACTGCACTCAATTTAATAAGAAATAGAAAAGCAAACGTTCAAATTGCCTTAAAAAAAAAAAAATTGACAGTGTATATATACATGTATATACATATTTCAGCTACCAATGCGTGTGTGTGTGTGTGTGTATGTGTGTGTGTGTGTGTGCGTGCGTGCGTGCAGATGGATACAATAGGCGTCAGGACTGTGTGCAATGGTCCATTTAATTATGTAGCAATTCTATTATTGGCCGAAACATCATGAACACCTGTAACTGGATGACCTGACACTGGCAGCCCCACAAAATATGAATACGATACAAATGAATGATAGAGGATTTGTACTTCAGATACATAAGACAACTATAATATTTCAATTTTGTCTCTTTAAATCTATTATAATTCAACACATGTAGATATGCAGTAGCTATTTAAACTGTGTTCAATACGACTAACAGACGGGTTACCAATACATGTGGCACCATATTGTTGTTTCTACCCACTGTTTAACGGCATGTGTGTGAGCTGCATTTCAACCAGTTTTTACATACTTTAAACGGTTTAATTTTCACTGCTAGAAACTGTTTGCGATTTCAGGATGCTATGACATGAAAAAAAATTGTAAAAAAAAAATCATATACTGTAAAATGACTAATTTTCACTGGGTTTAAATTTAGCTGATTTACCATTTCAGGCATATTCAGTGGGTTTTAAATTCACGGTTTCGTCATTTAGATGTGGTGTTCTATGCTAAATTTTACATATTCACTGTGTTTTAATTTAGCGCATTTTCCAGTCAGCGAAATAAGCAAAATTAAAACCCAGTGAATAATTAATTCTTTTACAGTACTTCTTTAAAATGAGTACATAGTGAAGTGAACATTGTAAATTTAATAGCACAAAACTAGTAAATCACAAACATGGTTCACTATGTATAGTGTATAATAGAATGCAGTTTATTGAAAATAACTTTTCAGGGTTAAATTGAACAGCTCGTTCTAAAATCTCTGTTTAAATACAGTGGAGAGATTTAACACTCCTTATTATAATAATGGTATAGGAATAGTATAGAATTTCTAAAAAAAAATATACTGTAAAATACTTTATTTTCCCTTGGATTTTATTTTCGCTGAAGTGATGATTCAGTGAAAATAAACCTTTTTTCATATATTTACATTCAAATCACCAAAAAAGAAGTGAAAATTAATTCCATACAAAACACCCAAAAAGTCTTTTTTTTCAGCGAAAATTAATTCCAGTTAAAAATAAAGTATTTTACAGTAGGTAATAATTGATCAGTCATTCTACCCATCATGCATTGCACTCATACACAGGAAATTACATCATAAGTAGTGGCTATAAACTAAAACAAAAGCAGTACACCTAATAAATCTTGTTATAGATTGTAAAACACTTCATCTTGTTAAAACAATTCAAGAAGAAACTGACTTGATGTTTAGCATGACTGTCGGCAGCAAAAACAGAGAATGTTGGTTTATAGTCAGCTGTCCCTGTCGTGAAATAAAGATTACCCGGTACTTTCAATGTATTCATAGATACAGAATGGTGTCTGGAGTCAGAGGGGGCATAAAGCTGTTGGTCCCATGTGATGTACACGTGGCTGGAGTCAGTGTACATTAAAAATCACTGTATGCCAGACCTAACAATTTGTGAAACTATGCTGCTGGGTTATCCTAGCAAATAATGCCGTTGCATTAACTAAGCTAAAATAATAAATCATTCCACTTTTCTCAACAAATATTCTACTTTTTAAAAAAATTGCCTAATTCCAATAATTCTATGACGGAGAGATAGTCTGGGCCCAAAATATTTCTAGCCCAAGATTACCTGCATTTTTGTATGAATAGCTAATTCCACCTAGAATATAAATGCTGTGTTGATTTAAAAGGAGAAAAAGGTAGATTTTTAACATTCAATTTATTTCATTATTTAAGTATGTTTTGAAATTCACTAATAGTGATTACACTTTTAATTTTATTCATTAGAAACAAGGTACAAACAAGAGACTGTGTACAAAGAACATACTGTATCATATTATGCAAATTGCATTTTACCATAAATCTGCATACATGTAACAAACTTGCAATGATGAGAACAATAGGTTTTTTTTCCTACAAATTGTTTTTTTACAGACTATGGAAATGCAAGTAAATAAACATCAACATAGACAGCTGGAAAAATAATTTACATTCAAACAAAAATTTTTTTTTCACCATCTACATCATTCACAGCTATGACATTCAATATGAAATATCTCTGATATGGTATGGTTAACATCTTAAGTGCCACAGTCTGAGTGCTATGCATGTTTTGATTTGTTATTGACCAACAATAGTTTTACCCACACTGCATTGTGTTTTCTCTTAAAAACAAAATGGCAGCGATGAGAAGGGTATGAGTTTTGATAGGAGTGAAATTGAAGCAGCATGTCCACAAGTAATGCGTCCACAACCAAATTCTGTTCTTGCAACTGTAGAGGTGCTGGTGGCAGACAATAAGAGCTAGGGTTAATTCAGTTTCCATCAGCCATGGTCACCATAGTAAGTTTGATAGTGCAATGCATTGTGGGAAATGTCACTGTTCTTCTTGTGATGGAGGCTAAAAGACTATGGTGTTTTATAATTAAATAACATCATATGCATTCATACAGCATGTTGGAAAAAAACATTTCTACAAAGTTGAAATTTGTAATCAATAAATTCCGAGCAATTAACATCAATTAATCACTGCCGCACTGCTGGTGATTACGTAAATTAGCAAATATCTATACATGTTTATTTCTTGGCACCCAACATGAGGTACAAGTATGTGATGCTAAAACACATTATGTTGAAAAGATGTAGTAAAATGTGTGATTTTGACGATTAGCAAAAACCGTTGGCGACCATAACTGCAACTGCACAACCTTCAACATATTTTGACGCTACATTTTACTGTACCATATTAATTAATTAGTAAAAACTATCATTTGATGTAGCAATATAAAATTAGAATTTCTCAGTCTTTTTGGTTATCTATATCAAATTGTAGCAAATCACTATTCTTTGGTTTGTGGATTGATATCATGTGAAAAGTAAAGGCCATGTGAACTGATATACTACCCTGTGTTCACTCATTTGCTGGGTTCGAGCATCAAACATAAGGCAGGGAAAGCTGCCAGAATTTGCGAGACTGCTTCAAATTGTAGGCATAAACCAACACTATACAGTACAAGGATTGCTAAGATTATACTTCCATGAGCTCCTCTTCTTAATACCCCTGCCAACTCCCCTCCGCATTCAATTTAATAATAGAAATAAGTTCTCCCTAAGATTTATATCAGAAGTGCCAATCGAGGTATTAAAATGGTATTTTTTCACACAAAGTATTCAGTCACTATGGAGATGACTATTAAATTAGCATGTCGTCTTTCTCAGGAACTCCTGATCAATGTTAATTATTTTTTTGAGTATTACAAGGCCAACATTGCAGCTGATATAAAGTATAACAAGAAATTAACACAGTGGATTTTGTGCAAAATCTACCTCAACATCCAATAATGTGATTGAAAGAAAGCAACAATTACACAAATTATAACACATTAAAATTGAAATTCCAATCAAAAGTTAATTATGCTTGAAATTCTAGCTGAAATCAAATTACAGAATGCCATTTCCTTCATTCCAATTTATTTAGTGTTGCTGTAATTTACCAAAATTAATCACCAACCTGTTGAAGAAATAATTTCTCGTTTGATTTAGCAGACAAATGCATTCTGACAAATCGTATCATGAGGTAGGGAACTGAATAGAAGCTTGAAATTAATTTCTGAAATAATTAATTTTATAATTCAGCGGGGTAATAGGCAGAAAATGAAAAATGTATGTCTGAAAACAATATCAAAATCAAAGAAAGAACAACAAAAAACTCTTGTGCTGAGGGTATTGGAGGCATATGAAGTAGAAATTGGGAAAATTAATTAAAAATTTAAGATTAGCCTTTTAATCAAAAAAATAGCAATTAAGATACGACTGCACATAGAGATACACAATGTGGAAGCAATCTGATCTGCAGTATTTATATTTATAACACTAACAAAAACAGAAAAAAGGAATAAATTTTGATTGTACATTTGTGGTCTGCTGTCCGTGGTTTGTCACGGTGCACTAAGTTTAATTTAAATCAGATAAATGATTATTGAGATATCAGAAATTTAACAGAACACCTACATGTAGATGTATAATACAATTCTCATTGAAATCTGGTGTTATTCAAGATATCTGTGAAACAATTGAAAGTTGGCTATTTAATGTAATTAGAAAATTAATATGCAAGTTAAACCCAAATCTAGTCATATTTATGGATCATCCCTGAGCACATATTTAGTTTTTATATATAGTTTCATAATCTGAAGATTAGTTTTCATAGACAATAGACTAGTTTATGCAAATTAGATAATTAATATGCACAGATTGAAACCAAAAACTATTTCATCTGTGGATTACCTCAGAGCACATATGTATCTGTGGAGGAGCAAAAAATAGGCAAATTTATGGAAATTTTCATTAAAATTATTTATAGACAATAAGCTCATTTATGCAAATTAGATGATTAATATGCACAGATTGAGACCCGAACCTATTCTGGCATGTGGATTATCTGAGAACAATAATATATTGTACCAAGTTTCATTAAAATCTCTAGATTGTTCTTGAGAAACAAAAGTGTAAAATTGGATGAATATACAACTAAGGTTCCTAATTCAAAAAATAGTTCAGATAACTCAATTTTTGCTCTTTGAACTTTCGAATTGCCAGTAATAATTTAGCCAAATTTCTGGAAAATCTTGTGTTTAAAGTGCAGATACATATGCATACACACATGTGTTTGTGTCAAAGGTCAAATGTTGTTGGTCACATTTGCCAGCTTATTAGTGTATTAATGTTTTTTTTATACAAAGCATAAAGTTCTATGTAAGAATTATTGTATTCATTGTTTATAAATGTGTAATGATCTCCTAATCCAATGTAAAAATGTCCTTTTGTTGGAGTAAGTAGCGGCTGTTGAAATTCATTTTAGAGGATTAAGTCATGGTGCAAATACATAAAAGAAAATATTCTATAATGACTACAAATATTTTTTTTTCATTTCCATTATATAACATCACTGCAACTCAAAGAAACTGAAATACGTACTGTATTCTCAAATTACGTACTGTTTAAGAGCATAATTCCAACACAAGTGCTTATAAACAAAAAATTATTATGTATTATGCATATTCAATCATTATTATAATAAGACTGAAACGCCTCTTTCATTTGAATAATGTTATCATGATGTGAAAATCTGAACACTCCGTCGAACACACTCAAAAAGAGGATGAGAATACTTGAAAAAAAAATATTTTTGGAACTTTGGCGTATGTTTTGCATATAATCAATAAAGCTTGCTTACGATGAGAAATGTCTCTACACAGTTCCATATATATACATATAACTTTTGACAAAATTCAATAGGTGTCTCGACTCCATTCAACTCTGGCACAAAGGTGGTGATTATGCAAATCAGCAAATATCACAGATGTTTATTTCTTGACACTCAATAAAATTGTAAGGAACAATCATATCGTGGGCAGCTATTTTGATCCACCTGGACATCCCAGTATCCTAGTTACCTCGGGCATGCGCATTCGCATTTTTTCTGAGTTGGAACGCTTATGCGAGAGCGAGATTGTGGCGGGATCTTGGTATCATGTCACCGTAGTTACAAACCCCAAGTAATGTACCTCTGTTATTACTGATAACAGGCAATTAATATGAATAGCTCCACTCTTTTGATTTTAGTTGACAGTGGAGCTAAAAAATATTGTTTTTAAGCAAAAATAATACATGTATGCTGGATGGAATATTTTGGTAAGACAATAATATTCACAAATATTGAATATTAAGAAAATGATATATATGTTGTAGCTCTGACTTTATAAAATTGTATTTAACACTGAGTTAAGGAGGTTGAGGTGAATTGAAGATCTATGTTAGGTTTCGTCATACTTTTATTAGTACGGATTAACATCATCAGGATACTGAAAATGAAGAAAAATTGGGGTCATCGAACAATTTTTCAAAACACTTGATTCAGAAATATCATGAAAAATATTGAAAATTTGCATTTTTGAGTTGGTTTCTAGGCTAGATTATTTCTTCATACTGTATCTCGAGTAATAATACTGTTGAAACATTTCACAAAAACTAAAATTTAATATACTGAGTATCCAGTATGATAATATTTTTTCCATAATATACATATTTCCATCAAGTTCTCTCTCATAAGGCATTGTATACATGTATTTGTGTAGTAACATGTTCAGTAGTAAAATTTGAATTTGCCTAAAACTACATGATAATGGTGCTAGCATAGGACCGTGCAAATATCAACAACATATACTGCCAGCGTGGTAGAATAGCTTACAACACTACATGTACAACAATGCATGTATGAACATTACCATGGGATGACAGTTAGGAATCAGAGGTATTATGACAGTTTTATACAATAACCACACCAAAACAAACAGCAAGAATAAGTAGCTATGGTATATACATACAGACAAGTGCTGAAATGGTTATCATAAAACACTAAGCAAAACACAGCATGGAAGCTGTACAATAATTTCCTGTATTTGCACCCTGTCATGTTTGCCCATACATTGTACATGTATGTTTTGCTTTGAAAAATATGCTGTGAAAAAATTACTGTAAAATACATTATTTTAGCTGGAATTAATTTTCGCTGAAAAGACCTTTTGGTGTTTTGTATGGACTTTATTTTCACTGATTTTTGACAAGTTAAATGTAAAATATAGGAAAAAAAGAATATTCGCTTGATTTTATTTTCACTGAATCATTCCTTCAGCGAAAATAGCAAAAATTAATTCCAAGCAAAAATAAAGTATTTTACAGTAGTTTTAATTTTTCCTGCTCATGCAGGAAACAACACATGATTTGCAAATTAATAATGTTTTAATATATACATATATATAAAAATTAAGTTATAATTTAAAGCATGTATATAATTCTAACAAATTTAGTTTGATCTGGGAAAAAATAATGTTATATTGCAGCTGTAGTACGGTTATTCTAATTCTTGTTATTGTAATATGATCTGGGAAAAAAATATTGATGTTATATGTTGTGGTACTTGCTGTTTATATAAGGTTTTGTGGAAGATTGTGAAACCTGTATGGCTAGATACACCAAATCATGTCAATATTATGAATCCTAAAGTGGTAAATTGACACTTTCACTAGAGATATCGACAGCCAAATCGGTGCATAAGGATTAATAAAATGAGTTTTATTCAACCATAAAATTTATGTAAAGTAAAAACAAGTGACTGTCTCTAGCTCCTTTTGTCATTGAGATTTATATAATTGATTTTTACCGTTTCAGTTGTCTCATCATGACTGTATGCTTTGCATGAAAACATACTCAAAACATAGCTAAACTATAGAACACCTTGCCCATGATGGTAGCCTGCTATAAAAGTAAGTAAGTGATCGCTTCAATGAAACAACCTTGAGTGAATTACAGACAACTAAATGGCCACCAGTCGGCCATTTTTAATTGATCTGTGAGGAAAAATAAAGTCAAGGTCCCATAATGTACGATTGAACAAAATACATCCAAAGACAAAAATATACCGTTTTAAAATGGCAGAAATGCTTAATTGTAATTTTTTAGCTATACTTATATAACTGTTGAATCGGTTTTTCATAATAACTGTCTGTCTGTCTGCAGTGATCACAAAAATGTTAACATGGTTAGAATCTGAATCTAGCAATCTGATTGGCTGAATACTAACGTAAAAGAATCACAACTAAAAACAAGCAGCCTATCAGCTGAGATAGCTCCGCTGTTAGCAATGCACATTTCAATTAAAGAACTGAAGACATCATTAGAAAATGAACAATATGTAGAGACAAGAAGTCGAAAATATCACTTTTTACCAAAAATGACAAAAATATTCACCAAAATTAGAGAATTAAAGATATCATTACAAAATGAACAAATCTCAGAGAGGTCCACATGTAATACCTATATATGTAATATCAAAGCAATCGGACTTGCGGTTTTTAACAAGAAGTCGAAAATATCACTTTTTACAAAAAATGACAAAAATATTCACCAAAATTAGAGAATTAAAGATATCATTACAAAATGAACAAATCTGAGAGAGGTCCACATGTAGTACCTATATATGTAATATCAAAGCAATCGGACTTGCGGTTTTTAACAAGAAGTCGAAAATATCACTTTTTACAAAAAATGACAAAAATATTCACCAAAATTAGAGAATTAAAGATATCATTACAAAATGAACAAATCTGAGAGAGGTCCACATGTAGTACCTATATATGTAATATCAAAGCAATCGCACTTGCGGTTTTTAACAAGAAGTCGAAAATATCACTTTTTACCAAAAATGACAAAAATATTAACCAAAATTAGAGAATTGAAGATATCAACATGAAATGAACAAACCTAAGAGAGGTCTACCCAAGGTACATATACACCAAGTATCAAAGCATTCAGGCTTGTAGTTTTCAAGAAGAAGTCGAAAAAGTAAAACATTGACACGGACGACGACGGATAATCACTCATATGATAAGCTCCGCTCGACAAAGTCGACAGCGGAGCTAAAAATTTATTATTTACTTTTTTGCTTTGTTTATGTGTGAGGAATAGTGCATGGTCAGTATTACCTCTAGTTCATTGAAATATACTATAGTTTAATTTAGTCCTAGAATATAAATATGAAATCTAGAACACACATGTGGAAAACATTATATAATGCAATGTAGTGAAAATTACTGTATTTTGTATTCAGAATTATTCAATCACACTATTGTGTTTTAAAAAAAGAAAAAAAGAGTGGTTATAACTTTTGATATTCTCAGTTTATATATTGTATTTATTTGAAGATCTATGCCCAAGTTGATCTAATCATTATTCATTTAGCTTCTTGGTTTTAGGTTTCTATTCAAGCAGACACATCTGAAACGAGTAGTTTTATACTCTTTACAAATAATTTTCATCAATATCTTCAAAAACCTATCAGCCGGCAACTCCAAAATTGAACTGCAGTTAGAATTTACAAAGATTGTTCAGAATTCCAGGTTTGAAAAAGATAGGACAAACATTACTTCCAGCTGGACGCCGTTGACGATGACGACAATTATTATTATTAGGGCAAGGTAAAAATGGACAAAATGATTCCAATAAGCAGCCCACACATTCTTTTAAGTATTTTCAGTCACGATTATAACCAATTAACAATTTTTACCATAAAAAAATTATCACAAAATGCAACCATTTATCAATGTACAACATTAAACCTTTAAGAACCTTCAAATTCTGCAGTCTTGCACATTTTTTTCCATAATTTTTTTTTTAATGATGATGGGACAATGGGAAATTATTAAGTTTATTTTGTCCAAAATACATACAAATATTGAACCACAATTTTAGTGGCAAAAATGACGGCATTCAAGAAATTAAACTTGGCATAGTCATCAATGTGGGGCAGCACTGATTTATCTGAGAATCAACTAATTAAGTGGACAAATCCAAATATCTCTAGAGATTTGAATTCATAAAATATTCATTCGTTTTCTATTCAACCAATTTAAAATAGCGACACGTACATTCTGTGACAATACACTCATGACATTCTTACTAAGACTCCGAGAGTATTAGCAAACTACGTGATTGTAGAACATCATTTTGATAATAATGATCTGAATCGAATTTTGTTGATATGTTCAATGTTTCATGTATGGTTATCTTAGTTAATACATGTGACCAGAAACCCAGGTATACGCTGTACTGATACTCCCGGGCCTTCCACCATTTAAAAGGTTTATCGGTTGAGGAGGTTTTTTTTATGCGTTCATACATATTTAAAAGGAAGCGCGCCTTAGATAGCGATTTGAATCAAAAGTGATGATAGTATTATCCCTAGTTACTATCGTAACACATGTTATTGGATATTTAGAGTGGTTAAAAGCAATGATAAGCAACGTTACCTGTCGATAAGAATGCCTCCCAGCATGGAACCAACGAGAGTGCTCAAGGCCTGCGCAAAAAACACCCATGTCATCTCTTCCAACGGACTACTCGTAAGGCAACCCAGGTCCAGCAACGTTGGGCCTAGCAAAGCTACGCACATGCCAAAACTCCAGAACACACTACAGTAAGTGATCGTGGCCTGCATATTTTCCTTGAAAAGTTCCATTGCTGTAACTTCGGACTCGTTGTTGGAAACAGTTGACTCACCAGAAGCCGATACAACGTCCATGGTGTTCCTGTTGCCCTCACTCTCGCCGGTGTCAACGGCGGAACCATTTGTCGACGTTTTCTGCTTATTTTCTGGAGTTGACATCCTGATCCGCGTAGTTTGGAAGTCGGTAGTTGGATCAGCAACGCAATACCTTGGTCAAAAACATAAAATCTTCGGAAGCTGTGAGAGAAATTCACTCACTCGCGATCAACAAACTTTAGGCTGCCAACTCGACACAACGTATTGTGTAAACATTCATGCTTTCTAATGTTTTGGTCGACTATTCTATATTCGAGCGGGGGTGGCGCACTACTAAGTAGGCGTGGTATTATCCGTCAGTACTGAGCTCTCTCATGTGATACACCGCTTCAATTCAAACGAGCGAGAGATTGATATGTATACATAGATCTGAAGTGGGAAATTGTCAATCCCAAGAGTAAACTTGTCGGTTTCCCAATAGTTTTTAGATTGACAGCAATGTCATTCACGTATACACACACGTAGACTAATAATAATCAGAACCGCGAGAAATAAATTCTAAGGTGACCTGGAACAATCACCTCATACTTCCTAATTTACATATTTTATTGCTGATTTCATTCACTTTTAAATACTCATGTATGTTACTTTATTTCCTTTATTTAGTATGTTGTATCTTTTTGTTTGCTTTTGTTTTTCTTTATAACTGCATCATGTGGTAAATTTCAATTTAAAATATGTTCCTAAAATGATTCTGTTAGGATCACTAGTGATTTTATGTTGTTCGTGAAATAGATAATTCAATTATTATTATTGTATAACTTATAGTTGTCTTTGGCAATTCATCTTGAGTCTATTTGACATTGTAATAATTTGTTTCAGGCCCGATTATCAATTAAATTTCTATTTTCAGTGTCAAGCATACCAGCCGGGGGGGGTAACGTCTTTTTAGTCGAATGGAATGGAAGACGAGATGAAACCAATATTACTCTGTAACATCAAATCAATACTACCTAAGAACGTTAACTCGTTATCACTGCGTCATTCAAACGTTAATATGATATTTTACTGACTCACCATAATATTGCGTGGTGGTCATGATAAACACTACATACAACCAGTGTAATTGCTTTTGATAGTGTCTCGTATGTGGTGAAATGTGACGATACTGACGTCGTACACGACAGCGTGATATGATTATCCATTGTAAATCCCTATAAGCGCGGAAAAATCAGCGTTTTTGCCTTTAGGGGTAGTTATACTAAAACGCCAATTACTGCGTGACGGGGGCTCTCCGTGAATACAGCTTGCAAATCCTGAAGACGATATTTCTCGTAAAAAAATAATAAAAAAGAAATGTGTTCTAGTCCTGGATACGCTATCCACTAATTTCATTCGTGTCGTGTGATGACCAAACAGATTCACCCCAGGCCATCCAGTCATTATCTGTCAGTTTTGTAGGCATTCTCAAAGTGACGTAAGTCACAGATGGGCGGGAAAGAATATAAAGTCACTTGGGATACAGCCTTCATAAATTTCAAAAAGGCATCTGTTCATATACATTTTCGTAATTCTTGTAAATCGGAAGAAATTTAATACGCTTCCTGTCGCATATTTACACATGAATGAGCGAAGTATTTTGGCTTGCTAATACTGAACCTCACGTCTCACCTCTCCTCACACGTATTTTTTTTTTTTTATTATTATTTTGCGATTCGACATTGCGCCCTCAGGGTCGAGATATACAGACACGATTTTCTCAATCATGCGGTTAAGCGGTACTGAGGTGGGTGGGTGATGTTCGTTTAAACTCAGATCACGTAATTCTAGTAGTTTTATCTTATATACTTTGCTGTATATTTTCAGGTAAAAATTTGTAAACCTGAAATGATCATGTTAAATGTTAAATCCATTTCCTGTTTGCAATATGCATGCGATGAGAACGTTGACGACATGAATTGACAAATGAAACAACAATGTCGAAAACGGATATGTATGTATGTGCTCGAGTCAATATGTGCAGTCCGTAGATATGTGCTGTGTTAACGGTGCACACCTGGCCATATGTCTCCTTATGTTCTATCGCTACCGAATGCATGAGACTGTACATGTCATACGGATTACCACGTATTTAATTGACAATTAATTACAATTTACACAATGTAATGATTAATTAAACCTGACTTATTTTTGACACCTTCAACTAGCAGGGTAATAAGGTTTGTTACTCTTTGTTGTGCGTGAGTTATATGACAACATAATTTATGATATATACCATGCAGTTATAACACTTCCAATACCAGTTATACGACTTCTAATATCATATATACCACTTCCAATTACGTTTGTCGCGTATTCCGTGCACGTCCGTATTGTCTGCAGTTTATTGTAAGTTGAAAAAATAGGTTTTTCCAAAACACGATTGAACTTAATTCCAACTGGAATTTATCACTAGTGTAATGTGTGTAAAATGAAAATGGTATGTGAACACATTGTGCATATGTACACTGGAGACTGACTGTTCTGTACTCGGAATGTGAACACACAATAACGGCTGGTGTATGCAAACACATGTGTTTGAATATCACAGGTATAATCAATCATTTGATATTCTCGCCTTGACAAACTGCATATAATATTCCGCCATAGAATAAATGTAAAAGTCAAAGATCTCGCTGTCTAATTCCCCGTCCCCAAAAGCACGTTCATAATAACGATGATTTATACGCACTAAGCCACGGTAGCCTATGGTTAAATTATTATAATCTATCAGGGACGGACCATAGTTTATTCTACCATGGGAGGTCATAGCTTAAGTCTTATGGCAGGCTTTTTTCTGATCTACCCTTAGTTAATGTGCAATCAGAACGATATCCGTATCAATTTCTTGCAAATTACAATTTGTGTTAAAATTGTCGTTGTTTCAGTTTGTTTGGTTTTGCCTTACTAAGTAATGTACTGCACCCCTTACAATAAACTCACTAACTCATTCAACCTATAGTTTTGTTTGTTTGCGTGTAAATGGAATTCTGTATTTCTAGCCAAGGGGGCGAAACGTGAAAATTTGATTATAAGCAGATATTCTAAAGCAGATATTTCGTGCATAAATGAAATATACATGGACAAAATAATTCTAGTAATTGTCATCATTATTAAAGTTCAAATGGTGTAATAGAAAATAGACCCGTGCTTGTGTGTTTTAATTACCGTGTTCAGGATGGAGAATGCTTAAGGTATTAGTTATCGTGACACTTATATTTAAAAACGTGTTTCATCCAAGAAGCTACTTTTTGAAAATTTAATTCGAAAAGCAAGGTGTATTTTTTGCGTTTTCCCTTAAAAGTGTTTCAAGTTTGTGCCTTATTCGGAGCGAATGTTGATTTTAAATGAAAAATTAATTTGTTGCGAATACATTATATATATATATATATATATATATATATATATATATATATATATATATATATATATATATATATATATATATATATATATATATATATATATATATATATATATATATATATATATATATATATATATATATATATATACACACACGACCACCGACGACCCTTTAACATTCTTTTAACATCCTTTAACAATGTGCACAACAAGTATTTTCCTCGATTTAGGGTGGCACATGGAAACTAATGCTAATGTAAATAATCAGTTTCAATCAGATTCGGTGTCACGTGATATAATTTCCCGAGTACGTCATCAAACCCACCATCTTGAAGTTGGAACGTCCATTTTTGATCATTGGTAGTCGTGTTATAAACACTAAACTACTCTCCCAAATACAATATCCGGCTCGGCTTTTAAACATTAAATTGTACTACCACTTGGTGAAATTAGTGAACATTTATAAATTTGAAAAATGAAATATAATAACTGATTTCGTTTATTGCTTCAAAAGTATAAATAATTTGGGTTAACATAAAGTAATAACGAGTGTTTTATTTTTGTTAGTGTACGAGGATACGTGTTATCATGATACCAATTATATTATCTTGAAGTACCTCGAGTGAAAGGGATAAACATTTATAGATATAGTGCTGAGATAATTTCCGGGAATTTGTTCAATCTGGACGGTTTTCATACAACAACAAAAAGACCCGTGCGTATAATATATTACAATTTGCAGTTTGCATGGCATGGGCTTATTGTACTATATAATGTATATACATATGTTCACGTACTAGTATCATCATTATACAGGTAATGCGATACCCACATCGTTACCGGGGGATCGTGTACGTATCTCATTTAAGATTGCATATTGGGTTTCGACTGACGTAATTTCGGTGTTTGAAACATATCCGGTTGTTATTATTTTGTTTAACCCTATTAAATATGCACACAGATAATTCTAAACAAGCCGGTAGGCTGGTTGGCGATCCGCTCCGCTCAAAAACAAGCACCATGTTTTTGGCTGTTTCCATGGTGTGACATAAACGTGAAGCTAACGTCGGTTTATAACTAATACGAAGTTCGCAAACACCATTCAGTTTTTGGAAGTCACTTAGTTTATTACTAGGACCACAATCACTCTCCGAGTCGAGTGACTGTGCTAGGACGTATTCTGCTGTTACATTTATTATTTCCAACAGTTTTGCAATAGCATTTTCTAGAATGAAGCGTTTCCTGTAAATGCTGGAAAGCGAAATAATGAAATAACGAGATGGTAAATATTTACCTAAAGTACAGTGTGTTGACCTTCATAAAAATATACTTCATAATGCAAAACATTAGTCACGGTGAGTTATTTAAATATACGACTCCTAATCGAAAAATATGACCACAGTCCAGAATTTCAGACGGATATTAAAAAACCTAAGAGCATATCAAAAGCATTTACTCTAAAATATAAAAAAAGAACTGCAGTCAAAAGTCAAGAATGCCAGCAAATAAAGGACTCTGTCCCACAATCCTTTGTGCGCGTTATTACGGACACGCGCAAAAAACTGTACCACGCTTGTCAAATCTGGGTCAAATGTACAGTACGCTACTATCTTGCCACAGTGTAGTGTTCGGTGACCATTGAATCAGCCCGTGATTCATATTTTATGTGTATTAATTTATTCATCAATTTTCGTGACTGACAGTACTGCCCAAATTTTAGCCAAAAAAACGCAACTGGTGAAACGGAAGAGCATTGCCAGGCAATGGACGCGGGGCTCTTTGGCGACTACCGCATAGAGGTCAAAATACGCGTTCTATTTTTACGCCTTAAATATGGCTCTTCCATTTCGCCCCCTCTGGAATGTTCTACTTTCACAGCCTAATCGCAGGTTTTTCGAAAAACGTCGAAAAAACACAAGAATTAGTAGAAATGTTCCTGTTTTGGGCGGATTATTGATAGAGAATAATGTCTTTATTACAAAAATGCTGAAAAACCGTGAGTTGTTGCCTTAGTTATTTTTTTATTGGCGAAAAACTGCGAACTCGGCAAATTTGGTTGCACAACTTCCCTTTATCATATACACCCAGCGACACCGATAAAACTGGTAGGAGGTAATACATTTGGGGCGAAAGTATTCAAAAATCAGTTTTTGGATGTTGCAATGGCAATGGTGGGCCAGGATTGTTTTCCAATTAGTGACGGCACGACCTACCTGTGAAGTATGAACAAAACCGGCCGAGCCGAAACAATCACAGAGGAGTTAAAAGCCGTTGCTGGTGAAAAGTTACCCCAACTTTAGGGTCAAATTTCTCTGTAATGAAAACAGATATCAAAAATTCAAATGGTAACTTTGTGCCCACACTCAAGCTGAGTAGAATGAGCTATGTCTGAAGTGTTTTATCCCATATTTGTAGGAGGAGATACATTTGGCGTGAAGCTATCAAAAAATCAGTTTTTTTGCTGTTGCTATGGCAACGGTGGGCCAAAAAATTTTTTCAGATTGTTCCTTATAACTAGGGTTAAGGTGTGACCTACCTGCCAAGTTTGAACGAAATCGGCCAAGCCAAAAAAATCACAGAAGAAATAATAGTGAACACTGGAAATGTACACACACAGACACACACACACACACAAAACGACAAAAGTGATTATAAGGGCAATCCTAGCGGAGCGGATCGCCAACATCCAGTATAAAGTTGGAGCGTTGCGTGGCCTCGTTAGTTATGCACACACATAGATAATTTTTATTTTTTTGTAGAGTTAGGGCGTTGCGTAGCCTGATTAAATATGCACACACGTGAATAATTGTTAAATTTTCTTTAGAATTAGAGCGTCGCGTGTTCTCATTAAATATGCACACATATGATGGATAGTTGTTAAATTGTCTGCAGGGTTAGGGCGTTGCGTGGCCCCATTAATCAAACACACACGTGAATAATTTCCCAACTTTCCGTAAACTTGGAGTCATGTGTGATCTCATTGATATACATATAACCAATTCCAGAGTATATGTTGGGACTTTTGACTTTTTTATTTCTAATGGGCATGTCACTAATACTAATTATGTACATATTTACAGATTATTTACTGGTCAGAAACACTTTTCACGTAGACAGTGCTGTCCAGTCTTCAAGTTCGTTAAACATTTATTGTCCGATTTAAGGCTGGTCCAGACGCCAGCCCGTCCAACATTTTAGTCTTGCTTGTAGACAAGATTCAGAAAATCGTTTAAAACAGACTTTACTTTACTAGAGAATGTTCAATGAACTTCAACTTTTGACACAATGCGTTAGATTAACGTGGGTTTACTGTTTTGGGTTATTATCAAACTATCGCACAGCATATTTAGAGGGTCGAGAGACCGCGCCGGGCGAGCCCCATAAAATCATCGTTAATGATACATATATATCCAATGTGGAAATGACGTAATTGTAAAGGTGTACCCATAGCAGAACATCGTGCAACCTTCCTATCTCTTCAAATGCTTTAATTTGAAACTCAATGCGCTTTGCCGGATGTAGAGACTACATTTACAATTTCAGTCTTAATTTAAGCGAATAATGAACATTTTTGTCCTAATTTTCAAAATTTGATAATCTCGTCTTCACAAACTGCATATAATATTCCACTGTAATATAATATATCAGTCATATGATCTCGCTTTCCAAATCCCAAAACTTGATTTTTTAATGAAATTACATCACTCGTTGATATCGAATACTAAATATCTTCTTGATAATCTGACTGAACAGGAATAATGTTTTTGTCTGATTAATCACTTAGATCCAACTATCGGCACAACAAACAGGTTCTCTTCATCATTTATAATATATATAATTTTCAATTAAACTGAAAAAAGAGGTTTCTATTGGGCAATTGGAACGCCACCAGCATCAAATGTGTATAGAACAAATTATTAGGCTTTCGCGTTTGTCGAAGCACACGCGCTGTTTTCACGTCACTAGTACGACGCTATGACCTGTGTTCGATCGTCCTGTTTTTACGTTCGATTTCACGCATAACGCACAGTAATTGGATTATTAGATATCAAATATTCAAATAAGCTTTTTAACCAAGTTGTATATAATAAAACCTTTATAAGTGTGCACACAATATTTCACAAATTTAAATACAAAATGTAAATGTGTAGTATATTGTAACAACTAACAACGCACGCTAAAAACGCTTGTTTGTAAATTATGACAAGCTATGGCCATCTGACGCATGCGTAGGTGACAACTCTCCCGGGTAGTGTTGAACAACTAATTCATTATCATAGTGGGTCATATTGTTGACATTATTTAAAGGGAGTGTTCGAATTCCGTGTAAACAAACAACGTATTTTACACGAGGTGTGAATGTCGCTATGAGATACATATCAAACAGGACGCGGCGCGACGACCACTGCCCTTTAATGGGCGTATAATAACGAAAATATTAGAGCACATAATCTTATTTATTTCAAAGCAACGAATGGGACATTTCATCATAGTACTCGTTGGTGACTCACTATTCGACATACCAGTATGATCTATTTCACTATCGAACATTGAATGGCATCACCAGGCGTCTTTATATGTAAGCTTGCATAGTTCTCAACATCACCTCCCTCAAAAAGTGACATTTATGAAATTGAAGGCACTTTTGACACTCAAATAATCATTTTTATTTTATTTGTTGTGTCAGTCATTCAGTCAGACCATAGACCTCTGAGGGCAGACGAAATGATGTAAACATTTCTTCCGCTATTAGCTTAATCTGATGTAATACCCTAATCCTATAAGGAATTCTGTGACGTCAGATTGACGTAAACGAGTGTCTAGTCGTTCAACATTAAGAATACAATATTATTTGACTGCATATCAAAACAAAACCGATATGAGCGTCTTTCCTTTGATAACAGAAACTCCTACCCCACATCGCTAGAGGGCCGCGGCGCAACAATTAGCCCATAATAAACCACTGCGAGATCTCGCGTTATACATGAAATCGAACGGGAAAAAAACAGGCCAAGCCACAGTTACTAGTAAGCCACGGTTACTAGTAACCGTGGCCAAGCAAAGGTCATAGCGTCGTAGTGGCGTTCGTGGATTTCACGTGGATTTCCTCAAAAGTACCATTTTGGGTATTTCCATACTTAATAATGTGCTATACACAATTCATATGATAAAATTGAATGAAGTAAGCGTATCTTCAAATATCGATATTAAGCTATAAAAAATAAAAAATAAATAAAAATCAAATCGTCCAGCAAACGATCGGTCTGCGCATTTCACTCGATATACGAGATTTCACAGTGAACGGAAATTCACCTACTATTTCAAAAAGAATATGACTGTGTATGTTGACATTTCTCATACACTGAATAAACACCTATCAAATAATTCTCATTCAACTACATTAACATAAATTAGCATCTAATCTATACTCTATTTCTTTATTTACTATGTGTTTTTTCATCTTGGGTATCGCGTTAAACTGGATTTATTTTGTAATCCCAAAATGGATTTTGCTACTTGCTATTTTTTACAATGGAAATACATTCCTATGAACCATAGACACGTCGCATTGAGTTGTGAGTAACCAGTGACTTCATTCAGGCCGAGATTAATACGGCTGCAAAATATCTTTGTATTCGTTGTTTGTTTGTTTCGGATATATAATATTATATTCATAACTATCCATTTTCGTATATCATTTCCGACATGACATGTGACGTCAGCGCACCCAGAGATTTTGTACTCAACAAGAAAAAAAAAAGACTGACGACGAGACACGGTATCTGTTATTTTGCAACTTAACAATTACACTTCCTGTATTTACATTTTCATTATTTTATGATAATGAAGCTAAATAGTATACCCCGGTTCAATTCCTTGGTTAATCAAAGTTAAAAGAACAGGATTTTGAACATTCTCCGTAAGCGTTGTCGCCCTTTAGTACATGCCATGTATGTATGAATAACATTAACTATAATATTACCTTGCAA
Organism: Saccoglossus kowalevskii; assembly: GCF_978046115.1. Classification (NCBI taxonomy): domain Eukaryota; kingdom Metazoa; phylum Hemichordata; class Enteropneusta; family Harrimaniidae; genus Saccoglossus; species Saccoglossus kowalevskii. The sequence continues at coordinate 12,356,975 of NC_140643.1, read as the reverse complement.
TAGAGCCCGGACACAACTTATATCCTGCACTACGCAATTTGTATTCCAGTGAATCTTTACTGTCAACAATATTTCAAATTCAGCTAAATTTGTATTTACAAGTGGTGGGGTATATGGGTGCAATCGCCAACTACTTTATCAGTTTTAACCTAAAGTGGCCACATTAAAAAATATAAACATATCTTCCTTGTTATTCGTAGATTGTCTTAACAACACTACATTTTGAATCTCAGGCATGATGGGCAAAGTCACCACCGTTGTACTATGGTTTGCTTTAAATGTTATTAAATGCTGTACTTACAACTGAGGACAAAATGGTGCGTATGTTGCATGTATGCTGACAGCATGAACAACAAACTAGCTAGTCAGTCCTCGGCTGTAGTGTAGTAATGGATATTCCTCCATATATACTGAATTATAAACCAAATTAAAATTTGCTCAGTGAACGGAGTAAAAAAATAGATTGATTGATTGCATGAAGACTCCCCCAAGCACACACGCACACATAAACCACAGAAAATTGAATAAATATAAACTTTCGCAAAACCATCACGAAATGATTGCCATTTAATAGTATCTTGAAGGGAAAAACTGAAGTGAGTTCTAAAAACAGCAACACGTCTTTCATATAAAACACGCCTTCTAGTGGTGAATAATTCTATGACTGGGAGGCCATTCAAACAGTTGATAACGTTTTGATCTGTAGTAGTCCATCAATGAATATTTTTACTAATTTGAACTTCACCCATATACACCAGTTTGACGTCACGGAAGCGTTCTGTCACTAGAGGGCGCGATTTATAGGAACAGTGTAACGCACAAGAAGACATTTTTTTTTGTTTTTATTCTGTGTTACAACAAACACTATACCCACTTGACAACATACATGGTATTACCACACCGAGTCTTCCAATGTAATTTCAGACCATTGACCAGAGTTTTAATATAAATGGGATGCGATGCCCTGAGAAGTTACATCTGTTTACAGTCGATAAACCCCCCAGGTAGACTGTACACAAAATAAGCTGATTAAACCTTGCCACTGTGCAATTCACACAAAACACCACACATAATTGGAGAATATAAGTGAATATCACTGCAGAGAATACGTCATAGATGTCATCGGGTAGTTGTTCTCAGGCAATATGTATCAGTTTGTTTCATAAACAATACAACAATTTTATCATACATAACTCATTAAAAACCAAAAATATTAGTAATCAATCAATCAATCAATCAATCAATCAATCAACCAGGCTTCATTTTTAGCTACAGCCTCAGTAAAGTTAAATGCGAATAACCAAAAGTCTGGATACAACATTTTTTTTTCGACTGATCAAACCATAGGAATTATATGGATAAAAATATAGCTTAAAGATCATAGCGTGGTTAACCTTCTATGTAGATCAATTGGCTTTTTCTTTACAAAATGTTGTTTACAGATAGTGGGTGTTTGCAACGTTGATAAATATAGCATACTGCTAGTGTGAATATTCTAATTTCCCAAACAGTTATACGTTCTCTACATGCATTATATCAACAAATAGTTGTCACAGAGACAAAAGCGTGACTACCACTTTCTTTGTGATATTGGAATTAATTTTCTGATTAGTATGGAGAAGACTGAATGACCTACAGAATAATAGGAAGGTAAACATGATTTATAATCCTTCATTGTTTAGAAGTATAGACCATCACATTGGTGACGAGGTGCAGTATGTACTGGTAGTTGGTTAAATGTAGAGATGATGGACATTGGTGACGAGGTGCAGTATGTACTGGTAGTTGGTTAAATGTAGAGATGATTTACATTGGTGACGAGGTGAAGTATGTACTGGTAGTTGGTTAAATGTAGAGATGATTTACATTGGTGACGAGGTGCAGTATGTACTGGTAGTTGGTTAAATGTAGAGATGATTTACATTGGTGACGAGGTGCAGTATGTACTGGTAGTTGGTTAAATGTAGAGATGATGGACATTGGTGACGAGGTGCAGTATGTACTGGTAGTTGGTTAAATGTAGAGATGATTTACATTGGTGACGAGGTGCAGTATGTACTGGTAGTTGGTTAAATGTAGAGATGATTTACATTGGTGACGAGGTGCAGTATGTACTGGTAGTTGGTTAAATGTAGAGATGATTTACATTGGTGACGAGGTGCAGTATGTACTGGTAGTTGGTTAAATGTAGAGATGATGGACATTGGTGACGAGGTGCAGTATGTACTGGTAGTTGGTTAAATAAAGAGATGATGGACATTGGTGACTAGGTGCAGTATGTACTGGTAGTTGGTTAAATGTAGAGATGATGGACATTGGTGACGAGGTGCAGTATGTACTGGTAGTTGGTTAAATGTAGAGATGATTTACATTGGTGACGAGGTGCAGTATGTACTGGTAGTTGGTTGAATGTAGAGATGGTGGACATTGGTGACTGGGTGCATTATGTACTGGTAGTTGGTTGAATGTAGAGATGGTGGACATTGGTGACTGGGTGCAGTATGTACTGGTAGTTGGTTAAATGTTGAGATGATTGATATTGGTGACTAGGTGCAGTATGTACTGGTAGTTAGTTGAATGTAGAGATGATGGACATTGGTGACTAGGTGCAGTATGTACTGGTAGTTGGTTGAATGTAGAGATGGTGGACATTGGTGACTGGGTGCATTATGTACTGGTAGTTGGTTGAATGTAGAGATGGTGGACATTGGTGACTGGGTGCATTATGTACTGGTAGTTGGTTGAATGTAGAGATGGTGGACATTGGTGACTGGGTGCAGTATGTACTGGTAGTTGGTTAAATGTAGAGATGATGGACATTGGTGACGAGGTGCAGTATGTACTGGTAGTTGGTTAAATGTTGAGATGATTTACATTGGTGACGAGGTGCATTATGTACTGGTAGTTGGTTAAATAAAGAGATGATGGACATTGGTGACTAGGTGCAGTATGTACTGGTAGTTGGTTAAATGTAGAGATGATGGACATTGGTGACGAGGTGCAGTATGTACTGGTAGTTGGTTAAATGTTGAGATGATTTACATTGGTGACGAGGTGCATTATGTACTGGTAGTTGGTTAAATAAAGAGATGATGGACATTGGTGACTAGGTGCAGTATGTACTGGTAGTTGGTTAAATGTTGAGATGATTGATATTGGTGACTAGGTGCAGTATGTACTGGTAGTTGGTTGAATGTAGAGATGGTGGACATTGGTGACGAGGTGCAGTATGAACTGGTAGTTGGTTGAATGTAGAGATGGTGGACATTGGTGACGAGGTGCAGTATGAACTGGTAGTTGGTTAAATGTGGAGATGATTGACATTGGTGACTGAGTGCAGTATGTACTGGTAGTTGGTTGAATGTAGAGATGGTGGACATTGGTGACGAGGTGCAGTATGAACTGGTAGTTGGTTGAATGTAGAGATGATTGACATTGGTGACTAGGTGCAGTATGTACTGGTAGTTGGTTGAATGTAGAGATGGTGGACATTGGTGACGAGGTGCAGTATGAACTGGTAGTTGGTTAAATGTAGAGATAATGGACATTGGTGGCTAGGTGCAGTATGTACTGGTAGTTGGTTAAATGTTGAGATGATTTACATTGGTGACTAGGTGCAGTATGTACTGGTAGTTGGTTAAATGTAGAGATGACGAACATTGGTGACTGAGTGCATCTGATTTTGCTTTTTCTTATTCATCAATTTTTTTATTTGGGGGTCACTTTTGTCCCTCTCATAATTAGAGTTACTAAAAGTGGACATTAAACAACAGTAACAAGTTTTGTTGCTCATAACTCAAAGTTTGTTAAATGTTAATTGAATATTGAGTTACAATATGGGTGTGGTTTAAAAAAAGTGGGCGTGGTTTCAAAAATATGGGCATGGTCAATTTCATAACTCGATGTTTTCATAACTTGATGCTCGTAACTTGATAACCGTAACTCGTACAATCAGCATCTTGTATCCTGCAGGGACTCAACAAATATACAACTAAGCTCATTTTTGCATTTCTATTAATTCAATTTATTCACATAACATCCACAAAATGCTAGTTGATTTACATTAATGTGTTCCACTCATCTACAATGGTTTTTACAATAAAATATGTATTTACTGTTGTCAATATACTGAAAATCAAACACATAAACAACTGAATAAGGAATGATATATCCATGGTTACAAGTCACTATAGTAACACATCTCTCTTCAAGATAGTATATTGAGTCGAGTAATATCACTGCTTAAATCCAGAAAATATAATTTGATATCAATATTATCATTATGATACAATTTTATTATTAGAATTGATTGCATGTGGAAAGTTGATGCAGCGACACACAAAATCACAAACAATGATAGAATATAGATGATGTATTATTGCTATATTAGGAAATTTGATAAAACTTGTACATGTCTGCAGTAATGTGAAGTATAAATACTCACTAGGGTTTATTTTTGCTGACAGCTACGTGTATAAAAAATAAAGCCCAATGAATATGCATAAAGATAGACACAATCTTTTCTGTGAATTTCCAAATCCATCATCAAATCAAATCAAATTGATCATCAAATCAAATCAAATCAAATCAATCATCAAATCTACCGGATTATCATCTACGGTGACTGACAGTGATTGATTGATAAATATAGCACACTGATATGAATATGCTAATTTTTTGAAACATTATTTGACAGTTGTACGCCCCCTCCCCATGCTAAAGAGACCAACAGTTGCAACAGTAACAAAATGTGGGACCATCGCATTATTCATGACAATGCAATAAGACAAATCTTAGTAGCAAGTCTTGACAACAGTGGAAAGTAGCAGAGTCTGATTCCCTGGCTTGCTAAAATTAAACTCAGAATATTCTCCAGTTGAAATTAATTGTTTTGTTTTGGGGGAGTGAGTGAGGATATCAACTTTAGTTTTATAATAAAATAATCTGAAATTAAAATAGTTTATTTTAAAAATCTGGAAATGTTACAGATAAAACTGTTAAAGAGTTGTGTTGTTTCGACTGCCTCATTTGTAAAACAGCAAATCATCACTCTATGCGGAGAATCTCACAAAATACAATAAATCATATTTTTATCTTTAATTCACTCAATATTCAACCGTTACTGATTTCGTCTTAAGATATTCATTCAGTGCTTCTTGACCTAGAATGAAACAAAATAAAACAAATAATTGTATTACACGAGTTACAAGTTTAAGAAATATGAATGACATGAACAGTCAGAGAATGTCAGAGATATGGCTCCAAAACTACATTGACTAAAACAAAAAGGCCACTGGTCAGCCACTTTTGAGTCAGATATGGCAAACAAAGTGACAGCTTTAAGATCTTATATAGCTCAATGTACATAACAAGTTTGAATAAAACCTGTCTATGCATGACAAATCTATACCAAGAATTGCAGAAATGCTTGATTTTGATGACATTTTAACATTAAAATGGCCACCCTTATATATACATATTTAAATATGACCGGTCAAGGCATGTCAGAGACACACACATGCTATGGAATAGCATTTGTTAAAAATAATGACCACCATTCAGCCATTTTGTAACCAATCGGAAAAATCAAATCTGAAATGACATGTATCTCATTACGTTCGATGTATGTACCAAGTTCGAATTAAATCTGCCTATACAAGGCCGAGATCTGGCTCTGAAAATATGCCAGAAATGCTTGATTTTTGTGTCATTCAGCCATATATTGAATCAGATCGTGAAACGAATGGACATGCATATGTTCAACAATTTCCTGAAATTTTGTCTTCACAAATGTTTAACAATCTTGAAATCACAACAATTTTTAGCAGTGAAAATTTCTCTGGGTTTCTACAACAGAGTGACAGACAATCTCACAAAATTTTGTCTTCAAATATCTTGAATTTCTAGCAGCAAAAAACGCTTTACAGGATTGAATATCCTCATCTTATAAATCACTGAAATTATTATTATGGTTTTATTTCAGACATACTCCATATATAAATAAAGAAAAAAAATGTTTACACGTGGTTGCAGGTGACATCTTATTTGCTGGTGTTAAAGAGTAAAGCGACAACGTAGACAACGTAGACAAGTGTGAAATTCTCTTAACTAACTCATAAAGAATGAGTGATGCATTCAACCTTTAATGCATTAGAGAGATGAAACACTGTTTTGGGAATTCATTTGCATCTACCTTAACCACTGAAGCGTAGAGTTTAAATCAAATTTGACAACTATGTATTAACCTTCCGATATAAAAGATAGCACAACAAGATAAAAGATACGCAGGTATTTACAATGTGTTTACTAAGTATTCCCACATAATAGTGCTTGTCATGGTTACAAGATGATACTACAAATAAAACTGTCGTAATCAAAAACAATGGTACAGCGGAAAAAACAGATCAAATAAGAACTACACGGAAAGACGAATACATTTTTAACTGCATAATTTTGGGGTGATTTTTCGATGATTTGTTGTGAATTATAAGGGAGTTTATTGTCTAACTACTTCAATGCAACAAGTTATACTTATGCCTGTTGCTATTTTAGTTTAAATTTACTTTTTTATTAACGTAATGGTTTAGAGACATTATTTGAAACAGATTATATTCTCAAATATGCATAAACACATATAGTCTTTATTTTAGGTGGAATTCATTTTCACTGAAAAGACTTTTTGGTGTTTTGTATGGAATTCATTTTCACTGATTTTTGACAAGTTGAATGCAAAATATAGAAAAACAGGTATATTCGCTGGATTTTATTTTCACTGATTTTTTTCCTTCAGCGAAAATTGCGAAAATTAATTTTGGGTTTGAATCGTAATTTTGACAACATGCAATCTCTCACAAATCTCCTACAAAGAGAATATCATTTTTAATATCATGGAAGGCCACTCACAACAGCAGTTAAAAGCATCCCAACCCCCAACCCCCCCCATTTCAATAAAGTGCAAAATGGTAATACTGTTATAAACAAAGTCCTACACATGATGAAGTACAGTCATTAAAAGTTAATGCAGTTCTTTCATTTTTATGTCTCATTTGTCATTTTTATAGTGCAGGTGTACAACATTTATACTATTAAAGCGTTCTTTTGTCGGTAATTTATGTTTGGCCATCTTTGAACACGTCTGACCGACATCCAACAATACACACAAGTATTATTAAGAACCAGTGTATATTTAAATTCACTGACATTGTGGAAAACAAAAACCAAAATTCTCAGGTGGAACTGGCCATTCATTAGGATTACATTGCATTATGGGAAAGTAATGCTCTGTTTGAACCTTAGGGTAACACAATGCATTGTGGGATATCACTGCCAATGTTGTGTAACATGTTGAATTTTACGTCCAGCTAATTCATGAAATAAATATTGTAGAATTTCAACTGGGTAAAAGTAAAAAAAAAAAAAAGGTTCACCAATGATAATTTAATATATGTTTTGATAACTCACTAAATTTCTACCCAAAGAATTTCTTGAAACAATACATAATTTGAATTTTTTGAAACAATTTGATACATAATTTGAATTGGAACAATTTGACACATTATTTGAATGAATTTCTTGAAACAATTTAGCACATAATTTGAATTTCTTGGAATAAATAAGAGAGTGTGGAAGATGCATCAAATTAATGTTTTAGTGTAACCATAGCAACCATGTTGAATTTCCATAGTACCAACTACAGTGTCACCCACTTCTACCTGTACACAGGAAATGCATAAAAATAAAACCAAGTGATCCATTTATTTTACAAGCATACAAGTAATAGCTTTAGGCATTAGAATTCACCCTCATTGCCCCAAAAAACGTCAGTAATATTTTGCTAAATTAAAACAGTATTGAACCGCAAAGACGATGGGAAATTCTGAAAATTGGAATTCTGAATAATAATTCTGATCAAATCACCCTATCGATCAAAAGACTGCGATGATAATAGTAACAAGAGAGATTGATGGAGTTATTAGCAAAGATTCTTTGGTTAATGAGATCTAAGGTACGTCACAGACACTCAACTAGACAGACAAGAAGATTAATTGCAACCAGAAACATATGAAACAGGTGTCGGGTATATTTATACCGTGGCAGCTCAGACAAGCAGTTATACGAATAATAGACAAGAAACGTATCCTCCAGCACTTTTTTATTTTATTGTGTGATTTATTGGTCATGAGGGATACATGTACCTAGTTTGAATCAGAACAATGTCTATACTTGGAGGTAATGTATATACGAGAGGAAATGTATTCATCTTTCAGTTCACAAGATTATGTCACATTTTACGGGTTCATGGAAGAAAGACGAGTCAGATGCAGCTATAGATACAGCCATAATATATTACATGTAGTCATCAGTATGCATTATCATGAGTAATAGAACATTTGTGAGTTTGCACACCTATAAAGTGCACAATTCTGTTGTGGTTTCCAACAATTAGTATTCCTTTGATCACTTCAGTACCCTCTGGCATACTAAATACTTTCAACTAGTATGCGTCTCACTGTATCTTTATAGTGGTAATTCTTTTTAGAATTTCAAGAGATTAATTGTAAAGTGTACTTGTATGATTAAAATCAAACCCTCCATGAACTTGAAAACCTGTTTATACCAAAAGTGAAACCTGTCTATACTCATGTGTGTACTGGAAATTGTCTAAAATGAAACGTCTCCAAACTGAGAATCATTAACTTTGAAAAGGGACAGGTGAGACCCTGTGCTGCAATGTATAGTATTTTATATTTTAAACACACGTGGTAAACGCATCTGATTAAGTTAATTTGGTTTGCATTTTTTTTATTTTCGAAGTGAATCTCTAGCATTCATTTTGTTGTGTTACGCAGTTGAACTTCCACACTGACTTTTGACTGTATATACATCATATTTAGTTGCAGTTAGATGGACATTAACAGTTATATTGAGTTGTGTCACATTGTTTGGGGAACCCATTACTATGCTAGTTAGATGTGACGCTTGACCTCAAGACTGAGGAGAACACAGAGTTTCACAACTCACTAAAACAAGCCTCTCACATACTTAAAGTAGTTCATATTAATGTTGTTTTTATAACAACGATGAGAACTAATTCAGCAGTTTGCACCAAAAGCAACATGATATATGATACTTTTCAATACTCATACAGACAAACATTACTCTGATATGCACTGACAGATTTCTGTCAGACTTGCTTCCACTATTTTGTGATAAGATGCAAACAGAGAAAAAATGCTCCTTGACTAAATTTACTGCGGGTTTAACTTCGAAACCAGAGAAAAAATATAATTTTAAAAATAATTAGTATGTTAGTAACAAAGAAAACACTCACCTAAATCTTTGCCAAATCCAGATTGTTTGAAACCACCAAATGGAGCTGCCACATCAGTCTTGTTGTAACAATTCATAAAGACAGTACCAGCATCAAGTTTATCCGCACAGTACAAGGCTTTACTCATATCTTTAGTGAAGACACCGGAAGCTAGACCATACTCTGTAGCATTGGCACTCTTTAAAACATTATCAACATCACTGGTGGATGGAAATAAACACGATACATCAAAAAAGAAATCAAATGATGGAAATATAAATATCAACAATCACTCCGGTTCGCTGTTGACAATTGCCTGACACAACTTTTTTTAAAACTTCTAGAGTGTAGTAAATTCACATTTTATTGTACTTGTGAGATGACCCTTGACTCTATCATAGTTAGTCAGTTGAGACACCCCTAACTAGTCTGCGTCTTAACCTTTTTACCACCAGACTTTCTTCTCAGCCACATTTTCTGCACTTTTTTCTATATTCTACAATATTTCTGGAAATGAACCCTAATTTTTAAAGCTAACAGAAAAAACTTGAGTCAATTTACAGTTTTTAATCGAAAATTATTGCCATTTTTGTCCCAATCTTCTGAAAGAAAGTGCAGTCTATAAACAGGACCATGTTATGAAAGGAGGGAACTGGTGGTGAAAAAGTTAAGATAGCTGCCACGTTGTAAGCATCATAGTCAAAATAAACCTGTTACTGCCTTGTGTTTCTTATGTGGATACCATTGAACACCATCATTTTCCACACATTTTTCTATAAATTTTTTTTGATAATTTTGAACAAATGGACAGAATTTCATATTGGATGCAAGTCTTGATCAAAACGTTTATGAAAACTCATATTTTGTGAAAAGTGACAAAAGTTGACTTTGGCACTGAAAGGTTTAAAATGTTTGGGTGGCAGGGTATTCGATGTAAATTTTACATGCATGTTCAGAACAAAAAGCTAGATGAGTTTATGATATTATGTTAAGTATTATATAAATATCTTTAAATAGTGCTACACTTTAAGTTAAGTGAAAAAATTATTCAATATGACCTACCCATTCTTGAACTTTGAAATGATCATAATAGGACCAAATGATTCTTCCTTTGCAAGCATCATGTGGTCTTCAACATTGGTAAATACTGTGGGCATCAAAAATAGACCTAGAAATGGAAAAACAAAATACAAATGATTATGATTGATAGAGGGCGCCAAACAAAAGTGATAACAAAAAAATTCACTACATTGACAGGGGGTGCTCAAGTGTTATTCGACTTGGCCAAAAATGTGTGATTAAAATAAATAAACCTGAACTAAGTAGTGTTTGTGTGTATTTACTATAAACACATATGAACAAAGCAATAATAATTATTAAAACAATGATATTAAAGGATATTTTAAAAGAAATAGTTTCTGTATTTGTTTTTCAGCTGCACCCCAAATACTAATTGATTACAGTTACCTGGCCTATCTACTTGTTTACCACCATAGGCTAGCGTTGCACCTTCTTTCACACCAATATCACAATATTCTAATAGTTTTTCCATATGTGCTCGATGATTTTGTGGACCATGTGATGTAGATCTGTCTAATGGGTCACCAATTTTCATCTTTTTGATTTCTTCAATCTATCAAATAAAAATAATAATTATTATTATTACAATAAGCACTCAAAATTTTCAAAATCACCACATGACCAGTTCCTATTACATGACCACTTCCCATCATGTGACCAGTTCCTATTACATGACCACTTCCCATCACGTGACCACTTCCCATCACGTGACCACTTCCCATCACGTGACCACTTCCCATCACGTGACCACTTCCCATCACGTGACCACTTCCCACCACGTGACCAGTTCACACCACGTGACCACTTCCCATCACGTGACTAGTTCCCATCACGTGACCAGTTCCCACCACGTGACCACTTCCCATCATGTGACCACTTCCCACCACATGACCACTTCCCCTCACGTGACCAGTTCCCATCACGTGACCACTTCCCACCACGTGACCACTTCCCATTACCTGACCTGACCAGTTCACATCACATGACAAGTTTCAATTCATACCACATTGTTAGTAAACTTCAGTTTTACATACAAAACTTAAACAACACATTACACAGTCACGACTGTTTTAACAGACTCAATGAGATACTTACAACTTTCTCTACAAATTCATCATGAATGGACTCTTCCACGAAGAGACGACCAGCTGCAATACAGTTCTCACCTTTGTTGAAAAACACAGCACCACAACCCTATATAAAAATAGAAAATGAATAAAATTAAAATAATTAAATATATTTTCATAATAACCAGCTCATCAGTATACTGAGAAGACCTGTGTATGTATCTGAAAAGACACCACCGTCCCAGGCACGTAAACTCAATGGTCATCATATGCATAGAATAAATTATAATGAATCAAAAAATGCTTACATTTCGGACAGCTTTGTCTAAATCACAATCATTAAAGATGAGTAAAGGTGATTTACCACCCAATTCCAGTGAGACTTTCTTCAGATTGGCAAGTGCACAACTGTAAACAAAAACATAAAATGAGATACTAGTAGTCAACCTGTAACAGCGCCCTCTTGAGGTCATTTTTCGTGGATTACAATTATTTTGTTGAAAGAGTCAGTATTACTCCTAACCACTAGTCAATTGACATTTTTTTGACAAGAAAAGCTAAAAGTGAGTTTCCTCAATTACTAGAATTAAACAGGATTTTTTATTTTTTTTTTTATTTGGAAGACTACAGTAATTCATTTTAAGTTATCCCAAACATTAAAGTCCTCATCTGATAGAACAACATTCTCCCAAACACAATGCTAGGATGGTGATTGGTGGTCAGAAACATATGTACTGTAAATGTATACCAGTACTTCAATTAGCTGAGGGATTGCTAATCCCATTTATGCGGTTCTCACGCTGAATATTCCAAAGAAAGCTCCGTTACAGCCCCATCACACAATTGTGACTAAGAGTGGACCTACTTTTTTGAGTTTGACAGCATTTCCATGGCTATTCCATGGCTTTCAATTTTGCTGAATTGAGAAAATAATTTTATATAAAATAAATGATTCAATAAAAAACACAACTATGAGTTATATAGTGTATTAGAAAAAACAAGCACTCTTTCGGATTGAGGTGTCGTCTGTGGCAGAGACTGATTCTGGAGCCTCAACCATGCCACCACACCATGGCAGAAATCAGTCAAGACTAGGATAATGACACTGTTCTGCAGACAGAATGTAACTAATAATTACCAATATGATTCAAATATTGATACATTGAAACTGAATGCAATATACAACACCTGTCAATTGGCAAGTACCATTGTTTCACATATGACTTTTGTAGATGAAGAAATTACCATGATATAAATTTGATAGAATTTGGACCATAAACCATAATATGATAATATTAAATAAACTATAATATGATAATATTAAATAAACCATAATATGATAATATTAAATAAACCATAATATGATAATATTAAATAAACCATAATATGATAATGCACAATAATGTTCTGCCTAAGCACTCATTGTATTAAAATGAATTAACAAATTAATAATATTAACAAAAATGTCAGTATTTTGTTTTTTTAAGGAAATAAATTTCATGAAAAACAAAAAAGAATTAAAAACCATGACACAAATTCTGAGTGATGTTGAGACAACAGTAACGACTGTCAATAATCCTTTTTTACAGTACACAGCTTTAATGACAGTATCAAATGGGGTTGTTTATCGAAGCATGACAGTGTAAAGGAAGTTAAGTCTCATACCTTTTCATGATATGTTTACCAATGGGAGTAGAGCCAGTAAAACCTAGCTTTCGAATATCTGGATGGTCTGACATTGCTTGACCGACAACAGCACCTACAAAAACATTTAATATTGAATAAAATAAGCTATACTGATTTGTCTTAGTTTTCATTCATTCACATTTTTTCACTAAAATTGAATTTTATTATTAAGGGTAGGCAGTAAATCTGAGCTTGGACCAAACAAAAACTCCTCGTTTATCAGACTTGCTCACATGTCTCAGTTCACATTTTGGAATATTTATTTGCCCTCCAAAAAATCACTTGACCGTTGGTTTTGTTCATCATTTATAGAACATTCAAAATGAATATAAGGGTTTGAACTTTTTGAAAAAGAAAAATCGGATGAACAGGAAATATTTGGGTCTGACATAAATTTAAAAGTAATTCCATTATAGCTGTGTATTGATTTTTCCTTATTTCAATGATCAGTAACGTCCACTGAAATGTTCGTTTCGTGTTGGGGATTCAGAGAATGCTGAATTTTAATGTTATCAATAGCATAAATAAGTTAAATCATAAATCATTATTTGCTTAAAAAAATATTAAAAAATATTATAGTAAACATATAAAATTACAGCGGATACCAAAATCAACTGATCAGAAAATCCATTATCTACGCATTAATCTGTTATAAAACATTGCAATATTCACAGGGAAATTGCCTGCAGTGTTGATTTGACTTTGCCACTTTTAGTCCCAACAAGCCATTGCTCCTGGACATAATTATTTTCATGAGCAATAATGTAACCAAGAGTGCAGCTAAAACTGATTCAAACACAGTAAGCGGGTCTAACCATTTTGAAATGAGATTGAGTGATAGTCAAGTGAAATATGAAAACGTTGATTTTTTTTATTCCTACAAGGATTCTACACCTGAACACTTGAATTATTATTTGATCACAAGCGTACAATTTAATTTCAAATTCGAGGAGCCCCTATCAAATACAGTGGGACTTCCGATATGGAAGTAAGTGTTCTTAATTGCTAACTGGCAAAATCCAAAGAAATATCGCTAGTAATGTTCCTAGGAATATTACAATATTGCATGAAATATTGATAGGAAGAAGACAGTATTCACGATCAGTTTATTTTGGCGCATACTGTAATCAGAAATAAATACTTTTACAATACTTAATTAGTTGCTTACATAGAAAATCGTTTGTAATTTTAAAATGTACTGTTGGCATGCCAACGAAAGAAATTCTTAGGAATTAGAACTTTTTTTTTCTGAGAAATAAAGTGGTATTTCTCCACTTTCATGTTACAGAATAAGATTTATTTTTCTATTCTGTGACAGAAAAATGTTGAGAAGCCGAAAACATCGCCATGACAAATACAAGTAACGGTAACGATGACATATACATACCAGAACCAGGAAGGATGTTGATTACGCCGGGTGGGAATCCAGCTTTGACTGACAGTTCAGCAAATTTAAGAGCCGTTAATGGTGTAACTTGGGCTGGTTTGAGAACCACTGTATTACCAGCAGCGATGCAAGCTGCCATTTTCCATGCGAGCATCATCAATGGATAATTCCATGGAATGACAATAGCACATACGCTGTCAACAAAATACATACTATTAGTCACATTAATTGAGGTTATTATGAGGATACCTCAAAGTATTCACGAAGACAGTACAGTGGGAGTATCGACCGTCGCGCATCATGGGAATGCCGAAATCCAAAAAATTTAGAACAGAATCAGCAAACTTTTTTGTATGGAGTCTGGTCAAACCCTAGTGGTAGCCATGTTTGTTTTTATTAATAGTGAACACTTACACACTTAATCATTCCATATTTGGAATTCGCATTTCCTAATATGGTAGGATGAAAATACCCCGTAAAATACGGCAAAATTACGGCACGCTGTAACTTATGGTGTTACGGTGTCAGATGTATAATATAAGGTTATTACGCAGATACCTCAAAGTATGCACGAAGACAGTACAGCGGCAGTATCGACCGACACACAGCGGAGGTTGATGCGACAGCGTACTGTCTGAGTGCATACTTTGAGGTATCTTCGTAATAACCTTATTATTATACATCTTTTCCTTCCAAGGATACATCATGGGAATGCCGAAATTCAAAATGTTTAGAACAGAATCAGCGAACTTATTTGACGTGTGCGGAGTACGGTCAAATCCTGGTGGCAGCCATGTTTGTTTTTATTATTAGAGGACGCTTACGCGCGTAATCATTCCATATTTGGAATTCGCATTTCCTAATATGGTAGTATGAAAATACCCCGTAAAATACCGCAAAAGTACGGCACGCTGTAACGTATGGCGTTACGGTGACAGATGTATAATAATAATATTTATTATGAGGTCATTATAAAAACTTACCCTAATGGTTCTCTTTTAGTAAAAGTCAGATTTCTATTTGGTCTAGCATTGTTGATTGGAATTGTTGTACCCTGCAGAGAAAAATGTAAAGAATATTATTATATTATGCTCACGTAACCTATCCCAGACAGTGTAACTACAAAAACTCAAGTGACTGTTATTTTCAGTTGATCTATATCAGATATATTTGAATTTGACCTTAGTACTGTGAACAGCAGCCAATCACATTTATCAATATATATAATTGAATTACATGACCATATTTGTCACATAGAATGTAATTATTGTCTGTGCCCGCAGATAAACACAAATTACAATATTTTCTCTCTGAATTAAACAATAAGGTTTTGACTTATAATCAATTAGCAAAACTTTAGATGAAGATACAATTATCAAGTTATCTATTATCTTATCCTCATTTTGATACAATTATCAAGTTATCCATTGTCTTATCCTCATTTTGATACAATTATCAAGTTATCCATTCTCTTATCCTCATTTTGATACAGTTATCAAGTTATCCATTATCTTATCCTCATTTTGATACAATTATCAAGTTATCTATTGTCTTATCCTCATTTTGATAATAATGCGATACCTAACAGTTTACAGTTACATTTTACATGTGACACTGAGGGCGCTGTTTCAAATTATGATGTCATACTAAACAACACAGTTTCAATTGATAACATAATGAAGGATTTATACAAGTACTATAAACATGTTCTTGCATATTTCTGTACCGGAATGATTACTGTACACATTATATTTAATTTAATCTGCAATCAGAGAATGAAATGATACATTACCTGAATCTTGTCACACCATCCAGCAAAGTACCTGAATGTATCAATAGACATTCCCACATGAGTTTTCAGTGCTAGTGTGTACACAGCACCAGAGTCAATACTTTCTAATGTAGCTAATTCTTCTTTATGTTCATCCATTATATCAGCTAATCTGAAAGATAATATCACTGTATGTTATCTCGGTTTACAATTGCCATTTTGAAGAAACACTTCAAGCAAAAAATATTTTATCTCCTTTTTTTCATTGGCAGATAATGCTCATAACTTTAGCAGCAACTGTCTTAACAAAATATATATTTTTTTAAAAACTAAGAAAAACTAATTATATTTTGTTTAATTACAGTTAACTTTTCAGAATCCCAAAAATGTACAGGATTATTTTACAATTTCAACATTACCTGTACATGAGTGTTCCTCTATCTCTTGCATTCATTTTACCCCATTCACCCTCTTCAAAGGCAGCCTAGAAACAAAGCAATGCATCATGGTCAATATAAAGAATGACATGATGTATTTGACAAAAAACTTATCAATTATCAATGCCACTAATTCAAACAAATATTGCAAGTTGTGCTGTTACACATAAATAACTACATCCAATACAGCGCCCTCTACCAATACATTGTCACAGATGTCAAATTTCTGGTTTCTATGACAATTAGCTGATAGATGTAGATTTCAAGTCTGTTATATTTATCAAACCATTGTAATACCAATTTTAGTATCAGTAACAAATGTTTAATTTTCCATTTCAGTTTTTTTTTATATTGCATAATGTAAATGTTCTGATTTGATCACTTGAGGTCTTTTAAGATGACTAAATCCCCAAGTATTCATTCGAACACTTGCCAACATATTTGTAATTTATGTATTGAGTGCATACACTACTAATAAGGGAAAATACAGTTGTGAATAAATTTCAGGGATCCAGCATACCACACATGCAACTGTTTGGGTCATGTACATGGAGATGTACTTCGAATAGAATAAATATGGTATATGGTCAAAATTGAATATGGTCATATTTAAATGATCATGCATACAAGAAATGCACTTGATTTTATTTATGCTTTTAATAGAACAAATCATATAGCCTATGAACAAATACATTTATACCATTAGCCATAGCAACTTGAGAATATTGTACACTCACTTTTGCTGCTTTGACTGCAATATCCACATCAGGTCCAGATCCCTTTGCTACTTTGCATATGACGGATTCATCACAGGGATTTATCGTGTCAAATGTTTTGCCATCGTGCGCATCTACAAATTTATTATTTATAAAAAGTTGATGTGGAAATTTCAAATTCATATTATTTACATCCATTTCCACCTGGAATTGAAAAAATAAATTAGTATTTTTGATAACTTACATTTTTATGTAACTAGTGTAAAATTCTCCACTCCTGATGTATACTGTAAAACACTTTATTTTTGCTTGGAATTTATTCAGCTATTTTCGCTGATTTCTTTTTTTCTATATTTTACATTCAACTCAAAAATCAGTGAAAATAAATTCCATAAAAAACACTCAAAATGTCTTTTTAGCGAATATTGAATATTGAATTCCAGCTAAAATAAAGTATTTTACAGTATAACTTATTTGTGTGGTTGAAAATAGAAACAACAACGATAAAAATTCTCAAAATCAAGTTCGCTGCAAGATAACTGAAATCAGAAGTTCAAAGTGAGTTGAATGAACTTTCCTAACAGATAAGGAATTTTAAAAAACAATCAGGTATTGATAAACAGGTCAGTGTGACCTTAAGTGTCAGTGTGACACAAGTCAGTCATATTGATGACATGTCAAACTTGAAAAGGACAAGGTCATACTAGCAGGCAGTCTTTGTACACACTAAGGACTCCGAGAAAGCTCCATGTAATAGATAAATGTGAAGGATTGTAGACAAAGGCTGCAGATACTTTGATATCATTGATACCACAAAGTATCCATGGAGACAGTTCAGTGATCCTATCAACCAACACATATCTGAAGTTTGTGTGTTTTTGTGTATACTTTGAGGAATTTTCATGATAAACTTACTATATGCCTTTTTCTTGTAATAATAATATAACAAGAGGTACATGTAGCAGCCCAAAATGACAACGAAAAACGTTTTGTACTGTGCTAATGTTTACATTCAGTGACAGAATTCTATTTCTGCATGTGTTATAGAACCTCACCCTCCAATGTAAACAAATGAAAGTACAATATAAAAAAAATTTGTCAGTGTCAGATATATAATAATTAACAATATTTTGAAGCAAAGTATTTTATCAGTTGTTTTAATTTTACAACATCCAGAGCAATCTCAATAACAAAATCATAGTGGTTTTCACTGTGAAATCAACGATATTGGTACATGAAACCAAAGTCAGGGTTGCATACTAAATATTTGTACTGTAAAATACTTTAATTTTTTGTATGAAGTTTATTTTCACAGATTCTATACTGTTGATACACCCCTTCAGCGAAATGCAGAAATAAATTTTACAGTAACTCATTTTTTTTCACCAAATGTGTAAATTGGTCAGTGTGTTCATACTTACTGCATCATAAGTAAACTCTTCTTCTCCTTCACCTCGTCCCTTTCTTACGACTAACTGAACAAACTCATCATATGTTGTAGCCATATATACATCTTCATTTTGTAGTTTAATACCGTTACATTTCTGTTGGACTTCTTCTACTAACCTAATGGAATAAAACAAATACAGGAAAATAAAGGCAACTGTATGAAAATAGATAACAATTACTATATATAAAATTTGTAGTCGGTAATCCAGGGGTCAAATTAAGGCTGGCCCATTTGTCTCAAACAAGTAATTTGGCTGACTTGCATAGATGTGAATGCAACTCTGACTGCATCCTACGCTTAATTACCATACCCTCTTACATACCTTGCAACATCCATGGAGCCAGCTCCCATTTTGAAGAAATCTGTTTCAGCTGTAATATTATCATTACTCAAAATACCAGCCCAAACAGCCTGTCATGTGCAAAAAAGGAAAATATGTAAGTATTTATTATCTGTGATGAATTATAAAGCCATGAGTGAAATTATTTTGACAATCAAAAGATAACTTGTCGTTCCCCCAAATCAGGATGTGACACACAGATGCACGGAAGGCATTAGATACAGAAATATCAACATCCAAGATACTGTTTTTATTTTCCACAGAATGCATTCATGAGCAAGAATGTCTTAGTATAATAAGAATATGACTCCTAATTAACGCCAATGCACATTCCTAGGTCTCCCTGACCTCTACCATAAATGCCTAGAATGGATGATTGGTTTGGCTTTTTAGCCATGTAATGTACTCAATGGTCACATATTACCGTAGTTGTCCGAGTATACCCCCGGCAAACGTCAATTTGACAAAAATTTGAGGGGGGGCTTATAAACGGAAAAGTTAAAACTTCTCCTGAGCGATAATTTATGCTAATTTATTCATAAACAAATCATCGTATGTACATGAGTGTCTTCATCGACTAGCATCAACCAAATTAACTTGACGATTGGCCGCTACGCCCCAGGGTTCTTAGTGTATTTACTAAGTGGAACAGCATTCAACCCTGCGTTTCACAGGAATATTCGTCTGTACGTTTTGGGGTAACGAAAGTATATTCTAAACAAAGTTTCAAATAAAAACTAAAACAACTGCATTGCGTAGCAGCAAATGATCATGGTTGCGCAATCTGGTCATGCTGCGTTTCACAATTGTTGATTATTACTCAGTAGTGATTATAATAACTACAAAAAAATAAATTCGTTGAATTGTTATGAAATGCAAATAAAATTCTATTACTTTAATTGTAAGCAAATGATTGTGGTCACATATAAATATCCGCCATGTTCTTTTTCTTGCAGAGTTAACCTAATAGGTTAAACCGCTAATTAACCAATCAAAATGCTTGATGATGCCAATGTGTTCAAATTACCATAGCTCATTTAACACATAATTTTTTTTCTGACATGACAATTGAAGCACATTTGGGAGGTTCAGGATTAAATATGTTAATGTTATTGAATGCAAAGCGGAAGAGATTTTCCGATGTTGTAGTACGATCTTTTGGCTTGGATTTTGATAGGAAAACGGTATGATTTTTTTTTTTCAAATCAAAAAATAGTTGTTTTCAAAAGATAAACTGAGCATTAGAAGAATAGGATAAATAACTTGTTGTAAAATGCTGTAAATTTGGAGGGGGGCTTATACTCGAACAGGGGTTTATACTCAGGGGAAAACTACGGTGTGGGCTGTCTAATCTCACCAATTGGAAGTAAAATACTTTCTGTTCATTGGTCAGTTTAACATAACATGAGCTCCACAAACGTAGGAGAATGAAATTTATAGTTTTTATATCACTTTTCATGATGTAGATATTCAACTTTTCATCAGTATTATGTAGTCCACCATCTTGTTTCTCCAGCAAAGGATTATGGGTGAAGCATGACATCACAGCAACTGTTGTGAAAAATAATACTGATGAAAAGATGAATATCTAGAGAATGAAAAAGAGAATAACAAACTGTGAATCGCATTCTCTCACATGTGTGGAGCTCTTTTATATAGGAGGATTGGGTTGATTGCTTTATTACCTTGATTGCAGCAGCCATGGCTTCTTCTTCCGGTGTCAGTTCTACCTTTTCCATTGCTTCAGCTGCTTGACCGTATCTACTGGCTTGCACCATTTTACCATCTTCACATAATAGAGTCTTTACATTCAACTGTGCATGCAAACATAGACACATATTTAGAATCAATGATTAGTTTTTACACAACCACAATTCGTATTTGCTGAGGTCATGTATGCAAATGAATGTAATTCAAAAACAACTTTTTGTAAGGAAAGTCATGGTTGTATTTCAAAGTGTTTTATATGATATATTTATATAATATACGAGTGGAATTTTAGCAAAAAACAACCTGCAAGAGTACCAGTGTGATTGAATCTGTTACTGGGGCATTCAACTAATCACACAGTTTAATAATTGATTTTAAAAATAAGACAACTTGATCTTTCAATTATTTTGGATAATTAATTCATTGGCTCCATGTGGAAAATAATATTTACATTGCTGTTTATGGGGAGTTCAATTGTAGTACATGTATGAGACTTTATAAATGTAGTGTAAAACTAGTTTTCAAAGCAACTTTCTAGAAAATAAATCTTGCTATAATATTGTGATATAAAAATAAAAAAAATATTCAAGTAAGTAAAAAAACATTTTAACCCTATATTTTAAGGCCCCCTTCCTATCTAAATGATCCATCCATTAGCTCAGAATAAATGGCAATGTAAATAAACACTCAAGACTCATTACTACAATGACTCACTATAAAACCAACTACAAGTAATGAATACCAATTTTCACAACAATTTCCATGTAAATATTTAATCAAATTATCGGGCAGACCTACCTTCTTTCCATCATTTCCGTATAATACAAGACCGTCTTTATGAATAATTCCAGGCTTACTCATTCCTGGAATTTCTAAAGCAGATCCCTCTGGATCAGATCCGTCAAATAATGAAGAACCATAAAATGTTAGTTGCTGAAAAAAAAATTACTAAAAGTTTGTATTTCTAAGTTGATGAACCAACATGAATATTTATTTAATTTTGGAAAAAAGTGATTTATCAAAGTTCAGTGATTTATAGAAAAGTCAACAATTTCCCCGACATTCAAAGAGATGGTTACCCGACATTCAAAGAGATGGTCACCCGACATTCAAAGAGATGGTCACCCGACATTCAGAGAGATGGTCACCCGACATTCAGAGAGATGGTCACCCGACATTCAAAGAGATGGTCACCCGACATTCAAAGAGATGGTTACCCGACATTCAAAGAGATGGTCACCCGACATTCAAAGAGATGGTCACCCGACATTCAAAGAGATGGTCACCCGACATTCAAAGAGATGGTCACCCGACATTCAAAGAGATGGTTACCCGACATTCAAAGAGATGGTCACCCGACGTTCAAAGAGATGGTCACCCGACGTTCAAAGAGATGGTCACCCGACGTTCAAAGAGATGGTCACCCGACGTTCAAAGAGATGGTCACCCGACGTTCAAAGAGATGGTCACCCGACGTTCAAAGAGATGGTCACCCGACGTTCAAAGAGATGGTCACCCGACATTCAAAGAGATGGTCACATGACATTCAAAGAGATGGTCACCTGACATTGAAAGTAATGTTCACCTGACATTCAAAGATGGTCACCTGACATTCAAAGAGATGGTCACCTGACATTCAAAGAGATGGTCACCTGACATTCAAAGAGATGGTCACCTGACATTCAAAGAGATGGTCACCTGACATTCAAAGAGATGGTCACCTGACATTCAAAGAGATGGTCACCTGACATTCAAAGAGATGGTCACCTGACATTCAAAGAGATGGTCATCTGACATTCAAAGTGATGGTCACCTGACATTCAAAGAGATGGTTACCCGACATTCAAAGAGATGGTCACCCGACATTCAAAGAGATGGTCACCCGACATTCAAAGAGATGGTCACCCGACATTCAAAGAGAT
Organism: Saccoglossus kowalevskii; assembly: GCF_978046115.1. Taxonomy (NCBI): domain Eukaryota; kingdom Metazoa; phylum Hemichordata; class Enteropneusta; family Harrimaniidae; genus Saccoglossus; species Saccoglossus kowalevskii. The sequence goes on along the minus strand of NC_140643.1, from coordinate 12,334,099 downwards.
GGTCACCCGACATTCAAAGAGATGGTCACCCGACATTCAAAGAGATGGTTACCCGACATTCAAAGAGATGGTTACCCGACATTCAAAGAGATGGTCACCCGACGTTCAAAGAGATGGTCACCCGACGTTCAAAGAGATGGTCACCCGACGTTCAAAGAGATGGTCACCCGACGTTCAAAGAGATGGTCACCCGACGTTCAAAGAGATGGTCATCCGACGTTCAAAGAGATGGTCACCCGACATTCAAAGAGATGGTCACATGACATTGAAAGTAATGTTCACCCGACATTCAAAGATGGTCACCTGACATTCAAAGAGATGGTCACCTGACATTCAAAGAGATGGTCACCTGACATTCAAAGAGATGGTCACCTGACATTCAAAGAGATGGTCACCTGACATTCAAAGAGATGGTCACCTGACATTCAAAGAGATGGTCACCTGACATTCAAAAGATGTCACCTGACATTCAAAGAGATGGTCATCTGACATTCAAAGAGATGGTCACCTGACATTCAAAGAGATGGTCACCTGACATTCAAAGAGATGGTCACCTGACATTCAAAGAGATGGTCACCTGACATTCAAAGAAACAGTCACCTGACTTTCAATAAGATGGTCGTCTGACATTCGGTTAAACTTGATTTACCGATAGTATCAGTCTTCTTGATATTTAAATATCCTTGAATATTTTAGATTAAACTACAAATGGCTTACCTGTCCATCAACAGTACTCCATGCACCAGGCTGTTTGTCATTGCCACGAATAAAGTTATGTAGTACTTCTGCTGGTTGATTCCAATTGATCTTAATAAAGGTAAATAAATAAATAATTTAGACAAAATATTCTGAATGGACAATAATATCAAGATTCTATAAAAGAATTGTCATTGGCTTTGGATGGATATTTTTAGATAACCTAAAATTCAGTCAGTCAGTTTTCTCTTTTTAGTTTTCTAAGCATCATAAAACCAATATGGAAGCATAAAGATCAAGTGATGTATCCATGACGACCATCATCCATTATAAGTTTCTTGTATTAAACACAGCTTACCTCTGCAACTGATTTCTTCTTCCATATTTTATCATATGTGGCACCTTCTTCAGACTGTGCTATTCTTGGGGCTTTTCCTTCATGTATCAAGTCCACTGCTTCCCCCTAATAGAGAATACACATGTCAAGTTATGTCTGCATCTTCTGCACCCACTAACTATTAAATGCATGTTGAGCCATGTGGTCAGTTTCACTGCCAATGTAACCTTCTACAAAAAAAAACAGTACTGCTCAGAATCTGCTAGTTTCTATAAAATATTTATTATAACACTTCAACGAAAAAGTTTTTGTCACCTTTAACAAAATATACGTTTCCACATTTATTCAAAAATGTCTATCAAGACCCGTAAGTTTTGTATAAAATTATGAAAAGAAATTATAGAAAAAAAATTAAATAATATGTGAAATGTCATGCTCACATTTTGGAGGGAAAATTTATGGCATTCTAAGAGTTAAAATTTACAAGTAAAATCTCATTTTGTATATCTGATTCAAAAATAATCAGAGAAAATTACAAAATATTGATGCAGTCAAATAGTCTGGCTTTAGGAGTAGTGCTCATCCTATTACGTTCAATGCACCAAATCCACATAGCATACATTGCATCACTGACAATCTTCTTGCAGATTTGATAATTTTTATCTCCAGAGATTTGAAGTAACCAATTTTAGATTCAGTGCATCAGTGAGAATTGTGGAGAACTATACATAATTTGATTGAAGTCATACTGAAAGAAATATCTATTAAAGATTCCTAGAAATTCTACCACAAATATTCTCCTTTACGATCAATTTTTTTCATGAAGTTGATTTTAACATATATACTGCAAACTGCTTTAATTTTGCGAGAGAATTTTTTTGTGAATTTATGAGTCAGTGAAAATTTCTCTGCAGACACTCCACAAAGAATGTCAGTGACTTTAGCGAAATATGATATTGTCATATGATATTGAAATTGTGAAAACAAAAAAAAACGGTTTACAGTATCATTGTATCCTTCTTACCATTGCTTTGATTCCTTCAGGATATAGAAATCTATTGTATATAGTATCCACTGTATCATTGGGTTCAATATCACACTCTTTTTGTAGTAAAATAGGACCAGTATCCAAACCATCATCTGCCCAGAATATCGTGAAGCCACCTTTTTTGTCACCACACATTAGAGTCCTAATAAACAAAATATATAATCAAATGATGAAACACAACAATGTGCCATAGTAATCCGTCATTTGTGTGTATATACAGCTAAAAATGAGGAAGGAGAACATGAGGGGCAAGGTTAGTATTAGAATTATGAGGGGGTTTCTAAGGAACTTTTACCGTGAAGTTTCTTTGAATAAAAAACCTGTGCATTTTCAAGAATTAATCTGTATTCTATCAAGAATGTGACCAATATGCAAATTAGATTATACTCGCTGGATATACTGACTAAGCAATAATGAAAGAAATCATTAAATATGATCTACTCACAAAACAGTGATTCTCCCTCCCCAAATGTGTATTAAATGTTCAAAATTTTGTTTCAAAATCTATCATTACATCTCAGAGAAATCACTGTGCACATTACCGACCCAGCAACAGGTTTTTATTTTGGATGTTGCTAATAGGAAACAATATATTTGCATAATCAGTGAATCAGTGTTTCTATTTGCAATGATGAGAATACATTCATGACGATATATATGTGCCTAAGGTAAATTTGTGATAGCTCTGCTGTACTTTCTTACCAATCTGAATGAAAATTACATCAATTACATGTAACCATAGTAAGATGGGCAAACATTTCATTTCAGATAAAACTTCACCAAAAAAATATGGAATATAGACAAATGTGATAGGAAATCAGTCTGGCTTAGGTCTTTTATAAAGTCAAATAACATGAATATTTATCATTAATAGGAAACAACAGACACTGTCATAAAATGAGTTATTCAAAGTGAGGGCACATGTACCCAAGCATAGCAACGAAATCTAAACAGTGCTTTTTCAAGAAAAAGTTAGTGAGATTTTCAATCCAAAATCACCAAAAATTTCAGACAATAATTCTCACAAAATGAATGCATGCATTTAGTCAACCCATGCCACCTACACAAAAAATATCAGAGAAATCTGAACAGCGATTTTCAAGAAGAAGCAATTTTTAGCTTTCCATCAGCTCATAACGGAATTAAAAACCAAAGAGAGTAGAAGAATTGTCAATGCATTTTATAATGATTAATGCACTGCTGTAGTCTAAACATTATGGGAGAAAAAAAATATTAAAATCATTTTCTGATTTACGTCATCATCCAATGACAAGTACCGGTATGTTTCTGTGTAAATATTTTCACAAGATGATAGACAAGAAGTTAATGGCGTATTTTGAAAACATTCAAGTATGGAAGTGAGTATGATAATAGTGAATAGGAATTCTGACAGAATACTAATTGGATACCCCATTAGGGAACCATTAAAATCATTTAAGTATGATACTTTGACAGTAAGTAGGCATTTACACTGTACTAGAATATTTACTGGAGTAACTAAACATAACCACATTAGTCATGGAAATAAGTAGGGCGGTCAATGCCATTCGCAAGAACGCAGAAATGCAATTGTAAATTTGAAAGAAAAAAGACAAGAAAAGAGGTGTGGGCAAAAGGTATGCAGTAATTTTTAAAATTTTAAAAAAAAAGCTGTTTAAACCTTCCTTTAAATGAATGCTGATCTGTTACTGCAAGACTAAAATGTATAGGGTTTCAATTACATTTGGTGTTAAATTAAGTAAATGTTGAATAAGAATCAGGCAATCATGCCAAATATAATAACAAATAACTCATATGTATTCCTAAGTGTTATATATTAATGAAATTACTACTCTATTATATTTAATAACCATATTATGTCCTTTAATCCCTCATCACAAGCAAATCTCAGAATTAAAATAACATGTAAATGTAAAAATACAAAACAGTCAATTTCACACTCAAAATATATTGGTGAATATATGTAGTTAAACAAAAATTAGTTGCTTGGTGAGATAAGTATTTTGTACAAATGTTGGAATTGGATTCTAATAAAATATATTACATGAGAACATATGGAACAGATGTAGAACAGTGGATGATGAAATCTGTCATGTAAATAACAACGCTATTATCCATTAACAGAATATGCATAGATATACACCACAGGGAATTCTGGGAACTATTAATGCTGCATTAAAAAAGAATTTCTATTTTTATAATGTGTTAGTCTAGAGTATTTTGTTAAGCCACAGGTCATTCCTAAGTATTTTAAAATTTACCGGTAAGTTGAATATTGGGAGAAATTGTTGTACTGTAAAATACTTTATTTTCACTTGGAATAAATTTTCGCTGATGGAATGATTCAGTGAAAATAAATTCCAGTGAATATACCTTTTTTCCTATATCATACATTCAATTTGTCAAAAATCAGTGAAAATAAATTCCAGACAAAACACCCAAAAAGTCTTTTCAGCAAAAATTAATTCCAGCTAAAATAAAGTATTCTACAGTATTTATCTTAAATTCTGTTTCTGTAACAACCTCTCCCCAACAATAAATTTAATCAGTAGATTTAAGACCAACATAGAAATAATTCAAGTGAAATTCAGCTTAATATGAGGCCTTTGGTACAAGCATCAGTAGCCATGGGTTATAATATTAATTAATGTACAGTATGCACACATAAAGCAATGGAACAGCTGTGATCAAAGATACAAACAAAGGACACAATTGACAATTACACAAATTTCATGCTCTTTTAATTTCATTTGGCACAATATTTTGTTTGTTTGTTTGTTTAAAATGCGTGAGTAGTTCAGAATGTAAATTTTAACGATCACTGCTACAGCCATACATTCCCACCACCCAAGATTGTTTCCATATTGGAACTCTGCAAATGCAAGCCAACTCTGGTATCGTAAAAAGACTTGATTTTATTTATAATGTAGACATTTGTAAAACACAGAACATGCAAGTATGTTGGTGATGCCCCTGGTTGTCATAACCTAATTTATTCTGCCAAAATTGTAGGTGCAATATTTTTTATGCATTTTTCTATCATTAATTTGTTCATTTTTCAATGAAATGGTCATAATTACCAAATTTTGGGAAGATATAAAAAAGATTATTCATTTTTTTGTTTGTGATAAGTAAGGAAAGTTAAATTTGGTGTTCAAAGGTTTAACCAATACATGACTTTATAGCATAAACTGAGCCACACTGATCCTAATCACATGCGAGTGGAGCAGGTGTGTATACAAGGATGATTAGATCTAACACTAAATGTACACTGATTACTTCTAGTGACTATAATTATTATACACCCAAATTCTCTCATACAGTAAATTGAATATTAGATTTTGTTTGACATTTTGACACAATCATGGAAGATTCGGTTTGACCCTTGACCTCACCACATGACTGATGTGTTAGGAAATCAAGATTAAATTTTGATATCATTTTGGAGAACAATACATTTATCATTATTTACAAAAAGCTTAATCTATACCATCACAGACACTCACAAGACACATAGTATTTGATAGAACCTGACTCATATCACTATACAACTTTGGTGACATTATAGTTCCAAGAAGAAGATAATCCATACTGTAAAGTATTTTACTTTTGCTTTTTTTCCTATATTTTACATTCAACTCATGAAAAAATAAGCAAAAATAAACTTAATATAATTTGAATTACACTGTAGTAACATAGACATTACAGGCAGAGAGGGGAGAGGGGATATCGGTAAATAAGCAGGGGTTAGGTATAGATACATGGTTGCTATGCATAAACACAACAACGTATATTAAAGTTAGAAGATTGGATTCAATCAAATGCGCATTATACTCATCAGCGTTATCCAGCCAAAGCATTGGGTATCTACTAATTTGCATAACAATATTGTATGTTAATAACCTACATTGTATTGTTAAGTTAAATTCACAGTTTGAACCACTACTCTATGATGCACCTGTGGGGAAACCCTGCTCATTGTACCTAAACATTCAATCAAATTAAATCTAGGAGTCAACCAATTTATATATTGGGGAGGGGGGGTGTAGGTAACATGTAATGATGATACATGCACCATATTTTTTCTGTTAAAGGTGCTTTCAGTTATAATGTATTTATAAAGTTCAATGTGAGTAAATAATCTCAATGTAAGTTTGGATGTATTCCCTGTCAAACAGCCTGAAATTCAACTGAGTCACCTTGCACTGACACAAGTAGGAAGAGAGTTAATATAAAATACTTTTAGCTGGAATTAATTTTCACTAAAAAGACATTTTGGCCGTTTTGTATAAAGTTTATTTGCACTGATTTTTAGTGAGTTGAATGTAAAATATAGGAAAAAGGGCAATTTTACAGGATTTTATTTCACCGATTGATTAGTGAAAATAGCAAAAATTAAGTAGTTTACAGCAGCAGGGGTGAAAAATATATGCATCTGTGACATTTGAATGCTTCTTGAAATATGCTCGCACATTTCTGAGATAGTGCTGCACCCAGTACAACAAATCAATAGACCAAACACATCAATTAAAGTCTGCGCTCAGTAATAAGCGACAAAAAACAGACATATTTACGAATAGTATTTTGTACATTCGTGATCCACTTACCAATTGATTGCTGAGGCGCCACGATGTCTTGGCAAAATTGACGGATGGTATATAATGGAGCCATGTTTTGGATGATCAATAACACTCATTGGAATAAACTGACTGCAGAATGGAAGCACATTTAACTCTGCTCCGCATGCCTTGAATTCTTCAACAACTTCAGGGATTTCTTTTCCTTTAACTCTCCAGCGTGGATATTTGTATACTTTGACACCATCGTTATGAGCAGCAACAGCTAAAAAATAAATATAATAATTTGTTTATTAGTATTTATTTGATGGTAAATATAATTTCAATCTAGCTAATGTCTAATTGACGCCTCTAAGGTCACTGTAAAATACTTTATTTCAGCTGGAATTAATTTTTTGCTGAAAAGTATTTTTGGGTGAAGCAACCAATCAAACTCATTTCACTGAAGTCTTTCAATGGAGTCCTTAACTCAATATATATTAAATATTACTTATTTTGATCATAGATACACTACTGTTATTTACATAAGTACAGATGTTACTAATAGTTCAAATACAGTAGTCATAATAACTACGGTAATCACTATTTCTGTAATTTCATGCTTTCCATTCCATCCACAGCTCAAAGTCATTTCTAACTTAACAGTCCATTTACCACTAGTTTTACAATAACCATTAGTGGAATCTCAACTATTGTAAAATATTATTAAAATATTTATTTTTGTTTGAAATTAATTTTTGCTATCTTCGCTGCAGGAATGATTCAGTGAAAATAAAATCCAGTGAATATACCTTTTTTTCCTATATTTTACATACATTCAACTCATAATGAAACAAGTGAAAATAAATTCTATAAAAAAACACCCGAAAAGTCTTTTCAGCGAAAATTAATTCAAGCTAAAAAATAAATTATTTTACATTATGTCAAGTCTCTCTGAACTAATCACTATGAATAAATTACACCTACAAATTCTAACAAGAACAATTGCAAGCATGAAGGTCAGTCCATCCAGCAATAACCAAGTATGTAGAGAAGAGAGAATACAGTGATGTTGCAACAATAGATTATTCACGGCTCATTTAATATACCCAACAGACCCATTAATACAATATGATGCCATAAAAATGTCATATGGAAATGAACGTTTCTTTATGTGATTCAATATATTATTAATTTAAATTAAGCATTACATGACAGTCACACTCTAATATAGAGATCCATTACTGGCACACACTGGACAGAAGGAAAGCATTGAAATACCGGTATATATTCTAAAAATTAAATAAACTTTAAGACACTTACGCATTATTATTTAATACAATTTCCACTATAAATGTGGTTTTGCAAATATTTTCCATTGGTCTGTAGTTTAGGATAAAAGTTTTAGCACTGAGAAGGTTACATAATAATAGGTGAACACAAACAGAAGGCAACAGTTTCATATATACGGCAATAGCATGTCGTTGTTTACAAACAAGCGTCTACCCATGAACCTTTACATTTTCAGCATGCATTAATATTGTCGCTTGGGACTCAATTCCTGCCTGTGCACATATGCCAACCCCTTCACCTGCAACTATAAAGCTCATTTCCACTGATATATTTCCCTAAAAAACTATTGGCTGGTTTTGATTTCTGAGAAAAAAATCATTGATGTCTAATGAATTTGTATGTGCCCTCTATCTTGGTGCAATAAAAGTATGTTGTTTTATTGTCTAACTTTGTGTATACCCGGTATTTCCTTTTTTTCCATCAGAACAAGAAGACCTGCTACATTGTATACATGAATAAATTATAGGGTTCAGACCAATTTTCTCAAAATCTGTCAACTTATAATTTATAAAAGAATTTAATTAGATAACTGTCAAATTCAAGTCTGCACAGTAATAAGTGTCCCACAATGCCACGCTATGAACCCAGGGGTTGACACCCACCCCTTCAATGTATGCTTGACAGGACTAAACCTGTTTACAACACGGACCTATCCCACAATGCCACGTGGCAAACCCAAGAATTTCTAATTTGAATAACATGTGATGATCGTACTATGAACTGTGTCTGACCTCTGACCTTTGATTATAACATTAAATGCCAGGTAAATAACAAAACATTATTGACTTATTCAGCTCACTGTGTTCATGAAAAACTAATCATTCACAAACACTAAAAAAAGTAAATCCCAAAAAAATATTATTTTTTTTCATGACAACAGATGAATAAGCTAAGGAATGGCAATAGTTTATATTCTGCATTGTTGCCAAGTAACAGTTTACTTGTATTCCTCTGTGATATCGACAACTAATCTATCTTAGTTCTAAACCTCTGCCATTATATTATATTTAAAAGCATCAACATTTTACAAGAATTATGAGTGTTAAGCACAATGTATGCAAAGTCTAACGATACTATGTTGAAATTAATCCTAAAATAAATGTATGCATTGCACACATTCTCTTGTTTGTTTTTGGTATTTTTTTCAATAAAATAATATATTATGCGAGTGTATGAATTGAAAAAGCTGCGTTACAGCGAAAGCAGTCTTTCAAAAACAAACAAATGAGTGTATGCAATCTGGCAGGTACCATAGGCAGTAGTTTACGACACAAACACTTTGACTTTGAGTTAAAAATAATTTATTGGCATAAGGGACACTCACTGTGTCCCACCTAAGCTGCACTACACAAGAAAAAGTGAACATAACAATAGCCGTTACAAGTGTGTATACTGCCTGCTCCATCCACCAGCACATATATTAATATGGATTAATATGAATTAAAATAGGTTCAACTGCTTTTCAATAAGTACTATTTGTATATAAATATTCATACCAATGAAAAAATGTTCCTTAGGACCACCTCACCCATAATTCCTATCCTAACCCTGCACCTCCAGTACCCCTCCTTCATCTTAAATGTCTCTTTTTGTCACTTATTAATAATTATTTGGAGGGGCATATTGAATTACATTGGGGAGGGGGGGGGGGGGCTGGAGTGTTAGGGTTAGAGTTCAGGTTGGGCTGAGGGGAACCTTAGGGAACTTTTTCCAAAAAAACAATAAATTGATATCACCCACCGCTTTGAACAGTTCAAGTAGATGGACGAGGTATATTTGTAAAGACAGGGCTTCTTAAAGAAACAAGGCATGAATGGAGCTGAAGCGTGAATGTCATACAAAGGTCAAATATGTCTGGTTGAAATGAGGTCATACTTTGCACAGTGAAATACAAATAAGACTCACCTAATGGATCAGGTTTTCCACCAACATCAGGAACTGTGAACACTCCAACCACTTCATGGCCATTCTTCCGTAAAAGACTATATACTTCCTGACCAAACTGACTTTGACCTATCACAGCTATTTTCATTTTTGACCAAAGTGTCTGCGTATTGAGAAAACAAGCACAGAATGAATTACAGCAAAACTACGACTTTATGAGCAAACAGCTGTATCAAATTAGAATTAGCAAATACGTGAATGCTGACACTACTCAGTAAATACAGTGACTGACCCCGGCAGCAGTTCGCTTGACTTTTAAAAATTCTAAATATGGTGGTTGAGTTGGAGGTGTGACCATTAACATAATTTATACAATGAATATTCATAACTTGGTAGATCAGCTGTTGAACGTATGTAAACAGAATAAACGTGGTTTAACTGAAAACAATTATGATTTTTAAGTTAGTTTCACATAACGGAATGAAATATTAGTTTCAAAAAATTGATTTTGAATACATGTAAATTGTGTAAATGGTTATACACATTGCAGACATATTGAATACTTCCAATAATCTGATTGCATTGATAGCATTCATTTGCTGAGTCACTGTTACAATTTGTTAAGAAATTGAAAATGTGTTTTTTATTCAAATTTGAAATGATAATTACATAAAGTTATTCATTAATATTGGTATCCTAAAAACAGCATTTGGGATTATTGCTATCACTTTTGGAATGAGCCAGAGACAGAGAAAACATTGTATTTTATTATTATTTAAACATAAACGACTGAATTTGTGACCCCCTGAATAAATATCCAACCACATTATTCTCGGGGGTGGAACTATGTCACAGAATGTTCTAAACCATGTCCATCCAAGAAAATACAATGTTAACACTTGGAACAGAGATTAATTTATTATTCGTTAAAATTAACCTTTTCATCACCAGTTCCCTTTTTTCATCACAAATTCACAAAAAATAGTTTATTTAGGGGGGTAGTCTGCACTTTCCTTTGAAAGATTGGGACAAAAATAGCAAAATTTATTTTGAGTAAAAACTGAAAACTGACCCAAATTGTGTCTGTTGGCTCCAAAATTAGGGTTCATTTCCAAAAATATTGAAGAATATAAGAAAAAAGTGTTGACAAATTTGGGAGAGAATAAAGTCTGGTGGTGATAAGGTTAAAGAACCTGATAAACCATTTATTTAAATATTTACATTTAGATATGTTATAATAATAATATCTTTATTACACTATCTGTACTATAACATCAGAGGATATAGTATGGTAATTTTAATAAACACATCAGCATTACAAAAGATAACAGAAAAATGCAGTGCAAGGCCATCTAATCCCAGGTAAATTTATTCATGACTTTAGGCAAGAACAGCTACTAGCAAGCTTATGTACATATTTGTGATGTTTATTGTGATTACATACTAGTCAATTGCAAGATATTTTAAAAACAAATAGAATAAACTAATAATATTAACTTTATTGCAAAATACAATGTTTCTATCAGTTAATAGCAATAAAGATTAGTTGTGATAACTACTACTATACAGGAAAGAAAGTTGTTAACGGGATAAAGCAAATGTTACATATTAAATGACATTTTCATTTCCAGATTGAAACGAATTATGAATATAGTTAAAGTGCGGTAGTCGTCGAGATATATGGGTCTCATATAAACAAAATGGCGACATTGACTGTTGCGCAGATCAACGAGTGCAAACTGACATGTTTCCAAGCTTTAATTGGGTAATATTCATGTGTTTAGAAGGTATCGAAGGAATCACTGTCGATAATCAGTGCAAGTCGCGCCCAGATCAAACCTCATACTTGTGATTATCATTTGAAGAGCGCATTGGATTGTGGCAAAATCGATGTTTATCAACACAAATGTCGAACATGCTCAGCGCGACGACTACCGCCCTTCAACTATCTACTTATGATTAGGTCCTATTTATATTTTTAAATAGTCGGATATTGGCTTGAGAAAGCAAAACAGATTTATTTAAAATTATGTATGTATGTATACATGTATATGTTTCATTACACAATACCAGATACACTTAATAAAACCAGGTACTATCTGTGTGCTACACAATTACTCAAACTCTATACTCCTGTGATAACATGGCACCAGCCACTTCAGGCTATACTGGATATTTCACATTACATGCCAGAAAACAAAATGAAACAACAGCACAATATTTTATGTTAATTTATTTGATATGTAAACATACATAGCATAGACAATTTATTTTGTAAGGACCACTACATCATATTTGACTGGCTCAGTAAGCAGTACCGGGGCTAAGCTTAGTCTGCAACAATGCTCATTTACAAAAATTACAATTGAGGGCAGTATACATTACTTACACGTAGAAGATCAAAAACCAGTATCGTAAAGATTAGACTAAATTAATGTAGGAAGTTATAATGTATTAATTTTGTGAGCAAAGTGAGAAAAAATAGATGCAATCAAAAATTGGTATATGAGTAATGCTTTTTATAATTTCACGCGCACAACTCTGGTAAAAATTTATTTTTAAACTGCCATTCTTCTTTTTTATTTTTTTTTAAATCAAACTCCTAAAAAAAAGTCGAGACATTTCAACTGATTGGCATTATGACCAAAAACATAATTATCATTTTTTTTAAACTTAATACCAATATCCATAGATACCTGAAATTAAATACAATATTTTTAAAGCAAGAATTGTCTGACAAGATATTTATCACAATGGTAAACAAGGAATAAATATTGAAATCAAACAATTAGCCAATAAATTTATGCTATCATATTCAACACTCACTTATTATTGATAGTGAGAAGTTTGTCCGTTTAAACAATTACCAAACCGACCAATCAGATTTCTCAAATAAAGTACTCAATTGATCCTCTACAAATTCACTTCATTACAATTCTCAGAAAACTCAATTTAGACGCAAATTGATTTTAGATACTAACGAGTAAATGTGTATCCGGAACAACACGACACAGGAAATGCAATATACCAATTTCCACTGATTTTATTCTTGTTTTAATCTTATGCAGCTATGCATGATCGCTTTGTCTTAAATTGAATGGAATATTTTTACAACAGTCTCTAATGCAATTTTGATGTTCACTGTGAAATCATGTCAAAGTTACCATGCAAATATTAAATAGAATTCAAAAGGTTAATATCAACAACTGAATCTGGTTTTTCAATATATCTGAAGAAATGAAGTGTTTTTTTTTAATTTAATCTTTAAATATTACAAGTACATTGTATTCTGGCTAAAAATAACCACCATACATGGCCTCTATTTTCTCATTAAATTTACACACAAATAGAATAACTGCTTTCTGATCAATCCAAGTATTCAGCAGCTGAAGGTCAAGGGTCAACCCAATATTTTCAAACTCATTTTAATCTTCATAACATGTCTTGTTTAAAACAAATATTTCGCTTTTTAATTCAATTTATCACCATTTATATTATACATGTACATATATAAATATAAAATGTAACATCTTTTTTTAAGATCGAGAGGCAATAGAAAGAAAGACGCAATAGCTACATAACACAATCAATATTGGCAAACTAAATAAACTTTAATTGAGATTTGAAATGAATATTTACTCTACACACTGTTCAAATTGTAATAACGTTTAGGTTTGTGTATGTTGATGGAGAATTCCATTAATTCTACAACCTACAGTGTTTCACTTACTATTTCAACAATCTAGAATGCAATAAATACAATTTTGGGTTTATATGCTTATACTAATGCAATTCTATTTTTAGTGTTTTTCTCACATCAGTATATTGCATTTTATTCATAATACTGATCAGGAGACAAATGAAACAAAGATTATTATGATTATTATAAAAGCAAGCTATTCAATCATACAAGTTCAAGTCTGTTAGCCCTGGATCCAAGGCGTTGTCAGAATAGGCGTCATATTAGTTGGGTGACTGCTAATTTAATTTGAGAAATTTTCAGTGTCACTGATCACTAATAAATTACTTTTAAACCAGAAGGGAAGTAGTATTTTCATTGAATTATAATTTTGCTGATTTATCTCGGAAAGTGAAAGTGTAGATACATTGTACTGCGTCTATGTCATCCACTATACAGTTTATTCTTACCTACAGTACTGCATAATAAGTAATCAAGGTGTTAACATCAGCTGTAGATAAAATGTTACAAATACTGTAAAACACGCCTTTTTCGCGAGCATGTCTTTTTAGCGAATTTATCGAGAGAACTGATTTGCTAATTCAAGATGCCGCTAATGACTTTATTACAAATTCAAAATGGCCAAGGCTTGGGGATTTGTATACAGTAATCCGGAACATAAAAATCTGGGGCGCTTCCTAATAACAGTTTTTCTTTGTTTTATATATATGAAGGTGATAACTGCGCATTTGTTTTGGCACGCGACAGACAAGTATTGTGAAAACAGGAAATCAACAATGACAAGAGAGATTTGCTAAATCAACATTTCGCTATGACATCATTTTACCACAATTTGCTAAAATTGCATGTCGCTTTTTCAACATGTTTTACAGTAATTTCAATGTTATATCAAAATTTTTTCAAGTGAACTGCATTTTTTTTTATAAATATAATCGTGATGATAAAATTTCACTGTGCATTCCAAGTCGTGTTCGATATGGAACTCATAGCGACATACAATATCATTTGTATAAAATAAACTGTAATTTTACCAAATTTGATCACGTGCTGTGCGACCATTAGCCTTTGGATGCATCAAAATATTTTCAAATTTGTCCATGTTCTTACATAATTTCAAGATTATTTTTGGATCAAATGAACATAGTTCTTTTGATCATGTTTTTTGAAAAAAAAATGCCCTTTTTTCTTTTTAATTATTTTTCTTTACAAATTCTAATCTGTTTGTTGATAAAGTCACAGTTTTGCAATGTTTTTAACTTCCCCAATATGGTGTCAGAACTAAGTGGTCTTAACTCTGTCAGTGTATAATGATTAACTATATGAGCTTTACTGGTAACATTGTCATTAGCTCTCTAAGCCCTACATCAACTATTGGCTATTATTAATGATATACTCATTAAATAGATAACCACAACTGATATAAAGTGACAGATAGTTACTATGCAGTAATCTCTAAACTGTGACTTCATATCATCACTGACTTTTGACGCAAACAACTTTACCATGATTTTTAAGTTGAATGAACTCTGGTGCAGTGGACTATATCTTTATGTATAAATATAGCCCTGGGTCTAGGTTTGGTCGCTGGGTGCCTACTCAAACGCTGCACAGCAAATTGATGCACAAAACATGAATAAGTAACTCTCAGAAACCGGATTTATCTGTAAAAATCTTAATTGCATTTCGAATTTGATGCAATTTGGTTAAATTTCGGAGTACGGGCAATCAAAGTTAGTTTATTGCTGCAGTACAGATGCGCATTCCATGTATTGTGTCTTATACATCCACCTCATTTTGTTATATCAGGATCCATGGCAGTGTTTGGGTAAATTCAGCGACTGAATGTAAATAACGCCCACTCTGACAATACCTTGCATTCAGGGCTAATATAAATATAGCTGAATAGAATAAAATACTAATAAAACCCCATTTGATTTTTTTGAACATGCGAATCAACTTTAACGTATTGTGTACTTAATTGCGTGGTTCACCCCTAAAACACTTCAATATGACCACCACCATAGTCACTAGCTATAAATGTGACACAATGCGACTTGGATGATATCAGTTGGCCATATTTAATCAATTAAACTAGATAAATCAAAGAAGGTTTGAGAAAATAAGTGCAAGGACACATTCATAAGAGTTTTTGGACTTTGTCCAAACTAGAACTATAAATAATTTGAAATCATCACTGCAACAACTATTTATTTTAGTGAAATAATTATGCTCCATGCATTTATAATTTTATCATAATATCACATTATTCACAAATTCAGAAGAACAGAATATTTTTGTTTGTTTTGTGAATAGATACTAAATAAGCTTACCTTTTTTACTTGATACAATAATTAGTCAGCAAAAAAACTGCTGATCAAATTTAAATACAATTTAGCCTCTAATCTTGTCTAGGAGATGCTACACATGCGAGATGACAGCTGCAAACAATGCTGGGACCATTGTCAATCATCTTAATGGACAGTTTGTTTCAAGGTCACTGAATCAGGTGATATGTCTTGCCCAGAACACACCCACTTCATACCCTATTCCACTAGCCAATCACTACGCGTGTTTGTATTGACAGGAAATGTACACAAGGAAATAAGTGACCTAGTTCAGAGTATTGTGATTACGTGCAGTGTAAACGGTAGTCCTAAATGGCCATAGATTTAAGTTCATCAGGTCAAATTGTTTACAACAGTATTTTTTTTTTCAGTAGCTAAAAATACCAGTTCATGCCAATTTAAGGACACCAGAGATTAAAACAAAAATCCAGGGTGTAATACTTTTGCAGTAAAAATGGACAGGACAGTGTCAAGTCCTCACTTGCAATAACAATTGTTGCATCTTTACATTTAGCAATAAAAGAAGAACCATACGGGAAAATGTTTTAAAAATGATATTGATGAAAAGTGTAAAGCTTGTCCCAATTTCCATTTACTTTCATTTTTTAATTTTGATTTTTAATATTCAGTTGACTGTCTTTCGTCTCATAAACAAATTGGTTGCCTAACACTATTATGAGCACTTAAAACATCATATAGGTACAATGCATTATGGGTGATTTTGCAAACTGTTCCTCCTCAAATTAACACATAAAATAATACATTAACACATCGTTTGTTAATGCTGGTTTTTCTCATTTATTTTGGCTATCCATGGCAGGCTTTATCGAGTGATGTTTCAACAGTAAATGCCAGTTTAAATTGACTTCAAAATCATAATTTAAATAAATTCTATTGCTGTTTCCATAGCAACCATAAAAACCCTATAGATGGTAATTTTGAAAAAGCTCTGTTCTGAGATTGAAGAGAGTGGCTTAGTTGTGCTAGAACTCAGTGATTTGGAACAAATTTGAATTTAATAACAATACTTACAAGGCAGTTTTATCTCATTCATATATAATGAAATTTATTTTATGTTCAAAGTATGAATGCTTGCTGACCAAGAAATGTCATTATAGAAAATAATGAGATTAATTTCAGAAATTTCTGCAGTATCTGCTTCAATGAAAATTCTAATATTTTAACATTTTACCAGAAACTGAGATAAAAGATTAATGATAACTGAACACTGCAAGGAATTTTTATTACATAATAATAACATCATCTTACATGATATGACAGACATTAACAAGAGACCCATATCCCTAGTGAATGAAATATTTTTTCAATAGTAACATTTTGCATGTTATTTATTTAAAATTATTTGTTGATTTTGAATACTGTGGAATACTTTATTTTCGCTGGAATTAATTTTCGCTGAAAAGGCTTTTTGGGCGTTTTGCTTGGAATTTATTTTCACTGATTTTTCATGAGTTTAATGTGAAATATAGGGAAAAAAGTATATTCACTGGATTTTATTTTCACGGAATCATCCCTTCAGCGAAAATAGCGAAAATAAATTCCAAGCGAAAATAAAGTATTCTACAGTATGCATATTTTCCCATTAACAGTTTTGGAAGGTCATGACCAAAATGTGGTGAGTTTATATTCATGACCACCGTTCAAAAAATTAGTCCAAATTACATTAAAATCGATAAACACAGTTTCATGAAGTAAGTTCCAATAAGAAATGTCTTTTGATATTAGGTAGGACACCAACATGTCCCAGGGTCCATCACTATGAGAACTGGACATTGTAAATAATTTGCCACTTACAACAGTATTAGGTTCTTCTACACAATTACATAGGGTACTAGAGATGCTAGAAAATGTTTCTGTGTGAAGTGAATTCAATATTCTCTGACCTGAATAACTAACATACAACCTTGAAATGAGTTAGTATGCAAATCACCTAATTAATATGCATAGGTTTGTACCAAAATCAGGTCTTGAGTTAATATCACAAAATATTTTTTATACTAAATCATATTCTGATGCACACAGTGGTTATTGAGATATTTCTGGAAAACAACTGCACATGAAGCGAAAAATGTTGTACAATGTAAAAGGAACTTAAGCATCTAAGCATCATGTACAAATTTGGATATAAATATATTGATGTATATTCATGTAAATTTGAACCTTGGGAAATAAATGGTTGACATGTATCACATTTTCTCTATTAGATTATCATTTCTAATAGAAGCACACAGAAAAACAAAAATGCATTTATTGTATGCTGGGTCATTAATGATATTTATTTTGACCAAAGACACATCCATATCATTTCTGTAAGCATAGGGACTACTAATAGAGCAAATACAGTATATGGTATATTATACTGATTTACCGTGAATTACTTTTAGAAGGATCTTATTTTCAAAGAAAAGGACAAATTGGGATGACCATTGGGTAATTTATTTTCAGTGATTTGGCTTGAATTACATGGAAACCAGTGAGAGTAAAAGCAGTTCACTGTATACGATTTAGTGAAAGTTGGTTCCAAGAAAAAATAGTATGCTTGAAGTTTTAGATGCAACATTGTTAAACCAACAATCTCAACTCATTGGGCTATACCTGCATACACTTTTAAAATATAAACCTACAATATAAGTTTATGAGGGCAAAAAGCAGTTAAATTTTAAACAATTGTGCATAATACAGGAGGGGAAGGTCGAGATGAAACTTGGAAAAGCACCAACATTTTTCAGTAGTCATGGAAAATCACAAGATTGGTGAGCCATGTCTTGAAAAGCATTATTGTAGTTTTTTTGTGTAATAATAAGAAAGCTGAATATACCTGGCCTTAACATGGAATTAAAAAAAAAAATTTTACCTTTATTGATCATTCTTATCTATTTTTGCTATTTCAATTTTAATCTGTAAAAAAATCTAATGATTGCAAAATTCTACTTCAAATAATTATTTACATTTTTCATGTTAACTTAATTTAATAAAAATTCAACTTTCTTGGTAAAGAGTAAACAATTCATGATTTTTCCAAAGATATTTAAGGTCTGGTCACAAAAAAGAATGATGTTCTAATTATAATATCATATGCACATACAAAAATATAAGTCAGGAGAGACAACAGTGACATTCATTGTCCACAACTGTCACCTGGCACAAAAACATTGGAAAACAAAAATTATAATATTATGTAAGGATTTTATAATAATGCAATGGAAAGTAATTTCTAACTTGGTGTTACATAGTTTAATAAACATGAAAACAATGGTAGTATGTAAAGTATGTACAAACATTACATGTGTTATTAATCACAACTCACACAGCGACGCCCACCTTAGAATCCTTATGGTTCACCTGGCCTGTGTGCGCATTGTGCATTGTAAACAACTTTAAATACTTTATAAAAGGTGTGAATTTGATATGTGTAATACAGTCCTACTTACAAACCTACAGTCTCTTAGGATGCAATTAACAGTAAATGGATATGTGAATTGAATGAGAAAGATTTTTTTCTTTACAGGTATATCCTGACAATATTCAGTCATTCTGCAAATGTTATGCTAGAAATCTAACTAATTCCAACAATGCATTATCAGTACATCATCAATTCTATCAAAGCAATTTTGTCTGCCAGACTCAAGGGAGTACATGAACAAAATGACAAAACAGTTAGGCTATATAAATGCACTGCAAACACTGCTGTGGTAATAACCACATCTAGTATTCTATAAACTGGCAGTAATTCAATGAAGTCACCAAGTGTTTTTATTTCTTTTTAATCACTGAATATTAATGATAATGTCTAATTTTGCTTCACTGTTAGATATAGCTAATTACTGAATATGATCATGCACAATGGATAAAATTGTGAAGTATTTACTAAAAAAATATTAAATGCTCACTAAAATATTTTTGAAGTGAATGTTAAATCATACCCTATGTCAGTGATCAGACACTGATATGATTTTATCAAAATACAGTAGCCAGACATACCTTAAATCACAATATTTCATGTAAATATTAGATCCAATATTTATATTATATAATTGTATTATAACAATAGAAAAGTGTTTCTTCAGGTGGAGCAATGTAATACTGAAATTGAGTTTAACCATGGACGAACCAAGTGTTAGTACCGCCCATAGTTTAACCCACCGTCCCTCAACACCGTCGGGACGGTGTTTAACCACAGTTCCTTCATACTGTGGTTTAAGATACTAGTACTGTTGTTTACCGCCTGACACGCAATGTTCGCCGCACCAGTACACGTGAAAGCTGTGTTGTTTGCGTTGAGAACTCCAGTCTAGTCAATTGTGAACCCAAAATAACCGGTCTTGACCGATTCGTATTATGCATCATCAGCAAAAGAAGTTTTCACATTCACACATGTATGGTGTAGTTTGGTGTGACCTGTGACTGCGGTCCTCTGTGTTGAGGGACTGTGGTATTATTAACCTGGCAATCATTCAAAAATTGAGAAACCCTACACGGACGTCTCCTTCAAAATCGGGTAAACTGCGCAACACCTGGTTCTGACTCAACTTAAATCGACCAAAAACACGAGGCAAAACAGCAAAAGAAATGCGCCTTTCAAGTTCAACATGTGGAAACTCACGGCCACGATGCCGATATGATCACGTTTTACTGTAACTTTCGCTTCCAGATGTTTCAATAATCCAATAATATAGCCACTGAAATAACTGTACACTCACCCTCGACGTTGACAGTCTTCTGACAAAGGTACTCGCACCTAGCATCGCCATTAATAACAATTCAGATGATCGTAGAAATACAGCTTTCCGTGCGGCTACAAGTCAAAATGCTGTTAACCACTCCAGCTGTTCTACTGATCAGCGCAGAGTCTGTCAACCTCACTACAGCACTGTTTATAAATGACGCTGTTCCACTTTTGCCTACCTCCCTTCGAAATTTTACACATCTTGAAGCACATTTTTGTTTATTGAATGCTGGACAATATATTGCCACGATTTTAAACAAATTGTATTAGATATTGTTCCGATCACACAACTAGTGTAAATTATTTTATTGTCAGTATTATGATATCCTGGTCGTATACATTGTGTCAAAATGGGTGGAGTTTTCAAACGGAATAGCCAACATGGCGCTGGAGCAAATAAGTGATATTCGCAGACGACGTCGCAGAAGACCAAACGAAGGGGATATAATAGGAAGTCACATGAAATGTTTTCCACCATGACCAAAACAAATGTGTTTAGGATTACTGTGATGAATCTGTGAGTATATGTAATATTGACCAACATTTTATTTGGATTGAAAAGCGCCGCCAGTTCTTCGTTCGAGTTATTAGTTGCGTGACACGATGACTTTAATCTCGTCATGGAGTATGAAGATGTAATCTTATAATAATACCTCCATGCTCCAAGTAGTAAATTATATTGTATACAGCTATACAATCATGAAAAGAATTTTAATGAATGAGCTCCGTGATATTGCAGTCCCTGTTATACCAATGGTTCGACCCACATTTGAACTCTGGCACTTGACACTGGGTGATAATGATGGCGACGAAGAAGACTAGATCACATAGTGTTTTCAGCAAGATTTGTACATATCTGGGAGCAGTGTTCATTTTTTTAGCCATTATTGTCACAATAAGAACGCTGACTTTTCCTTCGAGACAACAAATTGTACAAGAATGTGCTCCGTACGATACAGATTTCATCGCAGCAGACGACAGACTCAAGCGAAACCTACAGCGGGCGATCGCCATTGAAACCATATCGTACGGCCAGCAAAAGCAAAATGATGCCGAACTAGCAAAATTCGGCACATTTTTAGGAGAAGGTGAGCTATCTGGTCGTATGCAATCGCATGTTCAATTGACTTACCTTGCTGCTATGGGGTAGAATACTTGAATACCGTTACAGTCGAATACACTTGATAGGCGAGTGAGTCAGCTAACCAATATATGAGCAATATGCGAGCCTAGATAGAAATGCTCATGGTCAGTGAAGTGTTTAAACTTTGCCCTCTTACTAGTATATGATATATATAGACTTAGCACGTGCACAAAAACTGAAAACTGAATGCTCTATGCTTAGAGTTAGACAATTGTTTTATTTTGGATACAGAGTATTATATATACAATGTTTTGAACATATCAGAATTTTCTTAATATAATTACAAGTCGCTTCGCGATGAGCGTCCTTTGCAGTCAGTAATATTTACGAACATTTTTGTTCACTATTGACGATCCGCTCCGCTAGGATTGCCCTTATAATCAATTTTGTGTGTCTGTGTGTGTGATTTTCAGTGTTTTCACGTATTAATTCTTTTGTGATTGTTTTGGCTTGGCCTATTTCCCTCAAACTTGGCAACAACAAAAAACTGGATAGCTTCGTGCCAAATGTATCTCCT
This sequence comes from Saccoglossus kowalevskii, assembly GCF_978046115.1. Lineage (NCBI taxonomy): Eukaryota > Metazoa > Hemichordata > Enteropneusta > Harrimaniidae > Saccoglossus > Saccoglossus kowalevskii. The sequence continues at coordinate 12,311,772 of NC_140643.1, read as the reverse complement.
ACAAATTTAAGATAAATCAATTTTGTGTGTCTGTATGTGTGATTTCCAGTGTTTTCACGTATTAATTCTCCTGTGAACTTGTCCATGGATGCTGCAAATTAATAAATATTGTATTCACTGACATTTATTTTGTATTTACATTTGCAATGAGTTTCCACAGTATCTTTTTCTTACTGGTGTGGCTACAGTGACTGTGAAGTATTTTTGTTTTGTCAATTGTTGTCAGTTGTTTGTTTTGTGTTCTTGGAATTTTGTAAAAAAATCAACAACGGTTAAATAGGTATGTTATTTCCATTTTGCAGTATATCGTAGACAGTACTTGTATACTTTGTTATCCAGCATAAATATCAGATTGTTCGGAAGAATGATATTGTAAATTTCGTTCATTAATGTTGTAAGATGACGCTTTCTCCGGGCCTTCAGAGTCCCATGTTGACTATGTCCCGGTCCCTTTACTCACTTGTTGTCAATGTCTGAGTGGTATATACAAAATACGACCAAGTAAACGTCAGAATATATAAAAACAAACCTAAAAATCAGTTGCCCATGCCAAGAGAGCCGCAAAACCAAAACAATCTGTTGCCGTTCACAGCAGCGGTATGATTTTATTCATCGAAATTGAGAATCGCATGTGTAGACATATTGTTAGAAATAGACACTTAATACATCTATCCCGGCCAGCAATCGAATCATCAATCTTCATTTCCATCTATTTGCTTATATTCCCACTATCTTAAAACGCTCAAGTGAATGTTGTTAAATTTGCGAGTGTGCGTATTTTCGTACAGTGGCGTAAACATTGCTACAATCAAAGATGCGCTGAACAGAAAGTCCATTCTGGGCTAGTACCACTGTCAAATTCTGGGGAGTAGAGGACTATTTATGTAAGGAGACGTTACAATAAGGAACTATTAAAATTGTTCGATTTGCATATCAAAATCCTTTATTGGAACAGAGCATGTTCTATATTCACCAAAAAACAAAGTTGTTATGTTTCTAGACACACAACGGACTCGAAACAATAGAAAACGTCCGATCCGAGCGACCTGCGTTCTTGAAAATCGAGTCTTATCGCCCTTGCGTTTCCGAGCAAAAAACCCTTGAGGCCAAAAACGACCGATTTTCGCCCAATCTTCTATGAATTTTTCATAATTTCGCTAATTCAGTCCAGCGGTTAGAGTATTTATTAGAGACGCCCGGAGAACCAAAATTTGGGACGTGAATCACTCTGGCGACTAAAAATCGGCGAAAATGTCCAAGGGGCCGAGGGACTGCATTTCAAAAACATATTTTATATATAGGGTATATAAAAATGCTGTTTAGCATATTTGGTAAATTAGAAACATGTGAGCATACATTACAAGAGTGTTTTCATAAGTGCTGTATCACTCAGGATAAGTTAAATTTTAATGATTCAATGTAATTTTTGGTTTATATGCACTACCTAAAATGAAAGTGCACTTCAATTTTTCGCTGCTAGGATTTTTCATAATTTTTAGGATTTAATGTCATTCTTGTGGACAAAATTTGTTGGCATGACTCTTTGTCTTTTGTCTCGTTATATGTAAAAATATAGCAGTTTACCGTTCTAGAAATCCTGAGTGATACAGCACAGGTGACATCTCGTGACATTTTAGAAATCAGAGATTATAATGTGATTTCAGAAGTCAAAGTCTATATGTAGAGTGGTGGGTATAAACAAGGGGCATAACTAGCTATGGTACGATTGTTGCAGACAAAACAAATCTCCCACAGAAAATTAACAATCAATGAATACACTTTCATATACATATGCATTCAATCAACAAATCTCACTATTCTGAATATTAACTTCAGAAAATTGAAAAAGAACTCAGAGAACAGGGTCCTAATAAAACAAGTAGCTTTATTTTCAGTATATAAACAGTGTTTCTATTAAACTTCAATACTGTGCACAGTGATTCTTACATGGAACAGGTGTGAAATAAACTGGCAATCAGGAATTCGGTCACAGTAAACAAGGATTTGTGAAGATGGGGTCCTATCATTTTAATCTTACCATATTTACCGTAGTTTTGTTCCTATTTTGTTGGAATTACAAATGTATTTCTTTCAGTACCAGATAGTAAAGATACTATATTATTATCATCTCACTTGTGCCATTTATAGTTACTGGACAATCTGTGCCAGGGTTCCAAGTACATTGTTCAGGCTCCAATTTAAGTTAATCATTTGAAAGTTTGTAGATCATATGTCTCCAACAGATTTTTGTAATCAGTTTTCCAGTAGAATATTGTAGGATTTAAGTATGAAAGAAATGCAACCAGATGACACTGTTTACCGGTGTAGAACTACTTTATTTACCCTATGACCCTGATACATAATATTCAAATTCAAGTACATTTGAAATATAGAGGGCGCAAATGTAAACTATGCTTCAACATGAATTGTTGACGACCATATTACATATTTCCTCCACACTAAGTTTACCTCTTGAATATTATGAATCACCAGTTTGTAAGAAATTGTCTCTGTTTTTTTGTTCAAATTTAATAGATCATATTTTAATATCTTGGTAATTCACTTCCATATTAAGTTAAAAAAGTCCATCTTCATTATTCAGAAATTTTTCTGGAGAAATCAGTCAATACAACTAAGCATTGTAATTGATTATTAACAAGTTGTTACTAATATTGTTTAAAAATGTTTTTGTTTTTTTTGAGAACTTTTTTGTTTCTTCATTGTGGAAGTATTGTGGAAATCAATGCTGACGCAACTCATTTCACAATTTTATTCTCCCCAAAAAACCATAATATTCCCAGTAATCTGTCACATGGTGAACACAACATTTTAAAAAATGTTCGATTTACATTTTAATTTTTTCTGAGGTGGTCCTTGGGTATATGCCCACCCCTTACTTTCTCCGATTTTACCTTTTGACGCCCCTGAGCTTATGATCCAAGAAGTATGGTATTCTTTCAATGAGAGTCGCCCAGCATAGTTTTGACATACATTGTTAATATCTTAGACAGCATCAGTGGATATAATGCAGTACGTCATCTGGAGAATCTTAACTCTATACTTTAACTAAACCCGCATGGAATATCTTTAAAAATTCAATAAATTTTCTATATTGTCTCGCACAACCTTACTCCTGATAGAAAACACTGATAGATGAAACAATACAATTTTTTTATTGTACCTTGACAGTATTTCCAGCGATACATTCATCTCCACTTGTGAAGCGAGAAGTTGTAGCTAACTACAGTCTACTATACACTGTAGAAGGAACAGATAAAAACTTACAGCCTTACATGCTAGCGGCTCACATGGATGTGGTACCTGTAGCGGGACAGAAATGGGACTATCCTCCTTTTCAAGGTAAAGAAGTAGATGGTTTCATCTATGGGAGAGGAACTGTTGATGACAAACATTGTCTGATGGTATGTAGTGTTTCACAAAAAATTGTACATGAGTTGAAACCATTACGATACTGAAATGATTGATATTTTGGTTCACAAAAGCAATTTTTTAGAGTCCAAAATGTCGTGGAAAATAATCAAAATTTACATTTTTGCACTCATTATTGCTACATTACATTATTGCATCTCCAAATTTTTCTTGGTTACATCACCGTCCCTCCGAGGGACAGTGGTTACATGGTGATCCATTATTGTTAATTAATTGCTAAGTAACATTAAAAAATTTCTTTAATTTAGTGAGTTATATACAGTGGGAATTTCTATCCCATAATGCATTGCATATACATGTGTGATACCATGCAAGTAATGCAAAATTCAACTCAAACTGGAGATGTCAATTTTGCAATGGTGTTAGCTCCTGTGTAAGGTGTAAGTGACCTTATTTTCAAAATATAATTGAAGAAATTATTTTAATAAAAAATAAAATTATCAAATTATGGAATTCAAAATAAATGATTAAATGCCTCCACCCCCCACCCACCCCCAAAAACATTGGAGTAAGTAGTTAAATTTCTTAATCAATCGAAGCCTTCTTTCTTAGAAGCCTTAATTCAGTATCTGCCTAGCCGTTGAACTACTGAATCACTGACTCATCACCTGTGTTTCTAATTCTTTGTTTCTGTCTGACATATAAATCTATTACGTGCCTGTTTAACATAATCATGGTTTTAATAAAGTTTCCAATTCTATCAGGGTATACTAGAAGCATTGGAGTTCCGGCTACAGAGAGGAGAAAAACCAAAAAGGACAGTTTATATTGCATTTGGACATGATGAAGAGGTATTTATAAGGATATTTCTTTTTATATATAGTCTAAAGCAATATTGTGTAATGTATTTATGATTTGTCATTACAATACTAACAGTACTCTTAGATAGTAATTGTAGAGTAATAAAATGATTATTATTAGTCCAATTTTGTTTAACAAAATGCAGTTCCAGGGTCATACCTCTGACATGCTTTGACCGATCACATTAAAACTTGACACATACATTACACATGATATCATACATGTGTATTTGTTTTATGAACCAATTCATTATGGCCGAATGGCTGCCATTTTAGTGTTACAAATCATCGAAATCAAGCATTTCTGTCATTCCGGAACTGGATCTTGGTCATGCATGGACAGATTTCATTCTAACTTGGTATGTCCATTAAATATAATAGGTTCTTTTTTTCCCAGATTTGATTCAAATGGATGGCTATTTTCTTTTTAATGAATGCTGTTTTTGGAGGGGTATAGCTAACATAGCTAGACTGAATCAGAATCTGATTCAAGATGGCTGATTGTGATAGAAATGCATTATGAATGTCATGTCAGGTAGACTAAAGGAAGGAATTACACAAATAAACTGGCTCCACTTTGTATCATGTCTGTCACAAGAGTGAAAATAATTATTTGGCACTGATTTTGACAGTCACTAAAAACTTGGAAGGGACATTGACTTGTTATAACTACACTTCTGAACGTTTATTTATATATTTGTTCAGTAGTCAGCCTCTACTAATTGAAGTATAAAAGTCAACTGACTGTCAAATGGAAGTGATGGAGTATTTTGCATTATTTCACCTTTGAAATGAAATATATCATAATCTATTTTTTTTCCAGATCTCCGGAACTGTAGGTGCTAAAACTATCTCACAAATATTGCAGTCAAGAAATGTGGACATTGAATTTATTATTGATGAAGGGACAGTTATCTTAGATGGCATTGTACCCATGGTAGACAAACATGTAGCAATGTGAGTATCATTGGAGTTGCTTATCTGACATCGAGGACAGTGTTCAATGATCTTGATTTATTCCTGGTTAAAACTGTAGTAGCATGTACTACACTGATGTATTTAAAGTAAACTTCATTAATTGTTTTTATCTGTTCAATAATGGTTATATTTTTGTAGGATTGGTGTATCAGAGAAAGGCTACTTGACGCTGAGGGCTGTGCTGAATACCACCAACACAGGCCATTCTTCAATGCCACCAATGCGCAGTACAATTGGTGAATTAGCAAAAGCAATTACAAGGTATAATCTATGTTAGGATTTAACAAATGAAATATCAACATAGATTTTTTTTTTTTCCTTCTTTCAGCCCTGAACTTTCATATACATTATTTATTTTCTTTGATAAAAAAAAATTCGAACCACTGCATAATTAATTCCTCTGAACTAATTTGACTTAAATTTGCATTAAATACCACCTTTTTTGTCATTATTTCACTGTGTATTTTTAGTCCCTGTGTCGGATAAGATTCAAAATCAATGACTATTGATTTTGGGTCCGACTGTCTATTCATGCATCCAGAGCCATTTCTAAGACATGCTTTGACTAATAATATTCAAACTTAACATGCAGACCATGTATGATTTTTCATTACCATTTGATCGAGAATGGCTGACTGGCAGTCATTTTTGTCCTAAAAATTGTTAAATTCTGATACTTAAACATGTATGGAGCCGCTCCCCAGAGATTACAGGTGCATCTACCTCGTACTTTTTTCATGATTTGATCAAGAATGGCTGACTGGCAGCCATATTTAGCCCCGCTGTTGACTTTGTCAAACGGGGCTTATCATATGAGTGATTGTCTGTTGTCGTTCATGTCAACTTCTCACTCTTTCGACTTCTTCTTGAAAACTGCAATTCTTATTGCTTAGATATTCGGTGTATATGTACCTTGGGCAGACCCCTTTTAAATTTGTTCATTTCATAAGATATCTAAAGATAAAAAAAGTGATATTTGGGTGAGAATGATATTATTGACTTCTTGTTGAAAACTGCAGGTCTGATTGCTTTGATATTATATATATAGGTACCTCAGATAAACCCCTTTTCAGATTTGTTCATTTCACGATATTATCTTCAATTTTCTAATTTTGATGAATATTTTTGTTATTTTTGGTAAAAATGATATTTTTGACTTCTTGTTGAAAATGGCAAATTCGATTGCTTTGATACTATACATATAGGTACCTAATCTCTCAGATTTGTTCATTTTCTAGTGATATCTTCACTTCTTTAATTGAAATGTGCATTGCTAACAGCAGAGCTATCTCAGCAAAGAGGCTGCTTGTTTTTATTTGTGTCCGATTCTTCACTAATATATTGCCTGATTCAGTTTAAATTTTGCATATAAAAATTATTCTCATAGTTAATAATGTGGGTTAATTTGTGTTATTTTTTGTGATTTGATTAAATTGACGGCCATTTTGTCTAAAATCTGATGGCGGCCATTTTAGTGCTAAAAAATTATCAAAATTCAAGCATCTCTGGCATTCTGGAACTGAATCTCTCTTGTTTATGGATAGATTTCGTTCCAACTTGGTACAAACATTAGACATTATGGGTCCCGATGTCGGTTATTTTGTTTTTCAAAATGCTAGATTGAGAGCTTGTCTAAGACGTAAAATGTCTGTAAGAAATTTTTTTTACTGTTACCGAACTAATGAAAAGAAAACTCTCCTTATTAGTTTTATTGATTTGATTATTATAGATTGGAATCAAATCCTCTGCCTATTGTGTTTGGTAAAGGACCAGAAGTGGCAATGTTTGAAGATTTAGCTCCTGAGGTATGGTATAACTATTACTCGTGTTCAAGATTCTGATTTGGCTCTAGTAAATAATATTACTTATATTCACTACCAGATGTCTACAAAAACATGAATGATTCTGAGAAATGGTTTGTGTCATTATCCACTAAGAAGTCTGGGAAATTATCGTTTAGGAAATTGCAGTAACTTAATATTTAAATTATCTGCATAAATTTGTTATTGGCTAATGTTGCATTTCCCCAAGTGGCTTAACAAGTTTGTAGTTGACAAAGCAAACAATTTAGTATTTATGATCTTGGCCAAAACTATTGTGTTAAGGAAGTCCACCGCATTAGTGGTTTCCAGATTAAAGAATCCTCCTAACATTTATCTCTATGTATAATGCACATAATTGCATGAGGTATCTGCATCCTCCCATATTTCGAATGTGAAATGATTATGTGGAATTTCCAAGATGGTGGACACTTTTAAAAACAAAGTTCACAGTGAGAGAGGTGTAATAATCTTCATCATTTTGCTCAGCTCTGGGCTTCCTGTATCAAGTGGTTGGGTTGCAAAGATGTATAATACTGTAATAAAGTTATTATTATGAAAATACCACTAAGTATGCACTCGGACAGTACGTTGTCACAATAACCTCTGCTATGTGTTGTGGATACCTTGCATCCTCATAATAATCTCATAGTATTTAAAAGCAAGTACAAATATATAAAAAGCACTCTATTCTAGTTAAAATTGACAATACTTTTGCTAAAGTTAGCCAAAAGATAAATTTAATAAGTGACAAAAATATAAACTTGGCTAAATGCTTTACTAATACCGGTAGTATATTACTTGTATATGAATTTTATAACAAACAGCGACTTGATCAGTTTACAATAAATTATATTTAAGAGAAGGCGCTGAATATAATTGAAGTTTCTTGTTCTTGTATCAAATCGAGTTAATGGTCAAGCATAGTACTGTCATTGTGTGAAGTTTCTATAATTATATATTTCTTTGTAGATGAATATTTTTGGACGTATTGTGATGACAAATCTATGGTTATTTTCACCCATTATTAGTTATGTATTATCTTTGAAACCCAGTACCAATGCTATCATAAGAACAACCACTGCAGTAACAATAATCTCTGGAGGAATGAAGGTGAGTTTTCTCTTGTATGTTACTTGGCATTATTATAATCGTGTTACCAGACCTCTCAGTTTTATGCCTAAATTAGATAGAATAAGGGATTGTGTATTAGGATCATTCTTCAAATGTGAGTCAGAATACATTTCTCAACCTTTTTTTTAACTCCGCTGTCATCGTAGACGACAGAGCAGAGCTGTTCATATAAGTGATTGCTTGTTGTCAACCATCAACAATTTCATTTTTAAATTCTTTTTGAAAACCACCGACTCAATTGCTTTGATTCTTGGTATGTAGTTACTTTGGGTAGTCCACTGTCAGAATTGTTCATTTCCTGACGATATCTTTAATTCTATATTTTTGGCAAAACTTTTTGTCATTTTTGGTAATAAATGCTATTTTCAACTACTTCTCGATAAGTACCAGCTTGACTTTTTTGATATATAATTACCTTGGGTGGACCTCTATCAGATTTGTTTATTTCGTGCCCATATCATCAATTCTCTATTTTTGGCAAATATTCTAACCTGGCTACCACCGCAATGTTCTAGTTGGACACCAAAGCTATTTCGACCATCAGGTCGCTTGTTATTTGACAATTGGAGAAGAGCTATTACGTATTAAAGGCAAATTTACACTCTTTTTAGTAGTTAGTATGATCCTTCCTCTAATACCTTAGTTCTGTTCTGTGGAATTCTGTTTTTGGTTACTTGAGGTTCAAATGAAATATATGAACATATAAATATATAAAATAGAATGCCATGGACAAACAATTACACATGTATGGCTGTTATCTATGTATCCTATCCTCCTTCTTTGAGATAATATTTATACAGAGGGCAAGAAATAATCCAAACTACCACCTATATTTGGAGGTTTTAAGTAGCACATACCCACAACCCATCATGATATTTCTTTTAAATATTGGATATCATTGACCAGGATTACAAAATCAAAATCAAGGGTCAGTTCCTTCACCATTATATATAGTAAATTCTGTGAGATCCCAATGGATTTGACTTCATTTCAATGCTTTTTCCATCTGTTACATATTTCTCTCTGTGTTTTGTATGCCTGCATTTTACTACACTACCTATTACTGCCCATAGTGATAGCTTATTACATGTTTCTTTTATACAAGAATTATGGCCAGTCTTTTGTTTCATATGTCAACAGAAATATTGGGAAATAAAATTGATTTGATAGTAGCAACAACAACAAAATTCCGTTCACCAATTTCAAATTAATTTTGACTACAAGCAATTATGGTATGTCACTACTGGTTACCACAAGAATTGTCATCATTCAAAAACAAGTATTTCACAGAAAAGTATGTCATGTCTATGCAAAATTTGTGAATTTCACTTCGCTGTACCAATCTGAAAAAAATATCATGATCTTTCAATATGTTATTTTGCAAGGTGACTAAAAGAGTTGATATTTGGTAAGTAAACAATGTTTTATTAACCACCATGGTTACAACTATTTTAATACACTTAGTAAAAGCCCAGAAATCTAGTTCAAAACTTCTAAGAATCCTAAGAAACTTCTAAGCAAGAAACCCAAAGATAAACATGATAGATATAATAGCAGTTGAGATATGGGTTGAGTTACACAAATTGGATGGACGATTGTATTAATATTTTTCATTTGTCATTTTCAGGAGAATGTTCTTCCTTCATCTGCTGAAGTCACCATTAATCAAAGAATTCATCCCGCTCAGACAGTTAAAGAGGTAATACTGTTGAGTTATTCGTGTATGGAAAAATATGTGATTTGCATAAGTTCAGGTACAGCTAGAAAAACAACACATTTTTGTAAGTCAGGAACATTTATAAATTTAATTCTTCTTTATACAGAAATTGTTGACGCAACTGGTCTAAGAGTATTATTGTTTCAAAGTGTACATAATTCTGCATAGCAGCTAAAATTCCTTTTTATACAGTATTCTCTACTTTTGATGCAATATTTTAATCATTCTCTGTGTCACTATTTTGAACACAATTTACTATTGGCTACTGGTCTTGCTCAAAAAGTTTGAAAAAAAACGGCCCTGTTGTTTTTTGAAAGGGATTTGGTGTTCTGAACTAGAAATGGAGTTGCTCAATCTGTGATTTGTGATATGAATATATTTTCTCTAGGTCTATGACTATGACTATCAGATTATGAGTGAAGTAATCCCTGATGGATATAACTTGCACTTTGAAGTGATTAATTCATTAGAACCAAGTCATACATCGCCTCATGATGAACATAGTTTTGGTTATTATACAATAAGTAAAAGTCTTAGACAAGTATTTCCTAATATTCTGGTGTCTCCAGGTGAGTTTAATTCCGTTCATCTAAAGTCTTTCTTGCTGCGTTGTGAGGATTTATATGTATATATAGTGCAACATGATTTAATACACCAGTACTGTATTGACTGAGGTCATTGTTGAAGCGTAATTTATGCGTGGTTACCATGGTAGTCGCATTCACAACATATTCACTGCGCTCGATATCCATGCTGTATTATAGAAATTTGATTACCGGTATTCAGAAAAGTCAAACAGTGATTTTATGAAAAGACACTCAAATTTGGGGCTATATATGAAGGGGATGGGCGCTGAGCTAAACATGACCCCGAAAATAGAAATGTCTCAAAAATCTGGGGTGAGCACTAAGCCAAGCATGGACACTAAGTGAGACAAGTACATTATTAGTGAGCTCAGTCTCTGTGCATCATGAGATTTGTTATTGAAAATTTCGTTTTGAAGGATACCTGGTAGCAAAATGACTTGATGTGCCAACAAGTGTAGCAAGGTGATTTAGTACCATACAAAATCTGTATTTGAGTATGTTAAGACATGTTTACTTTGATTATTAACATAGTTGTCGCATACGACTTGTTTACCACTTCCGTGTGACTGAGAATGTTCTAGAACCGTACTGTGTCTGGGTGGAATTTTTAGAAACTGGTTGAATAGGTAATGGAACATTCTAGAAATTTGTAGTTAGTTCCAGACTCATGTATGCTGATGTAATGGTCTATTTATAGACAATGTGGGTATATATAGGGGAGTTGTTCAGCACTGAGATCAGATCGGAGATCTCGTTGAATTGTGTTGGAGTTTAAGTATCTAGTTATTGGAGGTTTGGAGTTTTACCGAGTTATTGTACTTGATGTTTGCAGAGTATAATAATACCAGTACCAGTTGAAACCTCATCTGTTGACTCCGTGTTCGTATGTTATCATCGCCGCCAGGGAAGTCTTTATGTTACTGTTGCCATTTTGGTATTTGAACCATCACACCTGTACTATACCAATTACGGTAATATTACGTTGCGTGTGACAATAGTGTTCACCTTGCCATGTATTCACTATAAGTTCTTTGCTTCCTATATTATAAGCAGCAGGTATAAGTTTATACAAATACATTTGATACTCTGATAGACCAGATAACAAGATACTTGTATAATGTACATTTTCAAATTTTTCATTCCTAGGTTTAATGTTAGCGAACACAGACACCAGACATTATTGGAATCTCACTAAAAGTATCTACAGATTTGCACCAGCCATTATGAAACAGTCTGACTTACCACGTATTCATGGGAGTAATGAAAGAATTTCAATCCGGAATTACGAACAAGTGGTGAATTTCTACTATCATTTAATGGTTAATGCTGATGAGAGTGCCACCCACTTACCACATTCACATTCTTCTGAACTCTAATCCGATGAATCAGGAGAGTATGTGGTAACAAAATAACAGTAGATGAATATATCAAAACCGTATTTGCTTATTAGAAGTGCATCTCCAATAAAAATGCATGTGAACAGTAGTATTTGATATGCTGGGTTTATAAAATATGACCTAGTTTGACCTAGGTCACCTTTGCAAAAACCTGTCAGCATGTAAAATAAGTTGCTACTTAACTGTACACCCAAATTTGTTGAATATGATTTTGTTAAAACAGTGCCAGCAGAAGAACTTTTTTCAGAGAGTTGAATAGCTAAAACACCAGGAATTGATAGTCTGCTAATATTACCATGATAGTTGTTTATTATGGATCTTTTGGTATTCACTGTTGTCATTTATTTGTACATCTTTCTCAAACGACTGGGAAGTATACACACGCATCTGAAGCAGATGCAGTATCCAACGGAAATACCTACTTCAGGTGACATCATATTGTCCTTGTTTGACCTGAAGAAAAGTTATGTGTGGTCTGGAGCAGTAAATCAGGAATAAGAACATCAAACTTAATTGTTTTTGTCACGATTTTTTACTTTGGTGAGAGTTTAATAAACATATTTTTAATTGTGATAGTTTTGATGGTATGATGTGAGAATGTATTCTGCTTTTGTTGACTTTTTTGTCGATAAATACTGACACACGAACAGATATGGAATCACAGCTAAATGCATGGCCCTTAATTGGCTGTTTGAATCAAACCACAAACATAAATCAGTCTTTGTTCGCTCCTTTTATTTTTTATTTTATTATGCTTTCATTTTGTCTTGCCACTTAGAATGTATCTGAAACTTTATTGTATTTTAAAATCTATATCCTAAACAAGATATGATTTCATTAAAGACATTATTATGATTATTATAAATGATCTCATTGGTAACCCATCACGAGTAAAAACAATATTAAGTTCAAAAATTGTGTACTTGTGGTTACATAAGTACTACATGTAGTTTGTAAATACATGTTTTTTATCCAGCAACTAAGGGGCCTGCTATACTTCATTTTCTTGTCTTGTAGTTAGATATTGTCTAATGTAGATAAATATGGGATTAATTACAAAATGTATTACTATCCCTCTGCACATTTCTAATGATACAAGTCATGGTTGAACCACAAATATAATCAGTCGGTGACTTTTCTCCCCGCAAAAAAGAACCAATTCACTGTGATCACAAAATGTGCCTTGCAAGGTGCTACACCTCCCTAGATGGTGAGTAGTTTGCAGCAATTCTTTCTAATGTATACCATCACTACTATCACTATTTGGATATACCGATATAGTTAGATATAGGAATGAATCCCGGTCAGAGAGCAAACGACATGCACCACTATCGAACCTACATGAAATGTTAGACAAGTGTAATTAATGTAGATAATGATTTAATAAACACAAACTATGATTACAAGATAACTTGTATAACTTTGACAGGAATGAGGTAAGACTGATGAACATCCGACATGAATACCTGCACACTGCAATGGTAATCAATAGTGATTAGACGCGACTCATTGATAGTGATGTGAAATAGTAAATGTAATAAATATGATGTTTTAACATATTTAAGCTACATAAAAAACACTATCAAATCAAGGGTAGTATATCATCTGATGCCCTAGTAATTCCCATTTACCAAAACTCAAAGTGGTCAAATACATCTGAATAATGCAAGCAGTACGTCACTGTCTGTGTTAGTTTGTCACCCCCTGTCCCACAACAATTTGACAGAATATAGTAGCCATTGCTGTCTGGAGGGAGGTCTTTCAGGTAGTAGGAAAAGTGTTGTGTCATTTCCAGTACAGAGTGCTGTAGAGTTGACAAATGCCTTTAAATTATGCATTTTTGGTGAATAAAACTCGTATGATATGTGCCACTGATGCACAAATATTTTTGTTATGCAAGTGGGACATAGAGCTTGCTGCCTTCGCTCTGGTAACTGGTATAAATATGGGGGAAGCCGTTCATCTGGCCTCTAGTTGTTATCACTGAATATGTGATTACTCCAAGTCTGCCTGGAAGACATGTTTTTCAAACTTCAAATGTTTTTTTACAACATTTCAGGCAAATTTTCCGCCTTCTAAACAACATTTCAAACATCACAGACTGATTTTGTTCAGGCAAATTGCCCGCATTAAAAACAGTTTTCAAAATAATGGAGGTGGCTTTTACAACTTTCTAGCAATTTTTCTGCCTTCCAAAGCTTCCAGCGCTTTGTAGATGGCTTTTGTAACTCTTTATTCCCTGTTCTGGGGCAGTCCAAAAACAGGGACTTATAGATTGACCTCTGTGTGTTCGTCTGTGTGTGCGTGCATTCAGACCTGTATCTTGAACATGCCTGGACCAATTACATTCAATCTTCACACATACATCATACATAATATTATACATATGCACATCAATTTGTTTCACAGTCTGATTCAAGATGACCGAATGGCGGCTTTTTTTGTACTGAAAAAAACATCAAAATCAAGCATTCCTTGACTGTTTACAGGTGGATTTTGTTCGAACTTGGTACATACATTGGACATTATATGACCTTGATGCACATATTTTTTTTCAAAATAAGATTCAAAATGGCCATTGGTGGCCATTTTGTTTTAATGAATGTGGGTCCAGTGCCATATCTCTATTCATTATACATCATCTTATAGATATACAGATATATTAGTTTGACTATCCGATTCAAAATGGCCGAATGACGGTCATTTTTGTACAGAAAAATCATCAAAATAAAGCATTTCCCAACTTTTTACAGATGGATTTTGTTTGAACCTGGTACAAACATTGGACATAATATGACCTTGATGCACATCCGACTGGCAGTTTTAATGAATGTCGTTCTTGTGCCATATCTCTGTCATGCTTTGACTGATTATGTTCAGATTTAAAAAAAATCAATATAGATCATCTCATAGATATACAGATGTATTGGTTTGACAATCCGATTCAAAATGGCCGAATGATGGTGATTTTTGTGCTAAAAAATCATCAAGAATTTCTGAATGAGTTTAGTTGTTTATGTATGGATTTTGTTCAAATTTGCTACATACATTGGACATTATGCATGTCATTTTTTGTTTTTCAGATAAGATTCAAAATGGCCGACTGGTGGCCATTTTGTTTTAATAAAGGCAATCCAGAGCCATATCTCTGACAGGCCTTGACTGATGTTAAAATTTTATATATATTCATTATACATCATGTCAAAGATATACAGATGTATTGGTTTGACAATCCCATTAAAAATAGTTGACCGGTAGTCATTTTCTTTTAATTAATGCTGCTCCAGAGCAATATCTCTTAAAGTACTTGTACTATATTATTATAAACAAAACTATATATCTTCATTTGATAACTAACAGGGACTGTGCCATGCATGGCTTGTTATATAACTTTTCCACCTTTCCAAGTGACATCTTCCAAAGTGAAGTATTGAATGTTGTAGGTGGACTTCATGACTTTTCAAACTTCACAAATGACTTTTCAGGCAACTTTTCCGCCTTCTAAAACAACATTGTAGACTGATCTTGTTACTTTTCAGGCTTTTCAAACTTTTCAAGTAACTTTTCTGCCTTCCAAAGCAGCTTCCCGCACTTTTTAGATTCCTTTTGAGGTAAATTTTTCGTCTTCTACGTCGATGCATCTAACTTTGCAGACTGCTAAATTTTGTGAACTCTGTGAACTTATCTTGCAACTTTAATGTTTTCAAAGCCTACAAGTTCAATGACTTGGCAGTCAACCTTTTCACCTTCTAAAACAACATTGCCAACATTGCCAACTGAAGTAACTTTTCTGGGTTTAAAAGTCTTTTCACACTTTGCAGACAGCTTTTTATGGGGTTGTTCCAAAGCAACTTTCTGAACTTTGCTACTAGTTTTCAAAAGTTAGTTCTGGAACGTTGCTTTGCTTTTATCTTTAAAATTGTTTTCTCAAATTTTACAAATGGCTTTCCGCCCTCAAAAGTAACCTTTAAAACTTTGCAAATTGTGCAATGTGATGTGTTTCAAGTGATGCAAATGGCTCATAATTTTTCACTTTTTCTGCATTACATAGCATTCATGACTTGACAGGTGAATTTCTGAATATTGTAAATAGCTTTCAGGACTACTCGGGAAACTTGTGTGCCTTCTAAAGTGACTTTTCTAACTTCAGGCAGTTTTGGTTACTTTTCGAGCAACTAAAGCAACTTTCAAAAGTTTGTATATAGTTTTTCACGACTTTTCAGACAACTTTTTTCATCCTTTTCAACTTCTTGAATGATGCAGATGGCTTACATGACTTTTCAGGAAACATTCCTACATGGCAAATTGACTCTCCGAACTTTGAAGTCAACTTTCGTTTCTTTTCAGGCAGATTTGTTGCTTTCCAAAGTGACTTTTTGATCTTTTCAGACTGCTTTGCAAATGGCTTACAGGGTTAACTATACCCTCTTTCATGTGACATTTTGAATGACACAAACTGCTTTCATTACTGCATTGCAAAGCAACTTTTTGAACTTTGAAGATGATTTTCTGTACTTATAATGCAACTTTGCTATCTATTTCTTGATACCAGTCGAATCATAAAGATATCATCCCCCTTTAATGGGATGACTCAAATTGACTAAAAAGTGCTCATTTAGCAACTACCGGTACATTTAGTTCCTTCTATCGTGTAAGCTCTATTGAAGAACTCACTTTCCTACCTGTCCATGTTACTTGATTGAGACTTATGAAATTGATGCCCAGGCTCGTCTAGTGATATGTACCAAAAGGTAGCTCATAGTTTCCAGGGCCATGCCTGGCAAGGGTCTAATATTTTGCTAAGCAACCATTGGGTCCATCCCCTCCTAAGAACTTATAGAATAGAGATCACCAACAATCCCCACAGGTGCTTTGCGTCTGATGCATGTAACAATTTTTTTTATTTTTGGGGTCAACTGGCTGGCAGTAGCAAGACTCACTTTGTCCAACTTGGAGAAATAGTGGTAGTTATTGGTGTGATGCCATAAACTATCTAAAAAGTTCACTGAGATGTTACAATTATCTTGTTCCCTCTATTTGAACATCAAAATTGACAACATATTTAGTATAGCTTAGGAGATCATCTCATAAGTATCCTTAGGGAAGTCAAATTCTTGCCTTCTTGGGGGGGGGGGGGTCAACTCGGCCTTCCTGTCACCCTCCAAGTCTTGTCCTGCCTGAGTAATAGTAAACAGACAATAAAATACAGTTTCAATATATATTTATCATTGTTGAATAATCAACAATGTTATAAAAAACCAAGCGAGATACAAAAAGTTGACCTTCAAAACAGTCACATACATGGCAGTAAACAACGTAAATGTGGTTGATTATTCATATCAAAAGTATGTGCAATATCAAATGACAAAATGATGATTAAAGTCGATTATTATCAACATTCCTAACATAATCAAGTGACATTTTTTTCAGTTCTTCCAGTAGAGTTAACACTCTCCTCAAAATCAACACTGAGGGCACTATACTACAATACGACACAAGGGCTCTGTCGAACTGATGGTTTTCGCTACATGAAAGCGGAAATGGCACTTTATTTTACACAAATTTACCACTCTACTACAGCAAGTGTAAATTAATAATACTATAATTGTTTCCTTGATAAGCATGTGATGTATTGCATGTTTACAATAGTTCAACAATGTTTTTGTTTATATAACAAACTAGCGTTCAAACTCAACGATTATTACAGAGTATATTAATAGTATATTTTATTTTACACAAAATCAAGTAATAGATAATTGTTGCACTATAATTGTAAACATCAATCACACACTACTTATGGGGAAACAATCATAATGTTATTCCTTTACACTCACTGTAAAAGTTATTGACTACGTCAAGTAGTTGTTTATCTCCGTTGCGGTGTTATTGGTAGTAATATTCTGATCTTGAGAATATTTGTAAACATGTAAACAAATTCAAATTTGTTCACAGAAGAGTACGTTACAATAACAGTAAACACACTACTGTAAAAAGACTAATTATTCACTGGGTTATAATTTAGCTTTTTTCACTGACTGGAAAATGCGCTAAATTAAAACCCAGTGATTATATAAAATTGAGCATAGAACACATTATCTAAATGATAAAACTGTGAATTTAAAACCCACTGAATATGCCTGAAATGCTAAATCAGTGAAAGTTAAACCCAGTGAAAATTAGTCATTTCACAATACTGTATTTAATTACCATACACTGGTAATTATCAAAATATTAGACTACAAATTGAATACTAATTATTAGTCTGATATAAATCATCTAATATTTTTTTTACAATATTTCATGAAAATTGTTAGATAATTGCGTTGCTAATTTCAGATAACATATTTTCCCAGCAAAACATTTCGAAAAATTTCTTTGTTAATTTTGAAAAAAAAATGGACTTAATTTTTTTAATTACCTGCAAGTCTATACATGTTTGTGTTGTGAAAGGTACCACATAGTTAATGATTCATTTACTTACTTACATGTTGTATAAATTTGAATAATAAAAAACCCTTTCATTAGGTTTTCACTATAGATGAATACGAAGCCATTACCCCCAGAGTTTGAGCAAAAATTTAGCATATCCCACAATAATATATTTCTATGTATTCAGGGACATACCATGCTTTGATTACAAATCATAAAGTTATATTGATTCAAGCATCAATATCACCAACTTTTGTTACACAGATATTCTGCAAAGCCACAAGTGTTTTGCTGAATAATTGATATCACTGATGGAAGTACACTCTTTGTTAGGTATGAATCAGCCAATCAGATGTTCTCCTGATTTATAATATGAAGGGTAATAAGATTAAGGCAAGTGTGTGATATGCGATGAAGTTCACATACGAATTGAAGAAGTCGTGCGAAATGTGATATGGTTACAACATAGCAAGTAAAATTAGTGAGCCTGTGAGAGAAATGTGTTTTTTTTTATCTCAGATCATTTTGGTAGTGACGTTGCTTATTTGCAAATCGTTAAATATGAGCGTTTTGTGTATTTAAAGGTAGCAGTAGTCTTGCTCATTTCTATATATGCTTTCAACGTTTCCAAGCACACACTGCATTCTGTAATACAATTAGTTAGAAGCATGTTCGATTGAAGTGTGCTGAATGAAATCTCTTTCAAACATTCGCAAATCGCTGGTTATGTAAATTGCATTCCATCATTTTTTTAAATTGTTGATAATATTCATGTCCATTTTGTTATAATTTAGATCTCACACACTTGAAATGTTAGCACCTTTTGGAATTTTGAAAAAAAAAATACTTTAATAGCTTTTCCATATTGTGTTAACAATGCTGTAATCAATAGACTTCACTAATATCTTGTCCAGGGACATGGTCATCAACTTGTTGCATGTCAGTATCATTACTGGCTATGCTCTCATCTTCCATTTCCTGTAAAACAATTTAGAATTAGCAATGAAACTGAACTTCTTCATTTCAACTCGCTTATACATGTATGCAATGTTTTTATAAACAACCGACCACCGATGTGCTCAACAGGAGTTGTACCTGATTGTGATGATAAAACTAATTTAAATATGAATGTTAAAATAACTTACTACATCACTCTCATTGTTGTCGTTTTCATCTTCATCTTCGTCCTCCTCCTCCTCATCATCTGTTTCTGCTTTGGATACCTGAGATAAAATCTCTTCTCCCTTTCAAGTGAAAGCAAGTTATTGTCAATTAAGGTGTTTGAAATTGAATTTTAAAGACCACTGATATCATTTGGCTGTATCCCTCAAACCTTACATATATCTTTCTTTCACTGATTTGGTGAAGTATTATGTTTGTCAGTTGTTTGTTCTTCTATTGTTTTCTTGGTTTTGGTGTAGAGATATTTCTACCACACCATTAAATAAAATCATCAAGAAGAGAAATATTTTATTCTCTCTATTTTAATGTGAATTTCTATAGAAACACAAATAAACGGAAAACTTGCATTTATATATTTTGCTAGATCATTCAAATATGATATAGATACACACTTGTCATTTTTCACTACTATCTAATAGAGCTATAATAAGGTAAATAAACAAACATGCTTATATTGAGGAAGGAGAATTGTTAATATACATATTCAGAAGCTAACAGACCTGTAAGTTTCTATTTTTCAGGTTTCCCAACCAGAACGCTTCATGGCATTTGTGTATAGTCAGCATATGCTTGACTCTGTACACAAAGCTCTCAAGACATTTCTTTAACGCTGGTACATGATTGGTGAGGGACACATCCTTCAGTACCTGCAATGTAATTACAAGAAAACATTCATACATCATCCAGGTTTGTAGAATATATATGGTATTAGGAAACAACAAAATTACCCTTTGATCGCCCAAGTCAGATTATATTTCATGATAAATGATATAAATAAAATTAACATTAATTTTTAGTTTGATTTTACCCTTTGTATGTAAAAGTCACCTTTCATAAAGTAGACATGCATCACAAATTTGATCAAAAACTATTTAGCACAAGACGATGAAAAATAGTGTGACATACAAAGTGTGACATATACAAAAGATTAATTTAAGACACACCTGAAACATATTCAGAATAGATTATGCAAATTGGATAATTATTCATAAAACAAACCTTGGTATGACTACACAAGTGTTGTAATGCTCTGGTACTTTGTTGTAAATTCTTCAGTAATCCCTGTACGTCTTCCCTATGGTGTCTGAATATGCTATCCAACATGGGCATACCTTGCCGTAAGAACACTTCTACAAACATTCTACCATACTGGGGAATAAAACACACACACATACATGTAGGTTATTACTACATACAACATTTCATGAAACTTATTCACGGTGATTGGCTATTTGAACATCTGAATTATGAACCATAGTTGTAGATTTTTCAATTCAAAATGGCTGCTGGAGTTGGGCTTATTTAAATGGAAAAAAATCACAAAGTCATTGTTGTCATGGAAACAAATTAAGGTATTCCTTTTTATTTGCTCTTTAGCTAAAAAAAAATTCCAGATTTCCTTTTTGATTTTAGTTGTCAATGAGTTCCTTAAACTGTGATCTTTTCTCCATGACTTAATGTGATAAAGAGAAACTAAATGTTGTAACTACCTTCAAAATAGATGTGAGATTAATCCGTGCATCAAATATTTTCAACAGATTAACTAGAACATGTAGCAGCCTAATAGCAACATTCCATCGAATAAGTCTCTGAATTCTGTCTTGTTCTGTATCCGAAGATTTACCAATTTTAAACTTTTTGACAGCATCTACTAATTCCATTAACATCAATCGATAATACGTACCATATGACGACCTGTATAACATCAATACATAATATAATCAGTGACAATGTTACTGTATTGTGTCGAGTAATTTGCATACATGTCTGGAACCTGTGAACACAGATTGGCTTATGTGACCACATGCTTTCCATGCGAACACAGATTGGCTTATGTGACCACATGCTTTCCATGCAAACACAGATTGGCCTATGTGACCACATGCTTTCCATGCAAACACAGATTGGCCTATGTGACCACATGCTTTCCATGCAAACACAGATTGGCTTATGTGACCACATGCTTTCCATGCGAACACAGATTGGCTTATGTGACAACATGCTTTCCATGCGAACACAGATTGGCTTATGTGACCACATGCTTTCCATGCAACACAGATTGGCTTATGTGACCACATGCTTTCCATGCAAACACAGATTGGCCTATGTGACCACATGCTTTCCATGCGAACACAGATTGGCTTATGTGACCACATGCTTTCCATGCAACACAGATTGGCCTATGTGACCACATGCTTTCCATGCAAACACAGATTGGCCTATGTGACCACATGCTTTCCATGCAAACACAGATTGGCCTATGTGACCACATGCTTTCCATGCAAACACAGATTGGCCTATGTGACCACATGCTTTCCATGCAAACACAGATTGGCCTATGTGACCACATGCTTTCCATGCAAACACAGATTGGCCTATGTGACCACATGCTTTCCATGCAAACACAGATTGGCCTATGTGACCACATGCTTTCCATGCAAACACAGATTGGCCTATGTGACCACATGCTTTCCATGCAACACAGATTGGCCTATGTGACCACATGCTTTCCATGCAAACACAGATTGGCCTATGTGACCACATGCTTTCCATGCAAACACAGATTGGCCTATGTGACCACATGCTTTCCATGCAACACAGATTGGCCTATGTGACCACATGCTTTCCATGCAACACAGATTGGCCTATGTGACCACATGCTTTCCATGCAACACAGATTGGCCTATGTGACCACATGCTTTCCATGCAAACACAGATTGGCCTATGTGACCACATGCTTTCCATGCAACACAGATTGGCCTATGTGACCACATGCTTTCCATGCAACACAGATTGGCCTATGTGACCACATGCTTTCCATGCAACACAGATTGGCCTATGTGACCACATGCTTTCCATGCAACACAGATTGGCCTATGTGACCACATGCTTTCCATGCAAACACAGATTGGCCTATGTGACCACATGCTTTCCATGCAAACACAGATTGGCCTATGTGACCACATGCTTTCCATGCAACACAGATTGGCCTATGTGACCACATGCTTTCCATGCAACACAGATTGGCCTATGTGACCACATGCTTTCCATGCAACACAGATTGGCTTATGTGACCACATGCTTTCCATGCAACACAGATTGGCTTATGTGACCACATGCTTTCCATGCAACACAGATTGGCCTATGTGACCACATGCTTTCCATGCAACACAGATTGGCCTATGTGACCACATGCTTTCCATGCAAACACAGATTGGCCTATGTGACCACATGCTTTCCATGCAACACAGATTGGCCTATGTGACCACATGCTTTCCATGCAAACACAGATTGGCCTATGTGACCACATGCTTTCCATGCAACACAGATTGGCCTATGTGACCACATGCTTTCCATGCAAACACAGATTGGCTTATTCGACCACATGCTTTCCATGCAACACAGATTGGCCTATGTGACCACATGCTTTCCATGCAACACAGATTGGCTTATGTGACCACATGCTTTCCATGCAAACACAGATTGGCCTATGTGACCACATGCTTTCCATGCGAACACAGATTGGCCTATGTGACCACATGCTTTCCATGCAACACAGATTGGCCTATGTGACCACATGCTTTCCATGCAACACAGATTGGCCTATGTGACCACATGCTTTCCATGCAAACACAGATTGGCCTATGTGACCACATGCTTTCCATGCAACACAGATTGGCCTATGTGACCACATGTTTTCCATGCAAACACAGATTGGCCTATGTGACCACATGCTTTCCATGCAAACACAGATTGGCCTATGTGACCACATGCTTTCCATGCAACACAGATTGGCCTATGTGACCACATGCTTTCCATGTGAACACAGATTGGCCTATGTGACCACATGCTTTCCATGCGACCAGTGATTGGCTTATTCGACCACATGCTTTCCATGCAAACACAGATTGGCCTATGTGACCACATGCTTTCCATGCAAACACAGATTGGCTTATGTGACCACATGCTTTCCATGCGAACACAGATTGGCCTATGTGACCACATGCTTTCCATGCAAACACAGATTGGCCTATGTGACCACATGCTTTCCATGCAAACACAGATTGGCCTATGTGACCACATGCTTTCCATGCGACCAGTGATTGGCTTATTCGACCACATGCTTTCCATGGAAACACAGATTGGCCTATGTGACCACATGCTTTCCATGCAAACACAGATTGGCTTATTCGACCACATGCTTTCCATGCAAACACAGATTGGCCTATGTGACCACATGCTTTCCATGCAAACACAGATTGGCCTATGTGACCACATGCTTTCCATGCGAACACAGATTGGCTTATTCGACCACATGCTTTCCATGCAAACACAGATTGGCCTATGTGACCACATGCTTTCCATGCAAACACAGATTGGCCTATGTGACCACATGCTTTCCATGCAAACACAGATTGGCCTATGTGACCACATGCTTTCCATGCGAACACAGCTTGGCTTATTCGACTACATGCTTTCCATGCAAACACAGATTGGCCTATGTGACCACATGCTTTCCATGCAAACACAGATTGGCCTATGTGACCACATGCTTTCCATGCAAACACAGATTGGCCTATGTGACCACATGCTTTCCATGCAAACACAGATTGGCCTATGTGACCACATGCTTTCCATGCAAACACAGATTGGCCTATGTGACCACATGCTTTCCATGCAAACACAGATTGGCCTATGTGACCACATGCTTTCCATGCAAACACAGATTGGCCTATGTGACCACATGCTTTCCATGCGAACACAGATTGGCTTATTCGACCACATGCTTTCCATGCAAACACAGATTGGCCTATGTGACCACATGCTTTCCATGCAAACACAGATTGGCCTATGTGACCACATGCTTTCCATGCAACACAGATTGGCCTATGTGACCACATGCTTTCCATGCAACACAGATTGGCTTATGTGACCACATGCTTTCCATGCAACACAGATTGGCTTATTCGACCACATGCTTTCCATGCAACACAGATTGGCTTATTCGACCACATGCTTTCCATGCAAACACAGATTGGCCTATGTGACCACATGCTTTCCATGCAAACACAGATTGGCCTATGTGACCACATGCTTTCCATGCAACACAGATTGGCCTATGTGACCACATGCTTTCCACGCAAACACAGATTGGCCTATGTGACCACATGCTTTCCATGCAAACACAGATTGGCCTATGTGACCACATGCTTTCCATGCAAACACAGATTGGCCTATGTGACCACATGCTTTCCATGCAACACAGATTGGCCTATGTGACCACATGTTTTCCATGCAAACACAGATTGGCCTATGTGACCACATGCTTTCCATGCAAACACAGATTGGCCTATGTGACCACATGCTTTCCATGCAACACAGATTGGCCTATGTGACCACATGCTTTCCATGTGAACACAGATTGGCCTATGTGACCACATGCTTTCCATGCGACCAGTGATTGGCTTATTCGACCACATGCTTTCCATGCAAACACAGATTGGCCTATGTGACCACATGCTTTCCATGCAACACAGATTGGCCTATGTGACCACATGCTTTCCACGCAAACACAGATTGGCCTATGTGACCACATGCTTTCCATGCAAACACAGATTGGCCTATGTGACCACATGCTTTCCATGCAAACACAGATTGGCCTATGTGACCACATGCTTTCCATGCAACACAGATTGGCCTATGTGACCACATGTTTTCCATGCAAACACAGATTGGCCTATGTGACCACATGCTTTCCATGCAAACACAGATTGGCCTATGTGACCACATGCTTTCCATGCAACACAGATTGGCCTATGTGACCACATGCTTTCCATGTGAACACAGATTGGCCTATGTGACCACATGCTTTCCATGCGACCAGTGATTGGCTTATTCGACCACATGCTTTCCATGCAAACACAGATTGGCCTATGTGACCACATGCTTTCCATGCAAACACAGATTGGCTTATGTGACCACATGCTTTCCATGCGAACACAGATTGGCCTATGTGACCACATGCTTTCCATGCAAACACAGATTGGCCTATGTGACCACATGCTTTCCATGCAAACACAGATTGGCCTATGTGACCACATGCTTTCCATGCGACCAGTGATTGGCTTATTCGACCACATGCTTTCCATGCAAACACAGATTGGCCTATGTGACCACATGCTTTCCATGCAAACACAGATTGGCCTATGTGACCACATGCTTTCCATGCAAACACAGATTGGCTTATTCGACCACATGCTTTCCATGCAAACACAGATTGGCCTATGTGACCACATGCTTTCCATGCAAACACAGATTGGCCTATGTGACCACATGCTTTCCATGCGAACACAGATTGGCTTATTCGACCACATGCTTTCCATGCAAACACAGATTGGCCTATGTGACCACATGCTTTCCATGCAAACACAGATTGGCCTATGTGACCACATGCTTTCCATGCAAACACAGATTGGCCTATGTGGCCACATGCTTTCCATGCGAACACAGATTGGCTTATTCGACCACATGCTTTCCATGCAAACACAGATTGGCCTATGTGACCACATGCTTTCCATGCAAACACAGATTGGCCTATGTGACCACATGCTTTCCATGCAAACACAGATTGGCCTATGTGACCACATGCTTTCCATGCAAACACAGATTGGCCTATGTGACCACATGCTTTCCATGCAAACACAGATTGGCCTATGTGACCACATGCTTTCCATGCAAACACAGATTGGCCTATGTGACCACATGCTTTCCATGCAAACACAGATTGGCCTATGTGACCACATGCTTTCCATGCGAACACAGATTGGCTTATTCGACCACATGCTTTCCATGCAAACACAGATTGGCCTATGTGACCACATGCTTTCCATGCAAACACAGATTGGCCTATGTGACCACATGCTTTCCATGCAACACAGATTGGCCTATGTGACCACATGCTTTCCATGCAACACAGATTGGCTTATGTGACCACATGCTTTCCATGCAACACAGATTGGCTTATTCGACCACATGCTTTCCATGCAAACACAGATTGGCCTATGTGACCACATGCTTTCCATGCAAACACAGATTGGCCTATGTGACCACATGCTTTCCATGCAAACACAGATTGGCCTATGTGACCACATGCTTTCCATGCAAACACAGATTGGCCTATGTGACCACATGCTTTCCATGCAAACACAGATTGGCCTATGTGACCACATGCTTTCCATGCAACACAGATTGGCCTATGTGACCACATGCTTTCCATGCAAACACAGATTGGCCTATGTGACCACATGCTTTCCATGCAACACAGATTGGCCTATGTGACCACATGCTTTCCATGCGAACACAGATTGGCTTATGTGACCACATGCTTTCCATGCAAACACAGATTGGTTTATGTGACCACATGCTTTCCATGCGAACACAGATTGGCTTATTCGACCACATGCTTTCCATGCAACACAGATTGGCCTATGTGACCACATGCTTTCCATGCGAACACAGATTGGCCTATGTGACCACATGCTTTCCATCCGAACACAGATTGGCTTATGTGACCACATGCTTTCCATGCAACACAGATTGGCCTATGTGACCACATGCTTTCCATGCAACACAGATTGGCCTATGTGACCACATGCTTTCCATGTGAACACAGATTGGCCTATGTGACCACATGCTTTCCATGCAACACAGATTGGCCTATGTGACCACATGCTTTCCATGCAACACAGATTGGCCTATGTGACCACATGCTTTCCATGCAAACACAGATTGGCCTATGTGACCACATGCTTTCCATGCGAACACAGATTGGCCTATGTTACCACATGCTTTCCATGCAACACAGATTGGCCTATGTGACCACATGCTTTCCATGCAACACAGATTGGCTTATGTGACCACATGCTTTCCATGCGAACACAGATTGGCTTATGTGACCACATGCTTTCCATGCGAACACAGATTGGCCTATGTGACCACATGCTTTCCATGCAACACAGATTGGCCTATGTGACCACATGCTTTCCATGCAAACACAGATTGGCCTATGTGACCACATGCTTTCCATGCAACACAGATTGGCCTATGTGACCACATGCTTTCCATGTGAACACAGATTGGTTTATGTGACCACATGCTTTCTATGTGAACACAGATTGGCCTATGTGACCACATGCTTTCCATGCAACACAGATTGGCCTATGTGACCACATGCTTTCCATGCAACACAGATTGGCCTATGTGACCACATGCTTTCCATGCAACACAGATTGGCCTATGTGACCACATGCTTTCCATGCAACACAGATTGGCCTATGTGACCACATGCTTTCCATGCAACACAGATTGGCCTATGTGACCACATGCTTTCCATGCAACACAGATTGGCCTATGTGACCACATGCTTTCCATGCAACACAGATTGGCCTATGTGACCACATGCTTTCCATGCAAACACAGATTGGCTTATGTGACCACATGCTTTCCATGCAAACACAGATTGGCCTATGTGACCACATGCTTTCCACGCAAACACAGATTGGCCTATGTGACCACATGCTTTCCATGCAAACACAGATTGGCCTATGTGACCACATGCTTTCCATGCAAACACAGATTGGCCTATGTGACCACATGCTTTCCATGCAACACAGATTGGCCTATGTGACCACATGCTTTCCATGCAAACACAGATTGGCCTATGTGACCACATGCTTTCCATGCAACACAGATTGGCCTATGTGACCACATGCTTTCCATGCAACACAGATTGGCTTATGTGACCACATGCTTTCCATGCAACACAGATTGGCCTATGTGACCACATGCTTTCCATGCAAACACAGATTGGCTTATGTGACCACATGCTTTCCATGCAAACACAGATTGGCCTATGTGACCACATGCTTTCCATGCAAACACAGATTGGCCTATGTGACCACATGCTTTCCATGCAAACACAGATTGGCCTATGTGACCACATGCTTTCCATGCGACCAGTGATTGGCTTATTCGACCACATGCTTTCCATGCAAACACAGATTGGCCTATGTGACCACATGCTTTCCATGCAAACACAGATTGGCCTATGTGACCACATGCTTTCCATGCAAACACAGATTGGCTTATTCGACCACATGCTTTCCATGCAAACACAGATTGGCCTATGTGACCACATGCTTTCCATGCAAACACAGATTGGCCTATGTGACCACATGCTTTCCATGCGAACACAGATTGGCTTATTCGACCACATGCTTTCCATGCAAACACAGATTGGCCTATGTGACCACATGCTTTCCATGCAAACACAGATTGGCCTATGTGACCACATGCTTTCCATGCAAACACAGATTGGCCTATGTGACCACATGCTTTCCATGCGAACACAGATTGGCTTATTCGACCACATGCTTTCCATGCAAACACAGATTGGCCTATGTGACCACATGCTTTCCATGCAAACACAGATTGGCCTATGTGACCACATGCTTTCCATGCAAACACAGATTGGCCTATGTGACCACATGCTTTCCATGCAAACACAGATTGGCCTATGTGACCACATGCTTTCCATGCAAACACAGATTGGCCTATGTGACCACATGCTTTCCATGCAAACACAGATTGGCCTATGTGACCACATGCTTTCCATGCAAACACAGATTGGCCTATGTGACCACATGCTTTCCATGCGAACACAGATTGGCTTATTCGACCACATGCTTTCCATGCAAACACAGATTGGCCTATGTGACCACATGCTTTCCATGCAAACACAGATTGGCCTATGTGACCACATGCTTTCCATGCAACACAGATTGGCCTATGTGACCACATGCTTTCCATGCAACACAGATTGGCTTATGTGACCACATGCTTTCCATGCAACACAGATTGGCTTATTCGACCACATGCTTTCCATGCAAACACAGATTGGCCTATGTGACCACATGCTTTCCATGCAAACACAGATTGGCCTATGTGACCACATGCTTTCCATGCAAACACAGATTGGCCTATGTGACCACATGCTTTCCATGCGAACACAGATTGGCTTATGTGACCACATGCTTTCCATGCAAACACAGATTGGTTTATGTGACCACATGCTTTCCATGCGAACACAGATTGGCTTATTCGACCACATGCTTTCCATGCAACACAGATTGGCCTATGTGACCACATGCTTTCCATGCGAACACAGATTGGCCTATGTGACCACATGCTTTCCATCCGAACACAGATTGGCTTATGTGACCACATGCTTTCCATGCAACACAGATTGGCCTATGTGACCACATGCTTTCCATGCAACACAGATTGGCCTATGTGACCACATGCTTTCCATGTGAACACAGATTGGCCTATGTGACCACATGCTTTCCATGCAACACAGATTGGCCTATGTGACCACATGCTTTCCATGCAACACAGATTGGCCTATGTGACCACATGCTTTCCATGCAAACACAGATTGGCCTATGTGACCACATGCTTTCCATGCAAACACAGATTGGCTTATGTGACCACATGCTTTCCATGCGAACACAGATTGGCTTATGTGACCACATGCTTTCCATGCGAACACAGATTGGCCTATGTGACCACATGCTTTCCATGCAACACAGATTGGCCTATGTGACCACATGCTTTCC
Source organism: Saccoglossus kowalevskii (assembly GCF_978046115.1). Taxonomy (NCBI): domain Eukaryota; kingdom Metazoa; phylum Hemichordata; class Enteropneusta; family Harrimaniidae; genus Saccoglossus; species Saccoglossus kowalevskii. The sequence goes on along the minus strand of NC_140643.1, from coordinate 12,281,602 downwards.
ATGCAAACACAGATTGGCCTATGTGACCACATGCTTTCCATGCAACACAGATTGGCCTATGTGACCACATGCTTTCCATGTGAACACAGATTGGTTTATGTGACCACATGCTTTCTATGTGAACACAGATTGGCCTATGTGACCACATGCTTTCCATGCAACACAGATTGGCCTATGTGACCACATGCTTTCCATGCAACACAGATTGGCCTATGTGACCACATGCTTTCCATGCAACACAGATTGGCCTATGTGACCACATGCTTTCCATGCAACACAGATTGGCCTATGTGACCACATGCTTTCCATGCAACACAGATTGGCCTATGTGACCACATGCTTTCCATGCAACACAGATTGGCCTATGTGACCACATGCTTTCCATGCAACACAGATTGGCCTATGTGACCACATGCTTTCCATGCAAACACAGATTGGCTTATGTGACCACATGCTTTCCATGCAAACACAGATTGGCCTATGTGACCACATGCTTTCCATGCAAACACAGATTGGCCTATGTGACCACATGCTTTCCATGCGAACACAGCTTGGCTTATTCGACTACATGCTTTCCATGCAAACACAGATTGGCCTATGTGACCACATGCTTTCCATGCAAACACAGATTGGCCTATGTGACCACATGCTTTCCATGCAAACACAGATTGGCCTATGTGACCACATGCTTTCCATGCAAACACAGATTGGCCTATGTGACCACATGCTTTCCATGCAAACACAGATTGGCCTATGTGACCACATGCTTTCCATGCAAACACAGATTGGCCTATGTGACCACATGCTTTCCATGCAAACACAGATTGGCCTATGTGACCACATGCTTTCCATGCGAACACAGATTGGCTTATTCGACCACATGCTTTCCATGCAAACACAGATTGGCCTATGTGACCACATGCTTTCCATGCAAACACAGATTGGCCTATGTGACCACATGCTTTCCATGCAACACAGATTGGCCTATGTGACCACATGCTTTCCATGCAACACAGATTGGCTTATGTGACCACATGCTTTCCATGCAACACAGATTGGCTTATTCGACCACATGCTTTCCATGCAACACAGATTGGCTTATTCGACCACATGCTTTCCATGCAAACACAGATTGGCCTATGTGACCACATGCTTTCCATGCAAACACAGATTGGCCTATGTGACCACATGCTTTCCATGCAACACAGATTGGCCTATGTGACCACATGCTTTCCACGCAAACACAGATTGGCCTATGTGACCACATGCTTTCCATGCAAACACAGATTGGCCTATGTGACCACATGCTTTCCATGCAAACACAGATTGGCCTATGTGACCACATGCTTTCCATGCAACACAGATTGGCCTATGTGACCACATGTTTTCCATGCAAACACAGATTGGCCTATGTGACCACATGCTTTCCATGCAAACACAGATTGGCCTATGTGACCACATGCTTTCCATGCAACACAGATTGGCCTATGTGACCACATGCTTTCCATGTGAACACAGATTGGCCTATGTGACCACATGCTTTCCATGCGACCAGTGATTGGCTTATTCGACCACATGCTTTCCATGCAAACACAGATTGGCCTATGTGACCACATGCTTTCCATGCAACACAGATTGGCCTATGTGACCACATGCTTTCCACGCAAACACAGATTGGCCTATGTGACCACATGCTTTCCATGCAAACACAGATTGGCCTATGTGACCACATGCTTTCCATGCAAACACAGATTGGCCTATGTGACCACATGCTTTCCATGCAACACAGATTGGCCTATGTGACCACATGTTTTCCATGCAAACACAGATTGGCCTATGTGACCACATGCTTTCCATGCAAACACAGATTGGCCTATGTGACCACATGCTTTCCATGCAACACAGATTGGCCTATGTGACCACATGCTTTCCATGTGAACACAGATTGGCCTATGTGACCACATGCTTTCCATGCGACCAGTGATTGGCTTATTCGACCACATGCTTTCCATGCAAACACAGATTGGCCTATGTGACCACATGCTTTCCATGCAAACACAGATTGGCTTATGTGACCACATGCTTTCCATGCGAACACAGATTGGCCTATGTGACCACATGCTTTCCATGCAAACACAGATTGGCCTATGTGACCACATGCTTTCCATGCAAACACAGATTGGCCTATGTGACCACATGCTTTCCATGCGACCAGTGATTGGCTTATTCGACCACATGCTTTCCATGCAAACACAGATTGGCCTATGTGACCACATGCTTTCCATGCAAACACAGATTGGCCTATGTGACCACATGCTTTCCATGCAAACACAGATTGGCTTATTCGACCACATGCTTTCCATGCAAACACAGATTGGCCTATGTGACCACATGCTTTCCATGCAAACACAGATTGGCCTATGTGACCACATGCTTTCCATGCGAACACAGATTGGCTTATTCGACCACATGCTTTCCATGCAAACACAGATTGGCCTATGTGACCACATGCTTTCCATGCAAACACAGATTGGCCTATGTGACCACATGCTTTCCATGCAAACACAGATTGGCCTATGTGGCCACATGCTTTCCATGCGAACACAGATTGGCTTATTCGACCACATGCTTTCCATGCAAACACAGATTGGCCTATGTGACCACATGCTTTCCATGCAAACACAGATTGGCCTATGTGACCACATGCTTTCCATGCAAACACAGATTGGCCTATGTGACCACATGCTTTCCATGCAAACACAGATTGGCCTATGTGACCACATGCTTTCCATGCAAACACAGATTGGCCTATGTGACCACATGCTTTCCATGCAAACACAGATTGGCCTATGTGACCACATGCTTTCCATGCAAACACAGATTGGCCTATGTGACCACATGCTTTCCATGCGAACACAGATTGGCTTATTCGACCACATGCTTTCCATGCAAACACAGATTGGCCTATGTGACCACATGCTTTCCATGCAAACACAGATTGGCCTATGTGACCACATGCTTTCCATGCAACACAGATTGGCCTATGTGACCACATGCTTTCCATGCAACACAGATTGGCTTATGTGACCACATGCTTTCCATGCAACACAGATTGGCTTATTCGACCACATGCTTTCCATGCAAACACAGATTGGCCTATGTGACCACATGCTTTCCATGCAAACACAGATTGGCCTATGTGACCACATGCTTTCCATGCAAACACAGATTGGCCTATGTGACCACATGCTTTCCATGCAAACACAGATTGGCCTATGTGACCACATGCTTTCCATGCAAACACAGATTGGCCTATGTGACCACATGCTTTCCATGCAACACAGATTGGCCTATGTGACCACATGCTTTCCATGCAAACACAGATTGGCCTATGTGACCACATGCTTTCCATGCAACACAGATTGGCCTATGTGACCACATGCTTTCCATGCGAACACAGATTGGCTTATGTGACCACATGCTTTCCATGCAAACACAGATTGGTTTATGTGACCACATGCTTTCCATGCGAACACAGATTGGCTTATTCGACCACATGCTTTCCATGCAACACAGATTGGCCTATGTGACCACATGCTTTCCATGCGAACACAGATTGGCCTATGTGACCACATGCTTTCCATCCGAACACAGATTGGCTTATGTGACCACATGCTTTCCATGCAACACAGATTGGCCTATGTGACCACATGCTTTCCATGCAACACAGATTGGCCTATGTGACCACATGCTTTCCATGTGAACACAGATTGGCCTATGTGACCACATGCTTTCCATGCAACACAGATTGGCCTATGTGACCACATGCTTTCCATGCAACACAGATTGGCCTATGTGACCACATGCTTTCCATGCAAACACAGATTGGCCTATGTGACCACATGCTTTCCATGCGAACACAGATTGGCCTATGTTACCACATGCTTTCCATGCAACACAGATTGGCCTATGTGACCACATGCTTTCCATGCAACACAGATTGGCTTATGTGACCACATGCTTTCCATGCGAACACAGATTGGCTTATGTGACCACATGCTTTCCATGCGAACACAGATTGGCCTATGTGACCACATGCTTTCCATGCAACACAGATTGGCCTATGTGACCACATGCTTTCCATGCAAACACAGATTGGCCTATGTGACCACATGCTTTCCATGCAACACAGATTGGCCTATGTGACCACATGCTTTCCATGTGAACACAGATTGGTTTATGTGACCACATGCTTTCTATGTGAACACAGATTGGCCTATGTGACCACATGCTTTCCATGCAACACAGATTGGCCTATGTGACCACATGCTTTCCATGCAACACAGATTGGCCTATGTGACCACATGCTTTCCATGCAACACAGATTGGCCTATGTGACCACATGCTTTCCATGCAACACAGATTGGCCTATGTGACCACATGCTTTCCATGCAACACAGATTGGCCTATGTGACCACATGCTTTCCATGCAACACAGATTGGCCTATGTGACCACATGCTTTCCATGCAACACAGATTGGCCTATGTGACCACATGCTTTCCATGCAAACACAGATTGGCTTATGTGACCACATGCTTTCCATGCAAACACAGATTGGCCTATGTGACCACATGCTTTCCACGCAAACACAGATTGGCCTATGTGACCACATGCTTTCCATGCAAACACAGATTGGCCTATGTGACCACATGCTTTCCATGCAAACACAGATTGGCCTATGTGACCACATGCTTTCCATGCAACACAGATTGGCCTATGTGACCACATGCTTTCCATGCAAACACAGATTGGCCTATGTGACCACATGCTTTCCATGCAACACAGATTGGCCTATGTGACCACATGCTTTCCATGCAACACAGATTGGCTTATGTGACCACATGCTTTCCATGCAACACAGATTGGCCTATGTGACCACATGCTTTCCATGCAAACACAGATTGGCTTATGTGACCACATGCTTTCCATGCAAACACAGATTGGCCTATGTGACCACATGCTTTCCATGCAAACACAGATTGGCCTATGTGACCACATGCTTTCCATGCAAACACAGATTGGCCTATGTGACCACATGCTTTCCATGCGACCAGTGATTGGCTTATTCGACCACATGCTTTCCATGCAAACACAGATTGGCCTATGTGACCACATGCTTTCCATGCAAACACAGATTGGCCTATGTGACCACATGCTTTCCATGCAAACACAGATTGGCTTATTCGACCACATGCTTTCCATGCAAACACAGATTGGCCTATGTGACCACATGCTTTCCATGCAAACACAGATTGGCCTATGTGACCACATGCTTTCCATGCGAACACAGATTGGCTTATTCGACCACATGCTTTCCATGCAAACACAGATTGGCCTATGTGACCACATGCTTTCCATGCAAACACAGATTGGCCTATGTGACCACATGCTTTCCATGCAAACACAGATTGGCCTATGTGACCACATGCTTTCCATGCGAACACAGATTGGCTTATTCGACCACATGCTTTCCATGCAAACACAGATTGGCCTATGTGACCACATGCTTTCCATGCAAACACAGATTGGCCTATGTGACCACATGCTTTCCATGCAAACACAGATTGGCCTATGTGACCACATGCTTTCCATGCAAACACAGATTGGCCTATGTGACCACATGCTTTCCATGCAAACACAGATTGGCCTATGTGACCACATGCTTTCCATGCAAACACAGATTGGCCTATGTGACCACATGCTTTCCATGCAAACACAGATTGGCCTATGTGACCACATGCTTTCCATGCGAACACAGATTGGCTTATTCGACCACATGCTTTCCATGCAAACACAGATTGGCCTATGTGACCACATGCTTTCCATGCAAACACAGATTGGCCTATGTGACCACATGCTTTCCATGCAACACAGATTGGCCTATGTGACCACATGCTTTCCATGCAACACAGATTGGCTTATGTGACCACATGCTTTCCATGCAACACAGATTGGCTTATTCGACCACATGCTTTCCATGCAAACACAGATTGGCCTATGTGACCACATGCTTTCCATGCAAACACAGATTGGCCTATGTGACCACATGCTTTCCATGCAAACACAGATTGGCCTATGTGACCACATGCTTTCCATGCGAACACAGATTGGCTTATGTGACCACATGCTTTCCATGCAAACACAGATTGGTTTATGTGACCACATGCTTTCCATGCGAACACAGATTGGCTTATTCGACCACATGCTTTCCATGCAACACAGATTGGCCTATGTGACCACATGCTTTCCATGCGAACACAGATTGGCCTATGTGACCACATGCTTTCCATCCGAACACAGATTGGCTTATGTGACCACATGCTTTCCATGCAACACAGATTGGCCTATGTGACCACATGCTTTCCATGCAACACAGATTGGCCTATGTGACCACATGCTTTCCATGTGAACACAGATTGGCCTATGTGACCACATGCTTTCCATGCAACACAGATTGGCCTATGTGACCACATGCTTTCCATGCAACACAGATTGGCCTATGTGACCACATGCTTTCCATGCAAACACAGATTGGCCTATGTGACCACATGCTTTCCATGCAAACACAGATTGGCTTATGTGACCACATGCTTTCCATGCGAACACAGATTGGCTTATGTGACCACATGCTTTCCATGCGAACACAGATTGGCCTATGTGACCACATGCTTTCCATGCAACACAGATTGGCCTATGTGACCACATGCTTTCCATGCAAACACAGATTGGCCTATGTGACCACATGCTTTCCATGCAACACAGATTGGCCTATGTGACCACATGCTTTCCATGTGAACACAGATTGGTTTATGTGACCACATGCTTTCTATGTGAACACAGATTGGCCTATGTGACCACATGCTTTCCATGCAACACAGATTGGCCTATGTGACCACATGCTTTCCATGCAACACAGATTGGCCTATGTGACCACATGCTTTCCATGCAACACAGATTGGCCTATGTGACCACATGCTTTCCATGCAACACAGATTGGCCTATGTGACCACATGCTTTCCATGCAACACAGATTGGCCTATGTGACCACATGCTTTCCATGCAACACAGATTGGCCTATGTGACCACATGCTTTCCATGCAACACAGATTGGCCTATGTGACCACATGCTTTCCATGCAAACACAGATTGGCTTATGTGACCACATGCTTTCCATGCAAACACAGATTGGCCTATGTGACCACATGCTTTCCACGCAAACACAGATTGGCCTATGTGACCACATGCTTTCCATGCAAACACAGATTGGCCTATGTGACCACATGCTTTCCATGCAAACACAGATTGGCCTATGTGACCACATGCTTTCCATGCAACACAGATTGGCCTATGTGACCACATGCTTTCCATGCAAACACAGATTGGCCTATGTGACCACATGCTTTCCATGCAACACAGATTGGCCTATGTGACCACATGCTTTCCATGCAACACAGATTGGCTTATGTGACCACATGCTTTCCATGCAACACAGATTGGCCTATGTGACCACATGCTTTCCATGCAAACACAGATTGGCTTATGTGACCACATGCTTTCCATGCAAACACAGATTGGCCTATGTGACCACATGCTTTCCATGCAACACAGATTGGCCTATGTGACCACATGCTTTCCATGCAAACACAGATTGGCCTATGTGACCACATGCTTTCCATGCAAACACAGATTGGCCTATGTGACCACATGCTTTCCATGCAACACAGATTGGCCTATGTGACCACATGCTTTCCATGCAAACACAGATTGGCCTATGTGACCACATGCTTTCCATGCAACACAGATTGGCCTATGTGACCACATGCTTTCCATGCAACACAGATTGGCCTATGTGACCACATGCTTTCCATGCAAACACAGATTGGCCTATGTGACCACATGCTTTCCATGCAAACACAGATTGGCCTATGTGACCACATGCTTTCCATGCAACACAGATTGGCCTATGTGACCACATGCTTTCCATGCAAACACAGATTGGCCTATGTGACCACATGCTTTCCATGCAACACAGATTGGCCTATGTGACCACATGCTTTCCATGCAAACACAGATTGGCCTATGTGACCACATGCTTTCCATGCAACACAGATTGGCCTATGTGACCACATGCTTTCCATGCAAACACAGATTGGCCTATGTGACCACATGCTTTCCATGCAACACAGATTGGCCTATGTGACCACATGCTTTCCATGCAAACACAGATTGGCCTATGTGACCACATGCTTTCCATGTGAACACAGATTGGCCTATGTGACCACATGCTTTCCATGCAACACAGATTGGCCTATGTGACCACATGCTTTCCATGCGACCACAAATTGGCCTATGTGACCACATGCTTTCCATGCAAACGCAGATTGGCCTATGTGACCACATGCTTTCCATGCAACACAGATTGGCCTATGTGACCACATGCTTTCCATGCAACACAGATTGGCCTATGTGACCACATGCTTTCCATGCAACACAGATTGGCCTATGTGACCACATGCTTTCCATGCAACACAGATTGGCCTATGTGACCACATGCTTTCCATGCAACACAGATTGGCCTATGTGACCACATGCTTTCCATGCAAACACAGATTGGCTTATGTGACCACATGCTTTCCATGCAACACAGATTGGCCTATGTGACCACATGCTTTCCATGCAAACACAGATTGGCCTATGTGACCACATGCTTTCCATGCAAACACAGATTGGCTTATGTGACCACATGCTTTCCATGCGAACACAGATTGGCTTATGTGACCACATGCTTTCCATGCGAACACAGATTGGCCTATGTGACCACATGCTTTCCATGCAACACAGATTGGCCTATGTGACCACATGCTTTCCATGCAAACACAGATTGGCCTATGTGACCACATGCTTTCCATGCAACACAGATTGGCCTATGTGACCACATGCTTTCCATGTGAACACAGATTGGTTTATGTGACCACATGCTTTCTATGTGAACACAGATTGGCCTATGTGACCACATGCTTTCCATGCAACACAGATTGGCCTATGTGACCACATGCTTTCCATGCAACACAGATTGGCCTATGTGACCACATGCTTTCCATGCAACACAGATTGGCCTATGTGACCACATGCTTTCCATGCAACACAGATTGGCCTATGTGACCACATGCTTTCCATGCAACACAGATTGGCCTATGTGACCACATGCTTTCCATGCAACACAGATTGGCCTATGTGACCACATGCTTTCCATGCAACACAGATTGGCCTATGTGACCACATGCTTTCCATGCAAACACAGATTGGCTTATGTGACCACATGCTTTCCATGCAAACACAGATTGGCCTATGTGACCACATGCTTTCCACGCAAACACAGATTGGCCTATGTGACCACATGCTTTCCATGCAAACACAGATTGGCCTATGTGACCACATGCTTTCCATGCAAACACAGATTGGCCTATGTGACCACATGCTTTCCATGCAACACAGATTGGCCTATGTGACCACATGCTTTCCATGCAAACACAGATTGGCCTATGTGACCACATGCTTTCCATGCAACACAGATTGGCCTATGTGACCACATGCTTTCCATGCAACACAGATTGGCTTATGTGACCACATGCTTTCCATGCAACACAGATTGGCCTATGTGACCACATGCTTTCCATGCAAACACAGATTGGCTTATGTGACCACATGCTTTCCATGCAAACACAGATTGGCCTATGTGACCACATGCTTTCCATGCAACACAGATTGGCCTATGTGACCACATGCTTTCCATGCAAACACAGATTGGCCTATGTGACCACATGCTTTCCATGCAAACACAGATTGGCCTATGTGACCACATGCTTTCCATGCAACACAGATTGGCCTATGTGACCACATGCTTTCCATGCAAACACAGATTGGCCTATGTGACCACATGCTTTCCATGCAACACAGATTGGCCTATGTGACCACATGCTTTCCATGCAACACAGATTGGCCTATGTGACCACATGCTTTCCATGCAAACACAGATTGGCCTATGTGACCACATGCTTTCCATGCAAACACAGATTGGCCTATGTGACCACATGCTTTCCATGCAACACAGATTGGCCTATGTGACCACATGCTTTCCATGCAAACACAGATTGGCCTATGTGACCACATGCTTTCCATGCAACACAGATTGGCCTATGTGACCACATGCTTTCCATGCAAACACAGATTGGCCTATGTGACCACATGCTTTCCATGCAACACAGATTGGCCTATGTGACCACATGCTTTCCATGCAAACACAGATTGGCCTATGTGACCACATGCTTTCCATGCAACACAGATTGGCCTATGTGACCACATGCTTTCCATGCAAACACAGATTGGCCTATGTGACCACATGCTTTCCATGTGAACACAGATTGGCCTATGTGACCACATGCTTTCCATGCAACACAGATTGGCCTATGTGACCACATGCTTTCCATGCGACCACAAATTGGCCTATGTGACCACATGCTTTCCATGCAAACGCAGATTGGCCTATGTGACCACATGCTTTCCATGCAACACAGATTGGCCTATGTGACCACATGCTTTCCATGCAACACAGATTGGCCTATGTGACCACATGCTTTCCATGCAACACAGATTGGCCTATGTGACCACATGCTTTCCATGCAACACAGATTGGCCTATGTGACCACATGCTTTCCATGCAACACAGATTGGCCTATGTGACCACATGCTTTCCATGCAACACAGATTGGCCTATGTGACCACATGCTTTCCATGCAACACAGATTGGCCTATGTGACCACATGCTTTCCATGCGACCACAAATTGGCCTATGTGACCACATGCTTTCCATGCGACCACAAATTGGCCTATGTGACCACATGCAACACAGATTGGCCTATGTGACCACATGCTTTCCATGCAACACAGATTGGCCTATGTGACCACATGCTTTCCATGCAAACACAGATTGGCCTATGTGACCACATGCTTTCCATGCAACACAGATTGGCCTATGTGACCACATGCTTTCCATGCAACACAGATTGGCCTATGTGACCACATGCTTTCCATGCAACACAGATTGGCCTATGTGACCACATGCTTTCCATGCAACACAGATTGGCCTATGTGACCACATGCTTTCCATGCAACACAGATTGGCCTATGTGACCACATGCTTTCCATGCAACACAGATTGGCCTATGTGACCACATGCTTTCCATGCAAACACAGATTGGCCTATGTGACCACATGCTTTCCATGCAACACAGATTGGCCTATGTGACCACATGCTTTTCATGCAACACAGATTGGCCTATGTGACCACATGCTTTCCATGCAACACAGATTGGCCTATGTGACCACATGCTTTCCATGCAACACAGATTGGCCTATGTGACCACATGCTTTCCATGCAAACACAGATTGGCCTATGTGACCACATGCTTTCCATGCAACACAGATTGGCCTATGTGACCACATGCTTTCCATGCAACACAGATTGGCCTATGTGACCACATGCTTTCCATGCAACACAGATTGGCCTATGTGACCACATGCTTTCCATGCAACACAGATTGGCCTATGTGACCACATGCTTTCCATGCAACACAGATTGGCCTATGTGACCACATGCTTTCCATGCAACACAGATTGGCCTATGTGACCACATGCTTTCCATGCAAACACAGATTGGCCTATGTGACCACATGCTTTCCATGCAACACAGATTGGCCTATGTGACCACATGCTTTCCATGCAACACAGATTGGCCTATGTGACCACATGCTTTCCATGCAACACAGATTGGCCTATGTGACCACATGCTTTCCATGCAAACACAGATTGGCTTATGTGACCACATGCTTTCCATGCAACACAGATTGGCTTATGTGACCACATGCTTTCCATGCAACACAGATTGGCCTATGTGACCACATGCTTTCCATGCAACACAGATTGGCCTATGTGACCACATGCTTTCCATGCAACACAGATTGGCCTATGTGACCACATGCTTTCCATGCAACACAGATTGGCCTATGTGACCACATGCTTTCCATGCAAACACAGATTGGCCTATGTGACCACATGCTTTCCATGCAACACAGATTGGCCTATGTGACCACATGTTTTTCATGCGACCACTGATTGACTTATCTGACCATATGTTGTTGATGCCACAACGGACTGCCTTATGTGACACTTGTTGTCCATGTGAACACAGATTGACTTATCTGACCACATGTTCTCCACGCAACCACATATATATGTGAATACAGGTTGTCAAAACACAGCTAAAAATTGATTTTTGAATATAATAATTTGAAAAATAAAAGATACATACTTTGTCAATGTAGGGTAGGTGTCAGAGCATCCTTTATTATCAGTATTGATTAATTCAGGTACTGCTACAGTTGCTATGGTTTCAATAGACTCAAAAACATCATTAGAGTATGACATGTGCATCCTGTAAAGATACATCAATTGATATATAGCAACCCATTACATCGGATATTTACATAGACCTAACTCCCGCACCAGGTAGGCAATTACTGAGGGACTTTACAACATCAAAATTTCCAAAGAATTGTGTCGATACAACACAGCATTCTGATAGTTAATAATAGACTTGACCTATTAGGTCGTTGTTGCAGGTCAAATCATGAAAGAAAACATCATGGCAGAAGGTGCTTTTTATCGAGAGTTTGCGTACGATCCAACACATTTGACAATGAAGATTTTGACTGATGGTGAATTAAAATTGTCATTTTCACTCTTTTCCTGAGGGGTAAGTGCCCACCCCTAAAAAAATCATGATTTTCTGAGTTGAGGACACTGGGCCCTAACGCGATTGAGTATTGTACATACAAAGTATATGCATATTAACTACATTTTCTAATATTACACAGTCAGATAATTTAATTATAAAACTTCATTATTAAAATAATAATAGAACTGCTGGTTGCTGTCAGTTACATTGTTGCATATTTGGCTGAGTCAGGTAACATCCATGGCAAAGTGGAGAGAGTCCTTAGACCAGCTACTGGCAATAGGACATTTATTTATTTGTACAATGTATCTACAAATTGAAAGACATATTAGGTTACTATCCTTACTTCAATATAACTTGTAGATTTTCATTGTGTTTTGATCCTTTCTCTTTTTCACCATCAGCAGCAAACCATTCACGCTTCAACAGAGATACAGACAGGGCAGCTGAAAATCATAAAACTCAGATTCAAATCATGGTATACATAAAACATAGATTCAAATCATGGTATACATAAAACATAGATTCAAATCATGGTATACTTAAAACATAGATTCAAATCATGGTATACATAAAACATAGATTCAAATCATGGTATACATAAAACATTGATTCAAATCATGGTATACATAAAACATAGATTCAAATCATGGTATACATAAAACATAGATTCAAATCATGGTATACTTTATATATTTACATATGTCATATACATACATATATCGGTAATAAATATTCTAATATCAGAAATACTGACATGATGTAAAAGTCTAGTAATTAATTAGTCTGGTAAAACTTGTCTGAATAATGTCTTACTGCAAAATATTATCAAGACATTACTGAACTGTAATTATCAAAACATATCAATTTAATTAAGATATGCATTAATAATACGCATTACACACACACAAAAAAAAGAAACCAAACTCACCAATTTTTTCATTGAACTCCTCAGTATCAGTCCTTTCACTTAATGCCACCAGTAATTTAATCAAAGTCACAGCACTTGTAAGATTTGGTACAGTGGATGAGAAGTTCTCCAAATAATTAAATGATTGTCTGAAACAAAATTAATTGAGATACTTTCATTTTTAAAGTATAATCTGTGCAGCTCCCATAATAAAATACAGCAACCCAAAAATACGAGTATACAGTATTTTACGAGATTCAAACCTGTATGATCATGTGTGTTCAATGACAGCATTCCAGATGTTGCTAGTTTCAACACTGTGAAAACATAGTAGTAGTATCATTACATACCTTAGAATTTCTTGGAAATTACTCTGTGATGGACCAGTTACTTTAATGCGGGTTGATAAAATAGTAAGTGCTTTCTTGAGTAGATTTTTATTCTCACTCAACACAAACCCACTCCTGAAAGAGGAAACATTGCACTGCTATAGAAGATTAAATATTCCATGGATTGCACAAATATTCACTTGAATATAAATTTACAGGGTTGAAAAGAAAACAATACACATACAAAGATTAGCTTTGCATATTCATTACGTATAAATTTGAGATAGTAAATAGACCATGTTCTATTCACTATCTCAAATTTAAATGATCCTGCGTTATGTGTAAAATCGAATGTAAGAACAGGACAAACAAATGTCATAGCATCGTAGTGGCATCAAACATCGCGTGGGATTCAACAAACGCGAAGTATTTTGGGGGGTGTACACATTTGATGGTGGTCAATTTCAATGAAGTAAGAGTATCTAAACGCAATATTTCCCAGTCAAGGATTGGCCTTCGAATTTGAGCTATGAAAATAGAAATTCGAGTTCAAAATCAAATCGTTCGCAATACGCGAGTTTCTGCAGTTGAACGGAAAATCAGCTATTAGAGGGCGGTAGTCATGTACTGCACTGTGTTCAATATGAGACCCATAGTACTATGTATTTCACCTTTGACCCTAGACCCTATGTCCTACCTCACACTAAGATGTAGTAATATGAATTACAGTGGTGGTCTTAATTTTGAATAATGGGACATTGGAAACTTGATGGCCTAGAATATACTTAGAATTAAATTTTATTATTCCACATAATGAGTATCACTGTCAATTTTTAAAAAAAACAATAATTCAGCCTGACTATGGGAGTAAGTAAACACTTAATCTATAACACTGAGAAAGGATAATTATGATATTTAAAACAATGTTTCAGTCATTCATTCATCCACTCAGTCACTTACCATGAGAATAATGACATCAATGCTTGTAATAAAAGTTGAAAACATTTTGACATCAGTTGAGATTCATCAGTAAACATTCCTGGCCCATCTAATAAACCATCATTATCAGCTATTATCGCCTAGAGCAAACAGTAAACCATCAATATCAGCTATTATCAAATAGGGCAAGCAGTAAACTGTCATTATCAGCTATTATCAAATAGGGCAAGCAGTAAACTGTCATTATCAGCTATTATCAAATAGGGCAATCAGTAAATTGTCATTATCAGCTATTATCAAATAGGGCAAGCAGTAAACTGTCATTATCAGCTATTATCAAATAGGGCAATCAGTAAATTGTCATTATCAGCTATTATCAAATAGGGCAAGCAGTAAACTGTCATTATCAGCTATTATCAAATAGGGCAAGCAGTAAACTGTCATTATCAGCTATTATCAAATAGGGCAAGCAGTAAACTGTCATGATCAGCTATTATCAAATAGGGCAAGCAGTAAACTGTCATTATCAGCTATTATCAAATAGGGCAAGCAGTAAACTGTCATTATCAGCTATTATCAAATAAGGCAATCAGTAAACTGTCATTATCAGCTATTATCAAATAGGGCAAGCAGTAAACTGTCATTATCAGCTATTATCAAATAGGGCAAGCAGTAAACTGTCATGATCAGCTATTATCAAATAGGGCAATCAGTAAACTGTCATGATCAGCTATTATCAAATAGGGCAAGCAGTAAACTGTCATTATCAGCTATTATCAAATAGGGCAAACAGTAAACTGTCATTATCAGCTATTATCAAATAGGGCAATCAGTAAACTGTCATTATCAGCTATTGTCAAATAGGGCAAGCAGTAAACTGTCATTATCAGCTATTATTGCCTAGAGCAAACAGTAAATCATCAATATCAGCTATTATCAAATAGGACAAGCAGTAAATTGTCATTATCAGCTATTATCAAATAGGGCAAGCAGTAAACTGTAATTATCAACTATTATCAAATAGGGCAAGCAGTAAACTGTCATGATCAACTATTATCAAATAGGGCAAACAGTAAACTGCCATGCTCAACTATTATCAAATAGGGCAAGCAGTAAACTGTCATGATCAACTATTATCAATTGTTGCAACATTGCCAGCAGTGTTTGTTTTGACATCAGCACTTTTATTAATCTTAACAAGTTACCACTTGATACAACCATTTTCAAAAAGGAATAGATTTTGATTCAAATTGAAATATGAAAATATAATCCTTAATGTTTTCTACATTAGAACACAATGAATTATTAAGTAATCACAAGGATAGAAGATCATTTCAAATTCAAGTTCCCTCATCAAATTTAGTGGAACAAATTTTCCCATATTCAAGTTGAAGTCAAAGACAAAACAAAAACAGCAGACAATGTTTCTCAAAATATTACATTGTTGCAAGGGGATACTGAGAGGCAGAGACCAGTTTTCCTGCTCACTTTATTTCAATGTGTCAACAGTAAAATAAAAAGGTCTAGAATGTTCAAGATTCACATTTATTATTAAAAGATGCAATATAACAATAATGTATTGCTAGATGTTCAATACCTGAAAGAATCCACTGGTACTCTCAAGGTGATCACAAATAGATGGTAATAATATGACTGCTTTCTGTGCTATATCAACATTTGAGTGTCTGTCCAGATGGGAAAATCCAGTGTTCTTATCAGCTTTGGTCTAAATATAAACATAATTATTATCATTATAACAAGGCAAATAAAAATTTGACCAAATATATACTTATTTTGTTCTTCAGCACATAGTACTGTGACCCCTCGAGAAGTCGCACCTGAGTAAGTTGCGGGCAGTTGGATGGCTTCCCAAAATTCTATTGTGTTTTGCAGTTTTAAAGGAAACCACTAATAAATATTTTGTTGCATCATGTATTTAATTGGCCGTTAAAGGACTGGACGAGACAACTTAACACCTACCAGCTGTCAATGAGGGGTGATGGCAGCCTGAATTATGTTCTTCTCGGCCTTTCTTTTTTGATATAGCTCTATAAAACTCGCTACAATGAATTGATTCCATGCAGACATGGACGCTGTGATGTTGTCCAATAAAGAAGACGTACTATAAATAAACCCATGTGAGTATATGTGCTTTTTATCCATTTTCAATGCATAATGCATCAATGCATCTACACATATGAAAAATGGTGAATTTTTGGTTCTCAATTGTACAAAAAGGATGGGTGTGACTTCTATTAGGGATGCGGCTTCTAATACAAATTTTACGGTAGATTTAATCACCTTGGTTACTGCAAGACCATGAAACCTGGAGTATATAAGAAACCAAATCTGTAATTTCAATTTCTAAACTTTATTAAAACAGAGACAAATTTATTGTAGTGACGATAACGGTCACACACATTTTTTACCTTGAGAAAAGTTCTTCTTTTTGAAGCAGAAGCTATTAAAGCATGGTCTAGTTTTCTTGTCAAATCTTCTAGTAAAAACTCCAACTGAGGTGGCTGAATCTGTAAGACTGTAACTTCCTGTGGAACAAATATATCTATTATGTATGTATACACATTGTGGATTCATGCTGGTTGGCAAATCATATACACTCATAATCACAAACTTTTTTTTCCCCAGGTTTGTATGCACCACGATCAATAGAAACAAAATTTTCTTGTCAGCAAAATTAAATTCTGCCTAACTACAGGAATGATCAGTTGGTCATTTGTATGATGGTAATTATTTCCCTAATTTTAACCAGATTCAAGTTCACATAACATAGTGTCAACCATTTTGATTGTCAAAAGTTGACAAAGTGCAACTAACTAACACTTAAATCACATGTGACTTTGCTGATATCCCAAATCTAGGTCTCCTGTGAGATGACTTTCACCATCATTAAGTGTAATTGTGGACAATCTGAATATCTACATTTAAAACACTACAAAATAGTGATTATGTGTTGCCATGGAATCATGACATAACTCACCTTAGTGTACATCTGCGTATCTAACACAGCTTTTGTGACCAATCCACAGTTGAGTATTGTAAATACTTCTATGTCGAGTTCTCTGAAAAATGGTCTGTAGAGAGAGAGGTTTACCATCACCTTGTCACACTTTGATTCCTTCCCTGGGGAGTCATTATCCAGCTGAGTAGATGTACTATTCATCTGTGTCTCTGTACTTGATGTGTTTATAGTATTATCCTTATCACCCGCTTTCTTACTACAATATATTAAAAGAAAAACACACATAATCAACCAATGTATAATTACAATCCATGACATAATAATGTATCCATTGCAATGTGCATTCATGCAGACAAGGCTCGCTGAACGAATGTGTACAAGGCATTAACCACGGTTGACGAAGACAATAAAACAATGTAGCACCCTTGGCATACACGTACATGCCATATATAATATAAGAACTGTAACTTATCACCATTATAGCACATGTACAAGACAAGAGTTACTAAAGTCATTATGTACCCAAAAAGCATTCCTATTGTTTATATGTACGAGAAATTATCATGTAGCACCCTTTGTACATGAACATTAGTTATCCTCCAGCAAGCACATATAAGGAAGAAATGTGTTAACACCGTATTAGATTTTGTGGATAGAAAAATGAACTATAGAGGGCGTTAGGGAGGCAACTCGTATCTTTTCCATACAGATCTGTCCAACTGTAAACCTCTCCTGTTTTCAAGCAATGCGTTATTTTTTAATTGTATGGTTATATTGTTGGACTTTTCAGTAATTTGTTTTCCCCTCGAGTATCATGAGACATGATGATCCATAACCTCTACAAATGTTAAAAGAATGATGTAAATGTAGTAGAGTTCGACTCACCCTTTTGGTTTCCTTCCCTTCTTGACAGCCATTCCTGACGTACTAGCACCACCTGGTACAGGTACAACAGTCAAGGTATCACCATCAAAGTTTGCCATTGGTGGTTGGTAACCTGGCGTAACTGCAATATCAATAGGTCGTGCTTCACTATTTGACTATTTTCACACAACAAAGTTGTATAAATAATAATATTCAAATATCTTTCCCAACAACTTTTAAAATGTTGATAAGTGTTATAAGAAAGTGACACAGAACACATGTAAATAAAGAACCATTCTTGTATAACATACACATTGTGTAAATTTGATCGATTCTAAACACTAGCCTCACTCTCACTTCCATTCCAACTTTGGAAAATTGGTAATGTTCATAAATAGGAACAGAAATATTTGTTGCATGAACACAAGTCACTTTTTTACTACTTTTTCCAAAGTGGAGGTACCTCAACATAAATATGTGTGATGTTTAAACAAAGTAACATGCAGTCAGACCAAAACTGTTTACACCTTTTTCAAAATAGACTCCCATAAATTTGTTGATGTTTTCTATGTCCATTAACTAAGACAATAAAGAAAAATTCATAATAATACGTAAAATGTGGCACTAAAAGTTTGGTTGAGAATAAATGTGGGTTGAAGACCAATCGCTATGAATAATAATATATTGATCTGTTAAAATAAATTACCAGCAAGACATTTCTCTAATAAGGTCTGAGATGATGTAATGTTTTGTAACCTTGACAACACTTTGCCTTTCATCTCTGTATCAGTCTGACCAGCAAATGCATTGAGAATCTGAAAATAAATAGATTCAATGTGAAATCTTGAGTAATGTGTGAAAAGACACGATTTGAACGTCTGTCGCAAAAATCAAATTAAAGCTGCAAGCAGCATCACAGGGGCCCAAGTATACATGCCATAAATAATGTCAAATGATACACATGATACACAATTAGTTTGAATGATTAGTACCATGAGGTCGAAATGCAGTTGGTTCCATGTATTTATTTGAGATATAAAGGTTATTAATATATGGTCATCATCTGTTATTTTAATCAAATCTCTTGTTCAACATAGTCATGATAACACAGGATTCATCTTCCTAACTGCAACAGTGTTTGAGATACAACGATTATGCATATTAATGAGCTCACATGACCATATATGGTCATCTGTTATTTTAATCAAATCTCTTGTTCAACATAGTCATGATAACACAGGATTCATCTTCCTAACTGCAACAGTGTTTGAGATACAACGATTATGCATATTAATGAGCTCACATGACCATATATGGTCATCTGTTATTTTATTCAAATCTCTTGTTTAACATCATCATAATAACACAGGTTTCATCTTCCTACCTGCAACAGTGCTTGAGATATAACAGTTATGCATATTAATGAGTTCACATGACCATATATGGTCATATGTTATTTTAATCAAATCTAAGGTTCACTGTTGTCATGATAACACAGGAATCATCTTCCTACCTGCAACAGTGCTTGAGATATAACAGTTATGCATATTAATGAGTTCACATGACCATATATGGTAATCTGTTATTTTAATGAAATTGCTTGTTCACTGTTGTCATGATAACACAGGAATCATCTTCCTAACTGCAACAGTGCTTGAGATATAGCAGCTATGCATATTAATGAGGTTAGAAGCCCCCACCCCATGGGCGTGTAGCCACATGACCTAGCCATATGCCATTCAGGGGAAAGAATGTATCTAAAGAGTAGAATACACATACAAAATTTTATTCCAATCGGACTAATACAAAACATGTAGTTGCATAATTTCAATTTTCACAAAATGCAAGATGGCGGCCAAACCACATGACTTATCGAAAATATATTATTTTTTTCATATGCAGTTGAGGCCAGGCATGGTAAATATAAAAACATCTAGTAGATTCGTTGAATCACCTCTGAGAAATAAATGCCCAAACTTTTGATCAATTTTGTTTAAAATCCAAGATGGCGGCGAAACCATGTGACTGATCTGAAATTTTTTTTAGGTTTCTGAAAGGGTTGGAAAGGGACATGCCATGACGCAATATTTGAGATTAACGCTCAAGTGTGGCATGAGTAAAAAACTACTTCCTGTTGAGAACAAATCCAAAATGGCAGCCAAACCACGTGACCAATCATAATGAATTTCTCAAATCTAAATCTGCTCCATATGTAGAAGCTAAGTACTGAATATGAGAACATTTTACTTGGCGGTTCTGAAGAAGAAGATTTTAAAGTGTTTTTTGCCGTTTTTAGGAAAAACAAAATGGCGGGAAAAGTCACATGACCGCTAAAGTTTTTATTGCTGATATTTATTACACATGAGTTGTACTATATACCATAAAAAAATCTAGACGCCTAGACCCTCAGAAAGTGGTCAAACAGCCACTTCCGGTTTTATTTCAATCCAATATGGCTGCCAAACTAATTGGCCAATCAAAATTCTGAAAGCATGTTGCACCAGTTCACATTAGGGACTATCAGTATAGAGCATTATCAGACCATTCCGTTCAGCGGTTTTCTCAAACGGCTTGACGAAAAAAGTTACGGAAGAAAGAAGAAAGAAAGAAGAAAGAAAATTAAAGCCGCAAGCGGCGTCACCGGGGCCCAAGCTGACAAGATTCTGTTTCGTAATTAATGTGGTCACATGTTAGACAATCAGGTAGCTTGAATTATCAGTAACATGAGGTCAAAATGAAGTTGGTACCATGTATTTACTTGGTTTGGTTATCAAAATATGGTTTTCAGGATATATAATGAGCCATGTTCTTATGCACAATAATGAGATTACATAATCATATATTACATAATCATATATAGCCATTTCTAATGTCAGTTACATCTTTCATTCAATGTCTTCATAATGACACTAGTTACATGTCCTGCTCTGCGACAGTGTTTCAGATATGACTGCTATGCATATTAATGAGTTCACATGACCATATATGGTCATCTGTTATTTTAATCAAATCTCTTGTTCACTGTTGTCATAAGAACACAGGATTCATCTTCCTAACTGCAACAGTGTTTAAGATATAATGGTTATGCATATTAATGAGTTCACATGACCATATATGGTCATCTGTTAATCAAATCTCTTGTTCACTGTTGTCATAATAACACAGGATTCATCTTCCTAACTGCGACAGTGTTTTAGATATGACTGCTATGCATATTAATGAGTTCACATGACCATATATGGTTATCTATTATTTAATCAAATCTCTTGTTCACTGTTGTCATAATGACACAGGACACATCTTTCATTCAATGTCTTCATAATGACACTAGTTACATGTCCTACTCTGCGACAGTGTTTCAGATATGACTGCTATGCATATTAATGAGTTCACATGACCATATATGGTCATCTGTTATTTTAATCAAATCTCTTGTTCACTGTTGTCATAAGAACACAGGATTCATCTTCCTAACTGCAACAGTGTTTAAGATATAATGGTTATGCATATTAATGAGTTCACATGACCATATATGGTCATCTGTTATTTTAATCAAATCTCTTGTTCACTGTTGTCATAATAACACAGGATTCATCTTCCTAACTGCGACAGTGTTTTAGATATGACTGCTATGCATATTAATGAGTTCACATGACCATATATGGTTATCTGTTATTTTAATCAAATCTCTTGTTCACTGTTGTCATAATAACACAGGATTCCACTTCCTAACTGCAACAGTGTTTGAGATATGACAGTTATGCATATTAATGAGCTCACATGACCATATATGGTCATTTGTTATTTTAATCGAATCTCTTGTTCAAGGTTGTCATAATAACACAGGATTCATCATCCTAACTACAACAGTGCTTGAGTTATAACAGTTATGCATATTAATGAGGTTAGAAGCCCCCACCCCATGGGTGCCCAGCCACGTGGCCTAACATTGTGCTATTGGGGCAAAATGATGCATCTGATGACACAAATGCACATACAAAATTTGAAAGAAATCAGACTAATACAAAACATGTAGTTGCATAATTTCTATTTTCACATAATCCAAGATGGCGGCCAAACCACGTGACTGATCAAAATAATATTATTTTTCTCGTATGCAGCTAAGGCCAGGCATGGTAAATATAAAAACATATAGTAGATTGGTTGAATCGTCTCTGAGAAACAATTACCCAAACTTTTGGTCAATTTTGCTTAAAATCCAAAATGGCGGCCAAACCATGTGACTGATCTGAAATTTTGTTTAGGTTTCTGAAATAGTTTGATATACAGATGCCATGAAGCAAAATTGAAAATAATCCCTCAAGTGTTGCCAGAGTAAAAAACTACTTCCTGTTTAGAAGAAATCCAAAATGGTGGCCAAACCACGTGACCAATCGTAAACATTTTTTCAAACCTAAATCGGATTCATATATAGAAGCTAAATACAACACATGAGAGCATTCTACTTGGTGGTTCTGAAGAAGAAGATTTTTAAGTGTTTTTTGCCGTTTTTAGGAAAAACAAAATGGCGGGAAAAGTCACATGACCGCTAAAGTTTTTATTGCTGATATTTATTACACATGAGTTGTACTATATACCATAAAAAAAATCTAGACACCTAGACCCTCAGAAAGTGGTCAAACAGCCACTTCCGGTTTTATTTCAATCCAATATGGCTGCCAAACTAATTGGCCAATCAAAATTCTGAAAGCATGTTGCACCAGTTCATAGTAGAGCCTATCATTATAGAGCATTTTCAAACTATTTGGTTCAGCAGTTTTCTCAAACGGCTCGACGAAAAAAGTTACGGAAGAAAGAAAGAAAGAAAGAAAGAAAAAACTGAACGATAATAATAGGGGCCTCGCCCTTTGGGCTTGGGCCCCTAAAAACGAACAATAAGAATAGGGGCCACGCCCTACAGGCTTGGGCCCCTAATAATTTGATTGTTAACATAATTTCCTCTTTTTTATAGTTCAATGTCTAAATGAGATTTTCTGAAGGAAATATGGCAGACACTGATTTCATGAAATGATAACATACTTCTCTGAACCAATTTATTGTGTGAAACACAGCAGTGCACATCATTTCTTTTTCAGGTCTTGACAATGACCCCATTTTATCAATAAAGTCTTCTGGAAACATAAATACTGGACAACCAAGCAAGGCATCAATTCCCTCCAGGTCGCCGTTATTCTGTGTCTGTTCACAGATACGCAAAAGTCGGAAATGAGGAGCAAGACACATCGGTGACACAACTCTGAAAAAAACCCACATATTATTTAGCAATTATCAATATCAAATTTGACGAGAACAAGTATGCCATAAAGTTGAAGAGTACATTAAAATTTGTCTTAAATTTCCAAGGTATTTTCATTATTGTGTTTGCTCTATTAGTAGCAGATGCACTTAATACGAATGACAATTTTTTCAAATAATCCAGCATAAAATGAGAGCAATATTTCAAAAGCCACAAAAACTAATTATCCCTCATCCAATGCAGATCATTTGGGATTTCTAGATTTTAATATTACAGCTCTCCTAACTACTTGCATTACTGTAAACAAAATATTCATTTACAAAAGAAAAATTCACTACAGTACGCAAAATAGCGTGTGCTGAACTGTTTTTAACTGCTGTATTCATCTCCACAGACACCCTCACTAATACCTACCTCTTAGGTTCTTTGTATTCATTACTGAGATGCAATCCTTTAGATTTTTCCTCAACTCCTAGAAGAGACAGTAAATTGACAACAATTCCACCTTCACTGTCTTCATCCAAAGAATAACATAACTGCATTGGAATGGAACCCTCGCTAAAATGAAACATAGTCAGGTCATCAATAACAAGAATATCGGCCATATCCACAAACATGTGTTACTTTTTTATCAAGTAGAAATAAAACAGAGAAATAAACAGGTCAATAAAATCAACCAACTAAACACTTTTATCTAATTGTTTGTGTGCTGCAATAGGTAAATTATACATAAGATGTGCATATTATGCTAATTACCTAATTAATATGCACAGATTACAAGCAATGTGACAGAATTTTATCTAGTTGTTAATGCTGAATTAGGTAATTGTTGGATATGCATAATATGCAAATTACCTAATTAATATGCACAGAATACAACAAGCAATACAGCACACTTCTATCTACCTGTTTGTATTCTCTCCGGTATCATCCACTATGTAGTCATCTTGGAAATCTCCTAAGACTGATTCACTGATAAATGTCTGCAGAAAATAGAAATAAACACTTAAGTTGGAGATACAAGATTCTTGTAATCACTCACTGTGAATGGTACCGGTACACTGTATGACAGTGAAAGGCATATATTGTGGACTACGCAAACACGGATACTTTGTAATGTATAAGTCCTACCAGAATGAAATATATACCTTCCCAGAATGAAAATGTTTCTTAAAGCCGTTTTACGCAAATTTTTGGCCGAAAACAAAATTCAGTTAACCAAGAAAAAAGTAGTTTGATTTTGGCTGTTAAGAACATGACAACCAAATTTCATTGAACAAATTGTTCACAGAAATTACGTACACATCAAAGAAATCTGGCTGGTAGTTTTCAAAAAGAAGTTAAACATATCATTTTGTATCAAAAATGACAAATTAAAATATTTGCAAAAATAGAGAATTAATGATATCATCACAAATCGGATAGAGGTCCATCATAGGTACCCACATATAACATATCAAAGTAACCGAGGTGGTATTTTTTTCTAGAAGAAGTTGAAAAAGTAATTGACAGACGGATGGTAGACAGGCGATGGACAATCACATATATGAACATTGTCATTCACATTGACAGTGGAGCTAAAAAATTATAATCTGGTGTACATTTAAACACAAAGTTAAGACATGCCTTTATGTATATCCATATAGACTAAGTCTTACCTGTATTCTTGAATCTAAATCTCCGCCGCTGATAACCGCTGACAGTTCATCAAAGAATAACGCTGCAGCTTCTGGTGATTTACTGCTACTATTACGAACCAATTCCAGCAATGAAATTACCTGATTGTCAAGAATAGATAAGAATCTTCACAATGGGACCATTGTTTTAACTGTTGTATTTTTAATGGTGTCCTAATTTTAAAAACTAACTTATATTTAATTGTCGAGTAAGAACTACTGTATACTGTTTAATTTACACAGCTGAGAATTTTGGCAATTTGCCAAAATATAATGATATCTGCGAGGGGGAAAATCCTGCAAAAATCAACTGTGACAACTGTGTTTTTAGGATACTATTGAAATTTCCATTGTTTCACAATTTGTCTAAAATATAAGGGGCTATTTCATTCCCATGATGCATCTAAATTTTCTTGAACTAAACTTTTACAGATTCTATAATGATGATGATGTCACTATTGAAGTACTATATCATGAGATTAATAATTAATACTTTCGTAACTGTAGTAGCAATGAAATAATTTAGCACATGCTTTGTTCAGGTGATACATTTTTTGAGACTCACAACATATCAAAGTAATGAAGTTGGCATTGGAATTGTCTTTATCATCTGCGTCTTCATTTTATTTGCTTCACATACTAGGCAACGTTCTATAGTTATATCAGTTTTATTTTATAATGTGAAGACATGGGTAAAACTTTAAACTTTAGACAGGCTATTTTAGGCATGCAAAAATCCAATGGCAACGAGAGTTGACAAATCATTTGAAGTTTACCTGTTTGTAATTCTCATCTCCAATGGGTGCAACATTCAATGAAGCTGATTGGTCAACTGATTCCTCATCAGATTTGTCATTATAAGCCATGTTGTGGATGAGCATAATAGCACCAATCACACCGATACGTTTGTATTTAGCACTGGCGCTGGTTAACTGCTTACGAACCACAATATGAATGTCATCCTTGCAAAGTCAAACACAAGATAGAGATGATAATGCAGGCAACAATTCTATAAACATGCTTTTTTACTCTTAGTAAATATATTTTGCAAATTTGTACGCATTTTTCTATAATTTTTTAAATAGACATAATTTCCCACTGATGATGTTAATGGATTAACAATAATAAAATGTTTTTTCTTGAGAAATTTCTCCTTTTCATGATTACACCTTTTTTCACTAGCACAAAATA
Source organism: Saccoglossus kowalevskii (assembly GCF_978046115.1). Taxonomy (NCBI): domain Eukaryota; kingdom Metazoa; phylum Hemichordata; class Enteropneusta; family Harrimaniidae; genus Saccoglossus; species Saccoglossus kowalevskii. The sequence continues at coordinate 12,254,602 of NC_140643.1, read as the reverse complement.
TTATATCGTTGTGACTCCTGTTCTCAAGAGCAAAATGTTATGGTTATTCCTGAAGTTACGGTAATCTCTTGCAAATTTACATCAATTGGTTTGTTTCATTTTTTACCTGTATGTGACTTGTATCTTGGTTATTTCTGAAAGCTAAATTACTGAGAATAGAGAAGAGTTTTCTGATCTGTGAAATGGACAAGTTATCCAAATAATCAAGCACACTCTATAAAAGAGAAGAAAAAAAATAAATGTACCATTCGAAATTTTTATTTACCAATCAGTGACATAAAATATTTGTGTGAAATCATTGTCTGTTAACACAAAATTCAAACGATAACAAAAAAATATTTCATCCCACATTATAATAACTAAAATACAGATGTACCTCAAACTTTTAACCATATTTTGTTAAAGTAACAAGAAATGCCCATGAACAAAATGTAATACCCTTTCCTGGAAGCACATTTAAAAACATATCTTATTAATTCATGATGGTCTGATCTATTGTAATTTATTTACAATTTTTTCAATGATTAATAATGGTCATTGAGTGCCATTTATGAGAATATATAAGAAATAAAAGATGATTTTTAGTTGTTATGGATACCTTAATGAATACAGCAAACGGTGCCATAGCTGCCGGTGCGATATCTACCAAGTCAGAGAGTATATCTAATGATGAATCCACTTCGCCAGCATAGCCACTACCGATATGTGTCACCAATGCACCAACTATCTCCTAAAATCATAATTTATTTGTCGTCACATTGGATTGATTTAAATGTGTATCATGTGATATATACAATTGCATGTAAAATTATGTGTTGTCCATAAGGCCAGACGTTTTTTATTCCTTGTTTCTCAAGTTTTTATAAGGAAATTTTTTTGAGGAGGGCAGGAAAAAAAATAAAATTAATTCCTTTTTTCCATTAGATTTGTGTGATTCTCAAAAAATTGTAAGTGAGGCCATTGATTGGAGAGAAGAAATGAAATAAAATTTTATTCCATATATAACCTTGTTTCTCATTTGCGCGAGACTTCAGTACTTTGATCATGATACTCCCACGAAAATGCAACTTGGGTTTGTTATGCGGCGGGCAGAAAAAAAATTAAGATAAAAATAAGTTTTCTAAGCAATTTTTTGCACTTACAATTTGGCGGGCGCGGGATATTACGCTGAAGTCAAATTTTATTTTTATTTCATTTTCGGCTCCAGATCATTCGGCAGTTCGCGAAACAAGGGATAATAAAAGTCTGGCCTAACGTGAGTAAAATTGAGTACGGATGAATTAACTATACTTGCTAGTGTGTAGTAGTAGAAAAGTGTAGCTTTAAAAATGTTCCATGCACAATAACAAAACCAGGCTTTAGAAATGATGTCCATAACTGCATAACAAAGTTAAAGGGTGATCTACAGTAAGTACTCACCTGTTTACAGTAAAGATCTAAGCAAGTGAATGCGTGCTTGTAAAACGTACACCCAAAATGACATACTGGTGGTTCTGGTGATCGTAATAATACTTCGGACAAAGATAAGATGGATGCAAAGTATTCTCTCACAACCTGCAAACAATGCCAGTCATTTTGAACAATTTATAAACAAAAATACGTGTTTCCCACAGCAATAGCACATAACTATTCAATGGGGTTTTTTTTATAGTCAAATTCAGTCTAAAGAAAAGAATTATTTTCTTTAAAAACCAGTAAATTTAAAACCTAGTGAATGTCTCTCCTTCTGCAAATAATGATATTAGCCAAGATAAGGGACGACGTCAAAAGATCGATGTCCCATCCTACAAAAACAATTTTATTTTTATGAAGTCAAACAAATCTTGGAGTATTTGTAGTTTGTGTTTTTTCTATCCAATCATGGACAAAAATAACAGAAAATGAAAAAAACACATCCAAGACGAGAAAATGGTTTGGTCCGAGTGTAAAGTCTTTTTACACCCACCGGACAACCAACTGCTACGCAATACTACTGTCCGATTATCAATTTGTATTTAATGGGGAATATAGTCTGACGCCATGACCATTACTTATTAATTAAGTGTCAATGGGGTGGGGGGCTAAAGGAATTAAGTTTTTTATCCTACACTGAACTTTTGATGTTGTCCCTAATGTAGAGTAATTTACAGCTTGATTGAAATGGACACTGCTATTATCACATGTTACTGTCATATTTGTGTTTAGTTTGGTCTTATTACCACAACATCTTTTGACATCTTTTACACAACGCAAAATGTCAACCAAATCAATAATTTATGTCACCAGACTTGACAGACAAGCTGCGGTCTTCCATTGATGGCATGTTACTGAATATGCTTGCGACTGAAAGAAAGGGTCAATTTTACAACCCGCTGTATGCGAGCATGTTTAGATAAGATTTTCCCAAGTTGATATATACATACATACTTGACATATATTAGAAAGGCATGTACGGTTACCATAGGGATATAAAATGTATTTGTCCCATATTAATTTTGAGTGTATTAATGTCAAACATGTTTTCTATATTTTATGAAAAGTTTGTGAGCTTTCAAAGCTGCTATAATAAAATAACTGCACATCTCTGCTGACCGGAAGTTAAACCATGTTGGTTTAAAACCCCTTTGTGCACATGGTAACTAAGCAACCAGAAAAATTCAGAAACCAGAAGTATTGAATATAATTCTGACTGTGTTGTTCATTTGCAGTCTTACCTGTGAATGCATGTTGAAAGTAACACGTAATAATTCCTCAGTAAAATGACCTGATCGGATTTTATTACGAAACAAACTCTCAATTGTCTTTTTGCGATTTCCTGTAGTGTACAAAATCAATAATACAAATATATCGATCACCTGTAAATGAAATGAAAAAAACTTTTCAAATAGTAAAATAATAATAAATTTTCACTAAAAGTAAATCAGAAAAATTCAGAACAAGCCATGCATGGCACAGTCCCCGTTAGTTATCAAATTTAAGATGTATAATTTTTTGCATAGTAATATAATAGTTTGAACATAAACATGTCAGAGATATGGATCCAGAAACTGATGCTTGATTATGATGATTAAAATGATTGACATTCAGTCATTTTGTATCTAATGGTCGAACAAGTACTTGTCCATATTCAGAGATATTGCTGTAGAACAGCATTATTTAAATCAAAATGGCCAACATTGAGCCATTTTGAATATGATCGTCAAACTAATAAAACTGTACATCTATGACATGATGTATAATACATAATATAAAATTGAACATAATTAGTCAAAGCAAGTCAGAAATATGAACCACATTTATTAAAATAAAATGGCCGCCAGTCAGCCATTTTGAATTCGATCTGAAAAACAATATGATGTGGGACTCATGTCAAGTCCTAGTTGGAATTTGGGGAAATGTTATTCATGCCAAAAATAAAGTAATTTGCATCAAAAGCATAATTAGTAATTGAGAGTGAATATCGAAATATATGGTCAGAAATTAAACAGGATATGCTATACATGCATTTTATGTATCCAAACTTATGTTCTTGTCCAGGCTCATGGGCAGAGATATTATAATAGTAGTATATGGTCAAAAAGTAAGATTGCAGGCAGTCAACTATCTTTGAACGATTGTGAAACTAATTGTCATGGACATGTATAATTGGAAGAGAAAAAAAATGTCAGTAATACATTTTGAAAAAACAATAAGGCTGCCAGTTGGTTATTTTGGATTCAAACACAAAACGAATCATCATGGACATGTATCAACATATATAATGTTTGTATCAAATTTGAAAACAGACAAATCCTGAAACAAGAAGGATGCTAGTCGGCCATCTTTGATCTGATAGACATGTATCCTAACAAGTATAATGTATGTACCAAATTTAAACAAAAACTGACAAAGAATGCATTTTCAAAAAACAAAGTGGCTGCCAGTCGGTCATCTTAGATTGAATCAGTAAACCACCGCATATGCATATGTCCCAGATGAAGTACTAGGCACATGCAAAGAATGAACAGATTTGGTCCACAGGGTTCTGAAATACAACTCTGGATGGACGAAGGGATGGATGGAGCCCGAACTATAAGTCTCAGTTTAACTTCATTAGCATTTGAAAAACAAAGTGATGTGCATCAAGGTCCCATAATATCCAATGAATCAAATTGATATGCATATGTAAAATATTATGTCTGATGTATGGATGAAGTTAGAATATAATCAGTCTAGGCATGTCTATGATACATATAGGTTTGGATGCACGCATGCATGTACGGATGCACACATGGACAAACGCGTTAATCCATAAGTCCTTGTTTTTGGGCGGCATCTGAACAGAGACTAAAAATGAATGAGAGTGGTACTCCAAATAACCAACAACATACCTTGTGATCTGCAGCAGTTGTAACACCTTCAATGGCCTGTATGAACAAACAATAGAACAGTCAATGTGATATTATCAAGTATATCACGTATATCATATATAGTACTTTTATTATTTACTTTATTAATCTGAAAACCTAAAAAGAAATGTTAACTCTTTCTTTACGGTATTAATAAAGCATTATTCTATTCTATTCTATATAGAGTACACATATGCTCCATGATGTGATTGACCACAGAACCTTATGGTAATCACCCTGATATATTTATATACAAGAGATGTGATATATATCCTAGCCAAAAAATAATCAGTACTGTTTTTCACATCTCTGGTATTATTAACATGTTTTGTGGGCTCTCAAATCTTCTAAAAATTGAAATAAGATTGGACATCAGGCAATAGACTTTGTGGTCTCAGAATTTCTCTACAAATACATAAATTTCATGTAATACCATAGTAAGGGACTTTACCTTAATCCAACCTTCCGCAATGCATTTCTGAAACCTTATAGCAGATCTGACAGCATCCAATGTCAGCACTTCACTTCCTTTGATGCTCTCTGTACTGGATCTAACATTCAGATATAAATATACATACATATATCAGACATGTTTGAGATAGAAGTACAGATGCATGCAAATGCAAATCTATATTTAATCTCCAGTCAGGACACATCATAAAAAACATCAAAGTAAACTACATTACTGTCCTCATTATCTATTCAGATGCATTATGGGCCATCTTCAATGATCTCAACTGAGTCATAAGAAGTGAAATACTCCTTTCCTTGATCATTGGTCAGTTTAATCACAACAATCAAATAATCTATGTTCTGATGTATTTTTTTTTAAGTGGAGTGAAATGTGCAATAAATTCTAGGTGTTAGTGCAATGAAGCGGGTCAGCAAGGGGTATTTTCGTAAGCTGTAATCAATTGTTTTTATTTTCGCCATAATGTATTTTAAATAAATAAAAAACGTAAATTCGTAGACATAGGCAAGGTGTAAAATGTAATCAGCTATTTTATTCGTCCGTAATTTGTATATTAATATTTGTAAGCCTATAAAACATTTTGCAAATTAAATGTCGTAATTTCCAATTTAGATTCTTAAACTCAAATTATTAAAAATATTATAAAAACATAAAATGTAATTAGGAATTTGCTTTATCTGTAAAGTGTAAAAACCTATTTTTTACTGTAAATGGAACTTTTTATTTCTTGTAAAAATGTGAAATGCAGTGTTTTTTTCCTGTAACCTGTACCAGCTAACCCCCCCCCCCCAATGAAAAATAGAAGGCAAAACAGGATAGATTCTAGGCATTAGTGGAGTGGCATATAGTGAGTGAAACAAAAGATGAATTCTAGGCTAAGGTAGAATTGCACTGACCTGTGTCTACTTTTTCCATGTGGAGTGGTGTATGATGGTAAGCTGCCTTGGAAATCTAGATTACATCTCATCTCAGTAATCACCTAAGAATATAAAAAAAACACAGCATATGTACTGGACATATAGAAATGTAATTTCTCACTGTATAAACACAGCATATGTACAGGATGTATAGCAATGGATTTCTCACTGCATAAACACAGCATATGTACAGGATGTATAGCAATGGATTTCTCACTGCATAAACACAGCATATGTACAGGATGTATAGCAATGGATTTCTCACTGCATAAACACAGCATATCTACAGGATGTATAGCAATGGATTTCTCACTGCATAAACACAGCATATGTACAGGATGTATAGCAATGGATTTTTCACTGCAAAAACACAGCATATGTACAGGATGTATAGCAATGGATTTCTCACTGTATAAACACAGCATATCTACAGGATGTATAGCAATGGATTTCTCACTGCATAAACACAGCATATCTACAGGATGTATAGCAATGGATTTCTCACTGCATAAACACAGCATATGTACAGGATGTATAGCAATGGATTTCTCACTGTATAAACACAGCATATGTACAGGATGTATAGCAATGGATTTCTCACTGCATAAACACAGCATATGTACAGGATGTATAGCAATGGATTTCTCACTGCATAAACACAGCATATGTACAGGATGTATAGCAATGGATTTCTCACTGCATAAACACAGCATATCTACAGGATGTATAGCAATGGATTTCTCACTGCATAAACACAGCATATGTACAGGATGTATAGCAATGGATTTTTCACTGCATAAACACAGCATATGTACAGGATGTATAGCAATGGATTTCTCACTGTATAAACACAGCATATCTACAGGATGTATAGCAATGGATTTCTCACTGCATAAACACAGCATATCTACAGGATGTATAGCAATGGATTTCTCACTGCATAAACACAGCATATGTACAGGATGTATAGCAATGGATTTTTCACTGCATAAACACAGCATATGTACAGGATGTATAGCAATGGATTTCTCACTGTATAAACACAGCATATCTACAGGATGTATAGCAATGGATTTCTCACTGCATAAACACAGCATATGTACAGGATGTATAGCAATGGATTTCTCACTGCATAAACACAGCATATCTACAGGATGTATAGCAATGGATTTCTCACTGCATAAACACAGCATATGTACAGGATGTATAGCAATGGATTTCTCACTGCATAAACACAGCATATGTACAGGATGTATAGCAATGGATTTCTCACTGCATAAACACAGCATATGTACAGGATGTATAGCAATGGATTTCTCACTGCATAAACACAGCATATGTACAGGATGTATAGCAATGGATTTCTCACTGCATAAACACAGCATATGTACAGGATGTATAGCAATGGATTTCTCACTGCATAAACACAGCATATGTACAGGATGTATAGCAATGGATTTCTCACTGTATAAACACAGCATATCTACAGGATGTATAGCAATGGATTTCTCACTGCATAAACACAGCATATGTACAGGATGTATAGCAATGGATTTCTCACTGCATAAACACAGCATATCTACAGGATGTATAGCAATGGATTTCTCACTGCATAAACACAGCATATGTACAGGATGTATAGCAATGGATTTCTCACTGCATAAACACAGCATATGTACAGGATGTATAGCAATGGATTTCTCACTGCATAAACACAGCATATGTACAGGATGTATAGCAATGGATTTCTCACTGCATAAACACAGCATATGTACAGGATGTATAGCAATGGATTTCTCACTGCATAAACACAGCATATGTACAGGATGTATAGCAATGGATTTCTCACTGCATAAACACAGCATATGTACAAGATGTATAGGAATGGATTTCTCACTGCATAAACACAGCATATGTCCTGGATGTTTAGGAATGGATTTCTCACTGCATAAACACAGCATATGTACAGGATGTATAGCAATGGATTTCTCACTGCATAAACACAGCATATGTATAGGATGTATAGCAATGGATTTCTCACTGCATTAACACAGCATATGTACAGGATGTATAGCAATGGATTTCTCACTGCATAAACACAGCATATGTACAGGATGTATAGCAATGGATTTCTCACTGCATTAACACAGCATATGTACAGGATGTATAGCAATGGATTTCTCACTGCATTAACACAGCATATGTACAGGATGTATAGCAATGGATTTCTCACTGCATAAACACAGCATATGTACAGGATGTATAGCAATGGATTTCTCACTGCACAAACACAGCATATGTACAGGATGTATAGCAATGGATTTCTCACTGCATAAACACAGCATATGTACAAGATGTATAGCAATGAATTTCTCACTGCATAAACACAGCATATGTACAGGATGTATAGCAATGAATTTCTCACTGCATAAACACAGCATATGTACAGGATGTATAGCAATGGATTTCTCACTGCATTAACACAGCATATGTACAGGATGTATAGCAATGGATTTCTCACTGCATAAACACAGCATATGTACAGGATGTATAGCAATGAATTTCTCACTGCATAAACAGCATATGTACTGGACATATAGAAATGTATTTCTCACTACATAAGCACAGCATATGTACAGGAATGGATTTCTCACTGCATAAACACAGCATATGTACAGGATGTATAGCAATGAATTTCTCACTGCATAAACACAGCATATGTACAGGATGTATAGCAATGGATTTCTCACTGCATAAACACAGCATATGTACAGGATGTATAGCAATGGATTTCTCACTGCACAAACACAGCATATGTACAGGATGTATAGCAATGGATTTCTCACTGCATAAACACAGCATATGTACAGGATGTATAGCAATGGATTTCTCACTGCATAAACACAGCATATGTACAGGATGTATAGCAATGAATTTCTCACTGCATAAACACAGCATATGTACAGGATGTATAGCAATGGATTTCTCACTGCATAAACACAGCATATGTACAGGATGTATAGCAATGGATTTCTCACTGCACAAACACAGCATATGTACAGGATGTATAGCAATGGATTTCTCACTGCATAAACACAGCATATGTACAGAATGTATAGCAATGGATTTCTCACTGCATATGTACAGGATGTATAGCAATGGATTTCTCACTGCATAAACACAGCATATGTACAGGATGTATAGCAATGGATTTCTTACTGCATAAACAGCATATGTACAGGATGTATAGCAATGGATTTCTCACTGCATAAACACAGCATTTGTACAGGATGTATAGTAATGGATTTCTTACTGCATAAACACAGCATATGTACAAGATGTATAGCAATGGATTTCTTACTGCATAAACACAGCATATGTACAGGATGTATAGCAATGGATTTTTTACTGCATAAACACAGCATATGTACAGGATGTATAGCAATGGATTTCTCACTGCATAAACACAGCATATGTACAGAATGTATAGCAATGGATTTCTCACTGCATTAACACAGCATATGTACAGGATGTATAGCAATGGATTTCTCACTGCATAAACACAGCATATGTACAGGATGTATAGCAATGGATTTCTCACTGCATAAACACAGCATATGTACAGGATGTATAGCAATGAATTTCTCACTGCATAAACACAGCATATGTACAGGATGTATAGCAATGGATTTCTCACTTTTAGTTTTTAATCAAAAAGGTTTATCAATTTTTATCACATTTTATTTATTTTATTTTATATAGGGATGAGCAGACTATATAAAATCATTTTGAAAAGTTGCACTGTAAGATCATTTATATAGCTTAGGATTATTATTTGACATATAAATGCAGACGTATTGTTGAAATATTTAAGGATTTGATGCTATTGCAAACTATCATGGGTGAGTGGGAATTCAGAAAAAAAAGCATATCTTCAAGAATCTATTTGTGTCGGACCACCAATTGAAATTCAAACAAACAATCATATATGAAGTCGAAAGGATCACCAACGTTCAGTGAAAATTGCCAATTAGTTCATATTTTCCACAATTTATACGTATTTAACACTTCTAATACTAATCCTTAGATCCCAATCAAGTTGTATAAATAATGATGGAGCAATTTTAACGCACTACGTTTGTCGACATTACGTTTTATGACATAAGTACTTACCTCAAAGGCATCGCTTGGTGTGACAGTCTGTAAAATAAACTTGACGACAATGGGTAAATCATCTATATCAGCGGAGGACAGCATTTGTAATACAGATAGTCTCACCTATAGATATAGTACACAAGATTTCAATCTCATGAAATGCAGAAACTACATGTAAACCATCACAGGTCAAATATAAAAATATGTGAGTTGATTTGACTTAAAGTAATTGACAAATATGTAAAATAATCTGTAAAACAGACTGACAACTGTCAGTTTCTATAATCAAGGATTAATTAGATAAAGATGTGCAGCTTAAATAACCATGTAGATCTCACAAGATTCAAACTCTCGTGCTTCGTAAACATTTGAAATCAAACCCATTTCGTGCGTATGAATCAATCAAACATATTTCTAACACAATGCCGCATTGAAAAACGTAAAACTTGCATATATTTGCAAATTTTGGATCACTACAAAAAACAACTGAGTTGAACACTAATCAGTTCTTTCACAGACTCACTAATTTGCAGTTTCTGGAAATTTTCCTTTTGATTATCTGGCAACTCCAGTGACTTTAATTAAGCTCTTTATTGCATATCCCATCTTGCATATTCTAATCTTATAAATCCTTGTTTTATATATTGGCAAGTTACTCAGACCATGTTTACTTGATTCTATTTTCATAAATATAAGAATAAGATGAGTACTCTAGGTACATACACTGTAATTTACAATCAGACAACAATGATAACATTACCTCAGCTATGAGTTCATTTTGTAGATTCAAGTTAGCTAATGCATCTAGGATAGGAACAGTCAGCTGACTACTGTGTTGTAATAACTCCCTGTATGGAAAAAACATACAAACATACAAGTACGAGTTAAAGTGTTATTCAGCAAAATGTAATTTACTCATATGTGAAGAAGGTTGGAGGTAGGGTTTAATTCTTTTCTTAATGAGAAATACATTGTACATCTAGATACAAGCAGGCTTTTATCCAGCCACCTGTCTATTTGTCATTTTAGACAGGTATATTTCATTTGATAGTCAAAATTTCCACAAACATGTCCAGTTTCGACTGCAAAATTACCAGAATATTACAAAATAATTAACAACAAATTGATTGTAAGTCTGTGGTTACAGACTCGTACTGCTTTCATTTTGATACAGTTTTTATAAAGGCAGTTTCTATTTTTTGGCTATAACCCTGGATGAAAGTTTCCAATTTATCCTAGTTATATTTTAATTTTGCAATATTACCTTTCCAACAGTCTTTCCATTAAAGTTGCATTCATACTTTGCATCATGACACATATTGCGATCATTAGATATCAAAAGAATTCGCTATCTGCAAGCTTCAAATTAACTTGAATTTCAGAGTTGGGAGGGTACCCATTTTCAAAGTCAAAGTTGATAAAAGTTCCATTAGCATAATACAGGGAATACCAGAAGGCACCAAGGCTAACACATTGGACATCAATTGTCTCTGTGAAGTTCAAGACCTGAGGGAGTGTACCCTATGTGATAGCATATGTACTATTTATTTCCCTATATCAAAATATACATACTTGAGTTGTCTTGCTACATCACCATGTTCACTGTCTTCTACCACTTCAGGTAAACATGTTACGATTTCTCTCTGGATTTCAATTGATGTGATCTCAACAACCTCAAACATCTTATCAACAAGATCCTGCAATAATAGCGTAATATACAGTCAAACAGTGTTAGAAACCACTTTTATATGAAAACTACCTGCCTATAGTGACCACTTTTATATGAAAACCACCTGCCTATAGTGACCATCTTTAAATAAATACCACCTTCCTATAGTGACCACTTTTATATAAAACCACCTGCCTATAGTGACCACTTTAATATAAAACCACCTGCCTATAGTGACCACTTTTATGTAAATATCACCTGCCTATAGTGACCACTTTATATAAATACCACCTGCCTATAGTGACCACTTTTATGTAAATATCACCTGTGGTCACTATACACAGGTTTTACTGTATATCAATGACAGAGACATATATCAACATATCAGAATTAGAAATTTTTATGACATCTTAGCTTTACAATATCAAACAATGTAAACCTCTGTTACCAAGAAAATTCAATTCAACAAAAAGTCCACAACCTTAACTATTTTTGTTTATTCTGACAGTGGTGATTTATGACAATAATAAATCCCTGCAGCGTCATATTGCATTCAGAGAAACCTTTAGATGCACTAATGTCTTCAGCATTGCCTTACACATTATCTAACCATAGACTCTTTGCACCATCCAATATGAAGCTGTGGAGGATTCATTATTGGTCAAATAATAGTGTGATACACATTAATGATTACACAAGTAGTTCTGTTGTCAAAAGATAATGAACACCTGTCAGGCATTTTACACACAAGAATTGAGGTGATACTTGAGGTATTGAGGTGAAGCCTATCCATTTACTTTTGAATTCCATTTGTTTCACATACTAGTAGACATTTGAATGAGTATTCAAAATACAGTCAATTAGTTTATTCAGTTGTAATACATCTGTCGGAGCTTTGTGATTAGCTGTCATTTGCAGTATAAAGGTCAAGTTGGATATCGTGCTGTACACACAAAGTTAGGATGTCCAACCCTATAGAGGGAGAACTATAAAAGTGGTATAATACTAACCTTACTTTTGACAATCCTGTCCAACCATCTGAATTGATTCATTATAAGATGTGGTATATTAACTGTACCAGTGTGATCGAATACTTGACTGTAGAAACAGAATTTAGTTAAACTAGTAATTTCTCCAAGATAAAATCAACAACTTATACTGTAAACTGCTCAATTTTTACGATTTGATGGTTTTATGGCATTCGTAAAGTTGTCAAAACCGTTGATGACATTTCGCACTCATTCACTTACTTTCGAAATTCACAAACATTTTTCCCTTACGAAATTAAAATGGTTTACAATATTCATCACTTTATAGCATTTAATGTTTCTGTAAAAATACTTGTTAATTCTGGACTAAAGAAGATTAATTTGTGAAATCTAACATAAGCTGTCAATGGAAGATATTTGGTGTTCTATGGTATTAACATGCATTCACACATACATACATCATAACTGACAAAACTCAAAAAATGTGTAATACTTACTCTTCATCTGAGAATTCTGGGAGTTTTTCCAACAATATACTTGCAAGATTTGGCTGTAAAGAAACAATATAAAGGTTATTATACATCTCAACCAACACAGGGCACTGAGATACTTTAAATTTGTTAACAATATAAAGGTAATTATACATCTCAACCTACATAGGGCACTGAGATACTTTAAATTTGTTAACAATATAAAGGTAATTATACATCTCAACCAACATAGGGCACTGAGATACTTTAAATTTGTTAACAATATAAAGGTAATTATACATCTCAACCTATATAGGGCACTGAGATACTTTAAATTTGTTAACAATATAAAGGTAATTATACATCTCAACCAACATAGGACACTGAGATACTTTAAATTTGTTAACAATATAAAGGTAATTATACATCTCAACCAACACAGGGCACTGAGATACTTTAAATTTGTTAACAATGTAAAGGTAATTATACATCTCAACCAACACAGGGCACTGAGATACTTTAAATTTGTTAACAATATAAAGGTAATTATACATCTCAACCAACATAGGACACTGAGATACTTTAAATTTGTTAACAATATAAAGGTAATTATACATCTCAACCAACATAGGGCACTGAGATACTTTAAATTTGTTAACAATATAAAGGTAATTATACATCTCAACCAACATAGGACACTGAGATACTTTAAATTTGTTAACAATATAAAGGTAATTATACATCTCAACCAACATAGGGCACTGAGATACTTTAAATTTGTTAACAATATAAAGGTAATTATACATCTCAACCAACATAGGACACTGAGATACTTTAAATTTGTTAACAATATAAAGGTAATTATACATCTCAACCTACATAGGGCACTGAGATACTTTAAATTTGTTAACAATATAAAGGTAATTATACATCTCAACCAACACAGGGCACTGAGATACTTTAAATTTGTTAACAATATAAAATTAATTATACATCTCAACCAACATAGAGAAGATATTACGAAGCCCATCTTGTCTGGAAAAATAACCCTGCGTTGATAAAAATGATCTCAGAAAATGTTTAAAAAATAATGTTTCGCGTTGACCAAATATAATCATGCAAAGTATAAATTCAAAGTGTTTTAATACATTGGTGAGAGGTCGCATTTTATGTGAACAAGAACATGCACCAAGGAGGAAAAGCAAGCCAAAGTCGAAACGGGGTGCATCATGGACATGACATAACACGACATCATTTTGAGACGCAATTGAACTTCAAGTACTTCTTTGCGAAACTTGCTGCGTGGCGATGCTGACATCAAGTGTGTGTTGACCGAAGTTTGATCCCAAGTCACGCACTGAACTGGCATGTTACCTTAGCAACCTTTTTCTTTCGTGCTCCGCGCGTCAATCTAGTAAAATTGATATTATATCCGAAGGTACTGTAATTATGCAACTTGTATGCAACTCTGTACTGGCTTTGAATATATCAACGTCGTTTACTTAGTGCACTGCTTTTCTAATTACGCAAATTTGTTTACAATATTGTACCGGCTCTGAATATTTCAACTTCGTAATGTATTGCTTTCATGATAATTAGTTTTTTTTAACTATTGTTAGGGCACTGACCCGGGGTATTGGGTCTGTGAATATTTCAATATCACCGACTTGATAATGCGTTGCATTCGTAATAATTACGCAAACATAAACATACCATACGCCAAATTAAATTTTACTATAATATAATAAACTCTGGGCAGCGCACTTCGATCGCATCATTCACGTACATTTCGACTGAACTCTAATAACCACGCGTTTGAATTACGTGCGGCATTGGGCACTGACCTCCAGAGTTCACGCACTGATATTTAAATTCGAACCACCCAGCTTGATGCAAATCAATATAGTTACTTACAACTCTCACAAATACCATGGACGCGAAGAGTTAACTGGGGGGTTAAATGAAAGGGAACGTCTTTCTTGGACAAAAAACACGTCAGTACAAGATTATGTGTGCAAGGTTAGATTTATAGAACGTACATGACCGCTTAACTCTGTGTTTTTTACCGAATCCGGTATAATGAAAATATGACACGAGGTCAATCGCCCGACCAATCAAAAACGTCAATTTACGCACCATAAGGTGGTTCACTTCAATGACTTAATAGAATAATGGCGGAGATATGGTCGATGCAACCCTGTGGACCAGCAAAGAAAAAGCCCTGTACTAAGCTTTCGATCACGGAAATTCGTAATCGATGTGCTGACCGATGGATATTTATCGACTAAGTAATAATCTTGCCCAACATCTGTAGTGTTGTGGGGGAATGATTTTTTTCACGTCAAATCTTTACCGAACCTAAACTGCTTGCTAACTGAAAGGCTGTGATGATGGAGATCATCTGCGATTGCGGCTACACCAAGTACTGATAACATAAAAACTCAAAGAAAATGTATATTTTTAATGTCTTCATGCAATATATTCTGAGTTATCCACTTTAATCTGGCCCGCGAATTAATAGGATACAATTTTAAACATGTTTTTGAACGCCGCGAATTAAAAGGATACATTTAAAAATTAGCATTTGAAAATAAAATGGGTGCGCGAATTAATAGGGACCGCGAATTAATCAAGTTTTTACGGTAGACTTACCTGCAATAAATCAATTCCAAGTAACATTTTAACCAAACTATCCTGATTTGAACCTCGTGCACTATGGATTAAAATATATAGAATTGTTAATTTCTTGTGTATTTTTTACTTCATCTGGCCTCCACTTGGTAAAAATATTTGCACACATACCTGTCACATTCATTGGAAGTTACAGTCGGCAACAAACTGTGTTTTAATCTGAAGAAAAAATAACAATCACATGACCAGATGAGTAATTAATAATATTTCCCAGTATTTAATTTTTGTCTCAGCTCAAAGAAAATACTGCACTCAACAAACATGGCTAAATATTGTACAAAATTATTGTTGTTTTTTTCAAATTGGAACAAATTTTATCTGAAAATTGCATCATGATATATTGTGTATAATAAGGCTTCATTGAATTTTCACCAAATTATATTTTGTCAATGTTTTAATGAAACTTTTTAAAGCAATTACAACTTCCTTAACTTTTAACTTTTCACTAAACCCAGATAAATACATAAGGTCAACAAATTACTTTTCTGTACTACTAACATACCATGAAAAAAATCAAATTTTTATAAAATTGTTAGAAAATTAAAATGTATGATATTTTTAATTAATCAAATAATGCTTAAACATATATTCATGGTAATAGCTTCAAAGTGACTAATTTTTGCTCCACAAAACATTTCATTCTAAGTAGAATCAAAGAAAGCTTAGAAAGAACTCCCATGTGCTGAGAGTATTGGAGACACATTAAATATAATTCGAAATTACTTAGCTGAAAACTAATTATGCAAATCAGAAAATTAATATGACCAGATTTGAGTGTAAAACTAATGAGGTCTGCGCAATGTAACAGAAAATCTATGTCTCCAAGTTTAATTGAAATGTGATTAGAACCAAAAAATTATGAATTATTATGCTTATTAGGGAATTAATATGAACAGATTTTTACCCCAAACTAATTAGGTTTGTACATTGTCCTAGAGCATCTTTATACTAAGTTTCATTGAAATGGAATAATTAGTACCGTGAAAACTCCAAAATTTCGACCCCTCTAAAAATTCGATCGCCTATTTATTTACCGGGTTTCGGTGTTTTATTTACCTCCAAATTTTCGATTCCACTAAAAATTGCCGACTCATTCTTATTCGAAAATTGCGACCAGTTTTAGTTTTCCCACAAACGAAAAAAAAACGATGTGAGCGTTCAAACGGGACCTTCCTCGAAGGCATGAATCCGGGTTTCTGATTGACTGAGAGATTTTTATTTTATTGGTAACGAAAATATATTCTAAATAAACGAAGTTTGAAATAAAAACGAACACAAAAATCTCGGCATGCTGCGTTTCTGAATTGTTGATTATTACTGTACTCAGTAGTGATTATAATAATGTACACAAAATAAATTTGTTGAATGGTTATGAAATACAAATAAAAGTCAACTTAGTTTCATCGTAAGCGAATGATTCCGGTCTCGTATAAACGTTTGATGCTGTAGGATATCCGCCATGTTCTCTTAGGTCAAATAGGTCAAATCGCTAATTAACCAATCAAAAAGCTGGATGATGCCAACGTGTTCAAATTACCATAGCTTATTTAAATATGTTAATGTTATTGAACGCGATGCGGAAGAGATTGGTGTTGTAGTACGATGTTTTGGCTTGGATTTTGATGCGAAAACGGCATGATTTTTTTTAAATAAAAAAATTAGTTGTTTTTAAAAAATAAACTGGTCATCTGAAGAATAATTTAACATTGTTCACAGTGATAACAGCTCATTCTCGAAAGGAAGCTTACCCGCTCACGCTAGTCACGATAAAAATCATACACATGTACTCTTGAATAGACAAACGTCAATGACTACGGTAAAACTTAGACTCTTAGGTAATTAATATGCACAATTATTTACCCTAAAACTAATCAGGTCTCTGCATAGTCCTAAAGGATCTATGTACCAAGTTTCATTGAAATGCGATGATTAGTACTTGAGATACCCGTGGAAAAGCTGAAAATTAACTAATTATGCAAATTAGGTGATTAATATGCACAAATATTTATCGAAAACAATCAATCTCTGCATAGTCCTTGAGTATGTAAGTACCAAGTTTCATTGAAATGTAATGCTAACTACTTATATCAAATGCTGAAAATTAATTAATTATGCAAATTAGGTAATTAATATGTACTGATATTACCATAAAAACTATCAGGTCTGTGCAGTGTCGTATGACATCTATGTACCAAGTTTCATTGAAATGTGATGATTAGTACTTGAGATATCAGTGGAAAAACCGAAAATTGACTAATCATTATGCAAATTAGGTAATTAGTATCCACGGATTATTACCAAAAACTAATCAAAACCTAGCATTAGTTCAGAGCATCTATGTACCAAGTTTCATCAAAATCCAATGAGTGGTTGTTTAGATATCAGTGGAACAGTCATGGAACCACTAAAAAATAGCTAATTATCATGCAAATTAGGTAATTAATATGCACGGATTTTTACCAAAAATTAATCAAATCTGCGCATATGTTCAGAGCATCTATGTACCAAGTTTCATCAAAATCCAATGAGTGGTTCTTTAGATATCAGTGGAACAGTCATAGAACAGCTAAAAATTAGCTAATTATCATGCAAATTAGGTAATTAACGAGCATGGATTTTTACCAAAACCTAATCAAATCTGCGCATTGGCCCAGAGCATCTATGCACCAAGTTTCATCAAAAACCGATGTATGGTTCTTGAGATAGCAGTGGAACAGTCGGACACACATACACACACACACACATACACACATACACACATACACACACACATACAGACACACTAACTGCAAAGACTCCCATTTTGTGCTTCGCACATGGGAGTCAAAAACACTTAAAATTGTAATAAATATATTGCTTCTATTTCACAAGTTGATACCAACAATATTTTTCTCACTCAAGATGGGGTAAATTTTTCATATTTTTTGTAACTCACCAAATTAAATCTCTAATTTAGAACAAACAGACAAAATATGACATTACTTCTAGTTTATGATCGAAAAAATTGATCAAAAAATCGGAAACAAATTATTTATGGAATAGAGCAGACTATAAATAAAACAATTTTGTGGATGTTGTCTGAAGTTGACTTTGGCGCTCAAAAATTTGATACTATTGTCAACCATACTGAGAAACAGACACATATTATTGAATTAGCTTGTATACATGAAATGATTGACTGATTGAGATAACATGTAAATACTGGTAATAAAATTATTATTATTAAAATTATTATTATTATTATTATAATAATAGAATCATGTTTACCTAACTGGATCTTCAATATGATTCTGGAAAGCTGATATGAATTCTTCTAATACCTGAAATGTATATTGCAAATGACTATAATCAGTTTTTTTCCTGTGAGAGATAAATCTTTCATGAATGTCATGAGTCAGGGTAAGCACAAAGTTTTTGTAAAAGTAAATATATAAATTTTTATGTAAAAGAGTAAAAGTGGCTAATGTGAAATTATGTCGCAACAAATGCTGTCAAGACATTTTGTGAAAACTAGACGATTATGAATAAACTGTATATTTGTTACATCACATGGTCACATGCTTGCCGACGAACGCAACTCAAATTTGCAAAACTCTCACAAAACCTTGTTAACGACAGTTAATTGTTTTGTATTGTGCCCTAAATAGAACATTTATTTTTAATTTACATGTATCATTTAAGGATATGTTAACTTACTGAAATAATGCAGTAAAATACAATGTAGGTTGAAACATTTCAATAAGAATAACACACATTGATGGCTATACTAACAAATTTCAACCATCCAAAATTCAGTGCAAATATTTTAACATTTTGTAAAATTTTCAGAAATTTCATCACCATTTTGAAGCATACAGATAGTTTAAGATATTGCTTTTAGTTTTTGATCAAAAGACTTATCAATTTTTATCAGCATTTCATGTGAAGAAGGAGCAGACTACACAAAATAATTTTGTAGATGGTGCAAAAAGATGATAATGGCACTCAAACAGTTAAAGAGCAGGGGTCATCATGCCGAGTCTTGTTCGATATCAGACCCATAGTGTTGTTTACAACATGTGTAAATGACATTGTTTGTTTACACAAAATTTGGACCTATACCGCACGATGATCATCGTCCTTTAAATTGAACTTACCTGAGGGTAGTGAGAGTGCTGCTTAATAGTCTTGGTGAGATCTCGCTGAAATACAGCCTGGTCTACATCTGAAATGACATGAACCATGTCAATCATAAATACGTCTGTCGCTATTCTACTTACTTTTATTACTTGTTTGTTGTGGGAGACCACGTAACAGTAATCAAGTACCGGGGGTAGTCAGGAAATAAAAGGTGGATATGCGGGTCCACATAACAGTAATCAAGTAGTCAGGAAATAAAAGGTGGATATGCGGGTCCACGTAACAGTAATCAAGTAGTCAGGAAATAAAAGGTGGATATGCGGGTCCACGTAACAGTAATCAAGTAGTCAGGAAATAAAAGGTGGATATGCGGGTCCACATAACAGTAATCAAGTAGTCAGGAAATAAAAGGTGGATATGCGGGTCCACGTAACAGTAATCAAGTAGTCAGGAAATAAAAGGTGGATATGCGGGTCCACGTAACAGTAATCAAGTAGTCAGGAAATAAAAGGTGGATATGCGGGTCCACGTAACAGTAATCAAGTAGTCAGGAAATAAAAGGTGGATATGCGGGTCCACGTAACAGTAATCAAGTAGTCAGGAAATAAAAGGTGGATATGCGGGTCCACGTAACAGTAATCAAGTAGTCAGGAAATAAAAGGTGGATATGCGGGTCCATGTAACAGTAATCAAGTAGTCAGGAAATAAAAGGTGGATATGCGGGTCCACGTAACAGTAATCAAGTAGTCAGGAAATAAAAGGTGGATATGCGGGTCCACGTAACAGTAATCAAGTAGTCAGGAAATAAAAGGTGGATATGCGGGTCCACGTAACAGTAATCAAGTAGTCAGGAAATAAAAGGTGGATATGCGGGTCCACGTAACAGTAATCAAGTAGTCAGGAAATAAAAGGTGGATATGCGGGTCCACGTAACAGTAATCAAGTAGTCAGGAAATAAAAGGTGGATATGCGGGTCCACGTAACAGTAATCAAGTAGTCAGGAAATAAAAGGTGGATATGCGGGTCCACGTAACAGTAATCAAGTAGTCAGGAAATAAAAGGTGGATATGCGGGTCCACGTAACAGTAATCAAGTAGTCAGGAAATAAAAGGTGGATATGCGGGTCCACGTAACAGTAATCAAGTAGTCAGGAAATAAAAGGTGGATATGCGGGTCCACGTAACAGTAATCAAGTAGTCAGGAAATAAAAGGTGGATATGCGGGTCCACGTAACAGTAATCAAGTAGTCAGGAAATAAAAGGTGGATATGCGGGTCCATGTAACAGTAATCAAGTAGTCAGGAAATAAAAGGTGGATATGCGGGTCCACGTAACAGTAATCAAGTAGTCAGGAAATAAAAGGTGGATATGCGGGTCCACGTAACAGTAATCAAGTAGTCAGGAAATAAAAGGTGGATATGCGGGTCCACGTAACAGTAATCAAGTAGTCAGGAAATAAAAGGTGGATATGCGGGTTCACGTAACAGTAATCAAGTAGTCAGGAAATAAAAGGTGGATATGCGGGTCCACGTAACAGTATAATCAAGTAGTCAGGAAATAAAAGGTGGATATGCGGGTCCACGTAACAGTAATCAAGTAGTCAGGAAATAAAAGGTGGATATGCGGGTCCACATAACAGTAATCAAGTAGTCAGGAAATAAAAGGTGGATATGCGGGTCCACGTAACAGTAATCAAGTAGTCAGGAAATAAAAGGTGGATATGCGGGTCCACGTAACAGTAATCAAGTAGTCAGGAAATAAAAGGTGGATATGCGGGTCCACGTAACAGTAATCAAGTAGTCAGGAAATAAAAGGTGGATATGCGGGTCCACGTAACAGTAATCAAGTAGTCAGGAAATAAAAGGTGGATATGCGGGTTCACGTAACAGTAATCAAGTAGTCAGGAAATAAAAGGTGGATATGCGGGTCCACGTAACAGTATAATCAAGTAGTCAGGAAATAAAAGGTGGATATGCGGGTCCACGTAACAGTAATCAAGTAGTCAGGAAATAAAAGGTGGATATGCGGGTCCACATAACAGTAATCAAGTAGTCAGGAAATAAAAGGTGGATATGCGGGTCCACGTAACAGTAATCAAGTAGTCAGGAAATAAAAGGTGGATATGCGGGTCCACGTAACAGTAATCAAGTAGTCAGGAAATAAAAGGTGGATATGCGGGTCCACGTAACAGTAATCAAGTAGTCAGGAAATAAAAGGTGGATATGCGGGTCCACGTAACAGTAATCAAGTAGTCAGGAAATAAAAGGTGGATATGCGGGTCCACGTAACAGTAATCAAGTAGTCAGGAAATAAAAGGTGGATATGCGGGTCCACGTAACAGTAATCAAGTAGTCAGGAAATAAAAGGTGGATATGCGGGTCCACGTAACAGTAATCAAGTAGTCAGGAAATAAAAGGTGGATATGCGGGTCCACGTAACAGTAATCAAGTAGTCAGGAAATAAAAGGTGGATATGCGGGTCCACGTAACAGTAATCAAGTAGTCAGGAAATAAAAGGTGGATATGCGGGTCCACGTAACAGTAATCAAGTAGTCAGGAAATAAAAGGTGGATATGCGGGTCCACGTAACAGTAATCAAGTAGTCAGGAAATAAAAGGTGGATGTGCGGGTCCACGTAACAGTAATCAAGTAGTCAGGAAATAAAAGGTGGATATGCGGGTCCATGTAACAGTAATCAAGTAGTCAGGAAATAAAAGGTGGATATGCGGGTCCACGTAACAGTAATCAAGTAGTCAGGAAATAAAAGGTGGATATGCGGGTCCACGTAACAGTAATCAAGTAGTCAGGAAATAAAAGGTGGATATGCGGGTCCACGTAACAGTAATCAAGTAGTCAGGAAATAAAAGGTGGATATGCGGGTCCACGTAACAGTAATCAAGTAGTCAGGAAATAAAAGGTGGATATGCGGGTCCACGTAACAGTAATCAAGTAGTCAGGAAATAAAAGGTGGATATGCGGGTCCACGTAATAGTAATCAAGTAGTCAGGAAATAAAAGGTGGATATGCGGGTCCACGTAACAGTAATCAAGTAGTCAGGAAATAAAAGGTGGATATGCGGGTCCACGTAACAGTAATCAAGTAGTCAGGAAATAAAAGGTGGATATGCGGGTCCACGTAACAGTAATCAAGTAGTCAGGAAATAAAAGGTGGATATGCGGGTCCACGTAACAGTAATCAAGTAGTCAGGAAATAAAAGGTGGATATGCGGGTCCATGTAACAGTAATCAAGTAGTCAGGAAATAAAAGGTGGATATGCGGGTCCACGTAACAGTAATCAAGTAGTCAGGAAATAAAAGGTGGATATGCGGGTCCACGTAACAGTAATCAAGTAGTCAGGAAATAAAAGGTGGATATGCAGGTCCACGTAACAGAAAAAAAGACATCAGAAAAGTGTAGGGTTATCAAGTTATCCAAATAGAATTTTAGAGTCAATGAAACCAAAATCATGTTATCCAAATAGAATTTTAGGGTCAATGAAACCAAAATCAAGTTATCCAAATAGAATTTTAGGGTCAATGAAACAGAAATCAAGTTATCCAAATAGAATTTTAGGGTCAATGAAACAGAAATCAAGTTATCCAAATAGAATTTTAGGGTCAATGAAACAGAAATCAAGTTATCCAAATAGAATTTTAGAGTCAATGAAACAGAAATCAAGTTAACCAAATAGAATTTTAGGGTCAATGAAACAGAAATCAAGTTATTCAAATAGAATTTTAGGGTCAATGAAACAGAAATCAAGTTATCCAAATAGAATTTTAGGGTCAATGAAACAGAAATCAAGTTATCCAAATAGAATTTTAGAGTCAATGAAACAGAAATCAAGTTATCCAAATAGAATTTTAGGGTCAATGAAACCAAAATCAAGTTATCCAAATAGAATTTTAGGGTCAATGAAACAGAAATCAAGTTATCCAAATAGAATTTTCGGGTCAATGAAACAGAAATCAAGTTATCCAAATAGAATTTTCGGGTCAATGAAACAGAAATCAAGTTATCCAAATAGAATTTTAGGGTCAATGAAACAGAAATCAAGTTATCCAAATAGAATTTTCGGGTCAATGAAACAGAAATCAAGTTATCCAAATAGAATTTTAGGGTCAATGAAACAGAAATCAAGTTATCCAAATAGAATTTTAGGGTCAATGAAACAGAAATCGAGTTATCCAAACAGAATTTTAGGGTCAATGAAACAGAAATCAAGTTATCCAAATAGAATTTTAGGGTCAATGAAACCAAAATCAAGTTATCCAAATAGAATTTTAGGGTCAATGAAACAGAAATCAAGTTAACCAAATAGAATTTTAGGGTCAATGAAACAGAAATCAAGTTATCCAAATAGAATTTTAGGGTCAATGAAACCAAAATCAAGTTATCCAAATAGAATTTTAGGGTCAATGAAACAGAAATCAAGTTATCCAAATAGAATTTTAGGGTCAATGAAACAGAAATCAAGTTATCCAAATAGAATTTTAGGGTCAATGAAACAGAAATCAAGTTATCCAAATAGAATTTTAGGGTCAATGAAACAGAAATCAAGTTATCCAAATAGAATTTTAGGGTCAATGAAACAGAAATCAAGTTATCCAAATAGAATTTTAGGGTCAATGAAACAGAAATCAAGTTATCCAAATAGAATTTTAGGGTCAATGAAACAGAAATCAAGTTATCCAAATAGAATTTTAGGGTCAATGAAACAGAAATCAAGTTATCCAAATAGAATTTTAGGGTCAATGAAACAGAAATCAAGTTATCCAAATAGAATTTTAGGGTCAATGAAACAGAAATCAAGTTATCCAAATAGAATTTTAGGGTCAATGAAACAGAAATCAAGTTATCCAAATAGAATTTTAGGGTCAATGAAATAGAAATCAAGTTATCCAAATAGAATTTTAGGGTCAATGAAACAGAAATCAAGTTATCCAAATAGAATTTTAGGGTCAATGAAACAGAAATCAAGTTATCCAAATAGAATTTTAGGGTCAATGAAGCAGAAATCAAGTTATCCAAATAGAATTTTAGGGTCAATGAAACAGAAATCACGTCATCAGAGTTGAGGGTCCATTAAAAAAATCTATTCATGACATGAAACTCAGGAAGTTATAGGGATCCATGAAAACAGTAACCAAGGCTTACATACTTATTTCATTAAATCTGTCATCAGCCATAAGTACAAATCCACACTGCTTTATGAGTTGACCAAAAACAGAAGTGTCTTCTATGAATTTATCATCTGATTTCCCATGGCGCTGCTTTCCAATCTTACTCTTTTTCACTGAAAAAAAAAATTGACATATAATTACAATCTTGCCATAGAGGTTTATTTGTGCATTGTAAACTTGGCTAAACTGGACTTATATGACAATGTAACATTCAATCATAACTTGAATATTCATTGTTGATTCTCATGATGTGCAATTGAATGAAAATAACCATCAGTTTAGTACAGAAGAAGACGTCATATGCAAATTAATACAAATAACAAACTTAACAATTTGCTCTATTTGAAGTGCACACAAGATTATGTGAATGACAAGTTTAAAAAGTTGGCATCAGGGGTTGAAAAAAGTTGCCTGCCAATTGGAGAGACTAGAGAATAAAAGTGCCTGTCCCAAACAATGAGGTACCTGTCCCTGATTTGAGACTTTTTTAATAATTAATTGTATTTTACCTTAAATTGATCTATTTTCAATGTTGCAGGCCACCACATGAGGAAATCTTATGCGATAAATGGTAGAATATTTGTAGACCATGCTTGTGTTTTCAGTTTTATTAAATAGTATTTAAATACGGTTTATATTGAGCCATGGTACTATGATAGTGCATAGCAAGGTATCGTCCACATGGTCACACAATCGTACACTAGGTTCTTTGAAAAAAACTTAAGAATTTTAGGACATTGATATCAGCAGAGTTCACCCGTGTTCCGAGTTCACCTGTGTTCCGAGTTCACCTGTGTGTTCCGAGTTCACCTGTGTGTTCAGAGTTCACCTGTGTGTTCAGAGTTCACCTGTGTGTTCAGAGTTTACCTGTGTGTTCAGAGTTTACCTGTGTGTTCAGAGTTCACCTGTGTGTTCAGAGTTCACCTGTGTTCCAAGTTCACCTGTGTTCCAAGTTCACCTGTGTGTTCCGAGTTTACCTGTGTGTTCCGAGTTTACATGTGTTCAGAGTTTACCTTGTGTTCAGAGTTTACCTGTGTTCAGAGTTTACCTGTGTGTTCAGAGTTTACCTGTGTTCAAAGTTTACCTGTGTTCAGAGTTTACATGTGTTCAGAGTTTACCTTGTGTTCAGAGTTTACCTTGTGTTCAGAGTTTACCTGTGTTCAAAGTTTACATGTGTTCAAAGTTTACCTGTGTTCAGAGTTTACATGTGTTCAGAGTTTACCTTGTGTTCAGAGTTTACCTGTGTTCCAAGTTCACCTGTGTTCAGAGTTTACCTGTGTTCAGAGTTTACATGTGTTCAGAGTTTACCTTGTGTTCAGAGTTTACCTGTGTTCCAAGTTCACCTGTGTGTTCCGAGTTTACCTGTGTGTTCCGAGCTTACCTGTGTGTTCAGAGTTTACCTTGTGTTCAAAGTTTACCTGTGTTCAGAGTTTACATGTGTTCAGAGTTTACCTTGTGTTCAGAGTTTACCTGTGTTCCAAGTTCACCTGTGTTCCAAGTTCACCTGTGTGTTCCGAGTTTACCTGTGTGTTCCGAGCTTACCTGTGTGTTCTGAGTTTACCTGTGTTCAGAGTTTACCTGTGTTCCAAGTTTACCTGTGTTCCAAGTTCACCTGTGTGTTTAGAGTTTACCTGTGTGTTCAGAGTTTACCTGTGTTCCAAGTTCACCTGTGTGTTCCGAGTTTACCTGTGTGTTCCGAGTTTACCTGTGTGTTCCGAGTTTACATGTGTTCAGAGTTTACCTGTGTTCAGAGTTTACCGGTGTGTTCAGAGTTTACCTGTGTTCAAAGTTTACCTGTGTTCAGAGTTTACATGTGTTCAGAGTTTACCTTGTGTTCAGAGTTTACCTGTGTTCAGAGTTTACCTGTGTTCAGAGTTTACATGTGTTCAGAGTTTACCTTGTGTTCAGAGTTTACCTGTGTTCCAAGTTCACCTGTGTTCCAAGTTCACCTGTGTTCAAAGTTTACCTGTGTTCAGAGTTTACCTTGTGTTCAGAGTTTACCTGTGTTCCAAGTTTACCTGTGTTCAGAGTTTACCTTGTGTTCAGAGTTTACCTGTGTTCCAAGTTCACCTGTGTGTTCCGAGTTTACCTGTGTGTTCCGAGCTTACCTGTGTGTTCAGAGTTTACCTGTGTTCAAAGTTTACTTGTGTTCAGAGTTTACATGTGTTCAGAGTTTACCTTGTGTTCAGAGTTTACCTGTGTTCCAAGTTCACCTGTGTTCCAAGTTCACCTGTGTGTTCCGAGTTTACCTGTGTGTTCCGAGCTTACCTGTGTGTTCTGAGTTTACCTGTGTTCAGAGTTTACCTGTGTTCCAAGTTTACCTGTGTTCCAAGTTTACCTGTGTTCCAAGTTCACCTGTGTGTTTAGAGTTTACCTGTGTGTTCAGAGTTCACCAGTGTGTTCAGAGTTTACCTGTGTGTTCCGAGCTTACCTGTGTGTTCTGAGTTTACCTGTGTTCAGAGTTTACCTTGTGTTCAGAGTTTACCTGTGTTCAAAGTTTAGCTGTGTTCTGAGTTCACCTGTGTTCAGAGTTTAGCTGTGTTCAGAGTTTACCTGTGTGAGTTTACCTGTGTGTTCAGCGTTTACCTGTGTTCAGACTTTACCTGTGTGTTCAGAGTTTAACTGTGTTCATATTTCACCTGTGTGTTCAGAGTTTACCTGTGTGTTCAGAGTTCGTCTGTGTGTTCAGAGTTTACCTGTGTGTTCAGAGTTCACCAGTGTGTTCAGAGTTTACCTGTGTGTTCCGAGCTTACCTGTGTGTTCAGAGTTTACCTTGTGTTCAGAGTTTACCTTGTGTTCAGAGTTTACCTGTGTTCAGAGTTTAACTGTGTTCAGAGTTTACCTGTGTTCAGAGTTTACCTGTGTTCAGAGTTTACCTGTGTTCAGAGTTTACCCGTATGTTTAGAGTTTACCTGTGTGAGTTTACCTGTGTGTTCAGAGTTTACCTGTGTGTTCAGAGTTTACCTGTGTGTTCAGAGTTTAACTGTGTTCAGAGTTCACCTGTGTGTTCAGAGTTCACCTGTGTGTTCAGAGTTCACCTGTGTGTTCAGAGTTTACCTGTGTGTTCAGAGTTTAACTGTGTGTTCATAGTTCACCTGTGTTCATAGTTCACCTGTGTGTTCGGAGTTCACCTGTGTGTTCAGAGTTCACCTGTGTGTTCTGAGTTCACCCTTGTGTTCAGAGTTTACCCGTGTGTTCAGAGTTTATATGTGTGTTCAGAGTTCACCGGTGTGTTCAGAGTTTACTCGTGTGTCCAGAGTTTACCTGTGTGTTCAGAGTTCACCTGTGTGTTCAGAGTTCACCTGTGTGTTCAGAGTTCACCCTTGTGTTCAGAGTTTACATGTGTGTTCTAATGATCTGATGTATTTCAAAGTGGCATTGGTTTAACATTCACAAATGTTGTATGAATATTCAACTGATCTCCAATAAATCAGTAATTTCAAGGTCATATCATTACTTGACTTATGACATTGAACGTGCGAGTATTGCCAAAATATGATTTACATCTCATATCAGTAACCGCTGCCAACATGTACAATTGAATGACATGAATTTTGAAGAGCTACTCAACAAACATTGTTGCTGCGAAATCTCAACCAATAGCATCCTCAGTTGTGGTCGCTTAAGTTTGAAAAATAAGACCATGTTGAATTTTTCATTTTTTGTAATGTCCGAAAAATGACGCCAAAATATTTAAATAACAAATATTAAATAAAATCTGCCGAAAAATTGTCGATTTCTTGGTCCCATTTTATTTTTTTTAAAAACCCAAACTCCAAAATCTGGTACTAGTACTAGTATGTACAAATTTTGGGTGTATTGTTTTCTGGTGACAATATCAATCAAAACAATGAACTATTTAATTATATAACACAAGTGACTACGGGAGAAAAAAAATCACTTTTCTAGAAGCCATGGATCGATAAGTTATTTGCAAGATCTCCTCCCCGGCAGGTTCTATATGGCCATGCCTTTTCTTGTTAAGTCTAAGTTAAGTCTGACACCAGCTCATTTATCTAGGCTTATGAAGAACTTGAGGGTAAACCTGTTAATGATTTAAAATTTGTAAAAGCAGCATTGTATTTTAATAACAGTAGAAATAGAAGAAAACCATGTAAATAATGCAGATTGCTGACATGTAAAGGGTGGAATGAACATGTAAATAAAGTACAATATAAATGTGATTAATGCCTGTTTATGTTTATTGTGTAATAGTTCGTGCAAAAAACTATTTTAGAAAAATAAAGTACAGTAGCGACAGGGACCCCACATATTTTTAAGGGATCCACACATTTTATAAGGGGTGGGTCCCAGGGACTCCACATTATCGAACACTAATGAAATCCCTGATTACATTGAGTGAAATGATTATTGATGCTAACAATACAAGCTCCTACACTTATGGTGACTTAATCTAAGACTCATTGACAGTTTTTGACCATGAAACATTTGCAAAATCCAGGATTGACCTGAACCCTAAAACAGCTTTTCAGCCTCTCTGGCCATAGTTACATGATACAATAATCATGCAGCTTTGAACTACTTCATTTGACCAATAATTAAAGACTCTGTATTCTTATACACTTGTTCACAGGGACAGGCAACTTCTTCACTTACCTGTCCCAGTCCCTGAGTCCCTGCACATAAATAGTTCAGTAAAACATTGGAGTGTGATTCAACTCTTTGTACATTCATTCATAAGCTGAAATTCAGATTTGATATTGTCATATAGTATTTCATGAAAATCCTTCTAAATCTTTCCATAAAAATGCACTACTATTAGAGATATGCTTCTAATATTAAGCAAATACAATACTTTCCTGTATTTTTATGAGTGCTCCACCCAACTACAACCACAAAGAAAAAGAGAAAAACGGTTAAAAAAATTAAAAAAAATAGATGATCTAACCAGTTGTTGTGGCGTCCTGTTCTGTATCAGTTGATGCCCGTCTTCTCTTGCTTCTTGATTTAACCATTATCAGATGTCTACAATACAATATTATGAGGTTATTACGAGGATACCTCAAAGTATGCACAAAGACAGTACAGCTGAGTATCGACCGACACATAATGGAGGTCGATGCAAAGATGTACTGTCTGAGTACATATCTTTTCCTACCTTCCAAGGATACATCATGGGAATGCCGAAATCTAAAATGTTTAGAACTGAATCAGGGAACTTCTTTGTGTGGAGTTCGGTCAAACTCCGGTGGCAGCCATGTTTGTTTTTATTATTAGAGGACGCTTACGCGCATAATCATTCCATAGTTGGAATTTGCATTTCCTAATGTTGGAGGATGAAAATACCCCGTAAAATATCGCAAAATTACGACAAGCTGTAACTTATGTCATTACAGTGACAGATGTATAATAATATACGTTATTAGTGTAGTGAAAAATAGAAAAAAAATAGTATCACAGTGTTTCAATGTGATATACTTCAATCATGGAACTATAAACCCCAGGAAGAACAACCACTTCGTTTCCTTTGAACTATGATAGTTGCCGCGATGTCGAATGTTTATTTTGACTGTTTATTTTGTCGCATTAAAAAATAAGCCGATTTACGCAAATGAACGTTTATCTCCGACTGTCGGTCATTTTCGGAGTCAATCGGACGACTCCGGGAGATCACGTGACCGAGTTGTTCCGGTTATAGCATAAAAAAACAATGGCGCCAAGACAAAAACACTGATAAATGATCGACATTCAACGGAAAAAAAAAACACATTGCCACTTCTGGCGATCGAAGGGAAACACGGAATTAGTCGGGATATCTCAACAACAAACAGCTCACCAAAGCCCATGTTTCGCAAACTTTCGCAACCTTATTTTTTCGAGGGTTGAAAAAAACAAGAAGTAATCTAAAAACGACATTAAAAATTATGAAAACTCGCTAAAACTCCGACCCGTTGCATGATTTCCGGTACACTGAAGGTCACCCTGCAGACCGACTTGTTTGCGCATGCGTAGTGAACGAAATATTTTACTGCGCAGATATGAAATTTTTTTTTCAAGTTTTCCGTTTCCAGCAAAGCGGTTGAAACGGGCGTATCGGCGGCAACTAACATGGAGTATGACTAATGTCGTGGAAACAAAAGCGAAAGCACTGTAAGATAAACTAAGACAAAGGTTTTTTTAATCCTCTTAGTTTCGTTGTTCTTCCTGGGGTTTATAGTTCCATGCTTCAATGCACTAATTATACACTGGATGTTAATTTCAAAAATTTTATAAAATCCGGTAAATTAGATTTATGTGACATTACAACAGAAATCATCGTCATCATTTGTGTGTTTAAAATGTTGTAAATATGTTCAAAATATCAAAACATAAAATCCTGTGAACATTACCCTTTTACATATAACATTTACCTCCATGTCCCCTTTTACCTCCATGCATATACTAATGATATAATGATAAAATGGCCGCCATCCTAGCAGCAGTGTGTTTACATCATCTCTGCTAAGAGTTACATAAGAGTTGGTCAGAAGGAAAACACATTCGATATACAGCCTTGACTGTCTTCATGAATACAACCTGCATGTAATAACAGCAAAATGGATACTCAATCAGCTGAGGAAACGCCAAAAAGAATACCAAAACCTTTACGCCTTCCAAACTACAAGTATGATGATGACTTTGATACAATGGATACAGTGAGTGGCAATAGTCTATCTGCAGAAACAGCTGAAAATGTGAGTACAATCAACAGGAAACGTAACATACCAATGAAAGAAATTACTACATTTGAAACTCTTTATACTGATTATAAACAAGTTGGAGGAATTCATACCCCTTGTGATGTAAAGTTCAGATGTATAGTTGACAAGATTCAAGTCTGGGTTGATGTGTGTAAACAATGGTATGATAAAACCTATGAAGATAAACACAATGTTGAAGTTCAATGGGAAGATTCTAATAACAAATTTGAGATAACAAGAATGCTTCACTATAGAATGAACTCTTACAAGATAAAAGAAAACTCTGTTTTGCAGATAACATTCTATTGTAATGGTGGTGTACTAGTTCAATCAGTTAATTTTCAGTCATGGGCTGTGAATGACTTTGCAGTCTTAAAACACAAGGTCACTGTTACAGCAAACAAGAAGGTGTTAAAACAAACAAAGGATGTACTGATTTCTTCAACTGAGTCTACCACAGGAAGTAAAATGGATGTCAATTCACAAAACAGTGATCAAGAAATGGAACTCTGTAACTGTAATGACAAAGAAAGTTTTGAAGATAAGCTGATTAATAAAATTCAATCAACACCAGCAAGTCCACCATTAAGTATAACTAAAGTTTTTCAGGGTCACTACAGATCTCTGGATAACAGACATAATCAACTAGAGGGTAAGCTAAACAATGTCAGTTTAGCAGTTGATATACTGGAGGAAAAGTATATATCACTTAGTGACAGTATAGATGATGAAAGAATCAAAGTGAATAATTCTATGACTGAAGAGAGGAAGGAGGATTTAGCTACCATTGAGGGAAAACTTAAATCTGTTAATATTAGGATGAACATAGAGGAAAAAAGAGTTGCAGAATTAACAAGCTCATTAAATAAACTTGCCACAAAATATGATGAAATAGAATCAAGATTGAAAGATCATGTACAGCATAGTGAAAACAAGCATGTTAAAGAGATGCAGAAAATAAAAGAATACATGATGGAGTACATTAAGGAAGAATGTAGTAAAAAGATGGAGACAATGAATGGATATTGGATGGCAAACAGTGAGAAGGAACAAGCTAATGAAATTAAGGAAATGAAAGAATACATGGAATATAACGAAATTAACCATACTAAACAGATTAAAGAAATGATAGATGCTAACTCTCTACTGATGAAAGAGAACATTGACTTGACAGCAAACAATAAAATGCTGGCTAGTCAAGTTAAGAAATTAGAAGAGAAGTATGATAACTTGGAAACAATAGTACAAGGAATGGATACTGGCTTTCAACCTGTTAAGAAGACTTCTACAGCAAGTCAATGTGATCCACATAAGCCAAGTGTAAAGATTCAAGTTGGTGAAAAACATAATACACATACTACAGAATCAGCTACCAGAGATTTGGACACCAAAGGAAGAAGAAATGTTAAAAATGACAAACAAATAAAGCCAAGTAACAGTGGTAAAAAAGATGAATCTGCTAAACAGTCCAATAAAATAGTACTGATTGGCGACTCATTATTAAAACATAATAATGAAGAACAATTATCTAGAAATCGAGTGGAGAAAGTACGCTCATCAACCTTAGCTGATGCAACTAACCACATCAATGCAATGTCATTAAAAGATGTTGATAAAATAATACTCCATGTTGGTAGCAATGACATTGCTAACAATAGAAAAAGTGAGGATGTTGCTGAAGATATTATGAACTTGGCTCAACAAACTAAGTCTAACATGAAACCAGCCAATAAAGTCATCATATCAGGTATACTACCTAGAGGTAATACTGACATGAATAAGAAGATAAAAGAAGTTAACCTCAAAGTTAAGTCATATGTAGACAACCAAGATGGTATAGTGTTTGTTGACCACAAGAAACTATATGGTGCTAAGAAATATTACCATGTGGACAATGTACACCTCAATGATATTGGCACTAAAGTACTTGCATCTAATATAATAAATGCAATGAGAAATAAACCAAGAGCAGAAAACAGACTCTCAAGTGATAGACAACAAAGATATAATACAAAGAGACAAATAACTCAAAACTGTAGTACCGGTAGTACTAGCCACCATAACAACAACAAAAGACAAACAACCAGAAATACATCTGACAACAGCAATAAGGACAATAAAGAAATGGAAAGTACCACTACCAGTCCTAATACAAACAGCAACATAGCTGAAAACCATGGGTACACTCCAATGTACCACATGCCTACACCTGACTGGTATCAACATGGGATTCACTTGTCATCGCAACAACCACCACTACCTATGCCTATGATACCAAAGTATTTTCCTTCTGCACCATACTCGTATCCTCCTTGGGGATATAGTGGATAAGTAATGAACAGATTCAAGCAACAACTGAAAATTGCATCTTGGAATGTACACGGTTTGAAATCTTGTATTAATGATAATCTTTTTATTGATTTTGTTAGAAACCATGATATTATATGTTTATTAGAAACATGGTTAGACAGTAGTGTTAAGATTAGCATACCAGATAATTATTTGTATTTTAGATTAGACAGGCAGAAGAATAAAAATGCTAGGAAATCCTCTGGAGGTATAGTAATTCTATTTAAATCTACATTTAAGAAAGGTTTAAGTAAAATTACAAGCAAATGTAAGGAGTCCCTTTGGATTAAATTGCATAAAGAATTCTTTGGTTTAGATAAAGATTTATATTTATGTAGTGTATATATCCCACCATTGGGATCATCATATTATCTCAACAGTAATATTTCTGGTGAAGATATATTCGATATCATCACGGATGAAACTCTGCAATTTTCAAATTATGGAAATGTGTGCATTCTGGGCGACTTGAATTCCAGAACAGCAGGACAAAAAGATACTATGCAAGAAGAAAAAGATGCAGCTATACCATACATAGAACTCAATAATGACATTAGACAAACTATGGACAAGGTGAATAATAAATATGGCCAGTATTTATGTAGTCACTGTATAACAACAGATATGATAATTGGCAATGGTAGAATAGTAGGAGATTTATCTGGTAAAGTTACATGTTACCAGTACAATGGTGTAAGCCAGGTAGACTATTTTATTGTTCAAAAGATCTTCTTATCACAGATTAGATATTTTAGAGTTAACCAGTTAAACCACCTATCAGATCATTGTTCAATAACAGTTTCAATTAATGCCAATTATGTTACTAACAAGGACATTGACATCTCATTGTTTCCTTACAAAAAATATATCTGGAACAATTCTTCAAAATCAAGCTTCAGTTCGCAACTAAATTCTCAAGAAACTACTAGTAAAATTAAACATTTTCTGGGAACTAACTTTGAACACAAAGACAGTGATAGCTTGGTATTAGAGTTCAATGACATAATTCATTCTGCTGCAGACAAATCTATGAAATTTGTCAAAATTAAGAATTCTAATAAAAATACAAAAAGAAATACTAAGCATAAATGGTTTGACAGTGACTTGAAAACTATCCGAAAGAACCTGAAAAACATTTCAAAGAAAGTTGACAAATTTCCATTTGATGTAACACTGAGAATGGAAAGACAAAAACTGAACAAGCTTTATAGAAAGCAAATCAAATTCAAAAAATGTAAATTCAAACAAAAACTGTTGAACAATTTATTAAGTATGGAGAAATATAATCCGGCACATTTTTGGCAAACCATTAAACAAATTAAAGAATTTAACAACTGTGATGGTAAACAAAGTTCACCTTCAGTTTCCGCAGCAGAATGGATTAATCATTTCTCTTCCCTCTATAACGTAAAGTCTGGAACTTCTGACAAAGCTACTGAGTTAGAAGTACAGACAGCACTAGAGGAGAGCATCACTAAACTAAGTGGTAACCCTGATCTTGATAAAAAGATTACCATTAAAGAAATTAATGGTGCTATTCACAAACTAAAAACTGGAAAATCATCTGGTCCTGATGCTATAACCAACGAGATGTTCAAATACTCCACGCCATCACTTATACTTTGTATTAACAAACTTTTCAATCAAATCTTATCAAGTGGAAGATTTCCAACTGAGTGGAACACTAGTTATCTAGTACCACTGCATAAAGCTGGGGATATTACAGATGTTAACAACTATAGAGGAATTGCCTTATCAAATTCCATTTCAAAACTTTTTAATATTATTCTTAACAATAGGCTACAATTATATTTGGACAACCAAAACTATATTCAAAATGAGCAATTCGGTTTTCGAAAGAACCACCGTACAACTGACAGTATTTTCATATTAAAATCACTCATTAATAAATATACCAATAAGGGGAATAAAGCATATCTATATGCTTGTTTTGTTGACCTGCGAAAAGCTTTTGACAGTGTTTGGCGGGAAGGCATGTTGTTTAAATTACTGAAAGCAGGAGTCGGGGGTAAATTTTTCCACTTGATAAGATCAATGTACTCTACCACAAAACATGCAATCAAAACAACACATGGTTGCACTGATAGATTTCTATCATCAACTGGTGTAAAACAGGGGTGCAATCTAAGCCCACTCCTGTTTAACATTTTTATTAATGATCTTTCTAAAAATATTTATTCAAATCCTGTGAATCTGGAAGGTGTATCAATCAATTCATTACTCTTTGCTGATGATGTTGTGATACTCTCAGATACAAGTGCAGGAATGCAAAATAGTCTTGAAAAACTTGAACAGTACTGCAAAAAGTGGAAACTTCAAGTCAATATCAATAAGACAAAAATTATTATATTTAATAAATTAGGTAGGCTAATTGAAATGGATTTCTACCTAAATGATAACAAAATCCAAGTTGTTACATCATATAACTATCTTGGTATCATTTTTCAAAGTAATGGTAATTTTAAACTTGCCATTGTAAATCTGGTGATGAAAGCACAACGTGCATTAGGTATTCTTAGGCAAACTATCACTTTACATAACCAAACTCTTTCTATTAGTAATGCTTTACAGCTTTTTAAAAGTACAGTCTTACCGATCTTAATGTATGGCTCAGAAATTTGGGGGGCTTTTACCTTCAAGATTTACAAATCTAAACAGGATGATCAAATTGATACAAAAAGATTTGTTAATAATCTCTTTAATGACAGATCACAATTTGAGCAACTTCACATTAAGTTCTGTAAGAGTGTATTAGGAGTGCACAGACGTTCAAGTAATATTGCTTCTAGAGCTGAACTTGGAAGTTATCCTGTTATTACTGAAATATGTGCACAATTATTTAAATACAAGAAAAGAATTGAAAACAACACCAGCAATTGCAGTCACTTAGTACATTGTGCTTACATCTCAGAAACCAAAATCAAAGGTAATACATGGGCAACATTTGTAAATAAATTACAGGAGATAACTAAAACTGGTGATGCTGATGACAATACTCTGCTTAAGTCAAAATTAAAAGAAATCTATGTTGAAAAAGTTTGGCTACCAACAGTCCAGACAACCCAAAACAATAAATTACGTACATACACTCAGTTCAAACCTACATATAAATTTGAACCATATTTGAATCAAGTAAAAAATGCACAACATAGAACCAGCTTCACCAAATTTAGGATATCTGCACATACCCTACCAATTGAAAAACTTAGATATCAAGGGATACCTCCAGAGGAAAGAAAGTGCCAACTTTGTAACAATGGGGCTATTGGCAATGAAATCCATGCACTTTTAGACTGTAACCATACTGGAATAACAAATGCTCGTACTGAATTTCTGAATGTAGTTAGCATTTATAATGAAAGTATCCTTAAACTATCAAAACAACAAATGTTTACAAAAATTTTAAGTTCGAGAGATGGGTTCATTGCCAATAGTGCTAGCAAATTTATTGACCGCATACTATTTTACTATAAGTAATTTTACTTAGACTTTAGTTATTTATGTATTTTCTTTGTCTCGTGTGTGTACTTGTGTTTTATTATATTTAATGTCTTTTGACCACAGATAATGTAACAAAATATATTATTTAGTGTCAAATAAAATATACTATACTATACTATATTACCCCCCCCCCCCCCAATGTTAAATGGTACTTACCAAACAAGAGTCAACCTGGCAACCGATCACTGATTGAAACTAACGCTAACCGATCCTTCGGTCTATTGAGAACGTAACGGTTAAGTT
This sequence comes from Saccoglossus kowalevskii, assembly GCF_978046115.1. NCBI lineage: Eukaryota > Metazoa > Hemichordata > Enteropneusta > Harrimaniidae > Saccoglossus > Saccoglossus kowalevskii. Next base: position 12,216,757 of record NC_140643.1, on the reverse strand, counting down.
CTCCACGACTATAATTATTACAACTGAATTGCTCCGTCTGAAGTTTACGGTGCACTGCCACAGACCCTCTATCATTGGCCGGATTAGCTGCAGTATGGCCGGATAAGTCAAGTTGCATTTCCGGTGCAACACTTCGAAAAATACATCGTGCGATCGCGACCAATATAAATATACTTTATAATTTTTCTCAATCAAATGGACGAAAGCATATGAATGAAATACTTGCATTACTCACCAATTTGTACAGCTTACAGTTCAAGGTGAATATTCATTCACGAGCTATGTTTACATCATGATCATGATGCATTTGTTTCTGGTATCCGCCATGTTGTCTTTCCCGCCATTCATACGTCACAGCGTTTCCAAAAAAAGTGCGAGCCCATAGTTTATATTTATCTAATTATTAATTGCACAGAACAATTTTATTCAGAAATAATACTATTTAACGTTACTATATAATATTTGCTTGTATTTTTTTGTAGGAAAAGTAAGTCACTCAGGTCAAAGTTCAACAGCTGGTTCTTACGAGCGACGTTTGCCACGTCTGTGTAGTCTGCTAGTTCACAGTGAAATAAACATGGTTACACCGGCTGTCATTGAACAGAAACACAGAAAAATCGGCACATTTATCTGTGAACAGTGTGGTCTCAGTACGTCATACGATTATTATGGAAAGGCTCCGCCATTTTCGAAGTCAATCGTGTAAGTATTCAAAATTTATATTTTATGTACAGCCGTATTACTGTCGCCCTGGCCGGGTCCGCTTCGGTTTGGAGCACTTTGGTGTTTGACGTGTTCAAAGAAAGAACGCAAACGTGAAATTTTCTCCACAACTAAGTTATTGACATCAGTATATGTATTTATTCTGTGTTCACATCAACTTATCATGGCATATGTACTTGTTCGTTTTGTTTACAGCCCCACTCTTATAACAACAACAATAACTACCAATATATACCAGTACTGTGTGGTCACACTGCTCATTTATTAACCAATAGTTACAAATCAAAATATCACTGTTATACATATAAACAAAGCACTACATTTTGAGAAAAAAATACCATTTATAGACAAAATTTACCTCGCACTAAAAAGCATACCCCCCGGTAGTTAAAAAAACGATTTCTATGGGGCTTAAAAAACTCTGGAAAAGTATTAGGTCATTTTTCATTTTAGAGGTACAGTTGGTTAATAACAAGGTTAAACAGAAAAAAGAAAAAAAAATGTTGATGTTGTTTGCCCAATAGCAGCGCGTAGACTGATTTTCTTCAATCTGTTATAGCGGCCTCTAGTGACAACAAAACAATAATTTCTCCCTATACCATGAGAAATTTCATTTTATGTGCCAGTCAATGTAAACCCCATTTCGGGATATGTGGGGACAAGAAAAATAACTGATGCTGCTAAGTGTGTAGTGCCCCACCCCCTGGGGAAAACGGAAGTGGCTTACTACCATGATCATCCCCTACCTCATTTCCCGCCCTTTGTCTTTATTTTTCGTTCTTTCTTCACGTTCCTTGAAACATCAATGCGCATAAGCAAATTAAGGCACTGTCTTGATGAATTCACGATCAGTTCGACCCAAATTATCCTGAGCCTCTGGGGGTGCTGCGATGTCATAGGAATAGCCCTATACTTGCCCAATAATACCCAAGGTGGGAGGGGTTGGGGTTTACATTGACTGGCGCATTACACCAGTCTACCTACTGTCTAGTGTACATAATCCTAAATCTATGTTCAATCACATCAGTGATTTGTTTCATAAAAATGGTTCAATATGTACACATACATGTTTCCTTGTTTTTGCAGAATTATGGAAGATGCTTTTGTTGTGAGAGATCCATTCACTTCTGATAGGAAACCCCTTATGCTTGGATCACATTGTTCTCTCTGTAATAAAGTTATTTGCATGGCAGTGGTGAGCACGTAGAGATTATTATTACTTTATTTTTTACCCTGATACAAGGGTCCTGGTACTTGTTGAGGTTTATAGTTTTGATGAACACACTGGATCTGTGACAAAATTGTCACTATTTTGGATGTTATTTGTTATTGTCTAGTTATTTGTGTTTGTAGGTTATAGTATTGTAAAGTAACTTTATTGAATAAACTCATCATATAATAAACTTAATAGTGCTAAGTCTGTTGCCTAGTAACTAGTGTACAGGTGTACATGAATCAGGTCATAGTTTGATTTGCAGTGTGCTGGTATGCGAGTGTGTATTGGAAGTTAGTGGTATGCACTTACAGGTGGGTGTATGGAAGTTTACTAGAGTAGGCTGGAGTGATGAATAGAACTGCTTTTGTGATGCAAAGTAGGTCAGTGTGCTTGGTAATTCTGCAGTGTGATGTGGTTAGTTGTCCATCGGTTGTCCAGGAGTGAGCATCTCCTGCAATTCTACTCGTGGTGACTCGTAATTTTACTATCAACTGGCAAGGCGTTCAGGCTTTGAGTTGGTGGGAGTCAGTGGTAACTTCGCTGTATTCGGTCAGCCAAGTATATAGAGTAGAGGTCTGCCAAATTGGTTTTGCAGCTTGGGGATATTCCTGAGACTTGGAGATTCCACCCTTTGGTGAGGGAGATGGACAAGACGCCCGCACATAGAAACTGTAAGTTGAGTTTTCAGTTTAATCATTTCCTAGTAGTTCATTCAACTGTGCCGGGTACAGTAGCCCGATTAAATGCATCCATATTACGTTTCTTTATTTGTGTTTAAAACGGCGAGTATTATGGAATGTACTTGTCCCTTTTCCAGATGACCTGTGAGTGGTGAGCCGTCGTGACGCATGGAGCGCAGTCTGAGTGGAAGGCTGTGAAGTGGAATTCTAGATTGTGTGGAGTGAAGCAAGTGTCGAGCAAGTGAACGTTTTAACTTACCGGACAATAGGACAGTCTGAACGTGTTGTGTGACGTGTTCATGAGGGCTAACCGGTTGTATTACCAACTTGCAATGCTAGTTCTTAATTTACTGCTTGTATTTATAATGTGTATGCTTCACGCATTGTTGTAATTTTGATGAGCGTGTAGTCTAGTTTGTCTTATAATTGTATGCCGTTTTACGGATTGTGACATGTATTAATATAACTAGTAATATTTCCCTTAGCATCACCCCATTGTGTATAGAACTCACTACCAGCTTAATAAAGCGTATTAATTCTGAACCGCACACTGGCGTGATTTCTGCTTGTTATTTTATTGCATGTGCTGCCTGCTAGAAAAAATCTGACAATTGGCGAGCGTGCCAGGATTGGCCAAACACATTAGTTCAGAAATTGGCAGCATGTACATGTAGTGTTTTGCAAGCGGTAACTATTCAGTGTGTAACTATATTTTGATGCACTACATTTATTGTATTGTTACTGTTATTGTATTTTTTCAGTTAAGTGATCTTGTATTGTATTTAAAATATTTAACTGTTTCAGTCTTGTTTTATTATCCAGGTGCTTGATGCGCCAGCCCAACTCCGTTCAACAGAGGTTGGAATCCAGGTGTCTCAGGGAACAGCTGCTTTCTTATTATAGAATAGGGTGAGTAAATTGCAGTGTTGCTCAGTATGGACAAGTGGATGGAACTTGGGCGTGAGATGGGATTAGGTGGTGAGGATCTGATGAGTTTTGTGAGAGAGAGGGAGAAATTTGCGAGGGATGAACGTGCACAGCTTATGGAGTTGAGGAAGCACGAAAAGGATATATTAGAATTACGGTTGCAAGCGAAAAGAGAGCATGGGGAAATTGCGGTTGGTGAAAGAGACTCGGGGTATGCTAATGCACCAAAGTTACCCTTGTTCAATGAGGATAAGGATGACTTGGATGCATGGGTTCAAAGGTTTGAGAGGTATGCATTGGCAATAGGATGGAAGCGTAGAGACTGGGCAATAAATTTGAGTACCCTTCTTACCGGTAAAGCACTGGACACGTACTCGCGTTTGGCAGTACAGTCGGCAAGCGATTATGATGCACTAAAGTTGGCTTTGTTTAAGCAGTATAATTTAACCGAAGATGGTTTTCGCAAAAAATTCCGAGGTGCGAAACCTGATGAAACAGAGACGGCAACTCAGTTTGCTGCACGAATAGAAAACTATTTTGATCGATGGATACACATGTCTGAAATTGGTGACTCTTTTGAGGATTTAAAAAATCTGATTCTGAGGGAGCAGTTTATCGATAATTGTGGTCCAAGCTTAGCTACCTTTTTAAAAGAACGCCCATCCAAATTGATTGCTGACATGGCCAAACTAGCTGAACAGTTTGTAGAGGCCCGTGGTACAAAGTTTGGGCAGGTAAATAGACGAGTTAATTGTAATGAAAAGAAACCCTCTCAGGGCAAAGCTGTTAACTCCAGCTCTCCCACTCGTCAACGAAAAACCAGTCAAGGCGATGGTTGTTTTGTCTGTGGTAAAAAGGGACATTTTGCACGGGACTGTCGACAAAGAGTAACTAAAACAGTTAAGGCATCATGTCTCATTGTAAGGGAACCAAATAGGTCCAAACAAGCAGCAGTGTCTACCAACATATCTGAGAATGATATTGTGACCTGCCGGCTTCCAGAAAGCGTGAATGAAATGAATGAATGCTGTCTGCAACAGGATCATGTGACATTGCATTGTGGCCATCAACTCCCTGTTATGAGTGCAGCGTGCCGGGGACAGATGCCACCGAAAATGCCGGTAGCGGTAGGTTGTGTTGGTGGTGTTGAAGTTTCAGTTCTAAGAGATAGTGGATGTAGTGGTATAGTGGTAAGGCGAGCCCTTGTTTCTGATGACCAGCTAACTGGAGAGTTTAGAGTCTGTGTTCTTGTAGATGGTACAGCAAGGAAGATTCCAGTGGCTCGGATAGAGGTGGATACTCCGTATCTCATAGGTATGGTGGACGCCCTGTGTATGAAGAGTCCCGTATATGACCTTATCCTTGGAAATGTACCAGGAGTTCGTGACCCATCTGACCCCGACTTAAATTGGAATGGTGGTTCGCATTTAGATGTGCAGTCTGGAGACTGCAGTGAGCCAGTAAAAGAGATGATATTGGGGGTACAGACGAGAGCCCAAAAGATGTTGGAGCGCAAACCTACACGAGGCTTAAAGGTACCAAACAGTCCCATAGAGATGGTAACAGTCGCCGAATTACAGAAAGAACAGAAAACTGATGTAACCTTGAAGCGCTGTTGGGAACTGCTGAATGAAGGTAGTAAACTGCTTGCAAGGAATGGTAATGAATCAGAGTTTGTTCAACAAAAGGGAATTCTGTACCGGAATTTCAAATCGCCACACATCAAGAATGGTGATGGTTTCCACCAGGTGGTCGTGCCATTGACATTTCGGCACCAAGTAATGAAGCTAGCACACGAGTCAATACTCGGGGGACACCAAGGGACCCAGAAGACGGTGGACAAGATTATCACACATTTCTACTGGCCAGGTATTCAATCAGACATTCGGAGATTTGTTCGATCCTGTGATGCATGTCAGCGAACGTTCTACAAAGGTAAATCCCTCAGAGTACCCTTAGGCAAAATGCCATTGATTGATACACCCTTTGAACGTGTAGCAGTAGATCTGGTTGGGCCAATATTTCCAGCTACGAAGAGAGGTAATCGTTACATTCTCACTCTAGTTGATTACGCAACTCGATATCCTGAGGCAGTGGCGCTGAAGAACATTGAAACTGTTACTGTAGCAGAGGCACTCGTGGACATGTACAGTCGTATAGGTGTTCCACGAGAAGTATTATCTGATCAAGGTTCACAGTTTACATCAACACTTATGAAGGAAGTTAGTAGATTACTGTCTATCAAGGGATTGACAACCACACCATATCATCCTTCTTGTAATGGGTTGGTTGAACGTTTCAATGGTACCCTGAAACAAATGCTCAGACGGATGTGTGGAGAAAGACCCAAAGATTGGGACCGGTATCTAGCCGCCCTGTTATTTGCTTATAGGGAAGTGCCACAGGCAAGTACTGGATTTTCACCATTCGAGCTAATTTATGGGAGAACCGTGAGGGGACCAATGTCAATACTTAAAGAACTATGGACCAATCAAGTGGATGAAGCGGAAGTGCGTACTGTGTATCAATACGTACTTGATCTCAAAGAGAGGCTGGAGAACACGTGTAAACTTGCTCAAGAAAGTCTTGGAAGAGCCCAGGTAAAGCAAAAACACTACTATGACAAACGAAGTGGTAAGCGATATTTCAAGGCTGGGGATTTGGTTTTGTTATTACTTCCAACTGATAATAATAAACTTTTATTACAGTGGAAAGGTCCTTTCCCAGTGTTGGAGCGATTGAATGATACTAATTACAGGATTAATCTTTCAGGCAAGGAGAAGACATTTCACGCCAACTTGCTAAAACTTTATGTTAAACGGGAAGAAGTCAAAGAGAAAAATGATGAAATGGTCGTTTGTGCTGCTCTTTTGGACACAGAGTCTGATGATGGTAATCCGAATAATGATACCTTTGAGGAGTTGCTGATCTCATCCACCATACAGCCAACTCAAACTATACAGGATGTGGTAGTGAGCTCCAATTTGAATGAGGAACAGAAGGCTGAGGTGGAGAAACTATTGGGGAAATATTCGGATGTTCTGACTGATGTTCCAGGAAGGACAAATCTTGGAGAGCACGAGATAAGGCTCACAACTGATGAGCCAGTGAGACAGAAACCTTACCCTATACCCTATGCTATGAAAGATACAGTGAAGAAAGAGCTGTCAATGATGGAGCGACTTGGGGTTATAGAACGATCTGACTCTCCATACTCCTCCCCAATTGTTCTGGTGAAGAAAAAGGATGGTACGGTGAGATTCTGCATTGATTTCCGCCGCTTAAACAGCATTACAGTCTTTGATGCTGAACCACTGCCCAATCCAGATGAGATATTTGCTTCTTTATCACAAGATACTTATTTCAGCAAACTTGACCTAACCAAAGGTTATTGGCAGGTACCCCTCAAGCTAGAGTCAAGAAGGGCTACAGCATTTAATACCCCATATGGTTTGTACCATTTTTGTATGATGCCCTTTGGCCTCGTAAGTGCCCCTGCATCGTTTACAAAAATTATGCGTTGTATGCTCACCGGAGCAACAGGTATAGACAACTTCATTGATGACATACTGGTGCATACCTCGTCATGGAAAGCCCATCTGTCTACACTGGAAGATGTCCTTATTCGTCTTAGAAAGGCTAATTTGACTGCTAAACCTAACAAATGTGAAATTGGATTTAACTCCCTAGATTTCTTGGGGCATGTAGTTGGTGAAGGGAAGCTCAAACCCCAACCAGACAAGCTGCAGCACCTCAAAGAGGCAAAACGCCCGTCAACCAAGAAAGAAATGCGATCTTTTCTCGGGCTGGCAGGGTATTACCGTCGCTTCATTCCTCATTTTGCTGCAATTGCAGTGCCTCTGACTGATCTGACTAAGAAGAATGAGCCTAATCACCTTAAATGGGGTCCTAGCCAAGAAATGGCTTTTACATCCCTAAAATCCAAACTAACTTCATTCCCTATCTTGCGGCTACCCAATTGTTCAAAGCAATTCCTGTTGCGTACGGATGCATCTAATACTGGATTGGGTGCAGTATTGCTTCAAGGGTGCGAGGTTGAAGGGGAGGTATTTCCAGTTGCGTATGCTAGTCGAAAGTTGTTACCAAGAGAAAAAGCATATGCAACGGTGGAAAAGGAATGCTTAGCCATAGTCTGGGGTGTGCAGAAGTTTGATGTATACTTGTATGGGCGCGAATTTGTGCTACAAACAGATCATCAATCACTTGTGTACATACAACATACTAAGATGACAAATGCTAGGGTAATGCGATGGGCACTAGCCCTACAACCGTATAGATTCCGGATCGAATCAATAAAGGGTGCAGATAATGTGGGAGCTGACTTTCTCAGCAGAAGTTCTTTTTATGAGAACTAAAAGAAAAAGTATTTTTGCAAAACACCTTTTTGGAAGGAGGGAGTGATGTGACAAAATTGTCACTATTTTGGATGTTATTTGTTATTGTCTAGTTATTTGTGTTTGTAGGTTATAGTATTGTAAAGTAACTTTATTGAATAAACTCATCATATAATAAACTTAATAGTGCTAAGTCTGTTGCCTAGTAACTAGTGTACAGGTGTACATGAATCAGGTCATAGTTTGATTTGCAGTGTGCTGGTATGCGAGTGTGTATTGGAAGTTAGTGGTATGCACTTACAGGTGGGTGTATGGAAGTTTACTAGAGTAGGCTGGAGTGATGAATAGAACTGCTTTTGTGATGCAAAGTAGGTCAGTGTGCTTGGTAATTCTGCAGTGTGATGTGGTTAGTTGTCCATCGGTTGTCCAGGAGTGAGCATCTCCTGCAATTCTACTCGTGGTGACTCGTAATTTTACTATCAACTGGCAAGGCGTTCAGGCTTTGAGTTGGTGGGAGTCAGTGGTAACTTCGCTGTATTCGGTCAGCCAAGTATATAGAGTAGAGGTCTGCCAAATTGGTTTTGCAGCTTGGGGATATTCCTGAGACTTGGAGATTCCACCCTTTGGTGAGGGAGATGGACAAGACGCCCGCACATAGAAACTGTAAGTTGAGTTTTCAGTTTAATCATTTCCTAGTAGTTCATTCAACTGTGCCGGGTACAGTAGCCCGATTAAATGCATCCATATTACGTTTCTTTATTTGTGTTTAAAACGGCGAGTATTATGGAATGTACTTGTCCCTTTTCCAGATGACCTGTGAGTGGTGAGCCGTCGTGACGCATGGAGCGCAGTCTGAGTGGAAGGCTGTGAAGTGGAATTCTAGATTGTGTGGAGTGAAGCAAGTGTCGAGCAAGTGAACGTTTTAACTTACCGGACAATAGGACAGTCTGAACGTGTTGTGTGACGTGTTCATGAGGGCTAACCGGTTGTATTACCAACTTGCAATGCTAGTTCTTAATTTACTGCTTGTATTTATAATGTGTATGCTTCACGCATTGTTGTAATTTTGATGAGCGTGTAGTCTAGTTTGTCTTATAATTGTATGCCGTTTTACGGATTGTGACATGTATTAATATAACTAGTAATATTTCCCTTAGCATCACCCCATTGTGTATAGAACTCACTACCAGCTTAATAAAGCGTATTAATTCTGAACCGCACACTGGCGTGATTTCTGCTTGTTATTTTATTGCATGTGCTGCCTGCTAGAAAAAATCTGACAATTGGCGAGCGTGCCAGGATTGGCCAAACACATTAGTTCAGAAATTGGCAGCATGTACATGTAGTGTTTTGCAAGCGGTAACTATTCAGTGTGTAACTATATTTTGATGCACTACATTTATTGTATTGTTACTGTTATTGTATTTTTTCAGTTAAGTGATCTTGTATTGTATTTAAAATATTTAACTGTTTCAGTCTTGTTTTATTATCCAGGTGCTTGATGCGCCAGCCCAACTCCGTTCAACAGAGGTTGGAATCCAGGTGTCTCAGGGAACAGCTGCTTTCTTATTATAGAATAGGGTGAGTAAATTGCAGTGTTGCTCAGTATGGACAAGTGGATGGAACTTGGGCGTGAGATGGGATTAGGTGGTGAGGATCTGATGAGTTTTGTGAGAGAGAGGGAGAAATTTGCGAGGGATGAACGTGCACAGCTTATGGAGTTGAGGAAGCACGAAAAGGATATATTAGAATTACGGTTGCAAGCGAAAAGAGAGCATGGGGAAATTGCGGTTGGTGAAAGAGACTCGGGGTATGCTAATGCACCAAAGTTACCCTTGTTCAATGAGGATAAGGATGACTTGGATGCATGGGTTCAAAGGTTTGAGAGGTATGCATTGGCAATAGGATGGAAGCGTAGAGACTGGGCAATAAATTTGAGTACCCTTCTTACCGGTAAAGCACTGGACACGTACTCGCGTTTGGCAGTACAGTCGGCAAGCGATTATGATGCACTAAAGTTGGCTTTGTTTAAGCAGTATAATTTAACCGAAGATGGTTTTCGCAAAAAATTCCGAGGTGCGAAACCTGATGAAACAGAGACGGCAACTCAGTTTGCTGCACGAATAGAAAACTATTTTGATCGATGGATACACATGTCTGAAATTGGTGACTCTTTTGAGGATTTAAAAAATCTGATTCTGAGGGAGCAGTTTATCGATAATTGTGGTCCAAGCTTAGCTACCTTTTTAAAAGAACGCCCATCCAAATTGATTGCTGACATGGCCAAACTAGCTGAACAGTTTGTAGAGGCCCGTGGTACAAAGTTTGGGCAGGTAAATAGACGAGTTAATTGTAATGAAAAGAAACCCTCTCAGGGCAAAGCTGTTAACTCCAGCTCTCCCACTCGTCAACGAAAAACCAGTCAAGGCGATGGTTGTTTTGTCTGTGGTAAAAAGGGACATTTTGCACGGGACTGTCGACAAAGAGTAACTAAAACAGTTAAGGCATCATGTCTCATTGTAAGGGAACCAAATAGGTCCAAACAAGCAGCAGTGTCTACCAACATATCTGAGAATGATATTGTGACCTGCCGGCTTCCAGAAAGCGTGAATGAAATGAATGAATGCTGTCTGCAACAGGATCATGTGACATTGCATTGTGGCCATCAACTCCCTGTTATGAGTGCAGCGTGCCGGGGACAGATGCCACCGAAAATGCCGGTAGCGGTAGGTTGTGTTGGTGGTGTTGAAGTTTCAGTTCTAAGAGATAGTGGATGTAGTGGTATAGTGGTAAGGCGAGCCCTTGTTTCTGATGACCAGCTAACTGGAGAGTTTAGAGTCTGTGTTCTTGTAGATGGTACAGCAAGGAAGATTCCAGTGGCTCGGATAGAGGTGGATACTCCGTATCTCATAGGTATGGTGGACGCCCTGTGTATGAAGAGTCCCGTATATGACCTTATCCTTGGAAATGTACCAGGAGTTCGTGACCCATCTGACCCCGACTTAAATTGGAATGGTGGTTCGCATTTAGATGTGCAGTCTGGAGACTGCAGTGAGCCAGTAAAAGAGATGATATTGGGGGTACAGACGAGAGCCCAAAAGATGTTGGAGCGCAAACCTACACGAGGCTTAAAGGTACCAAACAGTCCCATAGAGATGGTAACAGTCGCCGAATTACAGAAAGAACAGAAAACTGATGTAACCTTGAAGCGCTGTTGGGAACTGCTGAATGAAGGTAGTAAACTGCTTGCAAGGAATGGTAATGAATCAGAGTTTGTTCAACAAAAGGGAATTCTGTACCGGAATTTCAAATCGCCACACATCAAGAATGGTGATGGTTTCCACCAGGTGGTCGTGCCATTGACATTTCGGCACCAAGTAATGAAGCTAGCACACGAGTCAATACTCGGGGGACACCAAGGGACCCAGAAGACGGTGGACAAGATTATCACACATTTCTACTGGCCAGGTATTCAATCAGACATTCGGAGATTTGTTCGATCCTGTGATGCATGTCAGCGAACGTTCTACAAAGGTAAATCCCTCAGAGTACCCTTAGGCAAAATGCCATTGATTGATACACCCTTTGAACGTGTAGCAGTAGATCTGGTTGGGCCAATATTTCCAGCTACGAAGAGAGGTAATCGTTACATTCTCACTCTAGTTGATTACGCAACTCGATATCCTGAGGCAGTGGCGCTGAAGAACATTGAAACTGTTACTGTAGCAGAGGCACTCGTGGACATGTACAGTCGTATAGGTGTTCCACGAGAAGTATTATCTGATCAAGGTTCACAGTTTACATCAACACTTATGAAGGAAGTTAGTAGATTACTGTCTATCAAGGGATTGACAACCACACCATATCATCCTTCTTGTAATGGGTTGGTTGAACGTTTCAATGGTACCCTGAAACAAATGCTCAGACGGATGTGTGGAGAAAGACCCAAAGATTGGGACCGGTATCTAGCCGCCCTGTTATTTGCTTATAGGGAAGTGCCACAGGCAAGTACTGGATTTTCACCATTCGAGCTAATTTATGGGAGAACCGTGAGGGGACCAATGTCAATACTTAAAGAACTATGGACCAATCAAGTGGATGAAGCGGAAGTGCGTACTGTGTATCAATACGTACTTGATCTCAAAGAGAGGCTGGAGAACACGTGTAAACTTGCTCAAGAAAGTCTTGGAAGAGCCCAGGTAAAGCAAAAACACTACTATGACAAACGAAGTGGTAAGCGATATTTCAAGGCTGGGGATTTGGTTTTGTTATTACTTCCAACTGATAATAATAAACTTTTATTACAGTGGAAAGGTCCTTTCCCAGTGTTGGAGCGATTGAATGATACTAATTACAGGATTAATCTTTCAGGCAAGGAGAAGACATTTCACGCCAACTTGCTAAAACTTTATGTTAAACGGGAAGAAGTCAAAGAGAAAAATGATGAAATGGTCGTTTGTGCTGCTCTTTTGGACACAGAGTCTGATGATGGTAATCCGAATAATGATACCTTTGAGGAGTTGCTGATCTCATCCACCATACAGCCAACTCAAACTATACAGGATGTGGTAGTGAGCTCCAATTTGAATGAGGAACAGAAGGCTGAGGTGGAGAAACTATTGGGGAAATATTCGGATGTTCTGACTGATGTTCCAGGAAGGACAAATCTTGGAGAGCACGAGATAAGGCTCACAACTGATGAGCCAGTGAGACAGAAACCTTACCCTATACCCTATGCTATGAAAGATACAGTGAAGAAAGAGCTGTCAATGATGGAGCGACTTGGGGTTATAGAACGATCTGACTCTCCATACTCCTCCCCAATTGTTCTGGTGAAGAAAAAGGATGGTACGGTGAGATTCTGCATTGATTTCCGCCGCTTAAACAGCATTACAGTCTTTGATGCTGAACCACTGCCCAATCCAGATGAGATATTTGCTTCTTTATCACAAGATACTTATTTCAGCAAACTTGACCTAACCAAAGGTTATTGGCAGGTACCCCTCAAGCTAGAGTCAAGAAGGGCTACAGCATTTAATACCCCATATGGTTTGTACCATTTTTGTATGATGCCCTTTGGCCTCGTAAGTGCCCCTGCATCGTTTACAAAAATTATGCGTTGTATGCTCACCGGAGCAACAGGTATAGACAACTTCATTGATGACATACTGGTGCATACCTCGTCATGGAAAGCCCATCTGTCTACACTGGAAGATGTCCTTATTCGTCTTAGAAAGGCTAATTTGACTGCTAAACCTAACAAATGTGAAATTGGATTTAACTCCCTAGATTTCTTGGGGCATGTAGTTGGTGAAGGGAAGCTCAAACCCCAACCAGACAAGCTGCAGCACCTCAAAGAGGCAAAACGCCCGTCAACCAAGAAAGAAATGCGATCTTTTCTCGGGCTGGCAGGGTATTACCGTCGCTTCATTCCTCATTTTGCTGCAATTGCAGTGCCTCTGACTGATCTGACTAAGAAGAATGAGCCTAATCACCTTAAATGGGGTCCTAGCCAAGAAATGGCTTTTACATCCCTAAAATCCAAACTAACTTCATTCCCTATCTTGCGGCTACCCAATTGTTCAAAGCAATTCCTGTTGCGTACGGATGCATCTAATACTGGATTGGGTGCAGTATTGCTTCAAGGGTGCGAGGTTGAAGGGGAGGTATTTCCAGTTGCGTATGCTAGTCGAAAGTTGTTACCAAGAGAAAAAGCATATGCAACGGTGGAAAAGGAATGCTTAGCCATAGTCTGGGGTGTGCAGAAGTTTGATGTATACTTGTATGGGCGCGAATTTGTGCTACAAACAGATCATCAATCACTTGTGTACATACAACATACTAAGATGACAAATGCTAGGGTAATGCGATGGGCACTAGCCCTACAACCGTATAGATTCCGGATCGAATCAATAAAGGGTGCAGATAATGTGGGAGCTGACTTTCTCAGCAGAAGTTCTTTTTATGAGAACTAAAAGAAAAAGTATTTTTGCAAAACACCTTTTTGGAAGGAGGGAGTGATGTGACAAAATTGTCACTATTTTGGATGTTATTTGTTATTGTCTAGTTATTTGTGTTTGTAGGTTATAGTATTGTAAAGTAACTTTATTGAATAAACTCATCATATAATAAACTTAATAGTGCTAAGTCTGTTGCCTAGTAACTAGTGTACAGGTGTACATGAATCAGGTCATAGTTTGATTTGCAGTGTGCTGGTATGCGAGTGTGTATTGGAAGTTAGTGGTATGCACTTACAGGTGGGTGTATGGAAGTTTACTAGAGTAGGCTGGAGTGATGAATAGAACTGCTTTTGTGATGCAAAGTAGGTCAGTGTGCTTGGTAATTCTGCAGTGTGATGTGGTTAGTTGTCCATCGGTTGTCCAGGAGTGAGCATCTCCTGCAATTCTACTCGTGGTGACTCGTAATTTTACTATCAACTGGCAAGGCGTTCAGGCTTTGAGTTGGTGGGAGTCAGTGGTAACTTCGCTGTATTCGGTCAGCCAAGTATATAGAGTAGAGGTCTGCCAAATTGGTTTTGCAGCTTGGGGATATTCCTGAGACTTGGAGATTCCACCCTTTGGTGAGGGAGATGGACAAGACGCCCGCACATAGAAACTGTAAGTTGAGTTTTCAGTTTAATCATTTCCTAGTAGTTCATTCAACTGTGCCGGGTACAGTAGCCCGATTAAATGCATCCATATTACGTTTCTTTATTTGTGTTTAAAACGGCGAGTATTATGGAATGTACTTGTCCCTTTTCCAGATGACCTGTGAGTGGTGAGCCGTCGTGACGCATGGAGCGCAGTCTGAGTGGAAGGCTGTGAAGTGGAATTCTAGATTGTGTGGAGTGAAGCAAGTGTCGAGCAAGTGAACGTTTTAACTTACCGGACAATAGGACAGTCTGAACGTGTTGTGTGACGTGTTCATGAGGGCTAACCGGTTGTATTACCAACTTGCAATGCTAGTTCTTAATTTACTGCTTGTATTTATAATGTGTATGCTTCACGCATTGTTGTAATTTTGATGAGCGTGTAGTCTAGTTTGTCTTATAATTGTATGCCGTTTTACGGATTGTGACATGTATTAATATAACTAGTAATATTTCCCTTAGCATCACCCCATTGTGTATAGAACTCACTACCAGCTTAATAAAGCGTATTAATTCTGAACCGCACACTGGCGTGATTTCTGCTTGTTATTTTATTGCATGTGCTGCCTGCTAGAAAAAATCTGACAGGATCCTTGACCAGAAACCAAGATGCAAAGATCAATCTCTCGAGATAATAATTCTAGATGTGACTATTAGTTAGTTTCACTTTAAATATATTTCAATTAAAGATATTGTTAATTTATGTATTGAACCAAATTCAGTAAATGCACACTTTTTCATTTTCAGAATTGCAGTCTCTTCTACACAAAGCGATTTTGTCTTTCTTGTGTTCAAGAAAATATAGAAGAATTTCCAATGGAAATTCAACAGGTATGGTACTTTACATTTTAGTCCTTGTTTGAAATTGAGACTTGTGGGTTTGTTTGGTTTTGTCTGTGCATGCATGTGTCCAAATAAAGGTGTATCTCAGACACACCTTGACTGATTTTCTTCAAATCATGTACATACTTAACAAATATTCTGATTCATATGCATGTAATAGATGATTTTCCGTTCAACTGCGATATCTCACGTATTGCGTGTAAGATGTGATCTGCAAAAATCAAAAGATTGATTTCGAACTTGAATTTCTTTTTTCAAAGCTCAAATTTGAAGGCCAATCTTTGACAGGCAAATATTGCATTCAGATACCCTTACTTCATTGAATTTGGCTATCATCAAATGTGTACAGCGCATTATTGATTGTGGAAATATCCCCTAAAATATGTTTGCTCAAATCCTTCGCAATGATTGACGCCACTGAACGAAAAATGGTCTATTATTACAGTAGTAAAAAGCAGTTTCACATTGTGAAAAATTATTTACATCAGTTTCCAGAAATGGAAGAAAAATATTGATAAATGGGATATAAAGCACTATTTTCATCAAATGCCATTATATGATCGCCAATTAAAATGTTTAAGTTATTTTTGATTTGGCTGCAGGATCCATAGCATTGGGAAAATCCTTTGAAAGTCTTTGGATTTTTTGAGGTCTGGAAAGTCTTTGAGTTGTCTGTAAATGACAGGAAAAATAAAAAAAAAAACTTTGAAAAGTCTTTAAATTTCTTCATAGTTATTAATTCATTTTAGAAAGGCCTGTTTTCTCCAGAGAACTACCACATCCTCAGAACTTTGAAGAGCTTTGGTGATGATGTTGGCCTGAATTAAAGGTCAAAATGTTTTGGGAAAATGCAAGAAAGTTTGGGAAAAGGTCTGAAAAAGTCTTGAAAATCATTTGGCTCTTGGTGCTATGAACCCTGTTCTGTGAGATTGTTGTGTCTTGATCATCATAATCTTCAACCTATAAACAACCATGATAAAATATTAAAAATAAAAATTCCCAACATCCTAAATAAATTCTGTTTTTCTATTCACTACAGGAGTTAGCAAAGAAGATAAAAAGATGAAAATATCAATATATCTGACATGCTGTCTGCAAATTGAGAATACAGTGACCCGTCACTAAGTCGCGCCTCAGTAAGTCACGATTTCGGCTAAGTCACAGATAGTTTGATGGCTCTCAAAATTATTATTGTGTTTTGTGAACAATTTTGAAGTTGCATCGTGTATATAATTGGCCGTTAAAGGGATGGAGAAGACAAATTAACACTTACTGTCCATCAATTACTGAGATACAAAGAATGACAGTGGCCTGACTCAAGGTGTCGACAGGGGTGTCAAGTTGGGACTTTGCATACTTCTTGCCCCCTTCCAGTGATATAGTTCTATAAAACTCACTACATTGAGTTGAATCCATCAAGTTCTCAACTGAGCAGCATGTGTAAGCGAAAGCTATCCAGTCTGTTCATATAATATAAAAAACTTGTAGTGATCGACTGTGTCAAGATAGGTGAAACAAAGTCAAGAGTTACACAAGATCTAGCAGTCACGAGTCCACTATTCGTGGGTAGGTAAACAATGAAGAAAAGATGAGAAAATTTGGGATGAACTGAACAGAAAATGTGTGAAATTATCCAACAGTGATTACATTGATAAAGCTGCGACACTGATGTATTTCAATAAAAGAAAACATACTATAAATAAACCCATGTCTGTATATGAGCTTTTATCCATATACAATGCATGAACCCCTTTCATGAGGCCCTCGGTAAGTCACAGTTTTTGCTTGGATCCTGACACTCGCAACTTAGCGATGGGTCACTGTACCTTCTTATAATATCCTAAAATGTGATCTGGTTACAACAATTCTCCAATTCTACATTGGAGTAAAAATTATTTCTAATATGGCTCTGACATTAAAATATGAATCTCAGCAACACTGTGCATACATTGTGCTTTAAAACTTGTCTTTTTTAGGTAGTATGATATTTTAGCTAATGTGTAATTTCAAGATGTAGCTAATTTAACAGAAAGTATACTCTCCCGATGTGATTGTTGACTCTTTATCTAAATTAAGATTAATGGGAAGTTAATTTTCGTGTTAAGGTAGCGAGACTATTATTTGTGTTGAAAATTACGATTTTCACATTTATTTATTAATTGATGAAATGCACCATAAACTTTCATATGATAAAGTCAATATAACATAGAATGTCATGTAAGTTGGTTAAAATATAGATTTTCTGAAGGGAAGCAAGGCAGCCTCAGTAGTGTTTTCCAAAATCAAAAACACAGGTTTAATCTGTGTGCCTATAAGTTTCAAAGATAAACTCAAGACAAAGCAATGTTAGGATGTGTTATCAGTAGCTATCTGACACACAATGAGTGTTTCCAAACATTTGAGTGGTTTGTCTCCGCCCCTGTTTGTTTCACAGATTAGTCATTTGCATATGAATGTGTCAGACACAAGGTCACACAGCCACTGAAAAAAAATCATTGATTTTGGTGTTTTCATATGCCGAATTTATCCAATTATAGCTATCCCATTCTTTTATTTTTTTGGTTTCCAATAGCCTTACACATGTGGATGCCCCTGCACATGTTAAAACAGACCTTGATGGGAAAACAAATTGATTGTGCCGATAAACAAGCTTGAAAATCTTTGCTGTTACTTTTTGGACGTTTTCTAGGAGTTTATGTTTTTCAAAATACAAGGTCTTTAACAAAAAATAACGTATACTTATTGTCGTCGGATTAACACCAAATTTTCACAGCTTTAAGGTGACAATGAGAGGAACTTGAATGTGTCCAGACAAACTATTTCATCGATTATTTACCAACGAGTTGTGGTTTGAGTTGGGGGCAATGCGACTAAAACAGTAATTGAAATTCAGGACACTATTTTTTAAAACGCGTTGCTTGAATAAAACTAACCAGACACATTCAATTTACCAGACAATTGAGCAACTAGGAAAAGTGAAAAAAATACTTCTTATCGCCAGCATAAATGCGTAATTATTTTTTTTACAGAAAAAGTAATTTTTCACCTTTGATTGAGTAACGTGTCGTAGATTGCAGATACGGGCATGCAAAATACACTTGTGAAAAACTTGAAGTCTGGCGATTCTAAAAATATATACTTTCCCGGGTCTATTTGTAGTCATTTAGTCACAATTAGAAGATGAAAACAAGTATGCAAATAATAGTCCCGCTACCTTAAAGCGCGGCTCCGCAATCCCAGGAATTGCACCAATGCATCATGGGAAATGTAATTTGCATGGTCCGCCCAGTTGTTTACTTGGTACACAGCTGTTATCATTTCAACTGAAGGCGTTAACTCCGTAAGCTAACATCATGCATTACGCTATTATCTGATTTGAAAGGACTTGCTGAATCCCGTTGTTCGACGTTCACTGGGCCTACGCACTCTTTTGAAAGCCGTTTTCTGTGTTTGTTTCGCTCGTGGTCGACTGTAAAGCACAATTTCTGTAAATGGCGTTACGGCATTGTAAGGTTCTCTCTGAATTGAGCTCATGCCTTTGCTTTCTTGATATTGTACTAATATGTTACAAGTGCGACCTTTTTATACAATGTATTTATTCATTCACTCGTACGTTACGAGTGCGACGTATTCATACTACGTACTGTGCTATGTTGCCCTTTTCAGGGCCAACAAATATTCCAAAAAGAGAACTACCGTATTGTCAAATACTTGCATCATGAAATAACTGTAGTTTATTTGAATGACCTACACAATGTAGTTGTCGTACAACGTTTGCCATAATATGTCTTGTCGGCTCGGCAATAATGACGTTATGCAACGTCAAAAAAACAAAAATAAAAAAAACTTTATTATACGTATACGGCTGTGCGGCACGGGTCCGACGCCAAATATACATAAATATATGCGCGGCTCATACTAATACGTGACAAAAAGGGCTAAATATTTCACTGCAGGGACATGTTTCAGGGAACATTATAATTTTTTGTGAGACCTTTCAATTTATTTATTTCGAGAACGAAGAGAAATTTGAGAAGCATACTCGACATATTGTAGGGGACGTATTTGGGACTCCCTCGACTCTTTTCATCGATATCAGCCCTGTAACCGCGAATGTCTTTCTTTGCACACACACACTACAGAAATTATTGGTATGTTTACGCAAAGTCCCTCCCCTCTCGCGCACACCCCAGCTCGTGCGATTCGCACTCGCTCGGATCGGACCGCTTCGTGGAGCGCCGACGATGTCCCCTGAGATGAACGGACGGACAAACAGCTCACAGCATATCATTTCTTATTAGCTCCACGATATCACTTACATGATCAACTCCGTAATTACATAAACATACCTAGAGATTGAACAAATAACTCGGGATTAACACCTTACATTTGCATAAACCCATGACTGACAGCCAGTTTGAGCAGTCAAAACGACTGTTTGAATCATGCTTTTCCGTCGCTTTTACGCGGAAATCGCACTGACATCGCACCAAACTCGTAAATTAACATCGCAGTTGTATCGCGGACATATTCATGTTTGTGTACAACATGAAAATAAAGCACCACAGGCGTTAAGATTGCCGAAAAGAGTGATTTTGCAGAGCACCCCAAAGAGATGTTTCACGCTTGAGTGTCATTTGCATACTGAAAAGTGGCGGCCATCTTTCCTTTTATACACCCAGACCCGCGGTTTAAGTCAAATTACATGTACCTATTTCAACAGGGTTTTATTGTAAGACAGTTTTAAGAAGTTTTTGAACATTGTCAGTTTATTATATTTATGTACTCTGGCCTTGGTTCAGTTATAGTAGCATTGTATTGCTGATGAAATCATAATGCAAACAAAATATTTTATCTATTCATAGACCCTCTACTAGAGGGTCTATGATCTATTGTAGCACTAACGAGCAATCAGAGCATGATGGAAAGATTTTTTAATATTGGCCACTAGATGGCGCTATCAGATGTCAAATATCTTGCATCACATCAAGGCTTCTCTGCACATACCAAACTAATATTGAAGATGGGTATTTTTAATAAAATATATTTTAGTTGCTTGAAAATACTGTTCGTATGATTCAAAATTATGCTGAAATATTTGTAAAATGGGTAAAATATGATGCTTTGTATTTGGTGAGAAAAATATCTGGCTGTCAAAGAATTAACATTAAATAAAAAAGTACATGCAGCACACTTGTATATTGAGTAATTGTTATCAGTTAAAATTATTATTTTTAAGGATTGCAATTATTTTTACATTTGCTGATTACTAGTAGTATATGTTATATAGCGCCCTCTATCACAAAGAATAGAATTATGTACTGGACGTGCATGATCCATTTCTTATGTTTTAATGTTTTACTTAACTACATGTTAATAATACATACTATGTTACTTTTAAATAAATGTATCTGTTGCATAGTATAATAATTGGTCTACCAATCAAAAGTTATGTTACAAAGACAGCAGTTAGGGCAAATGTTATTTTTCAACTTCACTGCAAAATACCACAAGTCGCACAAACTTTCGAATAGAATATTTTTCACTATTTTTGTTTCCTCTATTTATTGAAGGTGAATATTATTATTATGCGAGTTTGTATTTGATGGTATTTGATTTGATGACACTGAGTCTCATTGACATTGACACCGAGTCTCATTGACATTGATACCAAGTCTCATTGACATTGACACTGAGTCTCGTTGATATTGACACAGAGTCTCATTGACACCGAGTCTCATTGACATTTACTCTGAGTTTTATTGACATTGACACCGAGTCTCATGGATATTGATACTTAGTCTCATTGACATTGACGCATAGTCTCATTGACATTAACACCGAGTCTCATTGACATTTACTCGGAGTCTCATTTACATTGATAGCTGTCTTAATACACTACAAGTGTATACATAGATTACTGTGTTGTACATAACTTCAATAAGTTACTGATATCTGTGAACTATTACATCCCTGTAGGCTTTTGTAATCCTGATAGCATTGAATCTCAGCTTGCTTATCTGGATGCTGTCATCACTTTAGTGACTCAAATGTATGACTAGGCATGATGGATTTTTACTTCTGTTTGCCATCTGCTTTGCTAAGATTGCCCGTATAATCACTTTTTTGTGTGTAGCATCTTCATGTATTAACTTTCTGTTATTTTTTTGGGCTGATTTCGCCAAAAATTTGCAGGCCCGCCATTGCCTTGTCAACAATCAAAACAATTATTTTTGAATACCTTCACTCCAAATGTATCTCTTCCTCTTGGAGTAAAAACTTTGAGATTGGGCCTAAAGTTATTATTTGTTTTTTTCATATCGTTTTTTCATTGCCAAGCAATTTGACCTCAAATTTTTCTGTGAATTAGGTGGGGGAGGGTATTGGTCAATCATCACAAGCATTTTACACCTGTACTCAAGAATGGTGGAAATTTTAAAAGAAAAAAAAAAACAGTCCTGTCCTACGTTTGCCATGACAATGGTTAATGTCTCAGACATATTTCATTCTGATTTACTTGATTGTATGCCTAAAATTCCTATTTTATTTTTGAGTCTGTCCTACCATTATCATGGCAACAGATTGTTTGGAGCAGAGCCAATCAGCCTTGCCTATACCTTTTGATATATCACAGAGTTAACTGAATTCTCCAGATTAGCTCTAGTGGCTATAACTCTTGGTGACTCATAGATGTGACTGAACCCAAAAGACTATAACTTCTGTCACTGTATATCTTGATATATCACAGAGTTAACTGAATTCACCAGATTAGCTCTAGTGGCTATAACTCTTGGTGACTCATAGATATGACTGAACCCAAGAGACTATAACTCATGTCTCTATATATCTTGATATATCACAGAGTTAACTGAATTCTCCAGATTAGCTCTAGTGGCTATAACTCTTGGTGACTCATAGATGTGACTGAACCCAAGAGACTATAACTCATGTCTCTATATATCTTCATATATCACAGAGTTAACTGAATTCTCCAGATTAGCTCTAGTAGCTATAACTCTTGGTGACTCATAGATGTGACTGAACCCAAGAGACTATAACTCATGTCTCTATATATCTTCATATATCACAGAGTTAACTGAATTCTCCAGATTAGCTCTAGTAGCTATAACTCTTGGTGACTCATAGATATGACTGAACCCAAGAGACTATAACTCATGTCTCTATATATCTTCATATATCACAGAGTTAACTGAATTCTCCAGATTAGCTCTAGTAGCTATAACTCTTGGTGACTCATATATATGACTGAATCCAAGTAACTATAACTCTTGTCTCTTTATATCTTGATATATCACAGAGTTAACTGAACTCTCCAGATTAGCTCTAGTGGCTATAACTCTTGGTGACTCATAGATTTGACTGAACCCAAGAGACTATAACTCATGTCTCTATATATCTTGATATATCACAGAGTTAACTGAATTCTCCAGATTAACTCTAGTATCTATAACTCTTGGTGACACATAGATATGACTGAATCCGAGTAACTATAACTCATGTCTCTATATATCTTCATATATCACAGAGTTAACTGAATTCTCCAGATTAACTCTAGTATCTATAACTCTTGGTGACACATAGATATGACTGAACCCGAGTAACTATAACTCATGTCTCTATATATCTTCATATATCACAGAGTTAACTGAATTCTCCAGATTAGCTCTAGTAGCTATAACTCTTGGTGACTCATATATATGACTGAATCCAAGTAACTATAACTCTTGTCTCTTTATATCTTGATATATCACAGAGTTAACTGAACTCTCCAGATTAGCTCTAGTGGCTATAACTCTTGGTGACTCATAGATTTGACTGAACCCAAGAGACTATAACTCATGTCTCTATATATCTTGATATATCACAGAGTTAACTGAATTCTCCAGATTAACTCTAGTAGCTATAACTCTTGGTGACTCATAGATATGACTGAACCCAAGAGACTATAACTTTTGTGTCTATATATCTTGATATATCACAGAGTTAACTGAATTCTCCAGATTAACTCTAGTAGCTATAACTCTTGGTGACTCATAGATATGACTGAACCCAAGAGACTATAACGTCTGTCTCTGTATATCTTGATATATCACAGAGTTAACTGAATTCTCCAGATTAGCTCTAGTAGCTATAACTCTTGGTGACTCATAGATATGACTGAACCCAAGAGACTATAACGTCTGTCTCTGTATATCTTGATATATCACAGCGTTAACTGAATTCTCCAGATTAACTCTAGTAGCTATAACTCTTGGTGACACATAGATATGACTGAACCCGAGTAACTATAACTCATGTCTCTATATATCTTCATATATCACAGAGTTAACTGAATTCTCCAGATTAGCTCTAGTAGCTATAACTCTTGGTGACTCATAGATATGACTGAATCCAAGTAACTATAACTCTTGTCTCTTTATATCTTGATATATCACAGAGTTAACTGAATTCTCCAGAGTAACTCTAGTGGCTATAACTCTTGGTGACTCATATATTTGACTGAACCCAAAAGACTATAACTTCTGTCACTGTATATCTTGATATATCACAGAGTTAACTGAACTCTCCAGATAAACTCTAGTAGCTATAACTCTTGGTGACTCATAGATATGACTGAACCCAAGAGACTATAACGTCTGTCTCTGTATATCTTGATATATCACAGCATTAACTGAATTCTCCAGATTAACTCTAGTAGCTATAACTCTTGGTGACACATAGATATGACTGAACCCGAGTAACTATAACTCATGTCTTTATATATCTTCATATATCACAGAGTTAACTGAATTCTCCAGATTAGCTCTAGTAGCTATAACTCTTGGTGACTCATAGATATGACTGAATCCAAGTAACTATAACTCTTGTCTCTTTATATCTTGATATATCACAGAGTTAACTGAATTCTCCAGATTAGCTCTAGTGGCTATAACTCTTGGTGACTCATAGATATGACTGAACCCAAGAGACTATAACTTCTGTCTCTGTATATCTTGATATATCACAGAGTTAACTGAATTCTCCAGATTAGCTCTAGTAGCTATAACTCTTGGTGACTCATAGATGTGACTGAACCCGAGTAACTATAACTCATGTCTCTATATATCTTGATATATCACAGAGTTAACTGAACTCTCCAGATTAGCTCTAGTGGCTATAACTCTTGGTGACTCATAGATTTGACTGAACCCAAGAGACTATAACTTTTGTCTCTATATATCTTGATATATCACAGAGTTAACTGAATTCACCAGATTAGCTCTAGTAGCTATAACTCTTGGTGACTCATAGATATGACTGAACCCAAGAGACTATAACTTTTGTCTCTATATATCTTGATATATCACAGAGTTAACTGAATTCACCAGATTAGCTCTAGTGGCTATAACTCTTGGTGACTCATAGATTTGACTGAACCCAAAAGACTATAACTTTTGTCTCTATATATCTTGATATATCACAGAGTTAACTGAATTCACCAGATTAGCTCTAGTGGCTATAACTCTTGGTGACTCATAGATTTGACTGAACCCAAAAGACTATAACTTTTGTCTCTATATATCTTGATATATCACAGAGTTAACTGAATTCACCAGATTAGCTCTAGTGGCTATAACTCTTGGTGACTCATAGATTTGACTGAACCCAAAAGACTATAACTTCTGTCACTGTATATCTTGATATATCACAGAGTTAACTGAATTCTCCAGATTAGCTCTAGTATCTATAACTCTTGGTAACTCATAGATATGACTGAACCCAAGAGACTATAACTTTTGTCTTTATATATCTTGATATATCACAGAGTTAACTGAATTCTCCAGATTAGCTCTAGTGGCTATAACTCTTGGTGACTCATAGATATGACTGAACCCAAGAGACTATAACTTCTGTCTCTGTATATCTTGATATATCACAGAGTTAACTGAATTCTCCAGATTAGCTCTAGTAGCTATAACTCTTGGTGACTCATAGATGTGACTGAACCCGAGTAACTATAACTCATGTCTCTATATATCTTGATATATCACAGAGTTAACTGAACTCTCCAGATTAGCTCTAGTGGCTATAACTCTTGGTGACTCATAGATTTGACTGAACCCAAGAGACTATAACTTTTGTCTCTATATATCTTGATATATCACAGAGTTAACTGAATTCACCAGATTAGCTCTAGTAGCTATAACTCTTGGTGACTCATAGATATGACTGAACCCAAGAGACTATAACTTTTGTCTCTATATATCTTGATATATCACAGAGTTAACTGAATTCACCAGATTAGCTCTAGTGGCTATAACTCTTGGTGACTCATAGATTTGACTGAACCCAAAAGACTATAACTTTTGTCTCTATATATCTTGATATATCACAGAGTTAACTGAATTCACCAGATTAGCTCTAGTGGCTATAACTCTTGGTGACTCATAGATTTGACTGAACCCAAAAGACTATAACTTTTGTCTCTATATATCTTGATATATCACAGAGTTAACTGAATTCACCAGATTAGCTCTAGTGGCTATAACTCTTGGTGACTCATAGATTTGACTGAACCCAAAAGACTATAACTTCTGTCACTGTATATCTTGATATATCACAGAGTTAACTGAATTCTCCAGATTAGCTCTAGTAGCTATAACTCTTGGTGACTCATAGATGTGACTGAACCCGAGTAACAATAACTCATGTCTCTATATATCTTGATATATCACAGAGTTAACTGAACTCTCCAGATTAGCTCTAGTGGCTATAACTCTTGGTGACTCATAGATTTGACTGAACCCAAGAGACTATAACTTTTGTCTCTATATATCTTGATATATCACAGAGTTAACTGAATTCACCAGATTAGCTCTAGTAGCTATAACTCTTGGTGACTCATAGATATGACTGAACCCAAGAGACTATAACTTTTGTCTCTATATATCTTGATATATCACAGAGTTAACTGAATTCACCAGATTAGCTCTAGTGGCTATAACTCTTGGTGACTCATAGATTTGACTGAACCCAAAAGACTATAACTTTTGTCTCTATATATCTTGATATATCACAGAGTTAACTGAATTCACCAGATTAGCTCTAGTGGCTATAACTCTTGGTGACTCATAGATTTGACTGAACCCAAGACTATAACTTTTGTCTCTATATATCTTGATATATCACAGAGTTAACTGAATTCACCAGATTAGCTCTAGTGGCTATAACTCTTGGTGACTCATAGATTTGACTGAACCCAAAAGACTATAACTTCTGTCACTGTATATCTTGATATATCACAGAGTTAACTGAATTCTCCAGATTAGCTCTAGTATCTATAACTCTTGGTAACTCATAGATATGACTGAACCCAAGAGACTATAACTTTTGTCTTTATATATCTTGATATATCACAGAGTTAACTGAATTCTCCAGATTAGCTCTAATAGCTATAACTCTTGGTGACTCATAGATGTGACTGAACCCAAGGGACTATAACTTTTGTCTCTATATATCTTGATATATCACAGAGTTAACTGAATTCTCCAGATTAGCTCTAATAGCTATAACTCTTGGTGACTCATAGATGTGACTGAACCCGAGTAACTATAACTCATGTCTCTATATATCTTGATATATCACAGAGTTAACTGAATTCACCAGATTAACTCTAGTTGCTATAGCTTTTGGTGACTCATAGATTTGACTGAACCCAAAAGACTATAACTTTTGTCTCTATATATCTTGATATATCACAGAGTTAACTGAATTCACCAGATTAGCTCTAGTGGCTATAACTCTTGGTGACTCATAGATTTGACTGAACCCAAGAGACTATAACTTCTGTCTCTATATATCTTGATATATCACAGAGTTAACTGAATTCACCAGATTAACTCTAGTGGCTATAGCTTTTGGTGACTCATAGATATGACTGAACCCAAGGGACTATAACTTTTGTCTCTATATATCTTGATATATCACAGAGTTAACTGAATTCTCCAGATTAGCTCTAGTGGCTATAACTCTTGGTGACACATAGATTTGACTGAACCCAAGAGACTATAACTTCTGTCACTGTATATCTTGATATATCACAGAGTTAACTGAATTCTCCAGATTAGCTCTAGTAGCTATAACTCTTGGTGACTCATAGATGTGACTGAACCCGAGTAACTATAACTCATGTCTCTATATATCTTGATATATCACAGAGTTAACTGAATTCTCCAGATTAACTCTAGTGGCTATAGCTTTTGGTGACTCATAGATATCACTGAACCCAAGTAACTATAACTCATGTCTCTGTATATCTTGATATATCACAGAGTTAACTGAATTCTCCAGATTAGCTCTAGTGGCTATAACTCATGGTGACACATATATATGACTGAGCCCGATGGACTAGTACTTCTGTCGCTAAATCCCTTGGTATCTCGAGTGGTTAAGTGAAATCTTCACATTCAAGTGGTTGTAAAGCTGAGTGGATATATGCATTGATAACAATCGTCAAACGGGCTGACTATATTATTAAATGTTTGATTGCGATCATTTAGTCTAATTTTAGTGGCTGTAACACTTGCTATCTCACAATATGTTTGTAAGAACATCAGTTTTTATATCGATCTATTGATGACTCTTGTTGACTTGATTTGTTTATACACCCTACCCACCTCCTGGGAGAGGGGAATTGTCACGCGATCAAAACCTGGGCACATACAATCTTGATGGTCGGGGTCAATATTTCCATGATTTCTACATGCAGGGATAAACTCTGCATAGAGCTAGTGATGGCCCCGATTTGATATTTAGGATGCACATGCTAACAGATAATTTAGAGTATGAATGCAAGGCAATAAAATAGTCTATATATAGTTAGTTCCATTTATATAATAATGCGTTTGGAAATCCATTTCAGTCACCTGAGGGTATCAGGATGCCCCAGGGGTTGAAGACTGACGTCTTCACACAAAGCCAAGTGGTTGAAACTATTGATGACTCATTAGGAGCGCTGGACTCAATGGTCTACTGCTTCTACTATCCCAGTGGCTGTATACTATACCCTTGATGGTTTACTGACTAATTCCAGTGGGCGCATGGATATGCCAGCTCATTGTAACCAGTGACTGTAACTGCCAGTTAATGCTTCCAATATGGTTACCTCACGGCTATCATGTACATTACATAAACCATGCTTGGTCGGGACTGTATTTGAGATTACAGCTCACACTATTCTGTCGGTCTTCCAAATACATGCATGTATATTCTCCAAAATCATTACCAAATTATCAAATCATGTATCACGAGTGTCTCAATCTACAATCGTCTTTTGGATACAAGTAATATCGGATGAGATTGCTTAAATAAAATGAGACAGTACTCAGTGGAAGACTAGGAAGATTATAGTAGCATTTCTTAGACTTTTGTCATAATTTCCATTACAATAATCAACATTGATAGCCACGCAATCGGTAAATTACTAATGCATCAACCGTCACTGATGATGATGATGATCACGTCGTAATTCTTCTCTAATGCACGACTTTGATCAGGTTATGCAACATTCATGCAGCTTCCCTTAGGAACTATCATGACATCACCAAGTAACCATGACGACCACAACATATTATTCCATCACCGACATTTCAAGTAGATAATTTCTCTTGTAAAAAACATAATTGTCCAAAAAGGAAATCTGTAAACATAGAGAGGTTAAGAATTATAATGTTATCTACTTTCAAATTTATAGAATTGAATAGATATTTTGTCAATAAATTATTATAGTCGAACTA
This sequence comes from Saccoglossus kowalevskii, assembly GCF_978046115.1. Lineage (NCBI taxonomy): Eukaryota > Metazoa > Hemichordata > Enteropneusta > Harrimaniidae > Saccoglossus > Saccoglossus kowalevskii. The sequence continues at coordinate 12,187,568 of NC_140643.1, read as the reverse complement.
AAGCAATGACTTATTTCACGTTGCTCAAGAGATTGTCGATGAAGACTGGTTCACTGCTTTAATGTCGCAATCAATGTTCATCTACAACTTTCACCACTTCAATAAATTACATTTTCAACCAACCCCCAGAGGAAAACTTTTGATAATATCAAAGGGTTGATTGGATGAAGCCCTGGAAAGCAGATGGATTCGGTAGGATTTAAATAAAAATGTGTGAGGACATTGTCTAAAATGAAATTGCTTTTTAATGTATGGATGTGTTAGTTATTTGAATGAAAGAAATTGTGCAATGTGTGCAAGGGGTACAGCGCTTGGTATGTAAAACATGCATACTGAAATAAGTCATTTCTGCGTATTATAATTAGTAATAAAATGTTATATATCTATTGAAATGTACTAGTAGCAATGGAATAGTAGCTGGAAAATAAACGAGGAAGACTACGAGGTACTTGAGGCTCAGTGGCGGATCCAGCAAAATGTATTGGGGGAGTCCAAGCTTCGCTTAAGATATACGGAGCGTAAATCGCAGAGAAGCTATGCGTAACACAGATGATATGAATCATCATGCGGTTGGAGACGTGCCCCCTCCCCTCTGGATTCGCCACTATTGAGGCTCAGTAGGACGATTACGAAAAGGGGGGACACGTAAAATTTAGATGCACGCATAAAAGAATTCCAGAGAACCTAAGGAAACAGAAACGACTGAAGATGACCTAGTTTCCACACAGATCGCCAAATAATTAGAAAGCAGACTGTGACCAAGAGTTACTGCATACATGACTAACAGTATAATAACCAACCTCCAGCAACATGTAGTCAATTACAATTCCCACCCTATTTCATCCTACCCTAATATTACTATCACTGTTAAGCCTTTCAAATTCATCCAATTCATTTGTGAAACATGATAAAACTAGTTTGGTTTGCATACAACTGCATTAGTACCTGAAAATGAATAATATTTACAAGCAATTTCTTCTTATTAGAGATGACGTGTTGCTTTTTTCGTTTTGCGAAGTCATAAATTCAGTATTTTGTAATGGCAGCATTGCAGGTGCAATTATTATACACCAGTTAACATAATATCAATATGCGGTACATAGAAACAATCTCCATGGCAACCATAATCCAAGAGGATCGTCTTAATTACAAGTCTGTGGGAATTACGTACCACAAATATTAGCTGCTGAAACTATCTCTCAAGGTGATTCGGGTCGAACCGAAGATGATATGTTATCTTGTTCGGTACTTTCAATGTTGTCGGTTAATGCCACTATGATACTGACCAAATTATTGGAATCGCAAGTTATTGAGAAACAAGAATTCGAAATGCTATAGACAATTTGCAATATACACTGATAAATTGGAAAGATTATTTCTTCACATCTTGATGATGAAAAAGATGCATACTATTAGGCTTGTTAAAAATAATCTTTAAATTTATTGTGATATATGTGTAGTAACATACTCAGTAGTGTAAATCAGAATTCGGCTTGAACCGCCTTGAGGAAGCGCACTTGACTTACGAAACGAACATTTCAATGTTATACCTCGTAGCAATCAATTATAATATATATTAGTGCCATATGTTATATAAATAAAATTTAAATTAACTTGTCAACGGGACCGAAACATTTTTTTTTTCAATTCCTATATATATACACAGGTGTATAATGCTATTATTCATAAATTAAATAATATCAGTGCATCTATTCATTGAAAGTACATTACAGTTTGATTTCGTGCATGTGATTTCAAATACACTCAACTCGCTCTATGATCTGTTATTAATGCTAGCTTTTAAATAGGATAGTACGTGCACTTCTACAAAATAATAATATCAATGTATTTCATCATACACGTAACTAAGCAGTGATCAGCGCAGTGTACTGCGTTTGAATATAAACTACAGCCCCAACTCATCTAAGTAGTACATACAACCTGTGAACTATTAACATACATAGCTCACTTAGCAGATTAGCCAGGATTAGGAGACGTCTGATTTAATGTACATGTGAAATATAAACACTGTACAGTATTTGTATAGCAAAGAAACTGTGCAAATTGTTGTCACCCCCCTCCCCACTAATCTGTGTAAAATATGATTTGCATGAAATCGCATATCGATTTACGTCACATATTTTGTAGTTTCCGTGAAACTGGCTTTAGCAGAGACACTTGACATTGGCATTACATCTGCTAGACATTTATCATCAGTGCAGTGTACCAATTATGCTATACTGCGAAAGATCAGCTCCCTGTTGGATATTACAAACCCCTCTAGACATCGCATCTGAAAATCGTAACACCTTGTAATTCCTTGTAAATTATTGACCATAGAAGGGCAGGGAAAACAACCAGACTACATTAATTCGTTATTTAAAATGAAAACACACGCACCAACCCCCAATAGGGTACTTGCACGTACGTTTCCAGTCTCCTGGTACCAAGTTCACTGTGTTCTATTTATAGAGTAAATTTGCTTACTGATCAGGATTACATTGTAATTGTCTCATGGGTGAATTTTAATAATTCATCCTCCGTATCTTCATGCCAGAAAGGATCGATGGTCTCTTACTGGTATTCAAGCAAAAAGTAACATTTTAGGAAATTCCCTATGATTCACTATATCAGTTAGATCTTTCAACACCGACGCTGTTATTTTACTTTCAGTGCAACAACGACATTCCCTTCATCTTTATAAATTTCAGTTGCAGTTGAATCCAACCTGCCAATCAACGACGTAATTTGAAAACGCTCCAATGTTATTCAGTCGGCCAGTTGAAATCTCCTGTGTCGGTTTAAATTGTGAAATATAGAAATATTTATAAAGATTGAGGAAATACCTGTGTTGTACTAAAAATACAAAAGAGAAGAAGGTACAAATGTAGATATAACAGCTTTTTAAAAAAATGTGTCGTAATATTGCACAAAGGATTTATGAGATCAGAGAAGGCAAGTGGTGCGACATGCGATGAAGAACTCACGCGAATAGCGAGATAGTAATCACAAAATCGCAAGGCAAACATAAATTTCTAGAAATACTGATGCAACTGAGCGATTCGGTCTGCTAAAGAAGATGCAAAAAGAGCATTCTCCTGGGGCCGTTTTACCAGTCCTTGCTCACTTGAAAGTGTGTATTACTTGGGGTTGCGTTTTTAAAGAACGATGATAATCTCGCTCACTTCTATACTGTTACACAATCACATTTTTCCAAGCGTCCACTGCCTTCTGTAACCAACGTCATTGGTAAAGCGGGGAAGTCGTCACCGGCGCATGCGTCAGATGGTAATAGCATGTCATTGTTTGCAAACAAGCGTCTATCATATTAGCATGCATTGTTATCGTCGCTTGGGACTCGATTCTTGCACGTGCGCATGGGACGACCCCTCCGCTTTAAAATACGTTTGCCGTACATATCAAAGTTGCAAACTCTTATCCTATTCATACTTGACTTAATATCAAACTGATCAAATATTTGAGTTGTACAAATGATTGAGATGTGAAGAGGGGTAGAATCTTGGATTATATTTACCACACGATTATTTCTTAGAAAACCCGGCAACTCATACTGTTTAGAATCCACGAATGGCCAAATACGAATTATGTAAAACAAAATACATGCATACTATTTTAAACTTTGGTCAGTCTTTGGGTTGTAAATAAAGCTTTCCTTATAAGTCGCGTCCTCTTGCGACGAAAACATTCTGTGACTGCATAGTGAGCGGGATTACTAAAAAAATTACGGGTGGTTGAATTTTACAGGTGTTGCCTTTTATAAAAAAAAAAAAAACTAATCCACTAGATTGTTCAATGGTTGCCATGGGAACGCCAATTTCAAAGAAAACCATTAGTTATTAGTTAAAGATTCTCGTTTCATTTTCATGAGGGGTCGCCCTTGACACATAGTTTGGTAGAGATCTCGATCCGGTTGCCATGGAAACAGTCAATTTCGAGAATGATCTGTTCATAACTCAATTCATTTATAACTCACTGGAGTGATTACTCATAGCCATGGGTGAATGAACAATGTTTTAAGAGAATTTACATTTACTGCGTGCGTGACTCAAAACGGCGCTCGCGTACGACACCTAAACGCCTAACTTTACGTCTTTCCTTCAGCCACCAGGCTCAATAACGAGCACTTTCGTTCAACATAGTATTGTCCATACCATTTACGTCTTGCTTTACTTTCTACGTCAGCATCTCCTGCCAGTTAACAATTATGTGTTTTAACTACATTCATTGACGTTAAAGCGGGAGGGTCGTCATTTGCGCACGCGCGGGAATTGAGTACCAAGCGACGATAACACGCTAAAACGCAAAGGCTCATGGGTAGACACTTGTTTGAAAATAACCAAAAAAAACACAACTTGTACGAAATGGCTGCTCATACTGCATAGGATGACTGTGCTGACGCCATGTACACTGCCACAGAGTACAAGTGAATCCAAGTCATTTACCATCATTTCATTTATTGAATGACAGCTCAAAATGCAATGATCGTTCATGCTTAACTTGTATATAATGTGAAAATACATCTAAGAATGTTTGACGTGACAGGACTCTAGAAGCAATAAATAAATTAATATTATCACTCAATATTCAATTGTGGCATTAATTTACAGCTTTCAAAATGATTTCCCTCATGGTGTAATATCACCAAGTGTGACATCCAAGCAATTGGAAAAAACATAGTCAAACTATAAATACCTTGCAAATGATAGAACATATAACTGTAAAAAACTATTTTAGCTGGAGTTAATTTTCGCTGAAAGGATTTTTTGGTTGTTTTGTATGAAATTTATTTTTACTGATTTGATTAGTTTAATGCAAAATATAGAAAAAAAAGGTATAGTCGCTGGATTTTATTTTCACTGAAAATTAATTTCCATCAAAAATTTTGTATTTTATAGTACTAGAAGAGACTTACAAATAGTTTTTTACTCAACCTTGCCAGCTAAGATCTGTTTATTTGCCAATCACCTCAATACTATACCTTGTTTATTCTACTTTAGCAAGTGCACCTTCTTTGTCAAATTCACATTTCACTATTTCCATATGCTAGTGCATCTCTGATTTGGTGAATGTTTTAGGTGTATGTAATTTATGTGAGATCACCTTGGAATCTATGGAGACGTTATTTACATAGTTTGTGAGAAAGAATATTTACATAGTTTGTCTGTATTGCAGCAGTTCTGATTCGAAGAGTCAGTTAAAAAACGACTTGCAACTTTGCAATACACTTTGGTTTTTGTCCAATCTAGACTTGATGGCGCCATTCTATCAACACACGCATAGTTTAGATCATTCATACTAGACAAGGGTAAAGCACAATCTTCAAAATGATACGAGTTTGTTAAAAATACAGGAACAGTTATTTTGTTAATACTCAAAAATGAAGGATAGTTTTTGAACACCTAGACTAGATTAGCAAATTGTCATGTTGACGATCGCTATAAAATAATGAATCCCACACAGCATGCCATCAGTCAAACATGGCTGTCAAGTCTAGAACAAAGTTACAAGCCATCTTGTTAATTGACTGGCCCAATAATCCTCAGAATCACAGTAAGAGGCTGTGATAATGATAAATACATGCAACTTTCACTCTAAGCAAAGATATCGATAAACATTACAGTCTTGACAATTTTTTTATTATTTTCTGTTAAACTAAAAATACAAACCCTTTGAGAATGTTCAATAGAAATTCCTAACCCAAAGAATTCCAAAATTTCCCCAATCCCAACCCTCATCATTCTACAGTAACAAAATAACTAAGTTGTCATGACAACAAGAACACTGACATTAGTATTCACTGGGCACTTTTAGCAGTTCTTATCTTGAGCATGTCAGTACTGGATACAAGAAGTGAGATCAAGAGGATCCCATGAATTTGTTCATATATCTTACAAGTATGATAAATAAGGGAGTGTAACTTTAATAACCATGTACAGCAATATGCATTGAAGATCTAACAAGTGAATTCTTTGCTAGTGGCGGCCTCATTTCGTGCATGTCAATTGATTGTATTCCTAACCAATATCGTCAAAGAATGAAGTCAACGCTTGGAAAGGTTTGAATGCGTGAACAAAAATGAGCAAGATTTCTTGTTGCATTCACAAACGTGAAACGAACAAATTACACACTTTGCAATTAGGCAAGAACATTATTATCTGAGATGAACACTAATTAGTTTTTTCACAGATTCACTAATTTGCATTAGAATTTCTAGAAATGTAGTTTTGTTTTGAGATTATCTCGCAATTCAAGTGATCTTCATCATATATCATATCCTTGTATAGACTCATTTCATACATCCTTAACACCCAGTACAGATCAATGTGATGTAACACAAACATATCAACAAAACATAATTGTAATATTTTAACAAATATACGAGTGTACAAATTTCACAGAGCTGTTGATGTACTGGTCACCTAATCAATTCCAATGGGATCTTTAACTCCTGTGACATTTGATGATTGGAAGTTACAAGCCCTTATATTTCTTCTCTGCTACTCCATAGCACCATAAAGTACTGGATATATACGTTAATAAATAAATACCACACCAGCCCTATAATTTCCCATGCACTGGAGATGGGAGGTAGATTCCTTATGTACACAGAGATTATATTTTCTTCAAAATGAGTTTTTAAATTTTTTTTAAAAAATTTTTTTTTAAATAATCTCCAAAGAGAAAATAATAGACGAGTCAGCATTGATATGAAGTTATTGTCATGCTCAGGACACCTTAAATAGACTTGCATTTACAGTAATTTGACAACAATCAAACAATATCTACAAATCAGTGTCGCACAGAAGTTCATGCAAGTCAATGTCCAGTAATAGCATCATATGAAACACACTATAAATAGTGGTGCAGAAGATAGGGTTTTAAGTACACCAAATATCCTATTTAGTCTATTAGAAGCGTATGCGCTAACATACATATCAGACAGTGACAAAAATAATTCATATTTTAACATTACAGTACACAATGAAAGCAATGATGGTTTAGGTACATTACAAGATGCGCTTCTAATAGAGGAAATACAGTACTGTGATTTGTTAGATTAAATATTGAACCAGAATTTTATGCAAGAATGCTTTCATTAGAGCAAATATTGCGCACACACCCTGATTTTCAGGAGTTGTGCGAGGAAAAAAAAAATGAATGCTTCCAATCATCGCCTGTGCCGTTTTAAAACATGCAGGTCACAGAAAAATTTTTTTTGTTCAGAGGGTAGAGAAAATGAAAGAAGTAATTCAGTTTTCATCAAAATGAACAAATTTTATAATAATTAATAAGAAGCCACTATGCATGTATTTAGCACAACAAATTAGCCAGAAACTTTTTCGGGGGAGAGCTTTACAAGTACAAGCATAAGAACTTAGTTTCATAAAAACTTCAGAGCGAATATGATGTGTATATTCTATACCCTGTATTTTAAGACTGTACAGGGTATAACATCTACACTGTAAATAAAATTACAAAACTAAAAAATATAAAGCTGCCATACTCTTGGTGCTAAAAATGCCCAGTGCATAATAATTCTGAGTCTATAGATGTTGAATACTTGAAATACTACCATAGAAATCTACCAGACAAAAGAATATTTACACTTGTACATTACATCAACCTCTTTGCATTTAAAATTCTCCGGAAAATATGGTACTTGCATGTACATTTCATTATTTTGTATGTGTAAAATTTGCAAACATTTTGGCAAGCGGTGTCATATTTATTGAGCTAAATGTCGTGATCTTCACTGTCAGCTTGCCATAACAGTTACTAGGGATTATGAACCTGGTTGCTAAGAACCAGTATATTGGTTTCAATTCATAAATATATTTTTGTCGTCGAAAATTATCAGTTGGGCGAAAATGATAATAAAAATTCATAATTTCATGTAAAAAATCATTACCACCCATGTAATGAACAAACAAATGAATGAAAAAAAAACAGAACTTATTTCGTGAACACCATCTATTTCACCACTGGGCTGTACAGACTCTGATGTTGGAACCATCATCTTCACGCCCAAAAAGCTCTCTCAAATTATCTACAATCAAAGTACCTGAAAACATCCTGATCAGGACATGATTTCTGGCACATACCCAAATTCTGCTGTACTGCATTCTCATGTCCTTGTATGCTGCCCTCAACGAATGCAGGCTAAGGAATAGACACCCTGGCAAGCTGTGTGTGGGCTGGACCAGCACTTCTGGTAGTAATTACCAGTAATGTTATAACATCTACATAGCACACATTCATTCATCTATTGGTGAACATGTGAAAGAAAATCTCATATTGATAATTACTTCACAAGACTGCAAGTGTGCAGTCTCTTTGCCATGAATAGCTTGCTGGGGGAGTGGAATATACCGTACTCCCCCCCCCCCCCCCCCCGAGTATAAGCCCAGGGGCCTGAACATGTAAAATCAGGGAAATTAGGGGGTGAGCTTATACTCAAGGACCACCTCAGAAAAGATAATTTGCTGGTGGGTTGTAAATTGTAACAGGCTACTAGCCTGAAATCACAGAAATGCAGCAGACAATCACAAAACACTGTAAAACAGTAATTGCTTGCCTTTTTGTTTGAAAATACAATATTCTCTATAATAAATGTACCAGAATCAATTGGCATTTTAGCTATCATTTACATACAAATTTGAATATAAAGTTAAATTAAATAGTCCCCCCTCCCCCATTACTTGTTGACAGTCAATATGCCTTGTGTCAGTTCATGACTTATTTTTTCTGGTTTCATCCACAATAATATAAAAAGAGGACCAGAAACAAGTTTTTTTTTTTTTGGCTCAGAAAAACAATCATGCTGTTTTACAGTGTATTCCTGGTATACATACAATTGACTTAGATGGCCCAACATCTGTCTCTAAAGTTGCATAAAGCATATATATATATATTGCCTGCCAATGTTTTAACGTTGCATGCAAATATTACAACCTTCAATTACTATTCATTTAGCCAATCAGATAGCCTGACAGTGTTCTACTGAGCAGCATTTAGCCAATCACGGTGTTCTACTGAGCAGCATTTCACAAAAATTTATAATAATAATAAAAGTGATGCATAATGCATTCATTTTTGTCTTCTGGAAATAACGTAATCTTTTCAGCAGTTAACTGACATGGAACCAAAAGCAGGCTGTCTAAAAAAAAAACTAGCAAACGCTTGTAATGGTGGGATGGAAAGCCCACCATTAAATTCTCCAACACAAGCTTCCTGATGTAGATGTTGCATACCAATAAGACGCTGTGGAAAATACAAAATCTCTCTTAACAGCTCCACATATTGGCTTGTTTTTCAAAAGTTGCTGAATCCATCCATAAAAAGGAAGTCTTTCTTTCTTTAGAAGTTCGTTGCACATTCCATATACGAGTTGTTATCTTCAACTTGACGACACTTGTACATGTCAAATCCCATTAGAACATTCGGTAACATCAGTGAGCACCAAATTACTGATGTTACTTACAGAGAACGTGACATCATAGAATATACAGATTTTCAGATTCTTTCAATATATTATCCATCTTCTTCATCATCATTTTTTGTTTTTTTGAAAAAAAAATTAAAATTTGTTTTTATTTTTAGTTTTGCACGAAGTCTCAAAAACCGTTTATGTTTTCATTTGTTTGGTCAGCAAAACTGAATTTGTTATGACTGGAATTGTTGTTGTCACCATGGTTACTCTCCTGTGAGGAAGATGATGACGGGGATGCAACCATCGATGAGGAGATTGAAGATCGGTGTGATGGTTTGTAATCGGTGATGATAACAGTAACGTCATTTACAGTAACAGCCATCGGTGTTCCACTGTTTCTGTCAATGTTCTTTAATCTCGGTCTGCAAAAAAAACAAAATAGAAGATCTTAAGTAATGACAATGATCTACAACATAAAGTTTTTCTGACTGCATAGATTTGTAGAAAAAAATAACATAGTAGCCATACATCATCATCTATACACATAATCACAGTAGCCAGACATCGCCATCTATACACATAATCACAGTAGCCAGACATCGCCATATATACACATAATCACAGTAGCCAGACATCGCCATATATACACATAATCACAGTAGCCAGACATCACCATATATACACATAATCACAGTAGCCAGACATCACCATATATACACATAATCATAGTAGCCAGACATCACCAACTATACACATAATCACAAGCCAGACATCACCATCTATACACATAATAACCATACATCTGCCGGCCATGAAAGCAGTGAAGGGAATAACATCAACAGCAATCTAGCACTGAATACAGGCATGAAAGTATTCTCTGCAGGGTCATCTATCAAAAGGATCATTGCAATTTTGATACAGTAGTTAAAAACAGCTGATTGATACAGAACACACAAATGGATAAATTTATCAGTTCACATTGAGCAGTGCAGCAATACACATCAATCATTTGCTAATATCATTCTTTTATTGCAGTTCATTTCCACCTACATTGGAGACTTTTCCATTCTTGATACAAACACAGAGTGTTATCACAAATTACTCCAACTGTCATGACACTTAATGAGGCATGGGATACAGCCATGTGATTACACTGTTGATGTCTCAACTGACATTTCACTCGCATAATTGCTTCATCTGCCCTTTGGCTACAATAATTGATTATCACCACACACACACACACACAAAAAAACGATGAAAAAAAAAACAGGCTATAGTTATGAATACATGTTTGGGGTTCATGTTCAGCCAGAGTTAATAAAATGTACACTCAGTGGACTGTTTATATAATTTACGGTACTTCAATTATGTGGAAAACATTTAATGATTTCCCTAAAAAATAATTTCTAATCCACCCAACATACATAGAAATTAGACAAATTTAGCAGGTGACCGAGAAAAACCATTATTTGAAGCCAAAATTTACTATTCCCTTCTCAATGCATTTATGTATAACCATGTTAATACCTCCATGGTATAACATATCTCAAAAAGAGATGCAAATCAAGTTTTTTGTGTATTTTATTTACTCAAGCACTGTGAACACTAAGCCCTATTGAACAGGAGATTTACCATGAATGTACTGATACATCTACATGTACTGTGGAATACTTTATTTTCGCTGGAATTAATTTTCACTGAAAAGGTTTTTTGGGCGTTTTGCTTGGAATTTATTTTCACTGATTTTTGATGAGTTTAATGTGAATCATAGGAAAAAAAGTATATTCGCTGGATTTTATTTTCACGGAATCATCCCTTCAGCGAAAATAGCGAAAATAAATTCCAAGCGAAAATAAAGTATTCTACAGTACTAGAGAAAATAGACTTCCCAGATACTGGTAATGTTTATTGTTCGTAGCAAAACCATACAATTTGTCGTGGTTTGGTGATGGAGTCAACATGAATCGACAGCCTTACATGTCTTATTTATTTCAACACTACAGGTAAGTTGAAAACTCAGATAAACAAACACAAAACCTTTAATTAGGCATATTTTTTATTAGTTTTAGGGACTGGCCATTAGAAATTTTAAGAGGCAGATTTCTGGAGGTGGACCCTGATTTGATAAAATATTTATAAACCCTTAGAACTTTTGACAAATTAAGCATTTTTTTAAAAGCATTTTGATCAAGACCTACATTAGAAAAACTATTTGATTTAAAATTTATAAATAAACTATAGAAAAATTGATAAAAAGTATTGAACGTATTGAAAAAGTATTCAGCGGGAAAAAAATCAAATATTTCAATGTCTTTCATTCCCTTATGCCCCATTTTTGCTCTTAGTACAAACAGGCTTTGCGAATAAATCATCTTTCTATGATAGACAACAAGTAATTCTACTTTAACCTTTTCACCACCAGTTCCCGCTTTTCATCACAAATTCACAAAATAGTCCCGTTTATAGTCTTCCACTTTCCTTCAGAAGATTGGGACAAAAATAGTCAGAATTTTTTAGCAAAAACTGAAAATTTACCCAAACTTTGTCAGTTAGCTCCAAAATTTGGGTTCATTTTCAGAAATATTGAAGAATTTAAGAAAAAAGTACTGAAAATTTGGGCGAGAAAGTCTGGTGGTGAAAAGGTTAATAATAGATGCACAAATCATTGTTAGTTACAGTTAGCAAAGCCACTGGATTGGGAGATTAAACTGTTATCCCTACTAGAGCGTTAGACATGTTGAGGCGTGAATTCATAAAAGAATTTCATATGGTGCATGTACTTTCAATATCACTATGTGCAAACAGACATGGTGCTATGAGAGGTCACAAGATTAATTTATATCTACTTCAACAGACATTACCAATCACAGCAAATACATGCTAACACGCTTTCCACAGTTATCCTAGCATGCCATGACCACACACTATTCGTCACACTTTCACACTAAAGCAGCCTTTCAGTTCAACTGAAACAAATTGCGTTATCTGATACCCCAAAACAAACACAGTAAACCTCTTTAATTTTGGTGATAGACCAATTTTCACTAATTTCACAAGTCAGAAATCTCATAGCGAAGAAAATCTCACTGGGCTCTAATCTTGCATACAATCTCTTGTTTATTTTTTTTTTTCAATAATAAAGGAATACTAGTATGGGAGTGTATAAATGGCAAAAGCTGAGTTACCATAAAATAAACAAGAGACTTGTGATCCTTATAGATGCCCTTTTGTGGTGATGATAGTCACAGGTCTTGGTTCAGTAACCTAAACAAGAGACTGCATGCAAGTCTTACTGGGGTCGTAAACACGCGTCACAGCAACTTTTGCCAAGTTTCGTCTTCACAAATGCCATTAATTCATCTAATCGTAGCAATTTTGAGTACCATAAAATCTGTATTAGAAGCCGCATCTCTAATAGAAGTTGCACCCATTCTTTTTGAACAAATGTTAAGCAAACATTCACCATTTCTCCTATGTGTACATATGCTCTAATAGAAGCTGCATCCCCTCTGTTGCATTGTACCATTTTAATAGAAGCCGCAGCTTCTAATCCGAATTTTACAGTAGTGAAAATTAAATGAATTACATACTATTGCAGCCACAAACCTTGTACTCATTAATATTCATAAATAATCATTCAATCTAAAACGCGAGGTTTCTATTGGCTGATGGAATACATTGAAATATTTTCATATGACAACTCATTGATTAACTGGTTGGAATCAACTGCTATTGTAATTGATAAATATTTATAAGAATCAGCGGAATGGGTTTGTGGTCACGACAGTTTCACTTGATAGGGGTTAACATCTCAATAGTCTAAGTTAGTCACTGTACTGAAAATAAAATCATTATTTCAAGGGATTGTCCCTGGTCCCTGGGATCACATTTAACTGCCAACTGTTAATACACTTGTTAGATATTTATGTTTATCATTAATTATGTGAACTTTCCTGATAAAATAAATCTGCATATATTTTAAAAATTTACATGCAATGGGAAATTATATTTATTTTGTCTAAAATTGACAAAGAAATTATAGAAAAATACACAAAAATGTAGCATCAAAAAATTGTCAGAAAAAAACAGTACATCATGTCAAGTAAAAATCTTTGATAACAGATCTTATACTAACATACTTCAAAGTATCAATGTTATCACATCTTGTCATTTTTAATTTGTATATGAAACATTTAATTTTTTGTTGTTGTGCCAGGCGACAGTTTTGGACATTGAATGTCACTGTTGTCTCTCCTGACTTATTTTTTTTGTATGTGCAAATTACAAGTGTTAATGTTGATACGCAGTGCATTTTTGCCACAGAAGTTATATTTATATTTGGGACTACACACATGACAAGACTGTGCGGCCATCTCTCTATCAAAAAGCAATTTAATGCACTATCCTGGCGTCAACCAGGCTCAATCAAACACAAGTACCTGCGGACAAAGGTTTCCCCAAAGTTGCATTCGTTAGTGAGTGAATCTCGGCCAGTGGAATTGGCCTTCCCATTGAGTCTGTGACACACTCACCCAGGGGTCAACCCTTTTTGGTGTTCAGCTTAAGAGAGGATTTGAACTTGGGTCTACCGATCACGAGTCACTATGTTACCGGTTCTGTAGAAAAAGAACTTGAAAATATGCTCACCTAATTCTCTTTGATGTACTTGACGATGCCAATAAAGGGGATTTCTTTGTGGAGTGATTTCGAATTTGCTTGGGAGGTGGAGGCGGGATTACTGCAACCTGCTGTGATACAATTTGTGAATTAAGTCTGGGTTTCCTGAAATTTGAAAAAACAAACAAAAAAAAACATTAACACAGAAACAATTCATGTGTTGTTATTGGTGTAGATTTACATGTACCCCGGCAGTTTACAATTTTTTTTAAAAAAATGTTTCTGTGCCAGACGACAGTTTCAGACATTGAATACACTGTTGCCTCTTCTGACTTTTTTTTTTTTGTATGTGTAAATTGCAAGTGCTAGTGCTATTTGCTTATATACATCCATTTGTACTGTCAATATATGCCACTAAACACTGATATACGTTATAATGTGCGATCATTGCATGTTTATTTATACCGCGCTCATTTCAACCGCTCCAGGGCAAGTCAGGGAATGAAATATGGTGCAAATTACTAGCCTTGCATTGTCACGTTTCCACTGTATTTATGACATGCATGGACAGATTCCACAAAATAAGCCATTAACAGTTACTGGGATTTTATGGGTGTTTAAGTGATTTGTCTCTCAGCACAACCTAGATTAACACAAGACTACAACCATTAAAGTTAATGGTGTTGCTGGATTGGGGGGAGGGGTGGAGGTGTAAAGTTTGGCACAAAATGCATTTCTGAGGATATTTGAGGTTGGTTTGAGATATCGTTGTGACAGTTTCACACTGCATTACTAGCACAGCTATCAACATTCATACTTAAGTAGTGCTGACATTACAACATTTAGCAATAGTGTTAAGAACAGTGTACATGTCTCACATTGACAGCCATAAAAAGCAGAACTCTTGTGTGGGTGAGTGTCTGTGTGTATGTACAACTTAGAAAACATTACTCCAGTAATTATTATGATGAAGTATCCAATTTGGTCAGAGGTATTATTAGCATGACCTATGAATTATGTTGTTTAAAAAGCAATAAGAAGATTAGATGCATGTATTCATGAAATGTACATGTATGCACAGACTGTCCTTAAGTATTCTCTGATTAGATGGCTATATTTAGTAGACCTACTTGAATGCACAGACTGTCAAACAACTGCAGCATCTCAGTTTGATAGTTAAAAACTGACAATTAACAGACATATGCAATATAACTTTCTACAAAACAAAAATGACATTCACACACCAAATACTCAAGTACCCATTTCTCCATAAAACTCAATAGATCACCATTCTGTATTATTTAATGTATGGTAACTATGACAACAATTTCTAGAGATTGGTATTTGGGGTTTGTGTATCACTGTCAACCCCACATATTTTACAATATTCTGCCGTAATTTAAATACTTTATTGTTTCTTTAGAGATTGCATTATTAATTCTTTCAACTCCAAAGTGGAATTTTGTCACCACTCACAAAATAAATGTTCATAACTTTTTCAATATTTTGTCAACAATTTTCATCATGATCTGTTACCAGTGGAAAATTATGTCTTTCTGAAACAATATTAATGACAAATTTATAAACAAAATACCTAAAAATGTGCAAAAGTTTGGTGGAAACTATTCTGGCATTCAATGGTTTGCGGCTGAACAATGACTTTTCTGTTGACATTTACCCGGTAGTATCCATTTATCAAGATTTGATCTTAATGAGAATATGGTAGGTTTGTGAGTGATTTCACACCAATAATGGTATGCATATCCAGTAATTATTAACTAGCATTCAAACATAATCAGCATTGTGACAATAATCACAAATTTTCAAGTAAGGAAAGTAACATCATTTGCAATTCACATAATTACAGAGAAAACATTTAAATTTCACATCATTTATCAATGGAACAAGTAGCCATTTACACAGATCATCTGTGACACTCCCAGGCACATGTACAAATTAAAATTTCCACTGACCACCCAAAATTATACAACTCAACCTTCCTGTGGACAAGTATACACAGATAATGAGAAAAATAACGTTATCTATTTAGTTGCACAATTGTTTTTATTACAAATTAATGAAGCCAGATGAAGAAAAGATTGCCATAGAGACCATTCAATTGGCTACTGAAAATGTTATAAATTAAAATTATATGATTTCACAAGGTAATAAAAATCATAAAATTTTGCAGCTCTGAAAATTTCTTTGGAGTTGTATGGCAGGGAAATTTGTCTCTTCATTAAGCCCATAAAATCATAAAATTGCAAGAATTCCTAGCAAGGAAAATCCAGCAGTTCACACACGTACTGTTACGTGAATGTGCTTCGATAATAGTGTAATACTGTTTGTCTGAAGCGTAATGGCTACGTATACAGACTGAACCAACCACATACATGTACTGCGACTCATTTCCACGAACAATTATGGTAAACACTTTAACCTCTACAGTTTAGGTATCAAGAGAATTGACTGGTTCAGTTTCATGAAATATACAGATCAAATCATCTGGGACGGAAACAGCCTCCCGGACTCATTAATGTTCACTCACTGTTAAAGTAACTTTCATTCATTGTAAATGCACGCTGGATCCAGTTGACAAGAGTGGAGTTGATGCCACATAAGGCACTCACACTATATACCTACATACAGAGTTTTCTTGCGTGTAGATGAGTAGCTACAGTACTACCCTGTAGGATTGGCATAAAAACAAGCCAGCATGATAGTCTTGACTGTATGAGGGAATAAAGGCCAGGACTCAGGAGATGAGCATAAAAGCATTTGCTTCAATTTCAATTCATTCTATTCCGTCTATGTTATCGGATGTAACCTTATCCTGTCCACAAAAGAATGATACCAATTGACGAGTAGAATACATTCACCGAGTCACTGTACGATTATTATCGTTTATTCTACACAGATCAAGAATATATCCTATATTTTTCACACGTGTACACATAGCGACACGGTATGACCACTGAAAAGCGAAATACTAGCGTGTACAAGCATGCAATTTTTAGAATCATCTTGAAGGGTCTCGTTAATTGTTAAATATCTTTGCCATGGATGATCACATACTAGGTCGCACAATGACAGCCACGCTAATCAATTGTGCAATGCACACAAAATCAATTTTTCAAGAAATAAATTTTTGCCAAGCACACATGATGGATTAAACCACAGTGGATATTTCACCTGGGCTCTTCACAAATGGTGATATTTCTTGACACAATACACTGATATTAGAATACAAGTACAGAGTTCTCATCGAAAATAATCAATGAATTTCAGCTGACTATTCATACTGGGGCATACACAGCTCAGAAATTTTTTTCAAATGTCTGTCAAATTTAATATAATATTTATTCACTTGTTTCATAACAAATTATGCTATACAAATGATTTTGTAAAAATAAATAAAATTTGTAAAAACTTCTGGGAAGTAAACCTTATCAAATGTAAGTAATCTTCCTATAAAATCTGATACATGTAGACAGAAAATATACACAATAAATATAATTAATTATAGTTTATTTCTTAAAGTGAGCTCGATGACCTTAATACATGAATATGACTTTATGAAGTTTAAATTTTTATTTCATCGCTCAATGTCAAAATACTGATCTTTCAAGGGGCAATGTGACATTGATACATGTACACTTAATTCATCAAAATTGACCATCATTAAATCTATAGCATATTATGAGATGTGGTAATATCCAATAAAATCTTACATTTTCTTGAATCCCACGCAATGTTTTGACGCAACTAAGATGCTGTGACCTTTGTTTGTCCTGCTTTTATATTTGATTTCTTGTGGGATCTCCACAGGATGATACATCTTGAATTAGCAAATGTTTTATATTACATACACAGTTTATTATTGTATAACAGTTATATGATATGTTAGACTCATGACGTAACTGTGTAACGTTTTAAAAGCCACTGGGCAATACAAATTTGGTAATCACGCTGAGGAATATACAAGATGAAAAGTTTTTATTTAATATACACAGTATGTACCAGTGGAAGTATACCTAGAACTAACATGTATGTGCACTGCGGCCATAGCTTGTAAATGTCATTTGTACACCCACTCTCTTACATAGCCACAGAGAAAAACAACAGATACATCATTAGAAGAGATAAACTGTGTTGAATCCACCTCAAGAGCAGAATGAGATGAACGATTCCCTGCAGATACAAAAATGTATGTCTACGTATACAAGTAGTGCATGACAAGACTGGTTTCAAACTCTACTACTGAAGCATGGCATTACACATAAGCACTGCAAATCATCTATGCAGAGAAATCCAGCCCTAGGCCAAAATGCTCAGATGATCATCAGATTTGTGGATTTCAAACAGATTTGATATATGTGAATAACAAACAGCCAGTTGACATACAAGTAAAAATACACCTAATATCCATAATTCAAGAGAGACTACCCCGGTATCTTAGATTCGTGCTGAACATAAAAAAAACACACTACCGATAATCATTTCTACAGTTTTAACCAAATCCCAAACTTCCCCAGCTAGAAGATCCATGGGGGTAGCGCTTTAAACATCAACCAACCAAATTCAACATTCATGTCTGAAAACCTCCTGTGCATATGGATGCCTCAGTATTCAAAGCACCTAGAACATTTTCACAGTGTATTTGAAATTGAAAACGTCTTCAAGTTCAAGACCCAGAAATCAATGAACGACCTTGGAATTGGGTGATGTTCCTTAAAATGTATTTTTTGACGAATAACTTAGAAATGTGACTATAGAAGATGGGCTGGATGATAATCAAGAAGCAGATTAAAGTTCACAAAAAACACATTGTGGAATTTTCATGTTGTGCATTCCATATGCACTTTTGATTTATAATGAATTTTCAAAATTGTATTATTTTCACCTAAAAAACAAACATGACATTCCATATCATTCCAGGGTGAAGAAAATATCAAGAAGCCTGGGGTTAAATGTTGAATGTCAGACAATAAATTATTTAAAGTAAAACCACATGGAAAGCTGATAACACTCTGTATACTGCACACATGAAAGTTTTATCTCATGTTATTGTACAAGTTATATTCTGTACTTTATAGCGAAAAAAACAGTAGTGAAACAGGGTGTTTACATGTGAAACAATGAGTTCTACAGCGACACAATGAGTTCTATTGTCATTTTGTAGTGACACAATGAGTTCTATTGTCATTTTGTAGTGACACAATGAGTTCTATTGTCATTTTGTAGTAACACAATGAGTTCTATTGTCATTTTGTAGTAACACAATGAGTTCTATTGTCATTTTGTAATGACACAATGACTTATATTGTCATTTTCTAGTGACACAATGAGTTCTATTGTCATTTTCTAGTAACACAATGAGTTCTATTGTCATTTTACAATGACACAATGAGTTCTATTGTCATTTTTCAATGACACAATGAGTTCTATTGTCATTTTTCAATGACACAATGAGTTCTATTGTCATTTTACAATGACACAATGAGTTCTATTGTCATTTTTTATGCGGATATCATTTTAGCGGAATGAATAGTAATCAGTGAAAATAGTGAAATAAAAACCCAATGAAAAATGAACTCATCTAAGTATGGTTTACACAGTAATAGATTTGTTATGTTAGTTTACAATCGCTGAATGAAACAAATTAAAGATCTACCGGTAGTATATGATAAATTCATTTTTTGTTTTAAATGCACTTTTAACAGAGCAAATAAAGCACATGTCTACTGCCATTGAAATTTTGTATTCATCAAAAAAAATGATCTCACATTGGAGTTTAGACAGGATTCACTGTATGGATAACAATAATACATGTAGCATCAAAGCCTTGCTTGAAGGCAGTATATTTACTACTATATGTACATAGCTAATCAAGCATTAAATATGCCACCTTACTTCCACTGCCAGCAGAAAATCATGGTGGATTAATACCCCGGTACATGTACACAGAAAAACAGCATGTAAACTGTGAACAAACTTTTGAAAGTCTGTTACATTCTGCTTACTGGATTGTGGTAAATGGTGAGCAAACTTTTCACATGAATCTGGTAACGACCCACATTTACAAATAGATGGAGAAGGGTGGTGAAGAAGAAAAAAAACACAAAGGAATTAATATTAATGTTGTAATGCTTTTGGACATGTAATAATTCGGCCATTAGAAATGAACAACAAGAGACAAAATGGTGATGATACAAATCCACGATGGGGGAAAATATTTACAATTAAAACACACATTTGATTGAGGAAAGCCAAACACATCAATACCATCCTGAAAATAATCTAGCTGAAAAGGGAACAATAATAATTTCCACAATTTTTCTATCATCCTCTATCTTTTTGCCAACCCCTAAGGCTACATAGTACATTGGCAGTGACTTTTCAGATAGGTAGTATAGCGCGAGATCAAACAGCCAAACTGATTGATTATTAATATTGTAAGATGTACATCATCACTTATTAATATACCAACCTATGCGTATCACTAATCCAATCACTGGATTAAAGATTAAGATGAAAAAGACATAGTTAATGTTTGAAATCCTCCCCAATACAAATACACTGTAGACATTTAAACAGAAAATACACCAGCACTTAATGCAAATAAATATTAGCTGCAGACCTTATACATTCACATGCAGTAGTGCCTCATTATAACATTACTGGGTCCATTCATCACATTGTATAGCTGTCTACTCATACTACCACTTCAGCATGGAGACACAAGTATGTTTGAAATACAATCTAAGCAGTAAAAACAGATACGTGTGTGTGCATATGATATGTGAATGCATGGCGGCATAACAATAATACCCACAAGTACTATGTAGTGGCTTCACACTCGCTACTCAAACTCACAGCTTTACTGTCAAGAATCCATCCACCATGCATATGCTGTACTGCTAACATTCCAATCTATTCCGCTTTTATAACATAAATTTTAACTTAAGTTGCTAAGAGTAAATAGAAGGTAACGTTGCAGGGCCAATCCAATTTAGCTGTTTGTTTTATTGATGTAGATCGCTAGCAGGCAGTCTTTATAGGGATCCCTAGGCAGCCCACAGTCTGCCATTATAACACATTAACTGCCATCCTAAGTGTTAGTAAAGAAGAAGAGGTACATTTGTAGAACCACACTGTAGGTCTTAACTTCTCAAATGCCGTCCTCGAACACAGCAGTGAAAATATTGAGTGTCTGCTGTTTTACTTTTAAAAGCATTGCCGTAGGATAAGACACAAAGATGTCTTTTGGGATCAAACTATGCTCAGTGTCAGTTCCTAGACTTCCCATCGTGTAAAGAGATGTAACATTTCCTCTCTTATTTTATACATGTGGTAGTTGGTAAAGGTCCACTTCCACCACTAAATGATCATGTTAATCACCTGATTTAATATCTATAAAACCAAAAAAATATTTTCACTGCAAATTTCATTTTTTTATTTTCAAAATAGTTTTCAAGACAAATTCTGCAAGTCACCATAAATCAAAAAGTCAGTGAAAATTTTATACCACTGAAAAATTCACTGGGGTCCTTCACTAACTTCAATGAATCATCAAATGTGAAAATAGTTAGTAACAAAAAGAACAGTTTACATTACAGCAGTCAATAATGCATCCAATAAATCCAATGAAACTAAAGTACTGTAGTAATCTACGAATCAATGAATTCGATATTCAATAGAAAACTAAAGACAAACTCAGAGTGATGAATACTGTAAAATGACTAATTTTCACTGGGTATAAATTTCGCTCATATACCATTTCAGGCATATTCAGTTGGTTTTAAATTCACAGTTTATCATTTAGATAATGTGTTCTATGCTAAATTTTATATATTTACTGGGTTTTAATTTAGCGCATTTTCCAGTCAGCGAAATAAGCAAAATTAAAACCCAGTGAATAATTAACCCTTTTACAGCATCTTGTAGCCTTGAAAATTGTTTTGGAACAAAACTACGAGTGATGCGCTTCTACAAATGTATAATAAACGTTTTTAATATTACCCAGATAGTACTTGGATACTGGTGCTGCCAAACATAAAACTGAACAAAACTAAAATAGTCATATTCATATTGGTGCTGCTAAAACTTTAACAGCAGGAAAAAATGACAAATATTGAAATGAATATATAACATACAAACTATTTCAATGATGAACAATTTGTAAAAACTGCACACATGATTTTAAATTAAATGAAAATCATGCAATTCAAACAAATATGTCACAGGTAGAATTGCAGGCAAGTTGTATATTGGAGATGCATGGCTAATAGAACAGATACGGTACATGTACATGACTACAACACAGAGTCAAAATGTTCCAATATAAAACTGAACTTGGTAAAGTCAAATACATTTGTTGTAACTGCTTATTCCAGAAGTGTATACGCACTTAAATACAAGATAGACATTGTAGCACACACGGTTGCCAGGCAACACAAGAATTTAACACTCTGCAATTATCAGAGGGACATTTCTCAGATGCAGTCAAAAGTTGACACTCTATGTAGCAGTATATTATAATTAAGGGCAATTACATTTACCTATTTATATCTCTGATCTGTCATCATGATAAAATAACATTTATCTTGTTGTTTAATAGGTCGAAAAGGCAACAGTCATTGTAAATCAAATACAGAAGTTGTTTCTACATGTACTTCTTATACGTATTACCATCTTAGTCTGTAAGTTATTTAGTTGTGTTGTTACAAAAGATGGATTCTATAGAGTAGAGAATACTGATTCTATAGAGTGCAGAGGATGGGTTCTATGGGATACAGAGGATGGGTTCTATAGGGCAGAGAAGATGGATTTAATAGGGTACAGAGGATGAGTTCTATATGGTACAGAGGATGGGTTCTATGGGATATAGAGGATGGGTTCTATATGGTGCAGTACAGAGGATTGATTCTATGGGATACTGAGGATGAGTTCTATGGGGCAGAGAAGATGGATTCTATAGGGTAAAGAGGGTGGATTCTATAGGGTACAGAGGATGGGTTCTATATGGTACAGAGGATGGGTTCTATGGGATACAGGGGATGGTTCTATAGGGCAGACAAGATGGATTTAATAGGGTACAGAGGATGAGTTCTATATGGTGCAGTACAGAGGATTGGTTCTATGGGATACTGAGGATGAGTTCTATAGGGCAGAGAAGATGGATTCTATAGGGTACAGAGGACAGGAATAGTTCTATAGGACACAGAGGGTGGAAGACCAATTCTATAGAGAGGATGGTTCTATATAGTCAAAAGACAGATTCTATAGGATGCAGATGGATTCTAAAAGGTGTGTGTTAAAAAGATAAGGCATTAATTCATTATTCTTTACCAACTCTTGTGTGGTTAGTGATAAAAATAACAATCACATAAAACTAAAATACATGCATTGAAATATTGCCTACTCCAGAATCTGTGAATTTAGATGCAAATATTAAGATAAGTAAAACCAGTTCATTTGGTGTAATTAAATATACAACTTAATAGACAAAGCTGAGCAGTAATCAACAATCTATGTGTCTGAGACATATTACCTTGACCTCATTTCAATTCTATGAGCAAGTCTGTCCTTGAAAGTTGTATACCTGTACTACATGTATATATTCAATTGTTATGTTAAACCTGGTATTAGCTTGCACTGCTCACAAGATCTCAGAAGAGCAAAAACTGAAATTTTGGGCCTTCCACATCGCCAAATGGTCCATCTATAACTCTTACTAATTTTTACAGTACCTGATAAATCAGCAACAGATGACTTTCTATCAATATAGCAAGAATCAGTGCAGTTTGACAACTGGATTGTGACACTGTTCTTAATTTTAATTAAATGAGCCAAAATAAACTAGTGTCTAGACATAACACTGACTCAAAGAAAGTCAGAGGTAATGTCACTGAGGATTATTATAACATGCTTGACGTTTTTCACTCTAATGCATGAAGTCATCTGGTGTTGATAAACACGCTCCACCAGTTTGACGCCATGCTTTTATTGATACAATATATCACAGCCTGTGCGTTTGATAAGCTTCTAATTATTGTTTCACTAAATCACCAAATAAAACAAAATACAACATGCTGCTCAACTGTCAAGCTGAATGATTTCCACTGTAATACTATTAAAGCGAGATGGTCGTCATCTGCGTATGCATGAGAATTGAGTCCCAAGCGACGATAACACATGCTAAAAACGCAAATGCTCATGGGTAGACACTTGTTTGTGAACAATGACATGCTATGGCCATCTGACCATGCACAGATGATATAATGTATTATGTAAACCACAATCCACACAGCCCAAATATTGGCAAATACTGTAGAATACTTTATATATATATATATATATATATATATGGGTAATGAGAACAGAAAAATTCATCTCGTATGAATTGTAGAAAATTATGGTGCACAACGCATACTATTACTATTAGTGGAAAAGGCACATAAAATCATCAGCGAGAATCCATCAGAGGGAGTCTTAGCCTCTCAAGATGACAACGTACTTATTATTTTGCCAAGGGCGTTGTAAATTGTCATCTTGTATCGAGGTTCAATCAACAAAATTAGATTACAATAGATGGCACCTGCTGGAGATATGGACCAAGATTTACTTTCTTAAATCTTGGTCCGATGCGAAATTACCACAACTGGTTTATTCTGAGGTGTATTCATTGCTATTAATTATTCATGATATGCAGTGATGTTTTGGAACCCAAGAGTGGAACACTTTGAAAAGAGGTGTGAAAGCGTGAAAGTAGCACAACTGGGCCAAATTTACATATTGTTTCCATGTCAACGAGTTTTGCTATCTATTTTCTTTATTTGCTCTTTTACAAATTTTTGATGGCTCCTATCCCAAGGTTATACATGTACATGTAATATTTTAATTAATATTTTTCATTTTTTTCAGTAGTAGCTGCATCCATTGTTGAAGTCAATCAATCAAAGAAAGCTTAAGAAAGAATTCTCATATGCTTGCTGAGTGTATTGGAGGCATGAAGTACAAATAAGGAATGTACCAAGTTTCATTGAAATCTGATAATTGGTTCTTGAAATATCAGAGGAACACACACACACACACACACACACACACACACATACACACACACGTACACACACATACATACATACACACACACACACACACACACACACACACATACATACACACGTACACACACACATACATACATACATATACACACACACACATACATACATACATACATACATACATACATACATACATACACACACATACATACATACACACACACACACACATACATACATACATACATACATACACACACACACACACACACACACACACACACACACACACACACACACACACACACACACATACATACACACGTACACACACACACATACATACATACATATACACACACACACATACATACATACATACATACATACATACATACATACATACATACATACATACACACATACATACACACGTACACACACATACATACACACGTACACACACATACATACACACACACACACACACACACACACACACACACATACATACATACACACAGATGCATAAACTGCTAAGACTCACAACTGTGTGCTTTGTACATGGGAGTCAAAAAACAAACTTAAACCCTTATATATCATATTGTGAGAACAAAGCTCAATGATGCGTAAATGTGTCAACAGAGTTGTAACTAAATAGCCCCGGTAATATTACAGAGTTATGTAAACTTTGAGCATCGGAGTATATGATTTGCTGTTAAATTCCATTTCCATTCACTGGATACTGTTGCTGAGATTCAAAGAAGTTACTGAACTGGCTTACTATCCTGCACAGACAACAGTTATGTTGACTTCACAGTGTGTTGATGGGATTTAAAGTAAAGTCTATTATCAGTAAAGTCAATAATAGATATTGCCTATCTAAACAGAACCAGTGTGAATTGTTGTGCAAACAAAAACACAACAGTGCAGCTTTTAAAAAGCATGTCAGTCAGGTTTAAAGAATCAGACAACCCGAACCCGCTGACAGTGCGGCTGCTACTTCATTCGGGCATTTATCATGGATAGTGATGGGGAGCGGGTCACAGAGTTCTAAGAATCACAGCTACTTCTCAATAAACGCTAGGTCGCAAGTAAACATTCCAATAAAATACGATCCTTTCTGCCACTTGTGGTAGTTAACAAAGAATAAAAAGATTAGGTAGACTGAGCACAAAAGTGTGCAGCCAGACTAATTTATTTGACTTGGCAATCTCTCAAGTTGACCTAACCCAATAGAATACCAGCAGGTTGCCAGGCAGTGTGGAACAATTGAAAATAAAGCACACATCAAAGAATGGACACCAGAACATTCATCTCAACTTTTTTATATTGTAGTATAACAAGTGTCAATTCATTTGAGAGAAGCCTATTACATGTACATGAACACTATGTTGTGTTAGGGGGGTCGTATGAACACTATGTTGTGTTAGGGGAGTCGTATGAACACTATGTTGTGTTAGGGGGGTCGTATGAACACTATGTTGTGTTAGGGGGGTCGTATGAACACTGTTGTGTTAGGGGGTCGTATGAACACTATGTTGTGTTAGGGGGGTCGTATGAACACTATGTTGTGTTAGGGGGGTCGTATGAACACTATGTTGTGTTAGGGGGGTCGTATGAACACTATGTTGTGTTAGGGGGGTCGTATGAACACTATGTTGTGTTAGGGGGGTCGTATGAACACTATGTTGTGTTAGGGGGGTCGTATGAACACTATGTTGTGTTTAGGGGGGTCGTATGAACACTATGTTGTGTTGGGGGGTCGTATGAACACTATGTTGTGTTAGGGGGGTCGTATGAACACTATGTTGTGTTAGGGGGGTCGTATGAACACTATGTTGTGTTAGGGGGTCGTATGAACACAATGTTGTGTTAGGGGGGTCGTATGAACACTATGTTGTGTTAGGGGGTCGTATGAACACTATGTTGTGTTTAGGGGGGTCGTATGAACACTATGTTGTGTTAGGGGGGTCATATGAACACTATGTTGTGTTAGGGGGGTTGTCTATCAGAAACTTTTGGCAGGGAAGATGGTAAACAATGCTAACTGTTATTTTTTACTTGCTTTGTCAAATGTGTATGTGTTACCATGTGTTTTAAATAAGATAGTTTTTTTTTTATCTAATTTTCCCTATTACGATTTTTTGTGTTAACAATTTTCTCTGCAGATTGTAATTCTCTAAAATTGTAATTAAGACCTGAAGCCAAAATTGACAAGAAATTATGTCAAAATACAAATTTGAAAAACTGGTATTGCATCATGTTACCATTTTACTAATGTGTGAAAATAGGCTTAAAAAAACATGCATTTATAAATAATATGTTAATGAGACACTGTCATCATAACACTGTGTGCTTTTGGCGAGTTTCATGCAATAATCTAGGTTAAAATAGCGACTATGTACTTTTTTAGTTAAAAATCTGAATACAACAATTTCACAAAATTAAATTTCTTGTGTGTGTGGGGTCAATCACAATTCAAGGTTTTCATGATTATAAGGTGTTAGATAGGTCAGCTGTGGTCCTTTCTTGCACTTGCATTAACTGTGAATGAGCGAATGTGTTGTTATGACAACAGGGTTCCTTTACAGAACAAGCTGTCACACTCCAGGATTATGTTGTATTTTATTTATTGGTCTTTTCTGTCACTGCTCAATCATGCCCTACTCCAACTTGTATTGATAACTTCCAAATAAGGATGTAATATGTACTGCAGGTCCAAATAAGGATGTACAGTTGTAATACATTTATGTACTGATGATTCAAATAAACCTGTAATATGTACTGATGATTCAAATAAACATGTAATATGTACTGATGGTCCAAATAAACATGTAATATGTACTGATGATTCAAATAAACATGTAATATGTACTGATGATTCAAATAAACATGTAATATGTACTGATGATTCAAATAAACATGTAATATGTACTGATGGTCCAAATAAACATGTAATATGTACTGATGATTCAAATAAACATGTAATATGTACTGATGGTCCAAATAAACATGTAATATGTACTGATGGTCCAAATAAACATGTAATATGTACTGATGATTCAAATAAACATGTAATATGTACTGATGGTCCAAATAAGGATGTACAGTTGTAATACATTTATGTACTGATGATTCAAATAAACATGTAATATGTACTGATGGTCCAAATAAACAAGTAATATATATTGATGATTCAACTAAACATGTAATATGTACTGATGATTCAAAATAAGCATGTACAGTTGTAATACATTTATGTACTGATGATTCAAATAAACATGTAATATGTACTGATGGTCCAAATAAACATGTAATATGTACTGATGATCCAAATAAGAATGTAATATGTACTGATGGTCCAAATAAAAATGTACATGTAATATGTATGGTTAAATCTTATCTTAGTTTTTAAGACTCTGTCTAGATCCTTAGCATGGACTAACAAAGTGTGTGTGAATGCTTAGCTTGGTCTATGTGCCCAAAAAATATTGTATTCAATGTCCATTTGGAAGATTTATTATTATATTTATAACCATTCATTTTGGTATGCCATTACTGACATGGCAATAAATAAGGTGAATCCAGGGACATGGAGAAAGAATGAACTAATGATGAGACTCTGTACTACTTCCTGTTATTCTGTAATACATACTTTCTGAAATTTCTTTGGTATTGTTTTATAACTGGTTGCTATACTGAATAATCATAGTTAAAAGGACTAAAGATTTGTATAGTCTTATCATGTTTAGGCATTCCTTAACCCATGCTAACTGCTGTTTCCTCTCATTTGTGGACGCAATTGGGTCTAGCCGAGATTAGCCTGAACACAACGTTTCTACTGATAAAAGTTTACAATTATCAAATAAAATTATATTTGCAATATCTCAGTACCAGTAGCTACATACCCTACAATGCAAGTGATGATGGAAAAATAGTAATAGGATTCAATAGTACCAACTATCAAAATAATAAAAAAAGAAACTTGTACAATGTTTAAAAGTTGAGTGATTTAACTACAAGGCTAATAGGAATCCCACGCACTAAACACAAAAAAACAAGACTCAACTAAAAAATGCCTTACACATCACGACAACAGACTTGGCATGGTTCCATCCAGACAACTTAGCCATACTAAAGATAAAACATATAACTAAACACATAAGCAGAGGGATACGTGTACATGCACACTTTAACATGATTGATTAGTTCAATTGCCCGACAAAGACATTTTATGATTGACATTAAATCACTATAAAACTGAGAATTTGAATGGGAAATCCTTGAAAGGTCCAATAAAATGTGTGTTCACTTATGATCAACAGTGGTCTACACACAGGTAACTATAAAGCAGGTAACATGGGAGCATAAAGGCATATGATAGGGTTTTATATCCACAAAACCAGATGTCATTGATGTATACTATGACAACTTAAATAGAGAATTACACAGTGTTATAAACATATTTATGATGTGAATATTGGACAGGCTGTTTTTATTACTGTATTATTAACTGTTTTAGCTGTTACTTATATATCTACTTAGCAGTATAGACATACATCAGTACATGTACAACAACTGTGGGGAGTAGCATGCAGAGCTAATGAAGCCATAAAACATTGCAGGGTGTTATTACACAGAATATTGCACAATATATTCATACATGTATACATGTATTTCCATTCAATATACATGAATACCGAATTGAATATTGTTATTGCTATTATACAAAACGGATTCACAAATCATCCATAGAGGTAATACTTACATGCCTTTCAAAATACTGTGAATCGCCTTGAATTTGTTGGGGATAAATACTAATATATGCCCACCACCAGCCACCCACACCATACATACTAATATATCCCCACCACCAGCCACCCACACCATACATACTAATATATCCCCACCACCAGCCAACCACACCATACATACTAATATATCCCCACCACCAGCCAACCACGCCATACATACTAATATATCCCCACCACCAGTCACCCACACCATACATACTAATATATCCCCACCACCAGCCAACCACACCATACATACTAATATATCCCCACCACCAGCCAACCACGCCATACATACTAATATATCCCCACCACCAGCCACCCACACCATACATACTAATATATCCCCACCACCAGTCACCCACACCATACATACTAATATATCCCCACCACCAGCCAACCACGCCATACATACTAATATATCCCCACCACCAGCCACCCACACCATACATACTAATATATCCCCACCACCAGTCACCCACACCATACATACTAATATATCCCCACCACCAGCCACCCACACCATACATACTAATATATCCCCACCACCAGCCAACCACGCCATACATACTAATATATCCCCACCACCAGCCACCCACACCATACATACTAATATATCCCCACCACCAGCCAACCACGCCATAATACTAATATATCCCCACCACCAGCCAACCACGCCATACATACTAATATATCCCCACCACCAGCCACCCACACCATACATGCTTGTCTAATATATCCCCACCACCAGCCACCCACACCATACATACTAATATATCCCCACCACCAGCCACCCACACCATACATACTAATACATCTCCACCACCAGCCACCCACACCATACATACTAATATATCCCCACCACCAGCCACCCACGTCTTACATACTAATATATGCCCACCACCAGCCACCCACGTCTTACATACTAATATATCCCCGCCACCAGCCACCCACGTCTTACATACTAATATATCCCCACCACCAGCCACCCACGTCTTACATACATATATATCCCCACCACCAGCCACCCACGACTTACATACAAATATATCCCCGCCACCAGCCACCCACGTCTTACATACTAATATATCCCCGCCACCAGCCACCCACGTCTTACATACTAATATATATCCCCACCACCAGCCACCCACGTCTTACATACTAATATATGCCCACCACCAGCCACCCACGTCTTACATACTAATATATCCCCGCCACCAGCCACCCACGTCTTACATACTAATATATCCCCGCCACCAGCCACCCACGTCTTACAAACTAATATATCCCCACCACCAGCCACCCACGTCTTACATACTAATATATCCCCGCCACCAGCCACCCATGTCTTACATACTAATATATCCCCCACCACCAGCCACCCATGTCTTACATACTAATATATCCCCACCACCAGCCACCCACGTCTTACAAACTAATATATCCCCGCCACCAGCCACCCATGTCTTACATACTAATATATCCCCGCCACCAGCCACCCATGTCTTACATACTAATATATCCCCACCACCAGCCACCCACGTCTTACATACTAATATATCCCCACCACCAGCCACCCACGTCTTACATACTAATATATCCCCACCACCAGCCACCCATGTCTTACATACTAATATATCCCCACCACCAGCCGCCCACGTCTTACAAACTAATATATCCCCACCACCAGCCGCCCACGTCTTACAAACTAATATATCCCCACCACCAGCCACCCACGTCTTACATACTAATATATCCCCACCACCAGCCGCCCACGTCTTACAAACTAATATATCCCCACCACCAGCCGCCCACGTCTTACAAACTAATATATCCCCACCACCAGCCACCCACGTCTTACAAACTAATATATCCCCCACCACCAGCCACCCATGCTATTATTCAAAATCACTGAACATGGCACACAGATAATACATTCTAATGCAAGTCTATAGACAATAATGCAGATTTGATCTTCAACTTCAGCACACACATACTGGTACATTGTGTAGGATATACAAGATAAAAAGATTGAATATTGGTTAAGGGCATCGAACTTTCACGTTTAGCCAGGTACACATTATGAGCATACATAAATTGTCAGAAATACATGTAAGAATTTTTTCATCCATAATAATAACATACTACTAATGGCCACTACTAACTGGGATAAAGCTGGATTACAACCAAAACTCTTCCCTGAACATCTTTAGTTTCAATTTAAGCTGACATTTTCACAAAAACCTGATCAATATTAGCTTCGCTGAAAAAGCAGGAAAAGGAACGTGTTAATCAGATGCCTCTTGGGAAATAACCATCACAGTACATTTATTTCCTTTGCTATGAAACTCAAGTAAAAGCGAATTCACTATTCGAGATTTGAAACTGAGGTCGTTAATACTAATATTTCTCTCAATCAGTGGTGAAATTTAATCCAACTTGCAAAACACAATTCAATATTCAAATTTAGAGCCATATCGTCATGGGAATTAGTGCATGAATAAAGCCTTTCAAAACGTGTCTCATGGGGGGACTGTCTGTACCAACAAATACTGTAACACATCTGCTGCCCTCTTGTAAAAGGTTTAGGGTTAATAAGGGACAGACCAATTGCATCATAGAGGGAAGTGAATCCAGGTAAATATACCATACTTTCTACAATTTAAAATGTGCTCTTGTCACCTGCACATAACAGATACAGACATCACTTACATTTTGAAAACACCCTAACATTATGCTACATTCTTAATGACGAGAGACAAGCTCAAAGGGTAACAGTGATTCCTTCTTCACAAAGAGATGAGAAATGGCAACAATCATCAAAGCCCCATTAGCTACAATTACTGGACAGCACCTCAGCTCAGAAAAGCGTTAAATCATGAAAATTTTACTGAAATATCGTACATTCCAACTGTCGATCACTGGGGCACGTTTAAGTGCATCTATTCTACAAACAAGGTTTGCATAGCAGAACCAAGAGATCTTTCCTTATTCTCAACTACTCAGTGTGGTTAGCATTTCAAATAAACAGATAAAATACTAAATTTAACTGTTTTTTTTTAATCAAACAGATTAATTCATTGGCAATTTTATATTGGGAAAGATAAAGTCGCCATGACAACCAGTTCAAAAATTGGAAATATCAACACGTTCTGTTACAAGTTGGATGTGTAGCGTCTAAGAATGACAGAAGCTGCATCTGCTCTGACTAAATGTCAGGACAATGACTTAAAAAAAAGAAAGATGATAAAACTAAGGTGCAAGATTTAATTTTTCCTGCCAAAATTGTTCACATTTCTACATACTTTTTTATAATATCTGTCTTTATTTTTGACCAGATGAATGTAATTTCCTGGTTAGAGAATTTGATCAAAATTGTTTAAAACATTTGAACAATGTTAGTTACTTGGGTTTACTTTGTGACTAAAGTTTATTTGCCAATCAAAAGTTAGTTAAAGTAAAATCAGTTCATGTTTTTTTGTTTAGAAGCAATTGATAGCAAGACGAGTCAATATATAAGGATAAGATGAGTCAAAATAACGAGTCTAAATTGCTAATTAACAATTAACAGATCAATATAACTGTAGTAAGGTGACTACAGCACTCCTACAAGGAGAACCGAGGTATTACATGAAACATACATGTAATGTTCCTTGTTACCATGACAACAAGGAGGGGTTCGAATGAGATGCTTCTCGTAGCACCACTAGATGCAGAATACTGTAAATGCATTAATTATTAGCTGAGTTCAAACATGTAAAATATAGAACTCATTGTTTCATTGGCAAAATCCAAACACGCAGCGAATATGCTCAAAATAGTGAAATTAACTAAAATTAAATAAAATTGTGTACAGAATGGAATGGAAAAAAAGCCAATATCAACACGCTAAGCGAACAAGACCTTGTCTTACAGTACACAATGCATAATAACTATTTGTACAGGATAAGACGAATAAAAGAGATATTCCCATGGGATCGGTTTAAGCGTTCGTTGTACAGCCGACAGACTAAAGTAAAGATTATTATTACTGTATAGTATTAATCGCTAAAGCTAAATTCGCGAGGGACTACAATTTACAACATCAAGGTAAGAATCAGGGTAATGTAAAACACTTGTAAAAAAATGTGAATTTGTTTTTTCACCGTGTGCCTTGAATTGTTACAGTTGTCATGCAGTCTGCATTCTAATTTAACGTGCATGTTTTACGACAATACTTAACTTGCCGCAATGCCATGACTAACGTTTTAAGACAGTTTGTCCGTGTAAGCACCAGAAAGCAGCAAATAGTCAAAATTTATAGTAGTGAATATTCAAACTGTTTATACTACACTGCTATCTAATACTAAAGACGTAAGTGGGATGGCAAAAATAACCAGGAAGTGTATATCTCGTCAGACGAGAAGAGATTCAACTCTCGTTAGTCAACTGAATGTTCGTAAGGAGTGTAATTTGCAGTTGTAAGAAAGGAGATAAGCATCTGGAAAAACCACTTCAGAAAGATTAAGAGATCTTGACGGAGTATTTATTACTGTACTTATCTGGGAAAGAGCTTTACTGTGGTGCCAATCAGAATATGAATCGATTTTTAACATATGTACTATTTATGTAGAATTGCATTTGTCTATGCTCTGATCTCGAGAAATAAAATCGTCTGTCAACATAACGCAGCAAAATTAATAAAATGTGTTGAGTTACAATCGACACCATCAATATGACACAATTTGGGCAACAAATATGATTGTTAAACAAAAAAGATTGTTGCAATGATTAACATTTAATATGCAAATTCTTATGTATTTTTCTGCTATTTTTAAAATTTGGACAAAAAAAATATAATTTCCCTGTTGGTTACAGGTCATAATTAAAATTGTCTGGAAAATTATGAAAAATATGATTTATTTTACGAATGGTGACAAAAGTTGACCTCGACATTTTGGGGGTTTTCAGAGAGCGTAAAAAAAGGGGGTGGATGAACAGAGCAGTGTGCCTTAGTTACATGTTAAATTTACATTACTTTGAATATGTCTGGTTATATTAGTACATTATACATTTAATAAACTGGTGACTTCTATACTCATGTGGGAATAGACATATCTCATTAGCTGTGTAAGGTGTCTATTCCCCATACTACACCAGTCACCCATCAGTGAGTATATTACTTGACAAATTGAATTGGAATTGCCAGGATAAAAGCAAGGCAGTGAGATCAATGTTTTGTCGTCTAAGCTTGAGTTCTTTGAGATTACTGTTTAGGTTTGAAGGTAATGCACATGATCACACATGTGCCAGGACAGATGTCAGACATGTGCCAGGACAGATGTCACATGTGCCAGGACAGATGTCAGACATGTGCCAGGACAGATGTCAGACATGTGCCAGGACAGATGTCAGACATGTGCCAGGACAGATGTCAGACATGTGCCAGGACAGATGTCAGACATGTGCCAGGACAGATGTCTGACATGTGCCAGGACAGATGTCAGACATGTGCCAGGACAGATGTCAGACATGTGCCAGGACAGATGTCAGACATGTGCCAGGACAGATGTCAGATATGTGCCAGGACAGATGTCAGACATGTGCCAGGACAGATGTCAGACATGTGCCAGGACAGATGTCACACATGTGCCAGGACAGATGTCAGACATGTGCCAGGACAGATGTCACACATGTGCCAGGACAGATGTCAGACATGTGCCAGGACAGATGTCAGACATGTGCCAGGACAGATGTCAGACATGTGCCAGGACAGATGTCACACATGTGCCAGGACAGATGTCAGACATGTGCCAGAACAGATGTCAGACATGTGCCAGGACAGATGTCACACATGTGCCAGGACAGATGTCAGACATGTGCCAGGACAGATGTCACACATGTGCAAGAACAAAGACATGACATTCGTCTTTAGGTTTAAGGTCAATAAAGTTATAATATAAAAAAAATAAAATAATAAGTGTTAATTGATCTACTCAGGAAATTGTTCATTTCTAATTTTTAAAGTTGCATGTATGTAGAGTACAATGTACTAGATCAATTGTTAGTTTGTCATTACTACCCATGATGCACCTGAATCACGCGAGTTTCAATGGGTGTCTCAAATTCAATATCATGTGGGAATATGGAGTATAACTGATCCTGTTCATTTACGTACAGTTAGCACATACTTAAAAATAATATTGTGTTTGCTCTAATAAAAGTACATTTCCAAAAGAAGCACACATAAAACAAAAATGACATGAGTTGTATACTGAATCATTAAAATATTACTTATTTTGACTATGAAAACACCTCTGTAGTTCACGTAAGCATATGTACCACTGATAAAAGAGCAAATATGATTTAACATATTTGATTCATGGGATTCTATAGACGAGAAAAGCCGGCAGCTACATGCACCAGAGTTTGAGGAATCAAAGGATACTTGCAGACTGATAATTAATTCATGGGAGTCACAAAAAAACTTTTGATCAGTAAAATATGAAATGGAATTGCGAGTATATTCAGCAAGACAAATGAACTGTGAAATATTCCAACCACCACGCCGAGATTAAGCGAGATAACAGTTTCGTAGAGGGAGGCTGAATCATGTTTAAAATTCAGATATTGTAGCATTAACCCTTCCACTTCAAAGGTCAATTACATTCCGTCAAATTTGACATCACGAATAAAAACTGTTGACCTCCAACAAGTAAGCAAATTATGTCGGTCTGGTGTGAAATGGGATTATAGAGGTAGCAGAAATTAGACACTTGTCTAATATTAAAACACCATTTAGCAGAATTTTCGCATGGCATTATTGATAAATTTACCAAACTGCTCTTAAACATGTGGCAACCATATCATCACTTCTGGCAAAAAGTAGATCACCTTGATTTTCTAGGAATTGTGCTATTACTCAGGTTCATTCGTATAAAACAAGCATTTTATTGGGACTGACTTACGGGAAAAATTGAGAAACATTAAGATTGGCAATCAAATGACGATTCTCCAGGAAAGGAGTTTATGTGCCAATTACACATGCCTGCAGTCTGTGTAATCTAGCAAAGGTTTATTTTTCAGGGCATTGTAATCTACTTCAATTTTGTGCAAGAAAAATTTTCCTGAATTTTGTGAGTGAGTGTAAAAACATTTCTGGGGTCCTACAACACTGAATGTCAGTTACTTCTTAAAAAATGTCGCCTTCATGAATGCCATAAAATCATCAAATTTTGAAAAATACTAACAAAGAAAAATTGAATAGTTGAATATGACAAATGCATGCAGCTTCATTGCATGATTCAATGTAAACTCTACCAAGCAGAGAAGTGACATATCAAGTGTGTAGTGCATTCTATAATGGCAATATTATGATTTAAACTTGCTTATTATAAAGTAAGTGTTGTTAAGATATGCATAATGGTAACTTGAAGCCTGCATTAGTTTAATCGCGTTCAGACACACTTTTCTGATATCCGGCAAACCTGTGATAAATTTATAGAATATACATGTAGGCAACTATATCAACAAAACAAATAATATCAATGGAGGGGTAAGTGAATGGCATACAAAATCTTGCTCACTCACGTGTGCGGGCCAAGATAAAGGCTAAATGGGAAGGGTAGATGCATCAACTGCTATTAAATATTTATATTTCAAGTCAGTTAATACAGGATGTGAAATTCACAGAAGGCATTAAGGTAATTGCTTCAATGCCCTACCTGATTACCTTAGTGCCCTTAATTAAATGTACATAACACAGTTTCAATGAGACCTAGGCATTTTCAAAATGTTTTACCTTGAAAGTGTGTGTTCTCACAATTCCCAAGTTCAATTCCTGTACATATACCGCTATATAATCCATTTAAATAGAAAATTTTGCTCACTATTTATGAAAAAGATTTTATCTGATTCAGTGAGGGAAATTTTGCTGGCCAACCTCCCATCAATCAGAACATTTTACATCTATTAAAGATCCTAGTCTTGTAACTTTCCTATCATTCTGTGGCTTGTCCCTCTTCGCCAAAATATAATTTCTGCCTTTTAACCATGTATAATGGGCCACATAACATGGAGTACCGGGTAGTATCATATTTGACACTGCGGCAATTATCAGTTATAGCATGGGGAACACATACCACTGGCATCTAATGTTCAGAAAATTTGCATATTCAGATTAATGGGTTGCTATTTTTAACAGCCAACACAAACATCAAGATGTCGTTAACTATGGAGGCAAAAATCTTTATTACTAGTACTGAAAACAACAGAATTTTCCATAAAAACAATATCTGCATTCATGCCAAAATATTTCTGCATTTGTTGGAACCAAATTTTCTATTATTTAAGACAAACTACATCACTATTAAAGTCATATTAAAAAATGTTTTTGTTTACATTTATGTGCATCAAACACCAGCTATCGTGGCTATCACTTTGTAGAACTCACCAATATGTGATTAACGGTCACCATGACCCAAAAGCAATGATCATGAACATGCGCATCAACTAACTGATGAATGAGATGTACAAAACTGAACATGGTAACCAGCATCCTTGGTAACAGCTGTTGCTATGTACCACAATGCAAAACATGTAACAATTATGATATTATGTCGCATTTGCTCGTCAAAAAATTGACGAGTTTTGAGTTATACCGCCATCAGTCAGTGTGTGTGCGAGAATGGGGGAGGGGGGTTGATTTCCAACTTATTCGCTTGCCAACACTCTGATGAGCTATCGCACGTTTACACAGTGAAATCAACCTCCTTAAACAGGCAATGGAATGTTTTTACACTAGAACATGCAAGTTTCTAAGGTAACGGTAGGACTTGATACTTGTCTATTGCACAACAGACTACAAAGAACTCATTTATATGTTGTTGTTTTCTTCTCAGCTTTCCCAAATTTGATGTCAAAAATCATTCTTAATTTTTCCTATTAGTACATTGACAGTGCTTGCAACTACAGATTCTTATCGAAGGAACAAGAGAAAAGTCCCTTCAGGCAGAACGTAGATTTTTCAGTTCAGTTTCATTTGAGATGATTGATTCCGATCTGTAAAGACAGATTACGGCTACCTTGGGGTTTTATGTGGATCCGTTTCCAGCTGCCTCATCAATGAAGAATATTCAATAGAGTCGGCACTGACGTACGTACGGCTTCTGCTTGACTTTTCCTCACTGGAAATATGAAACTCAAACCAATCAATGTATTTTTTTCTTTGACTTAATGGCTTGTCACATATCCAGCACTGTTTATAGTGATTCCATCACCATGCATGGTGTGTTGTTTATAGCGATTCCATCACCATGCATGGTGTGTTCAAATCTTGAGTAAATAAACCATTTTAAACAGTGTTGTATCTGTTGAATGGGACCCATTAATGTGAAGTACATAATGCGTTAATTTCTCAATAAAACATATTTTCATTTTAATAATTTTGTCATTTCGAAACCATCTTCAGTATAAATTACATATTCAACGTATTGTGTTGCTGATCTTAAAATGTTGTTCTTTTATCATACATGTACATCAACATACATGTAATGTCCTAATGAATGAATGAATGAATGAACATAATGTCCAAATGAATGAATGAATGTCCAAATGAATGAATGAATGTCCAAATGAATGAATGAATGTCCAAATGAATGAATGTCCAAATGAATGAATGAATGAATGAATGAATGTCCAAATGAATGAATGAATGAATAAATGAATGTCCAAATGAATGAATGAATGAATGAATAAATAAATAAATAAATAAATAAAGCATGTGACAGTGATGACTGCTAAGTTTTAATTCTGGGTTTTGACTTAATATTGTGAGAACATTTATTGAGTAGAAACATTTTGGATGTAATTGCATCAATGGCAAGGAGATGAGAGTAATGAAAGAGCTACATTTTTACCCTCTACTACAGTATCTGTGATTTTTGTGATGTCCAAATTTGATTCGGAATTGACATGTTCAAACTCAGACCACTAAAGAATTTTAGTGGTCTGAGGTTTAAATGATTCATTAAGACTTCTATAGACACAATGATTGGTGGGGACAATTGCATTTTAGTATGAAATGAGCTAATAGTACATGTATGAAATGAGCTAATAGTACATGTATGAAATGAGCTAATAGTACATGTATGAAATGAGCTAATAGTATATGTATGAAATGAGCTAATAGTACATGTATGAAATGAGCTAATAGTACATGTATGAAATGAGCTAATAGTACATGTATGAAATGAGCTAATAGTACATGTATGAAATGAGCTAATAGTACATGTATGAAATGAGCTAATAGTACATGTATGAAATGAGCTAATAGTACATGTATGAAATGAGCTAATAGTACATGTATGAAATGAGCTAATAGTACATGTATGAAATGAGCTAATAGTACATGTATGTACATGTATAACATCAATGTAAGTTATTTCAAGGTACAAATATATGTGTCAGGTTTAAAATGTAACAGAATGATACCCATCACAGGCATACAGTACAGAGATAGAAATTCTGTGATGAATTGTTCAGTGCTTCACCTTTGATATCATGAAAACAAACATTCATGGATGAATAATGTACATTATTGTGGCAAGTCAGGATCTAATTATCCAGTCAAAACATATTCAGCAAAGATTGTACGCATACATAAACAAAGAAGCATGGGTCGGGGAAAACAATGGTCCTCAATGTCCAACAGAGGGGGTTTGAAGTGCTGCAGAATTCACTAAACTACCTTACATTTGTACATGTACATACCAGTGGATCCCCTGCATATTGCAGTCATCTTTGTGGACATTAGTCAGCTGGGTAACAGTCAATGATCATTTTTGTTGTGTATTCTACACACTATACTTTTGGTAATGCAGTAAATTCGTATAAATATAGGTTTTTATTATCATTAAGAATTCATTTAATTAATTATTCAATTAATGCACTAACACAAACTGTTACCATGTAGCACTTTACACACAATGATGCAATGGTTAATATTAGATGCTGTAAAACCATTTATTTTCACCGGCATTTAATTCCACTATTTCAATGTTTTGACCAAATTCACTGGGTTTTAAAAGTGCACAAACAATAAGTTCTATTGTTATTTGTTATGTTCACTTGCATTTAATTTAGCGGATCAGCAAAACCAGTGACTAACTAATTATGCATTTACAGTGCTTTGGATTTGAAAATACAAACATGACACAGTTGTTACCAAAAAACATAGTACAATGAAAACCAATAAAATGCAAAACTATTCTCAATTTCAAAATTCAACGATTTAACCCAAAAAAGCAACACATACTGTATAAAACAGACTTTGGTTTGAACTATGCCCTCACTTGTGGCTACACAAATGAAGTAGATCCATATGGCACCAGACAATGTGGTCGAATTAATAGCAAATCATTATACATGCACATGCTATAAATGTATCTGAGAATCAGATCAAAGAAGAAACTGTACGATACCAGAAATAATGAAAACAAGAAACCAGTATTTAGCTGAAAGTTCAGCAATTCTCTTCAAATCGGTGGAGATAAGAAATGAACGCAGCTCTAATGAACGTAGGATTTTATATCACCTTAATCAACTTGCGGCACCTTTGACAAAATAATTCATTATAAAATTTATTGAAACTGCATACTTCAAAATCACTAATGACACGTGAGAATATGGCAGCATTTCTTTCTTTGTAAATGCCATATGTACGAGTATACACAGGAGTGGGGTAAAGTATTCTATGCTGTTATATGGACCATAAAATTCATGCAAAATAAAACTGAAGATTAACTGATGGTTTTTCATAATAACAATATGGTATTTTCTACAGTGCCATATTGAAATGAAACATGATTCTAAACTCGTCTGCAGCTCGCACATTGATTGTGATTGAATATGGTTATGTTGGGAAATCATTTATGACACTATCAGTACACAGGAATCACATTTCGCACTTCCAGAGGAGGACCCCCATTTTGGAACATGTTACGATATCAATACTCAGATAATATTATCAAGTCCACTGAATTTTTTCATCAAGACATACCAAAATGTTAACACAACACAATACACAACATGTATAGGGATTTTGTACAAGCGACACATGCAACACATGGTACACATGTATGAAAAGAAGAAAACCACAATTGAACAATATTGTTAAGGTCAATTATTCTAAAAACACAAGCTGTGACAGTTATTCACCTTGCCAAGTGTCTGACTCCCCCCCCCCCGATCAGTATAATGGTATCAACCATTGAATTTTTTTTATAAATGGTTTCAACCACCTGCTATAGCACTTTGATTCCATCAAACATTTAAGACAAAATAATCCTAAATTAGGGCGAGACTTCGGTGTTATATTTCTCTCATACATTTTGGCTTAAAATGAAAACTTTTGAGGGATAATTTCAATTCTGATTAATAATCATGTGTACACTGCTTCAATTTTACCAGAGACAAATATGCATGGAAATCACAACATTTTGTAGTAGTAAAGCGTTAAAAGGACACATACAGTTGTACATGTACTACCAAAATGTATGTGATACTGTCGTAATAATCCCCCTCGTCCTTTCATCTATACATCGAATAGTCTGGAGAACAGTGTCTGTCAAAGATATCAGGAATTTATAGTGCAAAAAAAAAAATGACTTAAACAACATCCGTATTAGAATAATGAATTTATTTATATGCTGTAGGTCCTGATACCTTCAAATTTATGGCTGCCTCTAAAAGAACACATTTGAGATTTGTTTTAATGGGGTTGTTAATCATAAACACTAAGAACCCTTGATAAATGATAGAAAGATATGAAATTTACATGCAAACTTGATTGTGACTAGTCATTATCTCAGCTTTAAATGTCAGAAACTGCTCTTAAAAGTAAAATGAACTTGACTTGGTAACTACATATGTCAGCAATAGTTGTGTGAATGCTGTGAGAACGAGAAAAGTGCCCTGCTGCCACGTGTTTGTTGTTTACATTTGGCATTTATTAAAACAATTCCTGGACAAATCAATCAGTAAGTGTAAGCTCTGTTTACGTGTTTATTGTTTTGAGTGCTACACCACACTTCCAAGCCTTCTCTATAAGTATTACATTTTTTTTTATTATTTACTGAAATGTCAAGATGAATTATTTAAAATTACATTATGTGGTATCTATTGAAAATGTTTTCAATTTTTTGTTTTCTGTTTTCAATCATTCACACTGACATTAATCCAAACAGCACCAAGCACTGTCTCGGTTGTTCAGGCACTACATCACCTTATGTACCCAGAATAACTGACATGTATGCAAAGCTATCCAAATGCATGAAATACTGTAATAATAATAGTTTTAACTGCAGTTAATTTATATCATAAGAGTGACTTTTATCACCAGGTTATCATAAATAAAATGAGACTTTCAAAGCTAGAGTATTCTCTGTAGTAATAACACTGGGACTACACACATTGAATACTGATTCACTTCTAGAGAATTTATCATTGACATGAATACACAGTAGAGTACTAAAAAAAAAACGTTTTAATTTCCAGAGACAAATATACGTGAATTTCATACACGAGTCAGACATTTTATGAATTTTATGAAATTTCACTCGGGTTTTTTTTAAAGACAGGAGTGCTTTTTTTTTAAATCCAGTCTTGGTGTATATATAGTAAAATTTTCAAATCACATACATTCTTTGCATCTACATTTACCTGCTACACCTGCCAAAATACGTACATCCAATGTATTTGTGATGTCGCTATTGGAGAATGGCAGACAGTGTATCACACTGTGTATGCATTTTCAGTATTAATACACGCTATTGTTAAACAAAATGGGCAGTACACTGCTATAGTGAATTTCATGAAAGCATAAATGTTTTTAATGGATATTCATTGAATATTTATAAGAAACATTCTACCCCGAAAAACTCTTGTGCTACATTAAATCAAAAGAGTATGCTTTTATTGACTATAGAACCCATTTGGAAACACCCATTACTCAGGAGTCTGCAGGTTTTCCTTTAAAGATTCACTGCTATGCATCCGCTGTGATTGGTCAAGTTGTTTTCAACCATCATTTGAAATTTATGAAGTATTCATAAATACTTGATATAAAAAAAACATTCAAGCTTTAATGAAATTAACTGTATAATATGACAGTGTGTAATAAATACAATTTTTTGAGCAAGCAAAACAATGTATAAATATATGTACATTGTATAATGTATAACGCATTAATTAATCCAAAAAATAACAAAATAATAAAGTTAAAAAAAAATTGTTTTTGATGACAAAAATATATGTGGCACATGAATACATTCATTTGAAACAAAAATGATAAATGAGACGTTAGACCATTGGTAGACATACTATAATATTACAATGCATCTATACTGGAGTTGAAAGAAACAGGATATTGGAATATATTGACTATGGAAGTCATAATCACTAAGTGATTCTCAATAGCTCAGACTAGACACAGAGAACAACGTTATGTGGTCATACTACTATGAACATTTCATACAACTTCTAAGAACATTGGTTATGGATTCTATTCTATTTCAATCTTGTCTAGTTCAGCTCTATTCTATCAAGTTGAAGCAGTACTTTTCTATTTTATTTTGTTCTATTCTGATTTGATTC
Organism: Saccoglossus kowalevskii; assembly: GCF_978046115.1. NCBI lineage: Eukaryota > Metazoa > Hemichordata > Enteropneusta > Harrimaniidae > Saccoglossus > Saccoglossus kowalevskii. Next base: position 12,143,004 of record NC_140643.1, on the reverse strand, counting down.
TATCTGGGCCACTCAAATCCGAATGTATGTCATTAAGCATATCAGGTTAATGCAGAGCAATGCTAATCAATAATTCAATCTGCCGATCACAGCAGGCTACAAAGAGCTAAAACAGTCTCTGCGATACAATTACATTACAAATAAAATATTTAACCAAATTCTTCATATTTTTCTCTGCCCTAATAATGACATAGTCTATACAGTTCTAGACATATATATATAGGATAATTATAATCAGGGAAATAAGAAACGGCACTGTGTTAGTGCAGTGTTACGTAGCGTCTACTAAGGTGGGCTGCCATATAGACAGGAGTAAGAAGTTGGAGCCAGACTGACTGACTGCAGAGAAGCTTGCAGAAGTATCACAAAGTGAGCAATCCAACAAGAAAAAAATTACATCCTACCTCTAAAGATCAAAATCAAACGTGCAGCGAGGAGAAAACAAAGTCACAATCAGCTGTATGTGTACGTGTGTACATACATCAGTACATAAGACTGGACCTGCATAACAATTGAACTATTGAGGTCATTACATGAGACAACGCACCAACAAGTACCAATATGCACACTGAACGTTTCCTTACATTCTTACATAGGCTAGTATTGCTGGGATTAACTTTTAATTCTAATTATACCGCCCCCATAGAGTTTTTAAAGATTTTCTACAGTTTGGGTTAATTAGAAGGTGATGGCCATAGAATTAATGACACAGGTGTCCAAATGTATGTAGCGATTTTGTAGTCATGACGATTCATGATTCTCGGCACAATGAATGAAATCAAGCATTTACATGTACTGTGGTACATGCATGTCAAATTTCAGTTAGGATAAAATAGTGGCCATGAGAAGTTGATGCATGGCAAGGGCACAATGCAATAATAAGTGTAGTTTCAACATGTACATTATCATTATATCACTTTCAAAGTTAATCTTGTTGTATGTTCTGCAACAGATTACATACATGTAAAGAAAGTGTGTTCGTGACAGGATGTGAATATCATAAGATATTTTACGACCCTCACAATATTGTTTTAAGTGAATACACTACACACAATTCCATCACATAATGTGCATGTATGTATTCCTGAAGGTCAATGAATTGCAAGGAAGTTGATTACTTGGTTTTTTCATTTACTTGTTTGCTCATTGATCTCTCATTCCGATAATTTTTGATCCATTACGTGTAGCCTAGGCAACATGTACCTGGTATATAGTATAGTACAGTATAGAATACATATAGAATAAATGTAGAATAAATATAGAATAGAATATAGAATAGAATATAGAATAGAATATAGAATAAATATAGAATAGAATATAGAATAGAATATAGAATAGAATAGAATAGAATAGAATAGAATAGAATAGAATAGAATAGAATAGAAAATGTATTGACTCTATAAAGAACACCAGTACATGTACAAATCTTTTTTCAGTTGTATCAGTGAAGCTGAAAATAAAAAATTTATACATATGTATACACATACTCGTAAATGGTAAACTGAGTCGCATACCATATTTACTCGAAGCTCAACTGTAAACCATTGCCACTAGACACTTTCCGGATTCCATTATGCGAGAATGCTAATATGCATCCTAATACTAGTAGAAATGCTTTGAATCAAATAGACCATATTTCAAAAATCGATATTGCCTGAATAGATGGACAATTTTTGAGAAAAGCTAGAGGTTAGAATCAATATAAACATCAATTTATCTGAAACACTGCGATAAGTTTAATTATCATCAAGTTTAAACTTCGATATAAACGTGTGACATTAGGAAGATGATGACTCTCGATGGTACCTCCAATCAAACCTTACTATAAATTATATTAGCAGTGGGAAGCAGTAGTAAAATACATAGCGCAATGATTACTGCCAAGAGAGACGTACTTTCTTTTTATTACTGAGTTGCACATATAAATTTCTTGCTTAATAGTCTGTGTGTCCTTCGTGTAATTTTCAAAGGCTATTGCTTCACATAAATGTAAAAGCACCAGCAATTATTTTAATTTTACATGTACACAACAGTTTCTGATTTCAAGGGTGTATTTTTTACCTATCAATTCTGAATAAAGTACAGAATCACACAAGTGTAGTGTAGTGTAGTGTAGTGTAGTGTAGTGTAGTGTACACCCACTTATTTCTCATGCTGTGAGGCGAGCTCGACCACCCTTTAGAGTCCCCTAATGCCATAATCTTAGTGCATTTTTTTCAATCCCTCACTGCACCATACTGCTTCTAAATCAAATAAATCCACAGAAGATTGAAATAACCTTTGACCTACTCACATAACTCACACAAACTGATACAGTTATCAGATCGTTATCATGATTATTGAACAACAAAAGATTCAGTTAGTGCAGCATGTATAAGTTTCAGATATGTCCATAGACTGGTGGAACAAAGCAGACATTGAATAATTAATAATAACAGTAGTGTTAAGGTCATTACTCTCACCTAAGGAGATACTGTAAAATACTCTATTTTAGCTGGAATTAATTTTCGCTGAAACGACTTTTTTTTTTTTTTTGTTTTTTATGGAATTTATCTTCACTGATTTTTGACTGAGTTGAAAGTAAAATACAGAAAAAAGTATATTCGCTGGATTTTATTTTCACTAAATCATTCCTTCAGCGAAAATAGCAAAAATTAATTCCAAGCGAAAATAAAGTATTTTACAGTACTGCATACATTTTACAAGTCAAGACTAAGAACTGTGGATAGCTGCAGTAGGTGATATTTTATGTCAAGTGAGAGTGAGTCAGTTAAAACCCTACTACCGGTACAAGTAGCACAAGTTATAAACAGCACCTGCTTTAATTTAAAAAAAAAAAATCTTGTATGCAAGTTGATCTGTTAAAGTGGGGGAGTCGTCATCAGGTGGGCACCTTCCAGTTAAGATTAATGTCACAACAAATTTACTTTCTGGATTAAAATAACAATGGATAACAAAAGATAGATTAACACTGTAAACAACATAAACAATAGTGTCCCATGATTCTTTGGTGCAATCCATGGGATTGAGCGGTTCCCCTTTAAAGTGTCATTGTTTACAAACAAGATTCTACGCATAAGCCTTTGCGTTCTTAGTGTGTGTGTTGTTATCGTCGCTTGGAACTCAATTTGCGCAGGTGACGACCCTCTCGTTTTAAAATCACACAGTGTTGAAGCAGGGTACACTGCAGCATTTATAGTGAAATTCCATTCTCATAAATGACTAAAGAAATATATTAATCAGAAAAATTCCTAGTACTAAAAAATTCAATGAGTTACTATTTTCTGTTATTTTCACACTTATTTTCTACATGTACAAACTAGACATACATGTTGGAAATGGGAGTAGGGGGTAGTGTTGATCTACCTCAATTTGACTATATACTGCAGGCTAGGAGGGTACAAATTCTGAATTTAATAGTGTCTGCAATGTAAATTAATATCTGCAATGAATGTAAATTAACACCCTTGTAAGCGTATAGATCCACATGACACTGCCTGCAGTCAGTGAAAGCAATACATCTCAGTTATAATGCATACATGTAACAGATGTCAGATAAAAAAACTTCATTCAATTCAATTTTTATTCAATTCTTTTACTTTCAAGTAATTCTTATAAACAAGGTTCATTATCAAACTACATCAATAATAACAGTTAAAAGTGATCTAAATTTTGTAAAGAAATAAACGTAAAAACATGCATAAATAAAGTTATCAGCCAAATTGTTTATTATATATTCACTATTCACTTGTATAACTGCCATGGTCTTGGATTGAGGCACTTGCACATAAATGAAGGTATCAAGTGTCATACAGATGTACATATGTAGGTATAAAGCTTGACCTGCTAATACTAAGATTTTAATTATTCTTATCCTGCCATTTTCTAGATGTCTAGCTTCATCATTTCTAATGCTACAATAAGGCTTTCATCCAACCTGTAACACACATTTGTGAATTTATCATATTGACGTTACTCGTATATCGTCCTTGTATCACCCATTTATTGTTCTCATACCACCCAATTATTGACCTCTCATCAATGTTTCGCCAATTTATAACCCCCCTGATGTTTCGCCCATTTATAACCCCCCCCTGATGTTTCGCCCATTTATCATGCCACCCACCTATTGTCCTTGTCGTCTTGATTGCCTTTGCATCACCCATTAATTGCCCTCCTGCCATCGATTTCTTGGCTTTGTTTCACCAATTTAGCGCCCTTGTTTCACCAATTTATTGCCCTTGTTTCACCAAATTATTGTTTCTCGTCACCCATTTATTGCATTATCACTCATTAATCATCCTTGCGCTTCACATATTTTTATTGTGCACTGAAGCTTGAATAGACTTACTGACTTTTCATAGTAATTGTATTTTAGGTTGTGTTTTAATATGCAAAGCAGGCATGAAGGAAATACCAATATGCAACCCAAAAGCAATCAGTGGGCAGATACGAAAGCGATAAATTTGCGGCCCTCATTAGGTCAGTGGGTCAAGCGGAATCAGTAAAAACACGTCATGATGCAAACAAAATACGAATGATACGCTAAAAAGCTATACAGTCATGTAAGGCATACCTTTTTTAAGAGAAGTGTTCAAAAATGACATGTACATGAATATTTGCTCTTAGAAGCAGAAAATGTTATTTATTAAATGCTAAAACAATAACAAATGTACTTATTTTGACTTTAGACACATCATATGCGCAACTAAATGTAATAGAGTAAATATATTCATAATAATAGATTATTATCAATAAGATAAGATTCATACATGTATACGGTTGTTATGGTTACAGTTTACCCTATTATAATGTTACAGATATTAATACATTCGTGCAGGTTTAGTGCAGATTATAAGACTGAATTTGAGTGAAATGGAACAGAGGTTCATTCCAAATGCATTGATTCATCTACTAAATTTCATCAAGCACAATGTGTAAATGTACCATTTTTATTTTTTCTTGCTTAACAAGAATTCAAAAATATCACTTTTCACTAAAAATTACAAAAGTAATCATCAAAATTAGATAATTGAAGATATCACCATGAAATTAATGAATCTGAAAGAGGTCCACATGTAGTACCTATATATGTAATGTAAAAGCAACCGGACTTGTGGTTTTCAACAAGAAGTCGAAAATATCACTTTTTACCAAAAATGACAAAAATATTCACCAAAATTAGGGAATTGAAGATATCATCATGAAATGAACAAATCTAAGAGAGGTCTACCCAAGGTACATATACACCAAGTACCAAAGCATTCCGGCTTGTAGTTTTCAAGAAGAAGTTGAAAATGTAAAACATTGACACGAACGACGACGGACAATCACTCATACATAGCTCCGCTCGACAAAGTCGATAGCGGAGCTAACAAATTTATTCTGGTTTTGTGTAGTTCAAATTATAGTGAGTGAGCTAGATTCATCTAGACAAGACTCAAAGTAAATGTAGAAATATAGACATGCTAAATTTATCAAAGTCTGATTGTCTTATCAACTGCACACAAGTAAAAATTAGCACTCTGGACACCACCAAAATGAGGGCATACTACAGTTGACAGAGTACTGTTTACACCTATTTACAAATCACCACGATATAAAAACTTTATGTTCATACAAATTTCAACTTTGGTTATCACTTGGTGAATACAATGAAAAAACATACACACACACACACACACACACACACACACACACACACACACACACACACACACACACACACACACTAACTGCAAAGACTCCCATTGTGTGCTTCGCCAATGGGTGTCAAAAAATTAAGTTATTGCATCCACAAATGAAAATTTGGTGTTATATTTGTCTCATGTTTTTTAAACATGCAAGGATACACCATTACAGTCAGAAACCACGAACAGCTGTGTAACCAGCATTTTGGTTTGGTTTACAATTCCCAGTGGTACCACACACAAGTCAACTACATAAAACATTTCAGTGCTTCAAAATTCTGACTAAGGAGTTGACCAACAGTAACTATATTACGAAAAGAAATGTCTGCACAGAAAAAAAGCCGATGGATAACAAATTCTTCTGGGAATATAACAGTAACAAAGTATGAAAACAAAATCTTTGAACACAAACAGCCTAAAACAAATGAAGGAATACAATAATTAAATTTTCCCCCGGTGAAGTTTTCTATCCTCTTCCCTTTCAGGGTTGATAATGGTCAATCCTTTTATACTGTACAGTACTTCATTTTTTTTTTGTTTAATTTATTTTCGCTTAAGATGTGATTTAGTAAAAATAAATTTTTGTTTTTAATTTTTACATTCAAAGTGAAAATAAACTTCAGGCAAACAGCTAAAATATGTTTCCAGTGAAAATTAATTCCAGCTATTAAAAATAAAGTATTTTACAGTACTTGTACTTCATCATAGTGGAGAAACTAAACTGGATTTACAATGGAAACACTCGATATGACTGAAAGGCTCAGATCACACATAGAGAACTGACATTGCTGGGTAGTTTGCAGTGATATATTGCAAAATAATCTTAAAATGGCAAGCCAAACATTTATAGAAAATTCATATGTGGGTGTGCATTTGTGAAAGAAATGATCAGTATAGATTTTTGTTTTTTATTTTATTGTCCTTGTATATTCGTAGACCAAGTGTTTTTTTGAAAAGGGCGATAACCTCTCATTTCCATTGTAAATGTATTCTATGTCTCCACTGTTTAACACAGTTGATATGCACATGGAACTAGGGAGAATAGTCTTTGTCTCAGTTGACATCACCAAGCATTATGTCATGTGATTAATTATTCACGAAGACATTTGATTCAGATAAACATATGAGTAAATAAACTAGAACAACTACAGATGTATGTATAACTGTGTTGTGGTTGTAGTAATCACTCAGGGGATCATGATGCCATATATGGACATAGTCACCCACCGCGCCATATATGGACATAGTCACCCACCGCGCCATATATGGACATAGTCACCCACCGCGCCATATATGGACATAGTCACCCACCGCGCCATATATGGACATAGTCACCCACCGCGCCATATATGGACATAGTCACCCACCGCGCCATATATGGACATAGTCACCCACCGCGCCATATATGGACATAGTCACCCACCGCGCCATATATGGACATAGTCACCCACCGCGCCATATATGGACATAGTCACCCACCGCGCCATATATGGACATAGTCACCCACCGCGCCATATATGGACATAGTCACCCACCGCGCCATATATGGACATAGTCACCCACCGCGCCATATATGGACATAGTCACCCACCGCGCCATATATGGACATAGTCACCCACCGCGCCATATATGGACATAGTCACCCACCGCGCCATATATGGACATAGTCACCACCGCGCCATATATGGACATAGTCACCACCGCGCCATATATGGACATAGTCACCCACCGCGCCATATATGGACATAGTCACCCACCGCGCCATATATGGACATAGTCACCCACCGCGCCATATATGGACATAGTCACCCACCGCGCCATATATGGACATAGTCACCCACCGCGCCATATATGGACATAGTCACCCACCGCGCCATATATGGACATAGTCACCCACCGCGCCATATATGGACATAGTCACCCACCGCGCCATATATGGACATAGTCACCCACCGCGCCATATATGGACATAGTCACCCACCGCGCCATATATGGACATAGTCACCCACCGTGCCATATATGGACATAGTCACCCACCGTGCCATATATGGACATAGTCACCCACCGTGCCATATATGGACATAGTCACCCACCGTGCCATATATGGACATAGTCACCCACCGTGCCATATATGGACATAGTCACCCACCGTGCCATATATGGACATAGTCACCCACCGTGCCATATATGGACATAGTCACCCACCGTGCCATATATGGACATAGTCACCCACCGTGCCATATATGGACATAGTCACCCACCGTGCCATATATGGACATAGTCACCCACCGTGCCATATATGGACATAGTCACCCACCGTGCCATATATGGACATAGTCACCCACCGTGCCATATATGGACATAGTCACCCACCGTGCCATATATGGACATAGTCACCCACCGTGCCATATATGGACATAGTCACCCACCGTGCCATATATGGACATAGTCACCCACCGTGCCATATATGGACATAGTCACCCACCGTGCCATATATGGACATAGTCACCCACCGTGCCATATATGGACATAGTCACCCACCGTGCCATATATGGACATAGTCACCCACCGTGCCATATATGGACATAGTCACCCACCGTGCCATATATGGACATAGTCACCCACCATGCCATATATGGACATAGTCACCCACCATGCCATATATGGACATAGTCACCCACCATGCCATATATGGACATAGTCACCCACCATGCCATATATGGACATAGTCACCCACCATGCCATATATGGACATAGTTACCCACCATGCCATATATGGACATAGTTACCCACCATGCCATATATGGACATAGTTGCGTATATAGCCTTATCTTATATATCCTTGAATAGAACAATAACACATAAATCTACATGTGACACAATCAGCAGTCTGAAATAGATGTGTCTACAAATATCATTAGATAGTGGAGGAAAGCATGGCTTTATTTATCTGAGAGATATTAGAGGAGTATCACATACTGGAACAGTTTTTCCTTTGAAGTTGACAAAAACATGGGTAACAAATTTGACAGGTGCACAAAAGAATTCCTTCTTAATGATAAAAATGTAATTATTTCTGTAGTAAACTCTTTTATCATTTTTTTTCTTTCAGTTTTGTTTCTGTTGTTGAATGTCCTCCTTCTGATTTTTTTACTATTACTTTCCCTATGGGGATAAGTTAATATATATTAAAGATTGTTTCATTGTGACAGCGTAATCTAGCCTGACCATGAAGGGGATTCCTCTTGAATATGACTAAAGACAAACTTGTCCCAACTTTGCCTGTTTAAGGACCTTGGCAAATCACCACGCCTGTAGAGTGCTGTCAATTAAATACACTATAAACAGGAAGCAGTATCAAGTAAAGGAATTAGCACAACAAATTAGGAAAAATGTGGAGAATGTAAACAAATCAAAACTCAAGATGGTAGAATAAATAACCCCTACACTGTGAAAATAGTCAATGATAGATTAGTGTTACCAAAATGAATTTACATGCAGTAACACCAAATGCAACAATTCTGTCACCCAAAAAACTCTAAATATGAACAGACAAGTATATGATTTATTTTATTCTCAATAATCAGTACAACTCAGCAAACATCTGCTTTATTCAACATGCTTTGCAGACTGGGTTTGTAAAGACAAGACTTAGCACAACAAAGAACAATATCTGATTTCTTTGTGTGCAAGACACATGGTGAGCGGTGCCTGCAGGCAAAAGTACGGTACTTTTGTTAAACTCCTCCAATGCAGTGCAGTGAACAACAAAATGATTTCTGTATTTTATTTGGATCCTAACTGATAATTTACTGCTTTTATTTAAATCGGAGGTTATATTCAAGCCATCAAGTGTGTGAATTGAGTATAATTGAATGTTTTTACATGTATGTCATTTTGTACCGCTACCAATGCTACAATGCATGAAACGCTTGGCTGCAGATTTATAAATGCCACGTTTCAGATAAACATTTCAACCATTCAAAGTGATTTTCATAATCTGCGTCACAGTATTCTGCTCAACAGTTTGTTCCGCTGGGAGACAGACCAGAAGCAGAGGGCAAGACAAATACATAAATGTACACATGTCATAGTAGTGATAATTTAAACTGAGTAAAGTTTAGCTATAAATCTGGCTGAAAAACTAATAAAATCATACAATTGTAAACCATTAATTTTAACGATTTAAATCAAGTAAAAATTATCTTTGTTTGGTAGAAAACTATCAACATTGTAATAAAAGGACAGCGTCAAATTTTGAAGCTTTTCCGAAACATTAGCCACTGTGCGATTCAAAGAGACACAAATTCGGAGAATTATTTGATTTTTGCTGAAATTAATATAAAATTATTATTAGTTTCTGGAAATATTATGATATGTATTAGGTAATAAAATTCCTATAAATATATTGTTAACTTAATCTTCAGATGCAGTAAAGAGCTAAGCTGTCGGGATTAAACTAGTGGAGGAGTCATCACAAAGACGGATATAATAGACATGCTGTCCTCGTAAAATACACATGTATAGTAGTAGCTAATAGTTTCTGTTGTAGAACTAGTTTTACCGACTATAAAGCCTTCACTGAACTCTATTCACATGGAGCTCCAAGGTTGCTATAGCTGAATTACCTTGACACTACTCGGGCTATACAAAGATGTCAAAGAGTTTACACTCAATAAACACGCTCTCAATCAGGCTCTCATGAATGTATGCATTCTTGCACACAGATATCAACCAAACGTTTTAGCGATTCATATTCACTCAATGACTGTATCCTTTTTTTCTTTTTTTCACAGCTGCTTTATTTTATTAGCTGCCCCCAACCTTATCACAGTTGACTCAGTATTACCTGTTTGCTTAACATACACAAATGAGTTGACACAAGGTTTACAAATATTTAAAATAAACATCATCTCTTCGCATTCTGACTACCACTGTAACTAGATTATACATGTACGTGATATGTACAAAAGATTTCAAAACAAGAAATTTTTTTAAAGCAGTAATTTTTTTTTATTTTAACTTTTTATAAATCATACTTAATCATATTTTTTAGTAACAACATTTTTTATGCTTCGATATTCAGTTCTGAGAAATCACTGATAAGTCCAATTTCTCAGTTATGTGTATTAAAACTTACAATAGTGATGAATAGCTAAGAGCAACAATGCCTTTATTATCAAAGTGCAACAGCTGTCATACAATTTAAGCTATGCAGTCATAGTTGATGACACATTACTTTACATACCAAGTTAGCCATTCTCATGATTCTGGGATTTGTGTAACCATGGTATTGGGATAATGGTACACTATTTGAAGTGTAAAAACAGGTCATGTGACTAACTATAAATAAGTTCTCTGATTATTATGTTCAAAGGTCTGATGTGCCACATATTCATGAGAAATAATGAGACTTCATGTTCTTTCCAAATCTTAACCCATTTAGTATGCAATTCCTAGATCAGTGGGACCATCCAAGGCTCATTTCAGACTCAAGCAACTTATTTCTTTTAGTTACCTGAGATTTGGAGTAATGATTTTCTTGCCAAAATTTCATACATTATTATTTTGCAGCAAAAGCCTTCCAATTAACAAACTGCAAACAAAATCTGAAAACCAATGCTGAATGGTATTTGTGGATATAAATGTACTGTGGAATACTTTATTTACGCTGCAATTAATTTTCGCTGAAAAGGCTTTTTGGGTGTTTTGTATGGTATTTATTTTCACTGATTTTTGATGAGTTGAATGTGAAATATAGGAAAAAAGGTATATTCACTGGATTTTATTTTCACTGAATCAGCCCTTCAGCAAAAATAGTGAAAATATATTCCAAGCAGAAATAAGGTATACAAAGGATGCTAAAGAATCTGTCACACTGCAATCTTATTAATAGCAACATCCGTCATCAGAAAAGATACTAAAGGGGATTCAATAGTTCATGATAGGACATGACTAACAATAAACTGAATTGGAGGTCAACAGCATTCCAACTAATCCAGGAGCCTGTGAAGACGATCATCAATTTAATTTACTACTGAGTGATAACTGTAATTGAGTGCTAAGTTAATTTTAGAGGTAATCAGTTTAATCTTAATTAGCAACTAATCCCTCAGTTGAATGATAATTGCTTACTAATTGTTGCTATAAATAGATGTAGTTTTAAACAAATCATTGTGTCCACACTGCTAGGTAAAACCCACTATGAATCATTTTATGGGTGAGGTGAGGTGATTTGAGAGGGGAAAGGGGGGGGGGGGTATTTGTAAAATTACCAACTACCATCAGGTGCAGGAATGTAATGATCACGAATGAAAATTTTGTTTGTAAGGACGACATCAAAATCCACAACCTAATTCCAGAAAATGATTGTTTCACACCATTTTTTTTTTAATTTGATGAATTCATAGGATTTCAGAGATTTATTACTATATGTGCATGTCCATATATTCTATGGAAATCTGTAATCATTCTTTAAATTACCTACTTGAGTTTATACAATGCTACTGAGTATAGAGTTACTTAATAGGTTGAACCACTCAATAATTTCCTGTATACTAAATATAGTGATACGATCAAATACATTAGTTAAGTACAGTAGGCATGTACATGAGCTGAACTGATTGTGAGGTATAAAATGCAGTAAACTTGAATGACTACTTTTTAAAAATCATTGACCTGAATCTATTGTACACACATGTTTTTTGGTGATGCATCAGCTATAATTATATTCTGCACATGTACAATCTTAAGTACACTTGTAAAGATTTTATCATGTAGAAAACGCCCACCAATGAATATATAGTTTTAGTTTGTTGTTCAATATAAATATATGTTCTGCGAATTCACTTTTATTTCACAAGAAATAATCAACTTATGAAATTACACACATCAGGTGACAATGGGGATGATTCAGAAAATGTTGTCGCCATAAAAATTTGAGTGCAGCTCCCATTAAGCACCACAATTTTTCCGCACAAATTTTGGTACAATAGTTTTCACTTTTTTATGTTTTTTATAATTTCTTTTGAACCAGATGGACATAGTTACCCATAGTTTTGATAAACATTTCTGTGGAAAAATTATGCAGTATTGTGGAAGTTAACAGAAAGTGCCCATGAACACTTGAAGATAACACACTGAGGAAGTTTGAATTTTCAGTTTATCTTGGTGAAGAAATGTCAAGCTGTAACAAAAACAGTAAACACACTAACTGACATTATTACAGAATAACAAGAGGAGGAATTATAATAAACTGTTCAATACAGAGATGACCAACATTGCCTTTAAAAGAACACAGTATACATAACATATATTGTGCATCCCAACAAGCAATATGAATATTTACATTTCTATTTTAGAAATTTGCTACCGGTAATTACATATATATGCAGGTGTTCATTCATAATCAAGCTATAAATACACAAATTTGACAAAACCAAATTATTTCATGAGGTTGATAAAAGTTCAAGGTTTATTGTCAGTAAAGATAATGTACGATAGACATGTACGACCATGAGTAATGTTCATATATGCTGACATATTGTGTTTGAATATACAGCATAGAATAGATGATATATTGGTAACCATGCACCACCAATAAATAGAGAAAAATAAGAGAAATGCACCGGGACATGCACAGCTCTGATGGCCGCATCTCTTAGTTAAGCCAATATATACCGACTGTGTTGGGGAATTCAATTTAAGATTATTTTTTTTCACTCCAGTAAAGTGTTAATGATGAAAATTAACATCTGTGCCATTTTTACCTTGAACTATGTGAATATGACAGATCATTGTAGATTTGAATGTCATTCACACCAATATCTGATTTGTTGAAAAGAATATAATGACACATGACATCAATCAAGTCAGTCAGTCTACAGTGCTGTCATGTTACAACAAAGAGACTAGAAAATTGTTCATTTCTTGTTTTGTGTTTATAAGGGACCCCCTAAATGGTGTGGTTTGGACAGGTTTCTATTGTTCAATTTAGACAGGTTTCTGGTATTATGTTTTTGGTTTACAGTTTAGAAAACTTTCTAGCTTGCAGTGTTCATTTTAGAAAGCTTTCTAGCCTGCAGTGTTTATTTCAGAAAGCATTCTAGCCTGCAGTGTTCATTTTAGAAAGCATTCTAGCCTGCAGTGTTCATTTTAGAAAGCATTCTAGCCTGCAGTGTTCATTTTAGAAAGCTTCTTAGCATGCAGAGTTCAGTTTAGAAAGCCTCTTAGCATGTAGTGTTCATTTTAGAAAGCTTTCTAGCCTGCAGTGTTCATTTTAGAAAGCATTCTAGCCTGCAGTGTTCATTTTAGAAAGCTTCTTAGCATGCAGAGTTCAGTTTAGAAAGCCTCTTAGCATGTAGTGTTCATTTTAGAAAGCTTTCTAGCCTGCAGTGTTCAGTTTAGAAAGCTTTCTAGCCTGCAGTGTTCATTTTTGAAAGCTTTCTAACCTGCAGAGTTCAGTTTAGAAAGCCTCTTAGCATGTAGTGTTCATTTTAGAAAGCTTTCTAGCCTGCAGTGTTCAGTTTAGAAAGCATTCTAGCCTGCAGTGTTCAGTTTAGAAAGCATTCTAGCCTGCAGTGTTCATTTTAGAAAGCTTTCTAGCCTGCAGAGTTCAGTTTAGAAAGCCTCTTAGCATGTAGTGTTCATTTTAGAAAGCTTTCTAGCCTGCAGTGTTCAGTTTAGAAAGCATTCTAGCCTGCAGTGTTCATTTTAGAAAGCCTCTTAGCATGCAGTGTTCATTTTAGAAAGCTTTCTAGCCTGCAGTGTTCAGTTTAGAAAGCATTCTAGCCTGCAGTGTTCAGTTTAGAAAGCATTCTAGCCTGCAGTGTTCAGTTTAGAAAGCCTCTTAAGCATGTAGTGTTCATTTTAGAAAGCTTTCTAGCCTGCAGTGTTCAGTTTAGAAAGCATTCTAGCTTGCAGTGTTCATTTTTGAAAGCCTCTTAGCATGCAGTGTTCATTTTAGAAAGCTTTCTAGCCTGCAGTGTTCAGTTTAGAAAGCATTCTAGCCTGCAGTGTTCGGTTTAGAAAGCATTCTAGCCTGCAGTGTTCAGTTTAGAAAGCATTCTAGCCTGCAGTGTTCAGTTTAGAAAGCATTCTAGCCTGCAGTGTTCAGTTTAGAAAGCATTCTAGCCTGCAGTGTTCAGTTTAGAAAGCATTCTAGCCTGCAGTGTTCATTTTAGAAAGCCTCTTAGCATGCAGTGTTCATTTTAGAAAGCTTTCTAGCCTGCAGTGTTCAGTTTAGAAAGCATTCTAGCCTGCAGTGTTCAGTTTAAAAAGCATTCTAGCCTGCAGTGTTCAGTTTAGAAAGCATTCTAGCCTGCAGTGTTCAGTTTAGAAAGCATTCTAGCCTGCAGTGTTCAGTTTAGAAAGCATTCTAGCCTGCAGTGTTCAGTTTAGAAAGCATTCTAGCCTGCAGTGTTCAGTTTAGAAAGCTTTCTAGCCTGCAGAGTTCAGTTTAGAAAGCCTCTTAGCATGTAGTGTTCATTTTAGAAAGCTTTCTAGCCTGCAGTGTTCAGTTTAGAAAGCATTCTAGCCTGCAGTGTTCATTTTAGAAAGCCTCTTAGCATGCAGTGTTCATTTTAGAAAGCTTTCTAGCCTGCAGTGTTCAGTTTAGAAAGCATTCTAGCCTGCAGTGTTCAGTTGAGAAAGCATTCTAGCCTGCAGTGTTCAGTTTAGAAAGCCTCTTAGCATGTAGTGTTCATTTTAGAAAGCTTTCTAGCCTGCAGTGTTCAGTTTAGAAAGCATTCTAGCCTGCAGTGTTCATTTTAGAAAGCCTCTTAGCATGCAGTGTTCATTTTAGAAAGCTTTCTAGCCTGCAGTGTTCAGTTTAGAAAGCATTCTAGCCTGCAGTGTTCAGTTTAGAAAGCATTCTAGCCTGCAGTGTTCAGTTTATAAAGCATTCTAGCCTGCAGTGTTCAGTTTAGAAAGCATTCTAGCCTGCAGTGTTCAGTTTAGAAAGCATTCTAGCCTGCAGTGTTCAGTTTAGAAAGCATTCTAGCCTGCAGTGTTCATTTTAAAAAGCTTTCTAGCTTGCAGAGTTCAGTTTAGAAAGCCTCTTAGCATGCAGTGTTCATTTTAGAAAGCTTTCTAGCCTGCAGTGTTCAGTTTAGAAAGCTTTCTAGCCTGCAGTGTTCAGTTTAGAAAGCTTTCTAGCCTGCAGTGTTCAGTTTAGAAAGCATTCTAGCCTGCAGTGTTCAGTTTAGAAAGCATTCTAGCCTGCAGTGTTCAGTTTAGAAAGCATTCTAGCCTGCAGTGTTCAGTTTAGAAAGCCTCTTAAGCATGTAGTGTTCATTTTAGAAAGCTTTCTAGCCTGCAGTGTTCAGTTTAGAAAGCTTTCTAGCCTGCAGTGTTCAGTTTAGAAAGCATTCTAGCCTGCAGTGTTCAGTTTAGAAAGAATTCTAGCCTGCAGTGTTCAGTTTAGAAAGCATTCTAGCCTGCAGTGTTCAGTTTAGAAAGCATTCTAGCCTGCAGTGTTCATTTTAGAAAGCCTCTTAGCATGCAGTGTTCATTTTAGAAAGCTTTCTAGCCTGCAGTGTTCAGTTTAGAAAGCATTCTAGCCTGCAGTGTTCAGTTTAAAAAGCATTCTAGCCTGCAGTGTTCAGTTTAGAAAGCATTCTAGCCTGCAGTGTTCAGTTTAGAAAGCATTCTAGCCTGCAGTGTTCAGTTTAGAAAGAATTCTAGCCTGCAGTGTTCAGTTTAGAAAGCATTCTAGCCTGCAGTGTTCATTTTAGAAAGCTTCTTAGCATGCAGTGTTCATTTTAGAAAGCTTTCTAGCCTGCAGTGTTCAGTTTAGAAAGCATTCTAGCCTGCAGTGTTCAGTTTTTGAAAGCCTCTTAGCATGTAGTGTTCATTTTAGAAAGCTTTCTAGCCTGCAGTGTTTATTTCAGAAAGCATTCTAGCCTGCAGTGTTTATTTCAGAAAGCATTCTAGCCTGCAGTGTTCATTTTAGAAAGCATTCTAGCCTGCAGTGTTCATTTTAGAAAGCATTCTAGCCTGCAGTGTTCATTTTAGAAAGCTTCTTAGCATGCAGTGTTCATTTTAGAAAGCTTTCTAGCCTGCAGTGTTCAGTTTAGAAAGCATTCTAGCCTGCAGTGTTCAGTTTAGAAAGCATTCTAGCCTGCAGTGTTCAGTTTTTGAAAGCCTCTTAGCATGTAGTGTTCATTTTAGAAAGCTTTCTAGCCTGCAGTGTTCAGTTTAGAAAGCATTCTAGCCTGCAGTGTTCAGTTTAGAAAGCATTCTAGCCTGCAGAGTTCATTTTAGAAAGCTTTCTAGCCTGCAGTGTTCAGTTTAGAAAGCATTCTAGCCTGCAGTGTTCAGTTTAGAAAGCATTCTAGCCTGCAGTGTTCATTTTAGAAAGCATTCTAGCCAGCAGAGTTCAGTTTAGAAAGCCTCTTAGCATGTAGTGTTCATTTTAGAAAGCTTTCTAGCCTGCAGTGTTCAGTTTAGAAAGCATTCTAGCCTGCAGTGTTCATTTTTGAAAGCATTCTAGCATGCAGTGCTCAGATTAGACAGGCTTCTGATAACATGTTTTTGGTTTTAATACAGCATTCAGTTTAGAAAGCTTTCCAGTCTGCAGTGATTAGTTTACACATTTATACAGTTTCAAATGTTCTGTTTAGACAGACTTCAGAAATAAGATTAATTGACATTCACTGTCAATACAAATACCTGCATGACAGGCTGATATCTGGGAGACATAAACAAACCTAGATCCCTGTACAGTTGTGAAAGAACTATTGATATTCACACTGTATTGTGTGTAGACATGTACTCTGTGCATTGTGTAATGAAATTACCAAGTACTTCACTAGCCTGTCGAATGCATTTCAAAACGTAGTTAGAATGTACTTCACATGTAGTACGTGGTTAACTAGGGGAAATAGGCAAAATGAAACTACCCAGCAAAGAGCTGATCGATATTTTGTTGCATAATACGGGTGAAAATATGCAAATAAAAAGAAGAGATTCTGTGCTTGTATTGATGAAAACAATTTCTGTGGCATTATAAACATGGAGGTAACCATGGTTATACCTACTATTCTAATATCCATATGTTATATACAATTTATGTAAATTTAACTTTTTAATGAGACATTACTGCTTTTCTTTGTGTTGTGTCAATAAATACAGTGGACCTACACTAAGTTGTGAATGTCAGGATCCAAGCAAAAAAACGCGACTTACCGAGGGGTCTCGTGAAGGGAGGAAGGGGTTATGCATTTAAAATGGATAACAAAATTAATAGAATTTTTGGAAGCCATTCAACTACTGTACCTGCGACTTAGCCGAAACTGTGACTTACCAAGGCGCGACTTATTGAGGGGGGGGGGGTGTCACTGTATTATGGTCAAAATAAATAATATTTTAATGATGCAGTACATATATAGCAGGGTGTGTATAAGACAATGAGGGGAAGGCAACTGAGAGGAAGATATATAAACAGGAATACATAAAAAAACGAAGGGATCCCAAAGGTCAGAACATCATAAATGGACGAATCCCAAAGGTCAGATATACATGTACTCAGCGGCAGTTGGCCACACACTACACTATCAATACTACAACTGTGTACAGGTTATTGATTTGATTGTACTGCCTAGTTTCCGACAGCCTGGAAAACCTGTAATATAACCAGCCCATTAAATGTAATTGCACTCGATAAAATACTTCAACCAGCAAAAAAATATTGCTTGTTGGGAAAAAAGACAACCATCTCACACTATGGGAAACACTGCCTGCACACTACAGCACATCTTATACTGTACCAGCAGTACCGGTAGGATGCGTTCACTCATTTCCAAGCACTTGATAAACTTCATGTAAACCACAATGTCTATGTATCAAATATATTTTTCAGTTTTATATTCCAATTGCTTACCAATCCAAATTTAATAATAGTGCTTTTAATTAATTACCCCTCTTACCCTAACGAAAATTATCATTAAAAAAAAAATTAAAAATTTATATTGTAACATCATACTTCACATTCACAGTACACAGCCGAGACCGGTGACTCCACTAACTGATGAATAAATCCGATTGGAATGCAAAACTGTATCCATCAATACAATTGTCTCGTACAGGAAATAGACAAAGCCATGCCAATAATGGAAGACTCCGCTATAAATGGTAATAGAACTACATGCTAATGTGATTATTGATTTATGATTCCTAGTATGCGTGTCAACATCATGCAGTAAAGGCCCAGAAATAATGGCGTAGGAAAATTCATGATTGAACGCGCATGAATAATTCATTTTATATTTTTCTAGGTAGAGCCGCAGTATTCATACAACAAATTGAGCAGCTGATACACGTAGACGGTAATATCGAGTGTGCTTGTGAGTTGGCATACACTCACTGTGATCACCAGACATTGACTGTCAATGCCATAAAAATATCCATTAAACATCTAAAGCGAAAAACTGAACACTTCCCACACTGCGGGCCATTAATTTTAACATTCACAGTTACATCGTCCAATACATCCTTAAACACAGCACCTGCCTGAGGACACGTACAAACAAATGTACTGTACATCTCACCCAATAGAATACAGACACAGTTTCCTATTTAGATAGAGAAACACACTTGCAATCAAGATATATTGAGAAATGTCAACGAAGTGACGTACAGACAGGAAAACCGCTAACAAGCTTACGTGTGAAAAGTAATGCTGCAAAATACAGCGTAAATCCTGAAGCACTCAACTTGTACGTTTTACATTCTATTGTGAAGGCTTTTGAATATATACATGCTTTTCAGAGCAATATATCCCTTGAGACATCCAAGCATTACCCTTGGGAATACAACATTACAGAGCTGAAAGAATTCAAAACTGCACAAGAGTACACCGAATAGACACTGTGTCACGGAATTGAAAACACTTGGGTTTCTTAGTGTAACGTGTTGTCCTTTCTCCTTAAATGAACTCAGTGCCTGGTTATAATTATACTAATGGCAAGCAGAAAGTATGATCCTCTCCAAGCATTCAAAATTAACATTAACTCTCATAGCCCCAGGCACGACAAGTATCAGTATGCATAAAGTCATGGCACCCATTATATTAGAGTTCATTTCTGCGATCGTTGAAGCTGGCCTTTAAATTTAACACGTTCCAGAAATATAATTTGGTGCATTTCATGACAGATTCTCACGAACATAGCATCAATCAGTTTTGTAAAAATGTCTAACCAATATTTATAGTAATATTCGTATATATATTTGAATAAATATGTACACTTTGATGATTTGATGATAAGGATAAATTGTCAGCCCCAGAATTTAATGGCAAGTTCCATTTCACTGCAGAAGTCACATTCATACAGAATACCTATATTACAGTACATTACAAAATTGAGATAAAGCTAAATACATCATTAAAACTCCCTGTAGCTTTCATTTCACACTCACACTGCAGACCAATTTTCTAGATTTTTTTTTTTATAACTGACTGATTACGTCCATGATAATTTTTCAATAATTAGATCAAATTGCTCGAAAGCCTTTTGAGCTGTCCATTGCAGGTGACAGTTTATTGAGATTATAGTCTATGGGAAGTACAGGAGTGTCAGTAATTATCTGTCAATGTAATTTAAGCGATTACCGGAGCATGGCAAATTCTATCAATTGCTGTGTTGATGGTATGTCGATAGAATTAATAATGCAATATTGAGCTTGAATAAAAAGACTTGGGCTACATCAATTTAATTCTAACCAACACGTTTAGAAATGCGACACATAATTACTCTTCTGCACAGTTTATGCATTACACTGCACCTCGTACATCGGTTATTTGGAAACCCACATTTAATAGGAATTACAGTCGAGTATCACACGTATGTACACTTATCAGTATTACACTGATTACTGTAAAATACTTTATTTTAGCTGGAATTAATTTTCGCTGAAAAGACTTTTTGGGTGTTTTGTATGGAATTTATTTTCACTGATTTTTGACAAGTTGAATGTAAAATATAGAAAAAAATGATATATTCGCTAGATTTTGTTTTCACTAGATCATTCCTTCAGCAAAATTAGCGAAAATAAAGTATTTTACAGTACACAAATGCTCTGCTGATTGTGTTACTGGACTACAGACTTCCAGCATTCACAATATGTTGTCCAAATAATCTACATGTATAATGTACCTAATCATTTTATAATAAGTTCAGTTCCACCTGGGGTTCAGTTGTTTCTAAAACGGCTTTGGACATTTTGTACAAAATGGCAACTAGCGTGCGTCATTTCTAATTATTTACCATGTTTTGGGAACGTCACAAAAAATAGACAAGCCAATATAAGTATAGTATTTTTGATTTCACATGGTGTTATATCATATTTAAACATACACAGTGTGCTACACAATTTTATTTTACACATGTTGTGTACAATGCAAGTTGCAAATGAAATTTTAGTAATAAAAAATCATACGGATATTAGATGGGATCAGTGTGTCAAGTGGATACAGTCTATTTAGTCTACACAATGTCTCAGATTTCCAACAAGGTCTGAAAGTTCCATGTGTTTTTGTATTATTTTTTGCACTGTGGTCGTTGATCCGTTAATACAGCCATAACAATTATTTGGACCACAGCAGATCAGAGAAAGGAATGCCACGTTCTTAAATAAAATAAAAAACGATGATTTGATTGCAGTGTACCGTAATCCAAATCTAATTATGCCAAATATAAAACTTACATGCATAACACGTTTTATAGGTCAACAACCATCTACCAAGCAAGGTACTGTAAAAGCATTTATTTTCAATGGTACATGTATTTAATTTCAATAAGTTTAATCACAGATTTTGTAATTTCACCTGTTCATATTGATTTATTTAACAGATGTCACTTTACAGTGGAAATAGCTAAATTAAAAACCTGTGAATTATTAAAAGTATTCGCAATACATGCAGCAATAGGTGTACAACAAAAAAGCGTTTCACATGTTAACATTTTCACAACAGAAATTCATTTTAAATCAGTTAATGTTTACAACAGAAAAAACGCTCACATGCATCAATATGTTTACAATAAAAACCTCATTTTACAACAGAAAAACCAATTACATTGGATACTCACTATAAAATAAATGCTTCATTACGTAGTATAAAATTTACAAGTACTACTGACAGGGAATATATAACTCAAATGTAATTGTGACAAAATTAAAGCACCAATGACTGATAAATTGTTCAGGCAAATTTGAGTTGAAAAAAAACCAAGGCAAATTAGAATTCAGTAATGTGGTGTAAACATTATATAAACACACATTGTATGCATATACAAATTATAGCAAGGTTGAATAATAAATTCTGTGTCATTGCGGTCATATATGTTAACTTTGAATAGTGAAATATAATATAAATATTAGGTCAGAACTCAGATACAGTGTACATGTTAATCCTCTCAACATACCAGAGAAGTTCAGTATCCTAGCTTGTTTAACAATCGTTAAACCCAGTAATTTACATCGCACAGATTTAAAGTGTAAAATTGTGGAGAACTTACCTCATTGGCAACTGACACGGATACTGTAACCATGGTTACAGTATAATGCCGTGCAATACCTTCAAGGAAGCTAACATATGGAAATGGCTGTTCCACTGTACGATAGGGCTTTGTAAAAAAACCAAACATTTTAAAGATCATGTAAATAATGATTTATTTTGATCTTCAAACTGTCATGTATTGAATGTTTTATAAAATGATAATTTCTGCTTAATTAACACTATCACAAATTTTCTAAGATGAAGATTAGATGATTTAATTTATGAGGAAAAAACACAACTGAAATTTTCTCTGCTACTGAATTTGCAAAAATATGTCTCATGAAATAGCTGTAGTTTATGGTAATCCTTTGACACACTGCGAGTGTGGCAGAAAATACTGTAAATCATTGAATTTCATGAGCAAATTTTTTGCAATTCAAGGATTTAGGGCATTCAATGAAGGCAAAATTTGGTGAAAGTCTGGTAGTTCCATAAGGGTGTAAGACCCCAAAAAAACTATCACTGCAATAATACTGAGGATTTATGAAGACTCATGAAATTTGTGAAAAAACTGTCATGAAATTATTCTAAACAATTTACAGTATCACAGTACATGTGTACCCATACAACTTATCAGGCAATATGCTTACACAAATGTACACAAATATGTTAATAATAACTGTACCAACATGTAGGTATGTCCTCTCTAGAAAAATGACCTCAATAACCAATATCGTTCATTAACAAATTATGTTTAATTTTAATTTTTAAAAATCCTTTTTTTTGTATAGCCAATTTAATGAAGATTTTAACAAATGTTACTTGGCATTGGCAGATTGAGGCTGCTATCAGACATGATACGGATCGCTTAGGGCAATCTGAGGCTGTGTAGCAGCCAGCTTGACATATCCAAAGATCATTACATGTCGAAACATGAACAGAGCGATAAGCCAAATCGTAGATGGGCAACGATAACTGCACATTGATGAACGCTGATCGAACAAAACCTTCTAAACTCACTTGTTAACAAAATAGAATACTGTAGAATACTTTATTTTCGCTTGGAATTTATTTTCGCTATTTTCTCTGAAGGGATGATTCCGTGAAAATAAAATCCAGCGAATATACTTTTTTTCCTATATTTCACATTAAACTCATCAAAAATCAGTGAAAATAAATTTCATATAAAACGCCAAAAAGCCTTTCCAGCGAAAATTAATTCCAGCGAAAATAAAGTATTCCACAGTATCTTGATAGGGTTGATAATAATTAAACATTATTTAAAGGCAAACTTGGGAATTAAGTCAATTCATGAAACATAACGGGTAATACTGTAATGCCTGTATAAAAAAAGGTTTAGTTCATTTTTGGATTAGCATCCTATTTTGTAGACAGCAATATGGTACCGTACTTTCACTTCACTGTATATGTACATGTGGCGAGCCGTTCTGCTATCTGTCATCAAGGAAGGAAACTCTCCAATTTTAAAAATAATTAGAAATACACAGGCTCAGCATTACGTTTGAAGCGAGGACAAAAATGATATACATGAACTCATGCTTCCTGGTAGTTCTTTGTTATAAAGGCAAGTACAATGTGTAAAATAGAGTAAAGAACCTTATGGAACTTAAAACAGACAGCAATATAGTCCTTTACTTCATACATAAATGTAATACATGTGGCCAGTGTATATTTGACCATTTTAACAAATAGAGCCTAGGGCAGTATCCACATAACAACATCACACTGGTTGTTGCCATAGATACATGAAAGATCACTTTCGAATTAAAGTAAAGCAGATTCCCAAGATGGATATTTTATTTTTGCCTGTCTACATATGTATCAAGCAGGATACTCTCAAATTTCACAACTACAGTAAATTTTGAAAAAATAAAAAATGATTTAAATTAGTGAAAATTATGTGACAGCAATACATAAATGTACAAGGAGAGATAAAGAGATTACCTGATGATAAAAAAAAATTAGACAGACACACACCTCCTAAAATATTACAAAGTGTAATTGACGCTATGGTATTTATAGCATCAGTATATTATGTTTGCAAAAATATTATCAAAAATTGAAATTTGTTTCAACATCGACCTTCTTGTGAGTCTATGCACATACATTGCACAGTTATTTCAAATAAAAATTCCAGAGATTCCACCAT
This sequence comes from Saccoglossus kowalevskii, assembly GCF_978046115.1. Lineage (NCBI taxonomy): Eukaryota > Metazoa > Hemichordata > Enteropneusta > Harrimaniidae > Saccoglossus > Saccoglossus kowalevskii. The sequence continues at coordinate 12,118,649 of NC_140643.1, read as the reverse complement.
CAGTTCACCCCTCAGGCACCGTTTACACTGAGATACAAATATAGCTTATCGCTTTCAGCTTTCAGCACGACGTGTCATGTAGGAATTGAATGCTATCACAAATCCAATGACAAGTCTGATAGGAAACTAGTATTCACTTCGCGCTAGTGATGAATCATAGCTGATAAAGATGATATTAAAAATGAGATTATGCACAACACTTATAATTCAAATTCATAATCGTAAGTATGATTGACACATTGATAATTTTACAAACCTCAAACATGACCCTTACAAATATTCGCATGCAAACAATGTCCCCTACGAAAAGGTTAGTGACTTGGTAAAAGCAGCATTCAAGAAGTTTGTTGAAAACATTTTCTATAATTTTATCAAATAGACTAAATAAAGTATGCCTGAGATATAAAAACCAACTTTCTCAGAATCAACATTACACTCGTACTTGTACAAGCGTAGATTAACACCAGCATCAAGCAATGAATTTATACGCCCACTCTCTTTCACTTTGGTACAATCATATGAACATGAATGAGAAACAAGAAAATATATGGTATTCAGTTATTATGTATAAGCTTGAGTGATCTACAATTCAACCAATGACATTGCTTGTAATAGTACTTAGCAGCTCTACCTGTACGTGTGTACTGCAATCTGATGTATACAGTGAGAACACATGTCTGCAGGCACATGGGTGGAAGGAATAATTGGATGATCTCACCAAGCGGTTACAATAGAGGTGGTGAACTACAATAATAGTTATAAAGTATGAAGATTAATTTTGATATGAGAGCTTGATGCAATAAATCTGATAATATAATTCACGATTCAGCGCCTCTGTGGCTCCACTTACTTTATATCCGGGGAAAACACCAAGACACTTTTTAGCTAGTACATTATAGCGGCTTCTCTATGCTTTGGCAGAGATGAGATGCTACTGAATCAGCAAAGAGCCTCTTCATATAAGAGGCTTGTTGTTAATTCAAGCATTGAGTCTAATTCATTAAAATGGCATACATGTAAACCGTTAGTTCATAAGAGACAAATTAGGGCGCATTTCGAGACTAAAACTAAAAGGAAGAAGGACATGCAGGATGGAATGAATGTAGAAGATAAATGGATGTGTTCATCAATTAATTAGCAGTGTAGTAAATAGATGTTGTCAGTGTAATTTTATTGGCACGGTGTGATTACTCGTTTCCAATATTACATTCAGTATAGGATTGATACAGTAGAGACTATCAATGAATTCAATCACCGATGCACAGCATACGGTAATTTGATAGCCAATGATAATACTAGGCATCTAGGCATTCAGCTGTGCAACATTAAAGAAGATGCTTTCAGTCCCTGGGATTTCACTATGAAATGATGGGACACCATAACCTCTTATTAATTAAGCTTGTTTTGTTTTTTTGTTAATCTTTTAAATTAATCATATTGCTATGAGATTAAACTTTATATATAGTAAGATATCCCATTAAAGCTATATCATTTCCAAACAATTAGACTTCTGGGATCTGAAGAGACAAATACACAGATACAATGTGACAGTTTAACTGGTCAGTTTGCAAGTCCCACCTGGACCTTTGGAAAATCTTACAGTTTGAATAATAATGCCTACCATATTTTCTCTGTTAGTACTGTAAAATCTGTATTAGAGCATCTACACATATGAGAAACAATGAAGTTCTCAATTGTTTAAAAAGAATAGGTGCGACTTCTATTAGGAATGGGGCTTCTAAAACATATTTAAATAAAGAAGTATAGAACAAAAGCAAATTTTAGTTTATATGTGATTCTATTGTGGATGTACTTTTAGTAGAGCAAATACAGTATTTTTACTTCAGTCACGAATTGCACAGCTAGTGTGTGGACAGAAAAAAACAAAGCCATAACATGAAATAAAAGGTTAGAAATGGCCACTGACTTCAAACAAAATAAGCCAAAACGAACAGCATGATTTTATTCTGGTCATCTTTTTAATAAAAACACAATGTTATGCGATACTATTTATTTTTATAAAAAGGTTACATACATGTAAAACTAAACAGAGAAAAATATTGACTGTTAAATCAATTTAGTAACACAGCAGTTGACAGCCACTACAAAACTGATAAGACTAATCATATTGTTTTCTCTTATACATAGAGGTCATGGCCAACTTGAACCAAGAATATGATGGACACAATAATAGTTTTTCCATACTAAAAAAAAAGATTAATATACAAAAATTATAGATAAAAACATGGTTATTATGAACCGTGAAATTCTGACACTAAAATACCTAATATTTACTTCCACATGTAGATGTTCATTACATTAATTATTAATAGCTAGAGATGTATAAAATTATTCTTATATTTATATACAAAGAAGGCGCTCAAATAAAGCTGGGAAAGACCATCAATTTAATATTTACCTAGCATTATCATAGAAATCCCTCTAGCTGCCGACATTCTTTGAGCAACAACACACATATATATCAAGAAACCCTAAACAGGGAGCAGATGAACTTATTGCTATGAAAACGGGCACTTATGTGATGCACCATTGTTAGAATAACAATGGAGGTGGTTTCATTAAAGTCAGTGGCTTGTTCATCGAGGCTAATGGACAGGAGGAAACCTGTATCATTAAAAAGCAGCTGAGCAGCAGAGCGTGAACATCTATCTCATACAACTCGAGATTCCAGTACGGCAAAATCAAGATCAAATCTATTTTACGCTGAGAAATATAGGTTCGAATGAGGTCGCCATCGTTCATCCGGGAATCCCCTGTGGAGATCTACCAACAAGAGTAAATTTGACATGCCACCTACAATCACCACAAGCACAATGCTGCGCGATAAAACATGAACGTTTTGCAGCTAGCAGGTGACACACTGTGAACAGCAGAGGCATCTATGGGGTGTCAAATCAATCTACGTTTTGTACCTAGTCTTGAAAGAACATCATTTGTAAAATAACATGAATATCTGATATTTATACCTCACCTCTCAAATATAATATGTGTATTATGCAAATATTTATCAAAGTGATAATCAGTGATGATGTAATCAGATTCAGTGTATGATTTGCATTGTAGAAAAACTGAATGTGGTGCCACTTTTTTACCACATCACATGACGTGTTTGAAGCTTAGAGTGTTATAATTAGTTCCATGGAATAGCATGGAATCTCCTGACATTGATTCATAGATCTATGTTTATCAGCATCGTGTATACCATTATACCATTCAATCTCCTGACATTGATTCATAGATCTATGTTTATCAGCATCGTGTATACCATTATACCATTCAATCTCCTGACATTGATTCATAGATCTATGTTTATCAGCATCATGTATACCATTATACCATTCAATCTCCTGACATTGATTCATAGATCTATGTTTATCAGCATCGTGTATACCATTATACCATTCAATCTCCTGACATTGATTCATAGATCTATGTTTATCAGCATCATGTATACCATTATACCATTCAATCTCCTGACATTGATTCATAGATCTATGTTTATCAGCATCATGTATACCATTATACCATTCAATCTCCTGACATTGATTCATAGATCTATGTTTATCAGCATCGTGTATACCATTATACCATTCAATCTCCTGACATTGATTCATAGATCTATGTTTATCAGCATCGTGTATACCATTATACCATTCAATCTCCTGACATTGATTCATAGATCTATGTTTATCAGCATCGTGCATACCATTATACCATTCAATCTCCTGACATTGATTCATAGATCTATGTTTATCAGCATCGTGTATACCATTATACCATTCAATCTCCTGACATTGATTCATAGATCTATGTTTATCAGCATCGTGTATACCATTATACCATTCAATCTCCTGACATTGATTCATAGATCTATGTTTATCAGCATCGTGTATACCATTATACCATTCAATCTCCTGACATTGATTCATGTCTATGTTTATCAGCATCGTGTATACCATTATACCATTCGATCTCCTGACATTGATTCATAGATCTATGTTTATCAGCATCATGTATACCATTATACCATTCGATCTCCTGACATTGATTCATAGATCTATGTTTATCAGCATCATGTATACCATTATACCATTCAATCTCCTGACATTGATTCATAGATCTATGTTTATCAGCATCATGTATACCATTATACCATTCAATCTCCTGACATTGATTCATAGATCTATGTTTATCAGCATCGTGTATACCATTATACCATTCAATCTCCTGACATTGATTCATAGATCTATGTTTATCAGCATCGTGTATACCATTATACCATTCAATCTCCTGACATTGATTCATAGATCTATGTTTATCAGCATCATGTATACCATTATACCATTCAATCTCCTGACATTGATTCATAGATCTATGTTTATCAGCATCATGTATACCATTATACCATTCAATCTCCTGACATTGATTCATAGATCTATGTTTATCAGCATCGTGTATACCATTATACCATTCAATCTCCTGACATTGATTCATAGATCTATGTTTATCAGCATCGTGTATACCATTATACCATTCAATCTCCTGACATTGATTCATAGATCTATGTTTATCAGCATCATGTATACCATTATACCATTCAATCTCCTGACATTGATTCATAGATCTATGTTTATCAGCATCGTGTATACCATTATACCATTCAATCTCCTGACATTGATTCATAGATCTATGTTTATCAGCATCGTGTATACCATTATACCATTCAATCTCCTGACATTGATTCATAGATCTATGTTTATCAGCATCGTGTATACCATTATACCATTCAATCTCCTGACATTGATTCATAGATCTATGTTTATCAGCATCGTGTATACCATTATACCATTCAATCTCCTGACATTGATTCATAGATCTATGTTTATCAGCATCGTGTATACCATTATACCATTCGATCTGGAATGCAGTAACTCATCATGCAGATATTGGACATGCTATGATATCAAGGTAAAAAACCCAACAAGTCTGTGTATGAGTGAACCTTTAATGATATTCAAACTTACGAACATAATATGTCATTTGTCCTCACCGATACACAAGTGGCAATGTACTTTCGCATTAGAATAGGCTTAAAAAACACAAAACAAAAAGGTCATATTGAAATTAGAAAATAGATATTCAAAATTGAAACAACGTATGAAAGCAAGCATACTGTATGAAACAACATTGTGAGGATAGTGAATTAGTCTGACTTTGATTAGGTTAATAAATTCAAGTCATGCCAAATCAGGTCAGGTCAGGTCAGGTCAGGTCAGGTCAGGTCAGGCCAAAGTGGGTCAAGGCAGTCTTTTTCTTCCATTAAAAATTGTCAATTAATGTTTGTTTAGCAGTATGAAGTGAATTATGTATATACAGTAAACAAACTGTATTGTACATGTACATGTAAAGTTCACATTCCTAAAATTAATCAATGAATATACTTGTACATGTAAAGTAGGAATGGTTGAAAATATATAATTATTTGATGAAAAAATTCTCTGAAGAAAAACTTTTTAAAGACAGTTCCCAAAATTAAATGTTACCCGTTTCCCAAAATTGAATGTTACCAGTTGTCTCCGCTGAAATATTTCAATGCGTAAATTACAAGTGCAAGATCTGACGTATGTTACCCAGCAGCTTTGCTCATCAGGGTGTCACCCCAAAGGGACTTTGATTGCAATCAGCGTTCAGTTTGACTAGATATGTACACTGTTGGAGACCGGTATATTGTTATGTTTTGAATTTATGACAATTATTATTTCGCATATGAATTTTCTCGCACACTGTCAAAGGACAGAATGAAATGAATTCACAAGAGTCTCGTATAACAACTACAGAGACCTTCCAGCAACATGACACTGATTGATATTCCACTTCAACGGGGAAAAAAAGATAACGATATTATGAAGACATGTTGTATTTTATTGGAATACAGTATGTTTCCTTACCATAAGCTTATCAAGCCACCAACTGAGGTCCATAGGATCAGGGCAGTGAGAAATATAATATGGATCACTATTAAACAAGGTACTTATTATGTATGCATTTACAAGAAAAATATTTAATAACTGTATCCATATTTCTACATGTATTATTTTATGAACAACAAATTATTTGCAGAGTGTTTATAATAAGATTATTAAATTAAAATTTAGGTTAGAAAATACAACGGATTTGTTAAGATAATGCTGTCCATTATTGGCATATCATTATATCAAACAAAAAAAATATTAATTCCTATTTGAATACTGAATATTTGCTATATTAGAAGTACTCCTCCAATAGAAGCACACATTATTTATTGAAGTTACCGGTATTTTGAACACAGAAATACCTCTGAAATTTACATAAGCACATGAGCTACTAATAGAGAAAATGTTTTAAAATAATATTAAAAAGTTTTATATATTTTCTAAATTTAAAGCATGTAGCACGTACCAATGAGCAGTCAGTGATTGTTTCTGTGGCTGTTAGTGAATTGGGCAGTCATAGGGCAAATAAATGGTACCAACTGCATGTACAGGTAGGTCATTACTAATTTAGATGGAGACTATATTTCCCATACACAGCATGATGCATTATTTACAAATTGTTCTGATAATATTCCAACTACTAGCATCCTACCACTCTAGTTGTTAACGGTAAAAATATTCAGGTTTCCGGTCAGTGTGTGCTGCAGTTTAGATCATTTGTATTTTTTTTTTTATTTTTTTTTTAGTATTTTTGGGCAAAATTTAACAAAAATTTTGAAATAAAATTTTTTTTTTATGAAAAATCATAATAAAAAGCACAAATGACAATTTTAGAATAAAAATAAAAAACTGGTCATATATGTATACACATTAATTTTAGAAAACAAATTGACCAGAAAATGTTTTATTATCAAAATATTGTTGCCATGTTTTTCAATATTACTTTTTTAGATCATGCTAAATAGAAAGAAAGATCCATTGCTGACAGGTGAAGATGACTATAAAAGCATTCATGAAAGAGGGAAACAAAGGTCTATGTTAGTTTGTTTTTTAATTACGCTTTCTCTATACCACAGAGATAAATAGATCTATTCCACCTCCATGCCTAAACCATGGTGAAGCACCAAAAATTTGAAACATGTCCAAGACAAGCCTTACTCACTAAATTTATTTGTATATTGTCCCAGTAAGTCAGACTGGTACCTACACACAGTAGGGCATATCATGGTCATAACAAGGGCATACAGTATATACAAGTCTTGAAATCTGTCATTCAGAGGACACCCAATTTCAAGGCTGAATTGTTGTCTGCTTGAAATACATGTATTAAATGAATAGTTCAGAGAATATCTATATTTTTCAAATGTCATCAAAACAAAATTGATGGGCATCAATTAACACTTTCAGTGCCAGATTTTTTTCCACCTAAAATTCAGTGCGAATATTTTCACATTTTGTAAAATTTTCAGTGATTTTTATAACAATTAAAAGGCCATTCAGACAGTTTCAGATATTTTCTTTCAGTTTTTGATCAAAAGGTTTTGTCATTTTTTATCAAAATTTCATGTGGGGAAAGGAGCAGACTATACAAATTAATTTTGTAGAGAAAGTGCCAAAAGATGACAATGGCGCACAAAGGGTTATGGCATTAGTAAGTTCAAAACCTGATATAACTAGCAATATTTCAATGAAACAAGTCTACAATGTCTGTACCACAGAGAATAAAACATTGACTGTGGATAAAACACGATGACAAATGCAAGTATGTACATATAGTAAACAATTTAAAATGCTAGAAATACATGTAATGCAGAATTGCAGACTGTAAAAGCAGCATATAGTGCAGTAGACACTACTTCTACTGTTTGCCTGGTTATTCACCTACATACAGAAGCAGCATATAGTGCAGTAGACACTACTTCTACTGTTTGCCTGGTTATCCACCTACAGACAGAAGCAGCATATAGTGCAGTAGACACTACTTCTACTGTTTGCCTGGTTATCCACCTACAGACAGAAGCAGCATTTAGTGCAGTAGACACTACTTCTACTGTTTGCCTGGTTATCCACCTACAGACAGAAGCGGCATATAGTGCAGTAGACACTACTTCTACTGTTTGCCTGGTTATCCACCTACATACAGAAGCAGCATATAGTGCAGTAGACACTACTTCTACTGTTTGCCTGGTTATCCACCTACATACAGAAGCAGCATATAGTGCAGTAGACACTACTTCTACTGTTTGCCTGGTTATCCACCTACAGACAGAAGCAGCATATAGTGCAGTAGACACTACTACTACTGTTTGCCTGGTTATCCACCTGCAGACAGAAGCGGCATATAGTGCAGTAGACACTACTACTACTGTTTGCCTGGTTATCCACCTGCAGACAGAAGCGGCATGTAGTGCAGTAGACTTTAATTCATTCAAGCCGACCATTACGACAGGATGTAATCTAGCAGAAAGAGTAGGAATCAAGGAAGGGCGAATCAAAATGTCAGAATAATGTATCGATTTAAGGAGATGTACCGGAGACAACTGTTCAAAGATATATTACAATGACCAGGACACGAGTTATGAATAGACCAACCAGATATCAGCACCGTAATGAGAAAAGACAATCACAATTAATTTGCGTTTTTGGGGGGAGACTTTGAAATATTGTTAAGACAGGATGAATGAATTTAATGCCAATGATGTCTTTCCTGACCTCTAAATCCTAACTTACATAACCCAGTTGTCATGACAAACAATTTTATCACAGAAACCATATTTTGTGTTTTCGTACTAGGTGTATATGATATAATCCCAATTCCAATATCAACCAGGTTATGGTCAATCAACACAAACACACATATTTTATATCAAACCAGTAGCTTTAACCTCTCAATTAATTTTATGACACAATCAATCAACCGCAAGTGGAACTTGAACTTGTGGCAACAATAAGTTCAGTGCTAAATAAAAATAAATAATGAAATGTGTACCATTTTTACATTACGTGGACATTGCTTGGTTTGGTGGTCAATAAAGAGAGAGCACTGAGCTGGTATTAATTCTAGTTACATGTACTTGGGTTCAGAGTAAGGTTAAGAAGAGATCAATTCATACTACAATAAGCATATAGTAGAGCGATGAGTGTAATCCGCTGACAGTCATTATCCTTTTCGAATAAGACGCTTGCAAGTAAAATCTGAAGATTACCTTTAACAGGAAATTAGTGTACAAACACAGAATGGCAAATGATTTATCCTGGAATATCTGACTTGACAGTGAACATGACAATATAGATGTAGTCATGCATACAGATTATCACAAAACTTACTATCTCTCCATCCTCCACGGAAAATTAAAGTTCCAGTAGGTGTCAATAATTAGGCTATTAACATTTGGTACCACCCACGTCATTTAAGGCGAGTTGTCACTCCACTCACGTAAACCGAGGATACACAAGAGTTAACGATCACTCTCCCAACCATTTTGACCAGACCAGGATTTACAACAAATAGTCATCAATACACATCTTTATGGATTTTGCAACCCTTTTCTGGTTTCAACAGGAGAAATTCTAGAAATTGCAGGTAGTATGCACCAGGCTTAGTACTAAAGCTCCTTTCATTAGACTGAAAATAGTCACTCTAACTTAAATGGTTAACAATTCCTATTGTGTGATCATGCCCACATAAATGAAATACGAACAATGGATATTCCACAAGGCAGCTAAATTAATTTCAGAAGTGGAAATGTTGTGATCATTGTATAGAAAGACTGAGGCTTTCTCCCACAAAAGGTTTGCTCAGAACACTGTCTTGGATACAAGTCTATTGTTATGCAATTTTTTTTAATTTGCATATTGAGTATAATGAGGCACCTACTCAACATCTGATGGCTTGAACTGTTATGCAAACAGGGACACTCTGTATAACTATTCTGAGTAAAGCAAACAGGACCGCTCTGGACAACTGCTCTGAGTTACACAAAAAAGGCAGCTCAGTACAACTGCAGTGAGTGACGCTAACAGGACCGTTCTGGACAACTGCAGTGAGTTATGCTAACAGGACCGCTCTGGACAACTGCTTTGAGTGACGCTAACATGACCGCTCTGGACAACTGCTCTGAGTGACGCTAACAGGACCGCTCTGGACAACTGCTCTGAGTGACGCTAACAGGACCGCTCTGGACAACTGCAGTGAGTTACGCTAACAGGACCGCTCTGGACAACTGCAGTGAGTTACGCTAACAGGACCGCTCTGGACAACTGCAGTGAGTTACGCTAACAGGACCGCTCTGAACAACTGCTTTGAGTTACACAAAAAAGGCAGCTCAGTACAACTGCAGTGAGTGACGCTAACAGGACCGCTCAGTACAACTGCAGTGAGTGACGCTAACAGGACCGCTCTGGACAACTGCTCTGAGTGACGCTAACAGGACCGCTCTGGACAACTGCTCTGAGTGACGCTAACAGGACCGCTCTGGACAACTGCAGTGAGTTACGCTAACAGGACCGCTCTGGACAACTGCAGTGAGTTATGCAAAGTGGGTCGTACTGTATCACTGCCGAGTGACGAAAAGAAGGCTGCCCTGAGTGACGAAAGAAGGCCGCTCAGTTCAAAATGAAACAAATACTTACTTAATATAAATAGAACTGAAACAATTAGAAACGTGAAATAAAATACACATTCCTAAACGTGCAACACAAAGAAGTTAATAACGCAGCAACAAATCTATCAACACAATCTGCGTGCTTTCCAATACTTGTACTGATTTTAGATTTCCTGAGTGGCTTCGTTTGTCAGATCATCTGGCATTGATGATGATGATGAGCAGAATAAAAACAATCACACTGCAACATTATCACATAGTGCAAGTGGATACAGTGAGTAGCCAGACAATAGCCATCAATCATCAAAACCACTGATAGGCAGTGGCAGCTTTCTCTCTCTCATTCTCAGAGGAATTACAATATCCTAGATCACTTTCAACATTCCAGCAAACTGCTATTCTGTGCATTTTCTCTTTCATTTGTACGATGCAAATTTTTCCGTGAGCAGAAATTGTTTAAATAAATTATAAACATATGGGCAATTATATCAGGGGTTTACAAGAGTAAAAAATGCATGAGTGCACGACAAAATGAAATTACAACAGTTCATCACAGACTGGACAGCAACATGAAAGGTGGATCTTCACCAAATCAGTAATCACACATACATGGCCTAATTTGCATAACGCAATTGTTGTGCTATTTGAATATTTAAAGAATAGGGGTACACACCTGTACGTGGATAGAACAGAAAGTTGATGGAGGACACTATATATATATATATGGTACATGTAATTTTGGTGACATAACTAGAAAAGGATGGTATCGTAATATTCAGGTATAACTGAATGTACATGTAGACGAGGAAATATTCGCTTGGTTTAATGTAATTGGTGTAATTTAAGCAGATGTGATGATGCAAGGATATCCACTGGTTTATTGAGGAAACATTACATTCTATTGTTTAGTTTGAATATTCACAGAGTTTTAATTTAGTGCATACAGCTACCAGTGAAATGAAAATAAAATCCAGCAAATAATTAAAAATGTACAGTAAATTCCATTCTATTAATTTAATCATCGCTATTAGTTGAACTCATTAAACTTTACTTCTTCTTTGCAATTTTGAGTACCCAGTAGTGACACATGTACACTTTATAATGTCGATATAATCATTGAAATTATACTGCCAGTTTACTTTCATTACAGTCGGATATCATAAACTGAGTACTTGAGTCAGTTACCTAGTGCATCCCAAATCTGGATATATATTGTATACCGCTATTATGGCAGGATGCTATGGTCAAATTAGTCACGATAAACAACATTTTGAAAATTTACAATCATTTACTTATAAAAATGCTTGTAGAAGGAGTATAAATGTTGAGTTCAAGTGGAATGTCTGTATGAGCTTGGGTCAGGTATCTTTGTTACCAAGACAATAGTACCTAAGTGTGCATTGTGACCACCCCCATACATATGAACAATGACCTATCATCTCTGCATTTCAAAGTATTTGCAGGATTCAGAATGTGCATTCTTTCACAACTAAACTCAGTATACAACACACCCTTCAACACAACAGATTATTTTGCAATGTCACAGCAAGCATGCATACAATTCAAACCAAACAAAATACCAAACTGAAGTTCTCGACAGGAAGGCATCTGCGATAAATTGTTCTCAGGAGAGTGGATGCCGATAATATATGGATTCAAGTGCTTTCCCATTGGAGTTCGTTCTGTGCTATTTACATTTTGTGCTAGATTTTTATACTGACAAACCTAAGCATAGTTGAAACTAGGATATCGTATTACTGGTTCAGTGGGTACTGCACTAATAGTTCTCCAATCCCCCACAGACACTGATGATATATTTTGCTTTCTGTAGATCAGGTTGCCTACATTACTGAATAATTACATCTACCACCCATTGCACAGTCATAATATTAAACAGCTATCACTTGAATGTATTGCACAAACCTGTCCAGTGCCTTGAATGGAAAACAAATTATTTCTATTCCGGCTTAAAATTACTCTAAAATGAGCAAGCACGAATACACGATTTTCCAATCTCTCGTACTTACTCGACGGAGCCGCGTTGAAGCTCCAGGGTTTCTGATTATAATATGGATTCGCTCAATAGTTTATTACTATGTAACGAAGCCTTTTTCACAACGGTGATGAACAAATTTCCTAAAACGAAACCAGTAGTTATTGAATTCCAAACGAGTATTTTTATTTTTTTAGCTAGAATTTGTTCTAACTGAATATATTAAATTGTGTAATACATATTTTATTTTTTACAGGCAATAATACAAGCAACTATTACAAAGTTCAGACTGCACGCTATATCAATAGAAGAATGAGTGTTATCTCCTATATGTATTTATACATTAGCCTTCTATTGTTGATACCCACCTACATGTATCAATATAACCAGCTATAGCGATATAGGAATGGGTCAGTTCATGCAGTTACTAAATGATAATGCACTGATTGTAGTCCTCATGTTTGTTACATATCAATACAAGTTTTACATCAATCTACTCCCAAAGCTCCTCACTGTTCCAGACACAGGCTGATGCAGCCATGCCACGAATGATTCAAAACATCAACCTGTATTCTGAATTGACATGAGATTTGAGCATCACATGCCATATTTGCACAAATCTGTCAAACTTTAACTTTTCAAGCATTAGCATGAGCACATGTACTTATAATAATAATAGAGCAAATACATATATTCGTTGCATTTTACAAGTCTACAACAGACCTGAACCAGTCACCTGGCATGAGCTGATTTCAATACAAGTGTGATTTATACATGTGAAAAACAGCACCCATTATTATATGAGCTCAATGTGTCTAAACTGACCGACAACACCTGGCTATAATCAGAGATTGAAATAAAGGCAGGCCTATATGCCTAGAAATTCTCTTTGGCTCCAAGCATTACTCTCCAAGGGGCCTGCTTGGCTCCATACATACATTATCTCTGTCACATTAATTATTCGTAATGCTCAATTTCAAAATTATATTTTTCAACAATGCCATCACTACTCTTATTCTCTTCATCTATCCTGCCTTATTTTGATTTTCCTAAAATTGTATACATGTCTGATCCCATTGTTTTTTTGACTGGCTCCAAAATTGTTGTACTTCGGAAGCATGCATGGCTCTAAAATTCTCTACTTTATGTCACCTTCTGCTATAAGCACTTGAAATTAAATATTTTCACCTTGTAATGGCTAAAGTATTACAAATTGGCGGATATTATTCAGTTTTAGAACTGAACAATGGAAACAATCACTATGACATGTGCAGCCTAACAATACACACTAAGCTTACTATCAATGACATGCAGTACACGCGCAGTCTGACTACGAGTTTCAGCCAACACCAATATGCAGCTGTGTTCAAGTTGTTACAATACTCAACCTCCTAGCAAGCCTCAAAAACTTTACTCATGAACCTAACAACATGCAAACATCAAATGCGACAACCTACAAGTCGCCATCACTGAGGTAGACTCCAATGCATGCATTGTTACATCAAAGACCGCTTTGCAACCGAAACACAAAGTACAGCTGTGGAATGTCTACTCAACAGGAAACATGGTTACTACTGATCATAAAATACGATCAGCATGCCAAATATTAAAATTACCAATCTTGATAAGACAACAATCTTTTACGGTATATACACCAGAGACTCAGACCACAGTCTGAGCATGAAACATGAAAAAAAATATATGAACTAAATCAGTCTTGTTAGTTTCAGATCACTGTCACCAAAAATGAACGACTGAAAATACTACATTACACTGCCATTTTTACCCGTACGTGACATGTGTTCCCACTATCCTATTAACTACAAGGCATAATCAGACGGTTCTATTCCACATGTGAAGTGTGGATGACGAGTGTGTACATACATGGAGTATGAGCTGGCTGGGAATAAGTGAAATCCATGTAATAGTCACTAGTGAAGAGTTGAAGCCATGTAGCAGTGATCACTAGAAAACTGTATACACATTTCCTGATGAGTGTCTACTACAGAGCGCTTTACTCAAAGTCACGTAACTCTACAAACTACAGGCAAACGATCTTATAAACATTCTGAACTCGAAATTAAATTTGTCGAGATTAGGATAATGATACATCTTATGGTATAGTACATATCGTCAATGTTAATTGATGTTACATGTAATGAATGCTGGGACTGATCAGCACCTGTATAATATAATATTGGTACAACTACACTGTAACACATATTGTGGAAAGTGTCTTCATGTCAACTGCGTTATTTACAGTATCTGCTGTATTACTAGTGCATAATGATCCAGTATACAATATGTGTACAATTTTGGATTGATGTGCACTTTTAATCTAGCATATACAATAACAGTATTAGTCTATTGTTCTTTTGATGGCCTACTGTTGTTTTTGTGGAACCAGACAAAAGTCCTGATGAATGAATGAGACTGTTTTTCATTGGCTATTGTACAGTATACTTTCTGTGTAATTACCAACTATTTAAAGACAAACATATTAACCCTTTGTACCCCATTGTCAACTTTTGGCACTCCTACAAAATGATAGTCTGCTCCTCCCCAGGTAAAATATTGATAAAAATTGACAAAACTTTTGATCAAAAACTAAAAGCAATTCTTTTGAACTGTCTGAATGGTCCAAAATGGTGATGAAATTTTCTGAAAATTTACAAAATGTAAAAAATATTTGCACTGAATTTTGGGCGAGAAAATTATCTCTCAAAGGTTGAATGAATGAACTGTACATGATTATTGGACTATCCGAACCACCTGTACTCTAGTTGGTAACACCATTTAATAACACTATATATGGTTGAGGTAAAAGTATTGAAATGATGTATTGGCATACAAGGGCTGCATTAACAGATTTGACTAGTAATCACACACATAGTGTGAAAACGATCTTTTCATCTAGGATGTTATTTTAGCTAATTTACCTATTCAACATCAAAGTAATAATCCAGGATCCAGTGTAGTGTTCAGGAAAACACAGCATTGTTTGTTTGTTGAACATGGATTGTTTGCTCTACTGTAAAATGTTCAAAGTTTACCAGAGATAAAGGTTCATATTTTTTTTGCGACTCTGAAAGAACATTGCAACATGTTGTAGCAGTAACAATGTTATTGACATTCTAAAAATATTGAGTCACAGAATAGAAAAGTTTAGTCCTACAGCCATCAAATTATTAAGGCACAACAAGCTCTACTGAAATTGGATTACAGTAATAGTATTTCATTCCTTCGAGAATGTTATATTATAGAGTCCACTACTACTGGGATAGTGACACCTCATTCCTGACATGAAAATAATCTAAACCAATCAATCTTTGCAGCACGGAATTTCCACATTTTGATGGATGATAATGGTAACAAAATTTTATGAGAGTCACTGTGATTCAAATCCTAGTGAAATCTTCAAAGTTTCAATATGTTACAATTTCTCTAGCTCACACAATTTGCTACACAAGAATTGTTATGTAATGCTAATATATAATGATACAAATACAGGTTACCATCAGTTTTTTGCAGTTTTAAATCTACCAGCAGTAAGCAAAGACTATGTACTTAAAAACCTCAATACATCATAAAACATAACTCTTCAATATTAAAAATTAATAAATTCTGATTATACTTGTGTATCTGTACAACATCAAAACTATACCCAAATCACAGCTTGTAAATACTGTTAAGTACTGATCAACAAATGTTGTGAGGGTGTGTTGCACAGATCTTGACACAAGCTGGTGAGATAGCTAAACGTAATGGTATCACACATGGATTTGGTGTACTTTCTAGAATGTACAGGTAACCTACAGCTGAAGATACTGAATACATGGATTATCTTAACTTAGGGATAAAAAAAACAAGATTTAGTGTTAGTAGTATACAGTGTATCAGAGTGTATGGATGAATTAATAATGAGGGTACCATAGTATTAATATAAATGCAATAGTAATTTAATTATGCTGGTAGAACACAGAAAAAAAATATTCATGTCTGATGATATTATGCTATGCAGGATACAACACAGAGTTTACATTTAACGTTTCCTTCAACAGGGAAAATAACTGTATTCCCTGTAATATAATTAAACGCCAATGGGAAAATCTGCGTTCCCGTGGGCTAAAAATGAAGAGCGGCCGTGGACAAACTGCTTAGATTATAGATAACTCCTTGGCACCGTTGTGATACAATAATGTTCACAAGTCGTTCTCGTTCTCGTGTACGACGATTTTCTGTGGGCAATGTTTAAACCAGAATGCATTCAAAATGTTGATTTATCGAAAACATATGTTGACCGGCTCCATGACCAGATCAGTTCGATCGTGCGCCGCTGATTAGAACGTAGCAGCTATTATTTTAATGCAGAAGCAACCAAACCCTCGAAAATCCTGTTTTGCAGCGAGTGCGTACCGGGTTACTGTTTCAAGAGAAAACGTAGCCTCATTCACGAGATCTCCGAAGTATTCCACGAAACTCGGAGCTCGGGAGATATACGTTGATCGCTATAAACACATTTAGTCATGAAAACAAAAAGAGACTATTTAGAGTTATTATGAACTACATTTCTCCTACCTTGTCGACGTGCCTTTCCGAACATCACAAATTTCGCATTTGAACGCTTCTGCGGAATTTTTATATGTACATACACTGCAGTCCCAGTAGCTCTCGTCTGGTGATTTAGATTGTCTTTTAGGTCTATTAGAAAGAAAATGGATATCAGATATACCATAAATAATTCACCTGCAACAGCATACACAAAGAGCAAAATGCGTCTAAACACAGTGAACACACTACGATCGCTAAGTATACCACGGCGCACTGTGTTTATAACGTACAGCCGGTCATATCGAGGGAAAACCGCGCACACATACACACTCACACACACACACACACATCACTGCATTTCGTCGTTGATTTCGCCGGCAATCTGTACTCCACGACAACAATATTCACACATAACGCAAGCTTGAAAACTGACTCACCTACTGGGGCTACGCTTTTGATCCATTTCGCGGAACCTGCAGCAAATTAATCCAAAGAAACTAAGCGAATTCCACCTAGCTAAAGCCTTTCCTGGCCTTGTCCTGCGGACTGATGATGGGGCTTTCCTCTGTCTGCACGTAGCGGATCACGTGCCAAAAATCGACCAATCACCAGCTGTGATAGTTCCCGGCATTCCACGGCTCACCCAAAGCCTCGTTTTCAGACAATCCTTGACCGTCTTTTTCGTCATATCTTTCGTCAACTTTGTCATTGACCCATTTTGTAAACGTTACACGAAGTCTTCTTTGTTTGTGGACAATGCACTCTGATGAAATCCCATCGTAACACAAAACAATTTTTATTTTTAAACGAGCTTTGAAACGTCTCCTTGTGTGTTACTGACACTTATCGCAACCTTGTAAGTTGCCGAGGCAGGATGATGACCCTCAACGATCACGTCCAGGTCACGTCACAAGAAATTGAACGAGTGAATATCACGACCCCCTTAACACATTTCACAGTTTGAATTCACATGTACTGCTGAAAATACCCTAACGTTGAAACGTCGCGTGTATTTATTCATTTATCAGCTTGTTCTCGTCATCATTTTTTCATCTGTCAAAAGAGTAAGGATAATTAACATAAATAAAAGCCAATGTAACATCTGTAATACTCTCTACTTGAAAGTAATCTCAAATCAAAACACCAGCTTGTCTTCCACTTAAACGACTGTATCCACTCACAGTGTCTACTTTCGTGCTGACACGCACGCAGGTTTGATTTTTCTACCTTTTATTACATAATTATATCATCAGATAAGCACGAAGTTCGAAACTTACAGCTCAAATAATAATATGAATAACAATGACAAATACTAACAAATGTACAAATTCTCAACCCTGAAAATGAATGAATGAAATAACATGATTGTACTACAACACAAGTATATCTATCCAGAGACTGTTCCTCAACACCGGCGTTGAGGGACGGTGATCATGGTAATGATATCATGGATAGTAATCAATCATTTATTTAACTTGGGAAATTGTGTTATCGCATTACATACAAAATAACGTAAACACCAAATAAATAATTTCAAAAACAAAATTATGGTTGTTGTAATTAATTCTAGAAAGTTACTTACCTTTGTACATAACTGATTGCTGTCGCGAATAAAGCAATGTATCATGTTTCTGTTTGATGAATACAATTATAACACAATAACGTGTCCGGCGTTGCGGGATATTAAAGAGGGGCGATACTGAATGACACGTAGTAGTGCATCATGCGAATTAAATCGTGCAAAACTCTTCGCATTAGATTTTTAAATTCTAAAAGAACAACTCCTATACCACGTTTTCATGACTAAATGTGTTTATAGCGGTTATTGAGAGACCGTGTCTATACATACAAATGGTTTATCCATGGAGGTAAGGTTTGTCTATTGCCACATGTATATCACTGACTCCATGATTTTTGCCCAACTTGAAATTACAGTCCTGTATCCATTGAAACAACCACGGATAACTGTACTGACCCCGTTTTCATAATTTATATCCAAGTTCTCACCTGCCAGCAGTTGGTGTAATGAAACTATCAAGAACGGGTGGTGTTGTTTATTTTTCTCAATTTTGCCATCAACATTGAAGAATAGCGCTAAAACGAATCTACTTTTAGCTCAACTCAGGAACGCACTGTGTCGACTTGTAGGCTGATAGGATAGACATTCTAACGAAGACCGCAGTTATATAACACTGTCGCGGATTTCAATCATTATCACCGATTAGAAAACGCTGCATTCTAGGTAGTGGTATAATTGACATCGAATGCTACGCCTGGCAAAAACCGTATGAACTTGTTCGCTAATATTTGCGCTGTCAGTCAGAGCACATGGACGTAATTTGATACACCAATTTCAAAGAGCGCAATAGCATGCAGTATAATCCACACTTATTCAATTCGCTATATATTTAACACAAGTCTGATAAGTTTCACAAATATGCACCGTTCGTCCTGCTTGATCTAAAACGTTCGACTCAAATGGTAAACAGACATGCTTAAATCAACCGTGTGCTCGTATGCAACTCACGGTGGCGCGATAAACTACAATTCAAAGAAACACGCATAGAAGTCTCACCTGGACTGAGAGTGGCTTGTCATCGCCTTGCTGTAAGTTCATAATTACGTGACCAATACGAGAGACAATATTTAGGTGGCACTCGTAACTTTGCTTAACCATGAAACCATTACGTAACTCCCACAGGAGTTAACAATAATGCATAATTTACTATTGTAGAGTAGTCACATAATTATAAAAAAAGATAAGTTAATATTTTGTAGCTCAATGATAAATGTGAATTTAGTAATTGGATAAAATATTATTTTAAATGTCACGTATATACAAATATATATTACTTAATACTTTTCACACTTTAATTAATGTCATTGTGATGAATACCAATTCAAAATTCGACGGAAAATATATTAAATATACTAATAATAAGATTTTTAAAAAGTGTAATGTTTTTCTTAAATGTCTGGACTGAAAACAGTAATGGGTGAATCACGTGTTCTTTTATTATGTGTCGGTAAAAATATGAAAACTGAATACTAATTTTGAAATGAGATCGCCAAATTGGTTTCAACATGCCCATTCTAAGTATATGTCGAGATTCAATGATACGTTACTACCCTGTTGCAGGTTTGCAATATACACTGTACTACCCATCCATTCAACATATGCTGTCAAGGAAACCATAAACATACCACCGTGAACATATTACCAACCCATTCCCATATGGCTTGTATTTCTTTGGCGGTTTTAAGCGTGGATACGAAAACCTTCAGTCGCTGGGTTCACACGAGGTCACCAAATGACCTCGTTGTAGTTCAAGTGACAACACAACAAAGGGGCATCGTGATAAAATATTCACCATGCTTTGCCCGACATTTGATTTTCTTTAAGTTTGAAATACATAAATCTCCACGTAAAATTATTCTAATTATTGCCTTGAGTTATATTTCATATTCTGACGTATAGAATGTCAGTCTGAACAAATATGCTGTATTAGAAAAAGAGAGGCAGAACGTGACAATATGAGGCTTATCGTTTAGAGCACATAAATGATCAATAGACTAACAAAAAAAGACTCCGAACGGATCCGGGAAAACCACAACCTGAAGCACAACTGATTACCGCATTGCTGTACGACACGGTGTTGCTAGGCAGAATCATGCGTATAGCATGTGATGCATATACAAGAACTGAAGGGGAAAACCGACGTTGTATTCACAGCAACACCGACACATGAATGAAATGTTACTAATGTAGGCAATTTAGCTCCTGTCGTTTAGGGCGGTACGATTTTATTGTTTCTTTTGAGGAACGCCGCCACCAGTCCTGATCCTCCCTGTGACACTAATCATAAACATGTGGACGATTTGAAATCGTTACCACCGTGAATAGATGTTCATTGATACTGAGGAAATTAAAATATATTTAGATTAAAAATGCGAAAACTACGACTGTGTCGATATTTAACTTGAAATTGGCAAACGATGCAGCACTGATTAATGCATTATCTTGTAAAAACATTGGTCACATGTCAGTGGGCGAAGAGTCTGTTTCGGAACACGGTGGAGCGGATGCGATGCGATTTCCATTCATATACTTCCGTTAGTAGCCAAAACGTGAGCTGTATTAATACCTCGGAAATTAATTAAATAGTGGTTAATCGATAACAGTTCAGTTGACGACAATGATGACGGAAACGTGAAAGTATGTTGTGTGTTTAATCACGGGCGAATGTGATGGTAACTACACGCCTGGCTGTTGTCCAATTAGCGTGGATTTGCCGCATGACTTCTTAAAATATATATATATATATATATCCAAAAAGTAATTTCAAAACAAATTCATCGTATTGTAATACAATTGAGAATTGCATAAGGTACTAATCGCGACAATGTAATCAATGACCGTGTTCAATATTGTTGTATGTGCAGAATAACATCCATAGAAAAAACACCCTTGGGCATAATCGCACAATCCAAACACCTACAAACTGTGCGTAGAATTATTATTCAAATCTGCAGCCCGCAAGTTATCTTCATCGCCGGGAGGTAATCACGGTATACCTAAAGTGCTGCCTACTTTTCCCTAAACAAACTGAAGGTCAGATAATTTCTGAAAAATATGCTTATATACATTGGCGGATTTAGATGACGCATTCTTTTCTACCCTTTTGTCTTTCTTTACCAATTTTTTCCTGAGATATGGTCGATGCTTTGAGCCCTGGCGTTAAAGTTCCGTCATTTTTTCCCGACTGCCCCCTGTCCTCATCTTAGAGATAACAGAAGGAATGTCGACGGTGTCCCTTCATATAGCAACCTAGTCAGAGCTACGTGAACATCCACAGCCTACAAACTCGAATTTTACATAAGTAACATAATACAACAAGTACATAAATGCATACTTTTCATTGGTTATTGATCATCGGCTTACTCATACAGCTAATAAGATGCAACCGCCGGCTTCATCCAGAGAATGCGTGTTTGTACCAAATGTAGCTATATTTTCTGGCAAACCTATTCAAAGAAATAACAGTCAAAATTAACGTACCAAGTCAAGTCAAACAGAAACACGTTATTTGCCGGGGCTTTCAAACCTTCGGGCCAAGTTCAACTTGAAGACTATACACAATACGCACAGTTGGTACTAACGTTGAAAAAATACTGAACTACGAACACTTGCCTTGTGTGGGCAGCAATTGAATGCTGTTTATTGGCAAACAACACGGCATTTTGACCGTAATTGGCCGCCATGCAAGCAAACTCAAACTTGAACAAATGCGCCATCCATGAATGTAATTCAAGCGCCCTTGTTTTCTCAAAAAAATAATCGTCAACAGAGGGTTGTCTTGGGAGAGAGAGAGAGAGAGAGGGGGGGGGGGATTCTACCTGACACCTTGAATTCATCATGATCTACATTGCGTAGCGATAAAAAAAATCTTACAAGTCACTTCGCCTCCAGCCGGCGTGAATTTTAACAAGACTCGGAACATATGCACTTATGCTACAACACTCGTTTATTAAATCTTATATCGTAGATCACCGTCACTCTATAGATCACAAAATATTCCTTGTCAATATTAGTTTTCATATATGACTTTCGCAATGTAGCTTGTAGTTCAATGCATAAATCATCGTGCAATACGGCTACCTGTACTTGTCCAATAGAATAATCTTTCACGTGCATTCATCGTCAAATGTGACATTATAAGGCTATTTGGAACCCTGGGAGAAGGAAAGTAATTCTTGAACTTTATTTTCTGATTGTATCTATTGAAAATCTACCTGTTTTCGTTCTGGGTCAATGATTTGGACATATTTCGCCCACCACTTACATGTACGGGTTCAACATTTGAAAACTGCCCGGGGGATGGGGTGTAGGTGTAAACAAATTAAGGCTGAAAAAATGGGCAATAAGTGAAAAAATTGCCGTTAGTCGTATTCTTCAAATTCTTTCGGATTTCAAATGGGTAACCCCGTATCGACGCCAAATTTAAAGGCCACGTCACAGAACGTTCGATGTTGCTTAGGCGCGACCCAGTACCATGTATTTCCACGGGGAGCCTAGGAACTATAATCAACTGTACGCAGTCCATATGAGCGCGGGGGAGGGGTCCCGACTAGATACAAGTCGATACCCCCGCTCATATGGACTGCGAACAGTTGATTGTAATAATAATAATTTTAATTATAAACGTATCAATTGTTCGTTATACAATAAAGTTAAATGTTGAAAGTTAAAATGAAATGTAAAAATAAAAAAAATAAAAAAATTAGAGAAAAAAACAAAACAAAAAAAAACACAAAACAAAGCAAAAACATCATTTTTATGAGTCAGCTGGTAATTTAGATTTAATGTACTTTTCTCTCATTAAGAGCCCTGGTATACAAATTTGGCTAAATTAATTAACATGTTTATGTCCTTTGTTTTAAGTATGTTTCTTCTTTGTTTTGATTGGTCGGTGTTGCAAAAAAATTGTTTAGGCTCTCTTTTTTTAATGCATCATAGTGTGAACACGAGGAAATGTTTTTCATCCTTTTTCATGTTTTTCATAGTTCCTTGGCTCACTGTGGTTGAATAAACAGCACAAACTCAACTTCGAAGTAATCCTGAGCAACCGAATGTATATATGTTACACACGCAGGGGTAATCTTGTTATACTGTTCAGTAGAGTCTCATCAACCATCACAAAGTACAGTTTTCTGAGAGTTTTCGGCCTTTGTTTTCACCATGATGGTTGCAAGGCGGTGGAAATGCCCGGATGTCCGCCCGAGGATAGACGGAACTCTTCTTAGGAGCGGCTTATCGGAATGGCGTATTAGCATATACAATACAAGGGCAGAATGTAGTACCATAGGTAAATTGTTGTTGGGATGTTATAAAATATCTAATGAATGTATGATATTACACGTTACAAAAATGGGGGTTATGTTTATGAGTATTTGTAGTAACCATGTAAATTTAAACAAAATAGAAATGTTGTGGTACGAAATGGAAAGGATTTGTGCCAACAATTATTATTAAAATAGCGGATATTGCTTTGTCTCTCTATGGTTTAAGATGACATAATTCCTGAACTCTTCATTATTGTTTAAAAATTGTTCTAGAAGAAATAGCCACATAAAAGCGAGTACATTACCCAGGGTACATGAATCTACGGGGCATATATTTATAGTAGTAGCATTACATAGCTTCAGTCCGCTTACACGTAATACGTTAAAGAACGTTGGTCGTCAACCACGTCGTGTTCGATATAGTTGAAATATCACGTTTGTCTACACTAGATTCCAACACGAGCTGCATGAAGACCACTGCCTACTAATATTCGCAACACAAGTAAAACGAACATAATTAAACATGGTGACATTTGTTGCAGAATATAATTTAATTTATCATAGTTTGTTTTAATATGCATTGTCATAATTAATTTTGTATACAAACAAGTTTTAGGATTGAAACAGTAGTGGGAAAGCAGTCTAAAAAACTCCTTGATTGATGTAATTATCTCACAAAACATTGGAGTCTAATTTGAACTGATAAAATAGTAAACACTGGCGGATCCAGAAATTCGGTAAGGGGGAAGGGGCTTCTATTGATGTGGACTGGGTTCGTCAATTTTTTTTTTCGGGCTGCGGGGGGGGGGGGGGGAGGAAGCCTGCCCCTAAACCCGCGCGTGATAAATATACTTGTTCAGTCTGAACTGTGTGTACATTATCATATACTGTCACACTTATCATCAAAGTTATATCATTTACCATCTGGAGCTTTGATACAAGCAAAGTAATACAATGGTGTTGAATGATGAACAATAGTAGTGTTCACACTTCACGAAGTACAGGGTAAGATTTAAGCTAATCTCATATGATTGCATATCGGATAGACCCAATTGCGTTCACGCATAGGAGGAAACAGTGGTTAGCACGGGCTAAGGAACACCCAAACTTATTAAGAATATACAAAATCTTCAGTCATTTTAACTATGATTACTAAGTATAGTAACTAGGAAGGTATACATGTTAGTTCTACGGTTATAAAACAATACCAAAACAAATTTAGAAAGTGCAGATTGCAGAATAACAGGAAGTATAGGTAGCACAGAGACTCATCGTCAGAACAATATCTCTATGCGTGTTCGCATTGATTATCATATCTGAGATGGCATATCGAAATGAATAGTTATAAATATAATAGTCAATCTTCGAAACGCACATTGAATGGCGTCTTGGGCGTTTAACCCGTGTTAAGCGTTCACGCACGTTTTCTTAGCACGGGCTAAGGTATTTGACTTCTTAGCCCCTGCTTTGGAATGCTACTAATAGTTCAAATGTTGATTCACAATTAATTATATAATTATTCCAAACTCACTGTCCGTAGGGTACAATCAGATTCATCCGAGGATTTACATACATTTCAAAATGCATCTATGAATATAGTTTGAACAGTGTGCACTGACATATTGTTGCAGTTTAAGTCACATTCATGAGCATCGTTTTCTATGAAAATATTGAACTGTTTTCTTGAATGCTGAAGGCTGGTATTCATAAATACATATAAAAATTAAGGTACAGGTTTCTGATGCACACTGTATGTGGTACATGATGTAATTGTACGAAGAAGAATAGTCAAAAATAAGATCCTAAAATTTTCACTTCATTCTTATTGGTAGAAACATTACTACAGGTAGGTATGATCACATGGCCACCACATGATACTAATAGCATTGCCAACACACCCACATCAAACACTGATCGCATGGCCATCATTCCCACATCAAACACTGAGCACATGGACATCACTCCCACATCAAACACTGAGCACATGGACATCACTCCCACATCAAACACTGAGCACATGGACATCACATCCACATTAAACACTGATCACAAGGACATCACTCCCACATCAAACACTGATCGCATGGCCAACACATCCATATCAAACACTGATCACATGGCCATCATTCCCGCATCAAACACTGATCACATGGACATCACTCCCACATCAAACACTGATCACATGGCCAACATTCCCGCATCAAAAACTGATCACATGGCCATCATTCCACATCAATCACTGATCACATGGCCATCATTCCCACATCAAACAATGATCACATGGACATCACTCCCACATCAAACACTGATCACATGGACATCACTCCCACATCACTTATCACTTCCACATCAAACACTGATCACATGGCCATCACTCCCACATCAAACACTGATCACACGGACATCACTCCCACATCAAATACTGATCACACGGACATCACTCCCACATCAAACAGACATCACTCCCACATCAAACACTGATCACATGGCCATCATTCCGCATCAAACACTGATCACATGGCCATCACACCCACATCAAACACTGATCACATGAACATCACTCCCACATCAAACACTGATCACATGGCCATCATTCCCACATCAAACACTGATCACATGGCCATCACACCCACATCAAACACTGATCACATGGCCATCATTCCACATCAAACACTGATCACATGGCCATCACACCCACATCAAACACTGACCACATAGCCATCACACCCACATCAAACACTGATCACATGAACATCACTCCCACATCAAACACTGATCACTCCCAAATCAAACACTGATCACATAGCCATCATTCCCACATCAAACACTGATCACATGGCCATCACACCCACATCAAACACTGACCACATGAACATCACTCCCACATCAAACACTGATCACATGGCAATCACTTCCACATCAAACACTGACCACATGGACATCACTCCCACATCAAATGCTGATCACATGGCCATCACACCCACATCAAACACTGATCACATGTTACATGTTTGCATAGTGTGATTTATTATAATTTATTTCTCACATGCAATATAATTAATTGAACAAGTTCATGATTTTAGATGCAACAAAAAATAAGTAGTAAACTTGCGTAGATACATGGCAACCTGAGATGGTGATCCATGGTGCAGTGAACGAGACGGGAGATAACAGCTGACCAATCACAATGTGAGCTGTAAAACACAGTACTGTACTATTTGATTGAATACAGAATAGTGTGATTCATCAAATCGTTACTGTCACATGTCCTGTCATGGATGGTAGTGTGCTAGGGGTCTCATGCTGCAATGGCTGTGAAATACACATTGCACGTGTATGATGCTATAACTGTGATGTTTTCAATATACAGTAGAACTTTAATTTTAAACATTCTCATTGTAAAAATAGACTCTTTGCTAAATTAGCTATTAGCTACTCAGTGATAATACCAAGTAGCTAATTTAGCTTACTGAGAATGAAAAAGCAACCCAAACAACAATATTGCCATATAAGCTCACTGTTTTTCTAACAAAGTAGCAATATTTGATATCAGCTCACCATTACACTTGAAACATCAATATCCTATTGCCATTTTTGTAAACAGTGAGTTATATCGCCAGTTGGGTTGCTTTTTCATTCACAGTAAAATTTATTGCTAAATAAAAATACATATGTTATATAGTGTTCTAAATTTTTTCACATCTAATAACAACCATCTAATTAAGACTGCTAATTAAAAATTAGTTAATTTATTTGATGCTTTAAGA
This sequence comes from Saccoglossus kowalevskii, assembly GCF_978046115.1. NCBI lineage: Eukaryota > Metazoa > Hemichordata > Enteropneusta > Harrimaniidae > Saccoglossus > Saccoglossus kowalevskii. The sequence continues at coordinate 12,090,898 of NC_140643.1, read as the reverse complement.
CAGCATATAAACAGAAGGCACCATTTTCTTTAAATGACAAATAAATCGTAAAAAGTTTTAAATAAAAAAAAAAAAGTATTAAACATTGATTCAAAAAAATCCTGAGAAAAAGAACATTTTATTAGACCTTGCTACTTGGATCAAATAGTTGATTCCCTGCATCAGGTTTCATGCTGTCTGATTAGTGTCCATCAGTGTGGAAACTAGCAGAAGACCAAATTTCTAGTTTATGGCCAACAGAGGGCGCTATTCACACATGGAAGCAGACTTGTATACATAACAAAAAAGTTAAAAACGTCAATCATAATCAATTTACTTTGGTGTATTTTTCTTCGATTTCGACTGAATGTTCAGCATCTGTTAAACATACATTGAAACATGCTTTGAAAGGGTTAAAAGTTTTTTTTTGTAAATTTTGTTCAAAATAAATAAAAACTGTATTCTTGAATGAACCATGAAAAAAGGACAGAAAAAACATACAACCAATATTGCCTCATGATATTTACAAGTAAAAAAAACAATGAATAAATAATATTAACATGAAAAACTGTACAAGGAAATTAAATCAAAAACCATACATCTGAAAATAACACCTTAATAATTGGCGCCCTCATACCACCAGCTGCTATTTTTTTTTGTTTTTCACTATAGCTAACAAAAAATAGAAAAGCACACCTGCTAACATCACAGTGATAAAGATTAGCTTTAAAATATCATTCTTTGACTGATACAAGATGAGTCATGCAAAGCTGTCTACAGATAAAAACAAATGATTAATAGGATAGTTAAAAAATATAAGTATGTATTACATACAATAACTTTATCAGTTCCAAATTAAGTGATATACAAGTTTTGATTTACTATTAAAATTGACTTTGTCATCTATGAATGCTATATGTAAATACTGCACTTAAGGCATTCTGGTCAGCACCGCTGTCACTTTTATATATAATATAAAGGCATCTCAACTGGAATGTTGTTAAAATATATAGACATCTATGTTTCACTTTAATCTAAGTTGGCATTGTCTGCAGATGTATCCTGTCAAGAAAGAATATTTAGAATTACAAGAAGGCAATTACTACACTCCACTGTGCTGCATTGTCCTACAGCCAGGAATTTGTGATGTTGACCACTGTGAGAGAGAGCCAGAAATTAACGAGAACCAAGAATTTATGGCCTTGAGCAATGTATGAATGATCACGGATTTCTTAACCCAGGTCATTGTTAGCGAGAACCAGGAATTTATGGCCTGGAACAATGTGTGAAATGGTCTGGATCTCTTGACCCAGACCATTGTTAGTGAGAACCAGGAATTTATGGCCTTGAACAATGTGTGAAATATCCTGGATTTCTTGGCCCAGGGCATTGTTAGTGAGAACCAGGAATTTATGGCCTTGAACAATGTGTGAAATATCCTGGATTTCTTGACCCAGGTCATTGTTAGAGAGAACCAGGAATTTATGGCCTGCAACATTGTGTGAAATATCTTGGATTTCTTGACACAGGCCATTGTTAGCAAGAACCAGGAATTTATGGCCTGGAACAATGTGTGAAATATCCTGGATTTCTTGGCCCAGGGCATTGTTAGCAAGAACCAGGAATTTATGGCCTGAAACAATGTGTGAAATATCCTGGATTTCTTGGCCCAGGGCATTGTTAGAGAGAACCAGGAATTTATGGCCTGGAACAATGTGTGAAATATCCTGGATTTCTTGGCCCAGGGCATTGTTAGCAAGAACCAGGAATTTATGGCCTGAAACAATGTGTGAAATATCCTGGATTTCTTGGCCCAGGGCATTGTTAGAGAGAACCAGGAATTTATGGCCTGAAACAATGTGTGAAATATTCTGGATTTCTTGGCCCAGGGCATTGTTAGTGAGAACCAGGAATTTATGGCCTGGAACAATGTGTGAAATATCCTGGATTTCTTGGCCCAGGGCATTGTTAGAGAGAACCAGGAATTTATGGCCTGGAACAATGTGTGAAATATCCTGGATTTCTTGGCCCAGGGCATTGTTAGAGAGAACCAGGAATTTATGGCCTGAAACAATGTGTGAAATATCCTGGGTTTCTTGACCCAGGCCATTGTTAGAGAGAACCAGGAATTTAAGGCCTGGAACAATGTGTGAAATATCCTGGGTTTCTTGACCCAGGCCATTGTTAGCAAGAACCAGGCATTTATGGCCTGGAACAATGTGTGAAAGAGTCTGGATCTCTTGACCCAGGCCATTGTTAGCAAGAACCAGGAATTTATGGCCTGGAACAATGTGTGAAAGAGTCTGGATCTCTTGACCCAGGCCATTGTTAGAGAGAACCAGGAATTTATGGCCTGGAACAATGTGTGAAAGAGTCTGGATCTCTTGACCCAGGCCATTGTTAGCAAGAACCAGGAATTTATGGCCTGGAACAATGTGTGAAAGAGTCTGGATCTCTTGACCCAGGCCATTGTTAGAGAGAACCAGGAATTTATGGCCTGGAACAATGTGTGAAAGAGTCTGGATCTCTTGACCCAGGCCATTGTTAGCAAGAACCAGGAATTTATGATCTGGACAACTGTGAGTCAAAGAATTCATTGATAAGAGAGGGGTCTAAATAATTGTGAATGTGATGAGTTATATAATATGACAATGCTTTACATACTTTTACAGTATCATCATAAAGTGGATTATCAAATGCAGATTTCTCACTACTTAATACTGGAACTGTACTCAATGATACACTGTCACCATGAATGGTATCCTACAGGAAGAAAAAAATAAATACTTATTTCATTCAAAATAGAAACAACATATGTAGATTTGATTTGTAAATAAACTGCATGGTATAAACTTCATACATATATTCTAGATTCAGTATTACTACCTTTCTTTAAGTCACTTTTACTAAATAAATATGCCCATTAGTGCCTAATGGCATCTGAATCTACATCACTGTGTTATAAGACAATCATAAATCCAGTAAGATGGAATGTACACTATCCCGGAAACAAGTATTCTTTTTATAAAGGTACATGCTCTTGTGACAATATCACAATGCAGGGAAAACAAACAAGCTTTCCCTTAATAAGAATCCTAATTATGGAATAGAATGAGCATTTTAAAGATTTTTTTAATTCTTACCCTTGTGAATGAGGCAATGTGATTTTCAGGGAAGCTTAACTTCCTTCTTTTTCTGCGGTGCCAAATATAAGCTAACAATACTATCACCAATAATACTACGACACTCAGCACAACCACTGCTATGATTCTATTCAGTCCACTATGCGATTCATGTTTGTACTAGAGGATAAATACAAGAATTGAATGTAAAAACTCATATACATGTAAAATATCATGTGCAGGTGTCAACAAATTAAGTGTAGGCGTCAACATATTATGAGTAGGTGTCAACAAATCATTTGTATGCAAGTCATCAAATTATGCGTATGTGTCAACAAATTATGCGTTGGCGTCATCAAATTATGTGTGGGTGTCAACAAATTATGTGTAGGTGTCAACAAATTAAGTGTAGGTGTCAACAAATCATTTGTATGCAAGTCATCACATTATGTGTATGTGTCAACAAATTATGCGTTGGCGTCATCAAATTATGTGTAGGTGTCAACAAATCATGAGTAGGTGTTCATTAAATTATATCTAGGTGTCAACAAATTAAGTGTAGGTGTCAACAAAATATGTGCAAGTATCAACAAATTATGTGTAGGTGTCAACAAATCATTGTAGGGATTCTTAAATTAATTATGTCCAGGTGTCAACAAATTAAGTGTAGGTGTCATCAATTTATGTGTAGGTGTCAGCAAATTATGTGTAGGTGTCAGCAAATTATGTGTAGGTGTCAGCAAATTATGTGTAGGTGTCAGCAAATTATATCTAGGTGTCAACAAATTAAGTGTAGGTGTCAACGAAATATGACACTTAATCAAGAAAACATTTTCATTCATACATATTCTACACAGATCAAGAATATGTCCAGCATAGACCATTGCTAAGGCCAGACCAAATATAGAGATGTACATAATTTATACTTTTGTGTAATTTATACTTTTGTATTCTTAGGCACTTACCGGACGGTTAATAGCTGCTTCAGGCAGTGGTTTTGATAATGGTTTTTTTATAATGTGTATGTAACCATTGGTAGTAGGTATATCAAACTCCAGTATTTGAATGCGATTTGCATACCAATTATCCTTAACAAAAAGACAATATAGTAATTAGTTTATAATGATGCTAGAGCAAAACTCTTATTACTCAAATTAATATGCAATGCTTTATGTGAGGTTACTGCATATTCACAGGGTATTCAGTTAATTTGTCAGTAAAACAATGAGTTCTAATGTAATCTTACATCTTCAGTAGCAAACTATAAACCCATTGAATAGATTCAGGTTCGTGGGTAAATTTTTTATTGCTCTGTGAATAGTAGAACATACTCAAAAAATGATTTTAAATTATAGGAAACAGGCACAAACATTTGGGACTTTTAAAGCAATTTTAATTATGAGCATCGGCAAAATTATCCACTTATCTTCAGTTTGCCCTGAACATTGAATAGGTAGCTCCCACGACTGTTGTTTGTATGCCATTGTCCTAGAATGCAAAGCTTTAAAAATAAGCTGGGCATTCTTTTGTTTGTAAAGACGTCGTAGAAATAGTGTACAAAATTCAGGTCAAATTTGAGAGCTAATTAAGTTTCAAACTCTCTGAAACACCAGAAAACACGAACAGAGATAAGGCTTGTTTTATGAAAGTGACATCTATTGTCCACAAAAATGGCTATCGTATCCCTACTAAATGTCAAAATTCACCACACTCCGATGCTTGATGATTTTTAATCGCCACGGAAAAAAAATTCAAATACAGTGGCCCCTCGCTAAGTCGCGGGTGTTGGGATCCAAGCAAAAACCGCGACTTATCGAGGGCCGCGACTTACCGAGGGACGTCGTGAAAGAGGGAGGTCGTGCATTGAAAAACATATAAAAAGCACATATAAACCCTCGGTTTAGTTAATTGATGTATCATCACATGTGTCAGGCAGTATTCGAATAAAATCATGATTATGTTTGCTGTAAACATTGCGTTGATTATTTTGTTTGTGTCTGATATTATGTGGGCCGCTTGCTGTTGCTTGCGACTTCGACGGTAACAGCTTCCAAAATAAACCAGTTTCATCGCAATTATAAACATGTTCGTCAAAATAACCACCTTCATAGATAATTTCTCTCAGTTTTTCGGGAAAAGATCCGACAGCGTCAATGTTCCCAGATCGAGCTTCGCCTTGGATTGAGACTGCGTGTGTCGATAGCGTGTCTTCTTTGCCATCGGAAGAACCACCCTGAACTGGCCTTAAATTCAAAGTCGTCATATCTGAGTTGTATGCTTTGCATTGGGTGATGGGACCAGATAGTGGAGTTCCGGCAGACCGTTCTTAAAGAAACGTAAACAGCTTTATCGGTGTCATCATTGTCGGACACTTTCGCTTGTTTTTCTGTTCAGTCCCGCCTCTTGGTCAACTTTGAAAACAAATTTACTTTTCATTTTTTACCCACCCACGAATAGTGGGCTCAACCACGTGCAACCCTTAACTTGGTTTGACACGGTCGATCGCCGTGAGTTTATGGCGTACGAACAGGCTGTATAGCTTTCGCTTTGACATGCTGCTCAATTGAGAAATAGAGATCAGAATTCTATGAATTCAACTCATTGTAGCGAGTTTTTGTAGAGGTATACCAAAATGGGACCGGCCAAGAAGTACGTACGGTCACTACTCGACACCCCTGTTGACACCTTGAGTAAGGCCACTGTTGCTCATTGCGTCTCAGCAATTGACGGACAATAGGTGTTAAGTTGTCTCTTTAACGGTTAGTTAAAAACACTATGCCACGAAACATTAGTCTTTGTACTTCAAAATTGCTGTCAAAACACAATAGAAATTTTGGGAGCCATCCAAGTACCCGCGACTTAGCCGAATCGCGACTTACCGAGGCGCGACTTAGCGAGGGGCCACTGTATTTATAATTTGAGGGAAACTGACAATAAAAATCATTCACGAAGTTACAACCTTGCATGAAAACAGTCATTGTGTTATCACTAAAGGAGAGGCATAATGGGTTATGTAAAGCCAATCCATATGGGTGGTTTGCGTTTAAGGCGGAGTTTAAATTTAAAGTTTTCTCTAACCTTAACAAATTATATTTTATGACGCACTGTTTTTCACTATCCTTAGTAAAAACGAACTGTGCAAAGTGCAAACTACAGTTTGAATTTTTGTGTGTAATGTATTGTGTTTCAAAGAATATTTTAGTAATAATTTTCTACACAATGGCTATTCACAGTTTTAACTACTCAATTTCAAGACAAATTCAAAATGAAGTCACATTGCAAAAAAAACTACTGTAAATCGAGGCAGGCATTCAACTGCAGACGAGATGGCCTATAGAAATACCTTATTCTAGAACGTACTTTGTGACATCATGACTGTTTTGTTTTGTCGACAAGAAAACAAAAATAAAATGTGACTCTGTTTTGCACGAAAATGAAATCACGCTATCTCGCCATTTATTCCTCATTCACGAAAAAAAATAAAAATATTTCACACTAAGCCACTTTTTGCCATTCTTTTTAGTCTTGTCTGTTTTTTGTAGTTACAAGGCTAGTTGATCGTGCTAGAGGTAAATAAACAGGAAGCCAGGACAGGAATTCACAAACCGCCACACCGTACTGAGGCCAGCAACTCATTTGCATATATCATATAACAGTGAATTTTCAATGAAAGAGCAACGTAAACAAACTTTCGGGACATGCACATGCCTTGGTTTTCTATATATTAAAATCGATTGGTTGGTTGTAGAAAATGTTGTCATACCATATACATACCTGTCTACTTTCGTAAAGCGAAATATCATCATGCTCATTCATGGTAGAATATTTTCTGTTGTTTTCAAAATCTTTTTTCATCATTGCTGGTACATTATTGATAATATGGCTTTTGATTCCTTGAATATCAAAAGTCTGTGTGACAAAAACAAGGACTATGTTAAGTGTGGAGTGATACGTGTTGTAATTGTGATAATTAAAGCAATTATTTTGAGCGTATTAATATTTGATTGTGAGAAGATAGATGTGAGTGAGGTGTGTGAGGGAGAAGCGAGGGATGAGTGAGAGGAGTAAAGGAGTTGGTAAAAAAGGAGGGAAGAGGTTTGAGGAAGCACAAGTATTGTCAGGAGAGAATGTGAGAGGGAGGATGTGAGGGAGTAGAAGAAGGAATGTTTATATAGAGAGAAGTCAGGGTGAAGTGATAGGGAAGAATGTTAAAAAGGACATCAGGAGAGATGTGATGAAATAAGTAACAAGTGGAAGGAATGAAGTGGAGTTTGTGGAAAAAGTTAAAGGATGTGAGGGCGGGTTGACAGGGAGATGTGATGGCGGGTTGACAGGGAGATGTGAGGGCGGGTTGACAGAGAGATGTGAGGGCGGGTTGACAGGGAGATGTGAGGGCGGGTTGACAGGGAGATGTGATGGCGGGTTGACAGGGAGATGTGAGGGCGGGTTGACAGAGAGATGTGAGGGCGGGTTGACAGGGAGATGTGAAGGCGGGTTGACAGGGAGATGTGAGGGCGTGTTGACAGGGAGATGTGAGGGCGGGTTGACAGAGAGATGTGAGGGCGGGTTGACAGGGAGATGTGAGGGCGGGTTGACAGGGAGATGTGAGGGCGGGTTGACAGGGAGATGTGAGAGCGGGTTGACAGGGAGTTGAGAGTAAGTGTGAGAGACAAGTGAGATAAGAAGGGTGTGGGCAAGGTAGTAGGGGGGAGGGGTAGTGACAGCGAGAGGCGAGTAAAGAGTGTGAGGGGAGGTGTGTGAGGAAGCATTGAGGAGTGTGAGTAAGAACTGTGAGGGTAAAGTAAGAGGGACGAGTGAAAAGGAGTTACGTGAGCGAGGAGTGTGAGGGAGGACTGGTGGTGTGAGTAAGAAGTGTGAGGGAGGAGAGGGGATGTAATTAAGAAATGTGAGGGAGGAGTAAGAGTTAGAGAAAGAGGTGTGGGCAAACAGTATGAGGGAGGAGTGAACGGTGAGAGGAGTGTAGTGGGATTCAGTTGGGGGCGGGGGGTAAGAAGGAAGTGTTTGAGGGAGGAGTATGAGGAAAGGGTGCCAGGGAGGATTAAGAGGGAGAGGTGAGAGGGAGAAGTGAGAGGGAGAAGTGAGAGGGAGAAGTGAGAGGGAGAAGTGAGAGGGAGAAGTGAGAGGGAGAAGTGAGAAGGAGGAGTGAGAAGGAGGAGTGAGAGGAGGAGTGAGAGGGAGGAGTGGGAGGGAGAAGTGAGAAGGAGGAGTGAGAGGAGGAGTGAGAGGGAGGAATGGGAGGGAGAAGTGGGAGGGAGGAGTGGGAGGGAGAGGTGAGAAGGAGGAGTGAGAGGGAGAAGTGAGAGGGAGAAGTGAGAGGGAGGAGTGAGAGGGAGGAGTGAGTGGGAGAAGTGAGTGGGAGAAGTGAGAGGGAGAAGTGAGAGGGAGAAGTGAGAGGGAGAAGTGAGAGGGAGAAGTGAGAGAGAAGAGTGAGAGGGAAAAGTGAGAGGGAGGAGTGAGAGGGAGGAGTGAGAGGGAGAGTGAGAGGGAGAAGTGAGAGGGAGAAGTGAGAAGGAGGAGTGAGAAGGAGGAGTGAGAGGAGGAGTGAGAGGGAGGAGTGGGAGGGAGAAGTGAGAAGGAGGAGTGAGAGGAGGAGTGAGAGGGAGGAATGGGAGGGAGAAGTGGGAGGGAGGAGTGGGAGGGAGAGGTGAGAAGGAGGAGTGAGAGGAGGAGTGAGAGGGAGGAATGGGAGGGAGAAGTGAGAGGGAGAAGTGAGAGGGAGGAATGAGAGGGAGGAGTGAGAGGGAGGAGTGAGCGGGAGGAGTGAGAGGGATGGGTGTGAGTTAGGAGTATGAGAGGGATTTAAGGGAGATGAAGGTCTGAATCAAATTATTCTACCATATTATACTTACACTATTTGGTGGCATGCTGCCATCTATTGGTATAAATAGCGTCAGTTTTGAGGTGACATCTTGGAATATTTTAATTAATTCATCTCCATCAGTGGTTTCAGATCGCATGATTGCCTACAGAAACACAATTCAGTATCACATCAGATTAAATAAATAAACAAGTCAGTGGAAATGACACAGTCCCTGTTGGTATTTTTTCAAAGTGATTTCTTATGAGCTAAACAACAGATATCACAAAAGGTTGATTATGTACATTTGTGTTAAATGTGATTGGTCACGGCATTTCATAGATATACATTGTATGGCCGTGGAACATCATTTGCCAAAAAAAATCTTTGAATCAGATCAGGAAAGAAAAAAATACATGCATCAAGGTCCCGCATGTTCGATGTACAAACCAAATTTTAATGAAATATGTGTGACATGATGTATTTGTGAAGTTTGAATGTGATGAGCCAAGGCCCTGAAACAGAATTTGCTATAAAACAGCCACCAGTCACCCATTGGCCATTTTGGAGGAGATCTTTAAAAAAATGCATTCAAAACACCAATACAAACCAACTAAGTGACCATCAAGGACTCATTATGTTAAACAAATCAAGCTTGAATGATGTACTATATGTTTATGTATAAGTGAGTTTTGGTTCTGGAATGGCAGAAATGCTTGATTTTTATGAATTATTAGCTCTAAAATGGCCACCAATCAGCCATCTTGAATTGGATCATGAAATATGCAAATGTAGGATATAATGTGTGTGAAGTTTGAAGACAACTGGGCAAGACGTGTCCGTGATACAGATGTGAATGAAATGAAGGAGGTGAAACTACATCCAAACAGGAACTAACGAGTTTTCGGAAAAAAATAAGTATCCAGAAGCTTTTTCTTTTTTCTGGGCCAAAGGTAGGCGACAGTGCTGTAACCATTCTGTCATTAAACATTTCTTAGATAAAAGAAGCAAAAAAAACGATGCTTTTTGTCTAATTATCAACGACAAATTTACTGAAACACCAATACCAACCAACTCAGTGACCATGCATTCAAAACACTAATATCAACCAACTCAGTGACCATGCATTCAAAACACCAATACCAACCAACTCAGTGACCATGCATTCAAAACACCAATACCAACCAACTCAGTGACCATGCATTCAAAACACCAATACCAACCAACTCAGTGACCATGCATTCATACAGACAATACCAACCAACTCAGTGACCATGCATTTATACAGACAATACCAACCAACTCAGTGACCATGCATTCATACAGACAATACCAACCAACTCAGTGACCATGCATTCATACAGACAATACCAACCAACTCAGTGACCATGCTTTCAAAACACCAATACCAACCAACTCAGTGACCATGCATTCAAAACACCAATATCAACCAACTCAGTGACCATGCATTCAAAACACCAATACCAACCAATTCAGTGACCATGCATTCAAAACACCAATACCAACCAACTCAGTGACCATGCATTCAAAACACCATTACCAAGCAACTCAGTGACCATGCATTCAAAACACAAATACCAACCAACTCAGTGACCATGCATTCATACAGACAATACCAACCAACTCAGTGACCATGCATTCAAAACACCAATACCAACCAACTCAGTGACCATGCATTCATACAGACAATACCAACCAACTCAGTGACCATGCATTCATAACACCAATACCAGCCAACTCAGTGACCATGCATTCAAAACACCAACACCAACCAACTCAGTGACCATGCATTCAAAACACCAATAATAACCAACTCAGTGACCATGCATTCAAAACACCATTACCAACCAACTCAGTGACCATGCATTCATACAGACAATACCAACCAACTCAGTGACCATGCATTCATAACACCAATACCAGCCAACTCAGTGACCATGCATTCAAAACACCAACACCAACCAACTCAGTGACCATGCATTCAAAACACCAATAATAACCAACTCAGTGACCATGCATTCAAAACACCAATACCAACCAACTCAGTGACCATGCATTCATACAGACAATACCAACCAACTCAGTGACCATGCATTCAAAACACCAATACCAACCAACTCAGTGACCATGCATTCAAAACACCAATATCAACCAACTCAGTGACCATGCATTCAAAACACCAATACCAACCAACTCAGTGACCATGCATTCATAACACCAATACCAGCCAACTCAGTGACCATGCATTCAAAACACCAACACCAACCAACTCAGTGACCATGCATTCAAAACACCAATAATAACCAACTCAGTGACCATGCATTCAAAACACCAATAATAACCAACTCAGTGACCATGCATTCAAAACACCAATATCAACCAACTCAGTGACCATGCATTCAAAACACCAATACCAACCAACTCAGTGACCATGCATTCATAACACCAATACCAGCCAACTCAGTGACCATGCATTCAAAACACCAACACCAACCAACTCAGTGACCATGCATTCAAAACACCAATATCAACCAACTCAGTGACCATGCATTCAAAACACCAATACCAACCAACTCAGTGACCATGCATTCAAAACACCAATACCAACCAACTCAGTGACCATGCATTCATAACACCAATACCAGCCAACTCAGTGACCATGCATTCAAAACACCAACACCAACCAACTCAGTGACCATGCATTCAAAACACCAATAATAACCAACTCAGTGACCATGCATTCAAAACACCAATACCAACCAACTCAGTGACCATGCATTCATACAGACAATACCAACCAACTCAGTGACCATGCATTCAAAACACCAATACCAACCAACTCAGTGACCATGCATTCAAAACACCAATATCAACCAACTCAGTGACCATGCATTCATACAGACAATACCAACCAACTCAGTGACCATGCATTCAAAACACCAATACCAACCAACTCAGTGACCATGCATTCATACAGACAATACCAACCAACTCAGTGACCATGCATTCAAAACACCAATACCAACCAACTCAGTGACCATGCATTCAAAACACCAATACCAACCAACTCAGTGATCATGCATTCAAAACACCAATACCAACCAACTCAGTGACCATGCATTCATACAGACAATACCAACCAACTCAGTGACCATGCATTCAAAACACCAATACCAACCAACTCAGTGACCATGCATTCAAAACACCAATACCAACCAACTCAGTGACCATGCATTCAAAACACCAATACCAACCAACTCAGTGACTATGCATTCATACAGACAATACCAACCAACTCAGTGACCATGCTTTCAAAACACCAATACCAACCAACTCAGTGACCATGCATTCAAAACACCAATACCAACCAACTCAGTGACCATGCATTCAAAACACCAATACCAACCAACTCAGTGACCATGCATTCAAAACACCAATACCAACCAACTCAGTGACCATGCATTCACACAGACAATACCAACCAACTCAGTGACCATGCATTCAAAACACCAATACCAACCAACTCAGTGACCATGCATTCAAAACACCAATACCAACCAACTCAATGACCATGCATTCAAAACACCAATACCAACCAACTCAGTGACCATGCATTCAAAACACCAATACCAACCAACTCAGTGACTATGCATTCAAAACACCAATACCAACCAACTCAGTGACCATGCATTCATACAGACAATACCAACCAACTCAATGACCATGCATTCAAAACACCAATACCAACCAACTCAGTGACCATGCATTCAAAACACCAATACCAACCAACTCAGTGACCATGCATTCATACAGACAATACCAACCAACTCAGTGACCATGCATTCAAAACACCAATACCAACCAACTCAGTGACCATGCATTCATACAGACAATACCAACCAACTCAGTGACCATGCATTCAAAACACCAATACCAACCAACTCAGTGACCATGCATTCAAAACACCAATACCAACCAACTCAGTGATCATGCATTCAAAACACCAATACCAACCAACTCAGTGACCATGCATTCATACAGACAATACCAACCAACTCAGTGACCATGCATTCAAAACACCAATACCAACCAACTCAGTGACCATGCATTCAAAACACCAATACCAACCAACTCAGTGACCATGCATTCAAAACACCAATACCAACCAACTCAGTGACTATGCATTCATACAGACAATACCAACCAACTCAGTGACCATGCTTTCAAAACACCAATACCAACCAACTCAGTGACCATGCATTCAAAACACCAATACCAACCAACTCAGTGACCATGCATTCACACAGACAATACCAACCAACTCAGTGACCATGCTTTCAAAACACCAATACCAACCAACTCAGTGACCATGCATTCAAAACACCAATACCAAGCAACTCAGTGACCATGCATTCAAAACACCAATACCAAGCAACTCAGTGACCATGCATTCATACAGACAATACCAACCAACTCAGTGACCATGCATTCAAAACACCAATACCAACCAACTCAGTGACCATGCATTCATACAGACAATACCAACCAACTAAGTGACCATGCATTCAAAACACCAATACCAACCAACTCAGTGACTATGCATTCATACAGACAATACCAACCAACTCAGTGACCATGCATTCAAAACACCAATACCAACCAACTCAGTGACCATGCATTCATACAGACAATACCAACCAACTCAGTGACCATGCTTTCAAAACACCAATACCAACCAACTCAGTGACCATGCATTCAAAACACCAATACCAAGCAACTCAGTGACCATGCTTTCAAAACACCAATACCAACCAACTCAGTGACCATGCATTCAAAACACCAATACCAAGCAACTCAGTGACCATGCATTCAAAACACCAATACCAAGCAACTCAGTGACCATGCATTCATACAGACAATACCAACCAACTCAGTGACCATGCATTCAAAACACCAATACCAACCAACTCAGTGACCATGCATTCATACAGACAATACCAACCAACTAAGTGACCATGCATTCAAAACACCAATACAAACCAACTCAGTGACCATGCATTCAAAACACCAATACAAACCAACTAAGTGACCATGCATTCAAAACACCAATAATAACCAACTCAGTGACCATGCATTCATACAGACAATACCAACCAACTCAGTGACCATGCATTCATAGACAATACCAACCAACTCAGTGACCATGCATTCAAAACACCAATACCAACCAACTCAGTGACCATGCATTCATACAGACAATACCAACCAACTCAGTGACCATGCATTCAAAACACCAATACCAACCAACTCAGTGACCATGCATTGAAAACACCAATACCAACCAACTCAGTGACCATGCATTCATACAGACAATACCAACCAACTCAGTGACCATGCATTCAAAACACCAATACCAACCAACTCAGTGACCATGCATTCAAAACACCAATACCAACCAACTCAGTGATCATGCATTCAAAACACCAATACCAACCAACTCAGTGACCATGCATTCATACAGACAATACCAACCAACTCAGTGACCATGCATTCAAAACACCAATACCAACCAACTCAGTGACCATGCATTCAAAACACCAATACCAACCAACTCAGTGACCATGCATTCAAAACACCAATACCAACCAACTCAGTGACTATGCATTCATACAGACAATACCAACCAACTCAGTGACCATGCTTTCAAAACACCAATACCAACCAACTCAGTGACCATGCATTCAAAACACCAATACCAACCAACTCAGTGACCATGCATTCACACAGACAATACCAACCAACTCAGTGACCATGCTTTCAAAACACCAATACCAACCAACTCAGTGACCATGCATTCAAAACACCAATACCAAGCAACTCAGTGACCATGCATTCAAAACACCAATACCAAGCAACTCAGTGACCATGCATTCATACAGACAATACCAACCAACTCAGTGACCATGCATTCAAAACACCAATACCAACCAACTCAGTGACCATGCATTCATACAGACAATACCAACCAACTAAGTGACCATGCATTCAAAACACCAATACCAACCAACTCAGTGACTATGCATTCATACAGACAATACCAACCAACTCAGTGACCATGCATTCAAAACACCAATACCAACCAACTCAGTGACCATGCATTCATACAGACAATACCAACCAACTCAGTGACCATGCTTTCAAAACACCAATACCAACCAACTCAGTGACCATGCATTCAAAACACCAATACCAAGCAACTCAGTGACCATGCTTTCAAAACACCAATACCAACCAACTCAGTGACCATGCATTCAAAACACCAATACCAAGCAACTCAGTGACCATGCATTCAAAACACCAATACCAAGCAACTCAGTGACCATGCATTCATACAGACAATACCAACCAACTCAGTGACCATGCATTCAAAACACCAATACCAACCAACTCAGTGACCATGCATTCATACAGACAATACCAACCAACTAAGTGACCATGCATTCAAAACACCAATACAAACCAACTCAGTGACCATGCATTCAAAACACCAATACAAACCAACTAAGTGACCATGCATTCAAAACACCAATAATAACCAACTCAGTGACCATGCATTCATACAGACAATACCAACCAACTCAGTGACCATGCATTCATAGACAATACCAACCAACTCAGTGACCATGCATTCAAAACACCAATACCAACCAACTCAGTGACCATGCATTGAAAACACCAATACCAACCAACTCAGTGACCATGCATTCATACAGACAATACCAACCAACTCAGTGACCATGCATTCAAAACACCAATACCAACTAAGTGACCATGCATTCAAAACACCAATAATAACCAACTCAGTGACCATGCATTCAAAACACCAATACAAACCAAATAAGTGACCATGCATTCAAAACACCAATAATAACCAACTCAGTGACCATGCATTCATACAGACAATACCAACCAACTCAGTGACCATGCATTCATAGACAATACCAACCAACTCAGTGACCATGCATTCAAAACACCAATACCAACCAACTCAGTGACCATGCATTCATACAGACAATACCAACCAACTCAGTGACCATGCATTCAAAACACCAATACCAACCAACTCAGTGACCATGCATGCATACAGACAATAAAATAATTTTCATAGCAAGTTTTAACAAGAACTGATTATGGTGTACTTACCCTGAAAAACTCACTAATAAATCTAATAGAGGCTAGTGTTTCATATACATTGCCATTACACATTGTACCATTGCCAATATAGTTTGATTTACAGATACATCTGACATCTCCATATGGAAGAGCATCTGTAAAAATTAAAACACCAAAATGCTATTCGTAGTATAAACATTTTGAGCTAAACCTACTGACTACTTGATTCCCAGGGGTTTTCTGGTGATTTTTTTCACACTATATATTTTTATTTTAATTTTTGTGATTTATTTTAGGAAAATCAAAAAATCTTGTTTTTATATAATAATAAGTTTATTGACCGCAATCTTTCATTATTGAAGGTATGCGTAAAAAAAATAACAACAACAAAACAGATAAAAATATAACTTAACCCAGTGAGCAATATCAGATGGAAGATCAAATAATTAAATAGAATTTGTTGGTGTTGTTTTCAATGTACAAAATGTGGGATACTTGCAGAATGCCAGTGAACATTTCTTTGGATATTTAGAGTTCTCACTCCTGGTCCGATTAGATTTTAAATATAAAAAACAAATATTTACTTTTGAGATATAATTTTTGGTATGTATTGGGTCTGGGATATTTCAGCTTTGTTGTCCTGTACTTCATTTAGTAATTCAAACTTCCCAGATTGTGTAAAAACGGATAGTTTCACGATTTCATATGACAGCAGAGAAATTGTCACGGCAACAAAATTTCAGGATTTTTACCGACTCATTAAAATGGTCTAAAATTAAGAAAGAAGTTATGTCATGCAACTACAACGATTTGCAAAAATTGCTGACACACAATATCATATGACAGCAGAGAAATTGTTACGGCAACAAAATTTTAGGATTTTTACCGACTCATTAAAATGGTCTAAAATTAAAAAAGAAATTATGCCATGCAACTACAATGATTTGCAATAGACTACTCACCTGATGGAAGGATATAATTACAGTAAGCATTCTCTGAGCATTCACTGCTGAATCCATTAACACAGGGTTGTATTGGTGGTATAGATAAAGTACAGTCGATCCCATCACCATGGTATGGATATATACAACTACAATAATTGGAGTTCTGTGCAATATATATATTGATGAAAAGAAATTAGTTATGAATGAGGAATTATTGGGATTATCTTTTTTATGTGTGGAAGTTTTGTGATGCTAATTGTAAACCAAACCTTGGATGATATGATCTCCTAACCTTCCCCAAACCAAACCTTGGATGATACGATCTCCTAACCTTCCCTAAACCAAACCTTGAATGATACGGTCTCCTAACCTTCCCTAAACCAAACCTTGAATGATATGGTCTCCTAACCTTCCCCAAACCAAACCTTGAATGATACGGTCTCCCAACCTTCCCCAAACCAAACCTTGAATGATACTGTCTCCTAACCTTCCCCAAACCAAACCTTGAATGATACGGTCTCCTAACCTTCCCCAAACCAAACCTTGAATGATACGGTCTCCCAACCTTCCCCAAACCAAACCAAACCTTGAATGATACGGTCTCCCAACCTTCCCCAAACCAAACCTTGAATGATACGGTCTCCTAACCTTCCCCATACCAAACCTTGAATGATACGGTCTCCCAACCTTCCCCAAACCAAACCTTGAATGATACGGTCTCCTAACCTTCCCCAAACCAAACCTTGAATGATACGGTCTCCTAACCTTCTCCAAACCAAACCTTAAATGATACGGTCTCCCAACCTTCCCCAAACCAAACCAAACCTTGAATGATACGGTCTCCCAACCTTCCCCAAACCAAACCTTGAATGATACGGTCTCCTAACCTTCCCCAAACCAAACCTTGAATGATACGGTCTCCTAACCTTCCCCAAACCAAACCTTGAATGATACAGTCTCCCAACCTTCCTCAAACCACACCTTGAATGATACAGTCTCCCAACCTTCCCCAAACCAAACCTTGAATGATACGGTCTCCTAACCTTTCCCAAACCAAACCTTGAATGACACGGTCTCCCAACCTTCCCCAAACCAAACCTTGAATGATACGGTCTCCTAACCTTCCCCAAACCAAACCTTCAATGATATGGTCTCCCAACCTTCCCCAAACCAAACCTTGAATGATACGGTCTCCCAACCTTCCCCAAACCAAACCAAACCTTGAATGATACGGTCTCCCAACCTTCCCCAAACCAAACCTTGAATGATACGGTCTCCTAACCTTCCCCATACCAAACCTTGAATGATACGATCTCCCAACCTTCCCTAAACCAAACCTTGAATGATACGGTCTCCTAACCTTCCCCAAACCAAACCTTGAATGATACGGTCTCCCAACCTTCCCCAAACCAAACCTTGAATGATACGGTCTCCCAACCTTCCCCAAACCAAACCTTAAATGATACGGTCTCCCAACCTTCCCCAAACCAAACCAAACCTTGAATGATACGGTCTCCCAACCTTCCCCAAACCAAACCTTGAATGATACGGTCTCCTAACCTTCCCCAAACCAAACCTTGAATGATACGATCTCCCAACCTTCCCTAAACCAAACCTTGAATGATACGGTCTCCCAACCTTCCCCAAACCAAACCTTGAATGATACGGTCTCCCAACCTTCCCCAAACCAAACCTTAAATGATACGGTCTCCCAACCTTCCCCAAACCAAACCAAACCTTGAATGATACGGTCTCCCAACCTTCCCCAAACCAAACCTTGAATGATACGGTCTCCTAACCTTCCCCAAACCAAACCTTGAATGATACGGTCTCCTAACCTTCCCCAAACCAAACCTTAAATGATATGGTCTCCCAACCTTCCCCAAACCAAACCAAACCTTGAATGATACGGTCTCCCAACCTTCCCCAAACCAAACCTTGAATGATACGGTCTCCTAACCTTCCCCAAACCAAACCTTGAATGATACGGTCTCCTAACCTTCCCCCAAACCAAACCTTGAATGATACTGTAACAGTCTCCCAACCTTCCCCAAACCAAACCTTGAATAATACAGTCTCCCAACCTTCCCAAAACCAAACCTTGAATGATACGGTCTCCTAACCTTTCCCAAACCAAACCTTGAATGACACGGTCTCCCAACCTTCCCCAAACCAAACCTTGAATGATACGGTCTCCTAACCTTCCCCAAACCAAACCTTGAATGATACGGTCTCCCAACCTTCCCCAAACCAAACCTTGAATGATACGGTCTCCTAACCTTCCCCAAACCAAACCTTGAATGATACGGTCTCCCAACCTTCCCCAAACCAAATCAAAAAAGTTTCTAGAAATTCAAAACAAGCAGCCTGTCGGCTGGAATAGCTCCACTGTTAGCAATGCACATTTCAATTAAATAACAGAAGATATCATTAGAAAATGAACAAAATGTATAGTATCAAAGCAGTCGGACTTGCTGTTTTCAACAAGAATTCAAAATTAAAGCTGCAAGCAGCGTCACAGGGGCCCAAGCTATCAGACGAATTCCGTAATTAAAGTGGTCACCTGAATTGCCATTAAGGTACTTTGAATGATTTGTACAATGAGGTTGACATGCCAATGGTTCCTTCTATTTACCTGGTTTGGTTATTGAGATATGTTTTTTAGAATATACAAGGTGCTATGTGCTTATGCATATTAATTAGGTTACATAATCATAAATGGTATTCTCTTATGTCAGTTACATCTTTCATTCAATGTCTTCATAATGACACTAGTTACATGTCCTGCTCTGCGACAGTGTTTCAGATATGACAATTATGCATAATAATGAGTTCACATGACCATATATAGTCATCTGTTATTTTAGTCAAATCTCTTGTTTAACGTCATCATAATTCAGCAGGTTTCATCTTCCTAACTACAACAGTGCTTAAGATATAGCAGTTATGCATATTAATGAGGTTAGAAGCCCCCCACTCCATGGGCGTGTAGCCACACAATCTAGTCATGTGACATTCATGGGAAAGATTGCGATTCTGGAGGAGAATTGACATACACAATTTTTGCCAAATCAGACCAATACAACACATGTAATTGCACATGTTCCGTTTCCACAAAATACAATATGCCGGCAAAACCATGTGACACATCAAATTTATATTATTTTTCTCATATGCAGCTATGGCCAGGCACACTATATATAAAAACATCCATTAGATCGGTTGAAGAACCTTTGAGAAACAAATGCCCAAACTTTTGGTAAATTTTGCCTAAAATCCAAGATGGCGGCCAAACCATGTGACTGATCTGAAATCTTTTTTGGGTTTCTGAAAGAGTTTGATATAGAGATGCCATGCAGCAAAATTAAAGATAATCCCTCAAGTGTGGCATGAGTAAAAATACTACTTCCTGCTGAGAAGGAATCCAAAATGGCGACCAAACCACGTGACCAATCATAACAATTTTTTCAAACAGAAATATGCATCATATATGCATCATTTATGCATCATTTATGCTGCAGAAATTTGGGGAATCAATAGCAGACCAGAGTACTGGGACAAAACGTGTACAGAAAAACACCATTTAATGTTCTGTAGACGATTATTAAATGTTAATAACAGAACAAGTAACATTGGTAGTAGAATGGAAATTGGACGACTACCATTACTAGCAAAAATACAACTGAATGCAATCATATACTACCAAAATATTATTAAGAATGGCCCAATCAGTCTAGTATATGATGCAATAAAAGATCAACAACAAAACAAATATAATGACACATGGTTAATGAATCTGCATAAAATAAAACAGCTGTATGATATTAAGAATTTAGAAACAATTAAAAAAGACCAGTTTAAACAAAAAGTGAATGAATATTACAATTATAAATGGAACCAAGATAATCAAAGACCAGATTCAAAACTAAGAACTTATACATTACTGAAGAAAAATATAAATACTGAACCATACATTAAAATCCTTGATAATAAAGAAAACATTGGTCTATTAGCAAAATTGAGACTAAGTGCCCATAAACTAAACATCGAGATGGGAAGGCACAAAAGACCAAAAATAAAAACAGAAGACAGAAAATGTACTAAATGCAACCTACTTGAGGATGAAATTCATTACATCACAAAATGTGAACTTTACACAGATGAAAGAGAGTTGTTATATTCACATTTTTCAAAGAAAATTAACAATTTTCAACACTGTACAAACAAAGAAAAATTCATTCATATATTGAATACAAACAACAAATATTTACTAACAGAGCTTATCAAATTTATAAAAACAGCAAATACCATTAGAGAAAACCACCTAATGGGTCATTAATATTTTTTTTTTACATTATTTCATGTAACTGTATTGTAGTAGATTTTAGATATCTAACTTGTTATGTTTATTTTAACACCTTTATTGCATTTCATAAACCAAAATAGATATGTAATTCATTCTATAAGGTTGTAATAAAGAATTATCTTATCTTATCTTATAGAAGCTAAGTACTAAATATAAGAACATTTTACTTGGCGGTTCTGAAGAAGAAGATTTTTAAGTGTTTTTTGCCGTTTTTAGGAAAAACAAAATGTCGGAAAAAGTCACGTGACCACTAAAGTTTTTATTGCTGATTTCTATTACACAAGAGTTGTACTATATACCATAAAAAATCTAGACGCCTAGACCCTCAGAAAGTGGTCAAACAGCCACTCCCGGTTTTATTTCAATCCAATATGGCTGCCAAACTAATTGACCAATCAAAATTCTGAAAGCATGTTGCACCAGTTCACATTAGGGACTATCAGTATAGACCATTTTCAGACTATTCGGTTCAGCGTTTTTTTCAAACGGCTTGACCAAAAAAGTTACGGAAGAAGGAAGAAAGAAGAAGAAAGAAAAAAAACGACAATAAGAATAGGGGCCTCGCACTAAGGGCTTGGGCCCCTAAATATTCATCAAAATTAGATAATTGAAGATATCACCACGAAATGAACAAATCTGACAGAGGTCCACATGTAGTACCTATATGTATACCCGGTAATATCAAAGCAATTGGACTTCAACAAGAAGTCAAAAATATCACTTTTTACCAAAAATTACAAAATTATTCACTAAAATTAGAGAATTAAAGATATCATCACAAAACGAACAAATCTGAGAGAGGTCCACATGTAGTACCTATATATGTAATATCAAAGCAATCAGATTTGCGGTTTTTAACAAGAAGTCGAAAATATCACTTTTTACCAAAAATTACAAAAATATTCACCAAAATTAGAGAATTGAAGAAATCAACATGAAATGAACAAACCTAAGAGAGGTCTACCCAAGGTACATATACACCAAGTATCAAAACATTCAGACTTGTAGTTTTCAAGAAGAAGTCGGAAAAGTAAAACATTTACATGGACGACGTATGACGACGACGGACAATCACTCATATGATAACCTCTGCTTGACAAAGTCGACAGTGGGGCTAAAAATGTGAATCAAGTGTAGACGTGTATACACAAGCCTGCAGTATTGACAATCAAGAATTATAGATAGACTCACAGGCCCAGTGTATCTACATGATGCATTTCTATGACAACCACCATTATCAATTTCACAGCGATCCACTCCTCTACACATGACACCATCTCCAGTATAGTCTTCATGACAACTGCAGTGGATTGTTGTGTTAATTTGTTGACAGTCAGCGTGATGACTACAACCACCGTTTTTGAACTCACATTGCTGTATCACTATTCAAGAGATAACAGGAATTTAGCAATAAAGACATTGGTATGAACAATTCAAAATGGCTGCTAGAGCATGGTATACTAGTACACTATTGGCGCTTATACAAGAAAAATATCTCAAAATCATCATTTTTTAATCAAAAGAAAAATAGAGAAACTATGCAACTAATTATTTAATTTAGTGAAAATCAACAAAATTTTTAGCAGTGGAAATCTCTCCTGGTTTCTACGACACGGTGTGTCAGCAACTTTTGTAAAATTTTGTCTTTATGAATGCTATAAAATTCATAGCAGCAAAAATTAAACAATTTAGATTATTACAAAATCAACAACACTGAGACAAAGAAATTGATCAAATATACCGGGATTATGGCCCTGAGTATGAAAGTCATGACATTTGGAGGAGGAGGGTGATGGGGATGGAAGAAGAGGAGGTTATTGTTTTTACCTGTACATGTTCTCCCGTTGCCACTATAGTGTGGATGGCATTGACATACATTATCTTGTCTACACACAGCATCACTGTGACAAGGAGGATTACATACAGGTAATGGGATAGATAACATGGTGTCACAGTTAGCACCAGTCCAACCATAATGACAGAAACATGATCCATCTCCAGTCATACCGTCCAGACAAGTACCGTATTCTGAACACTGACATTCTGAAATTAAATAATGACAGTAGTTGATTAAAGGCACAGTTCAGGGGATATTAAAGGCACAGTTTGAGGGATATTAAAGGCACAGTTCAGGTGATATTAAAGGCACAGTTCGGGTGATATTAAAGGCACAGTTCAGGTGATATTAAAGGCACAGTTCAGGTGATAGTAAAGGCACAGTTCAGGTGATATTAAAGGCACAGTTCAGGTGATATTAAAGGCACAGTTCAGGTGATTATAAAGGCACAGTTCAGGTGATATCTCCAACTAGCTCTACTATATCTATATTACATCATGCATTATAATCCAATGAATGATACACATACTGTATTTACTTTAAAATAAACATAAATATGAAAGGTGAAGTGACATCTGGTATGAATGATGCAAAGTCAATAATTGGCCAGAAATGACACAAAGGTCAGAAAGGTGGAGTGACATGTTTGAATGACACAAATTTAATGATTGCCAGAGAGGTGAACATCTGAAAGTGAATTTCTAGAAATTATTGAGAATTAATTGTTGTAAGGTATTTTTATAAGATGAGTGATACATGTTATCATACCTTGGCACTGAGGACCAAACCGACCAGCTTGACACATCTCACAAGCGTCACCAGTGAAACCACTAGAGCATGAACAATGTCCGCTATTAGCGTAACCATCATTACATGTACCATGACCATTACAAGGATTACGACTGCCACCAGGACATTCTGTAATATACATGTATTATAAATATAAAATTTAAATAAATTAAAATGTGGTGCACATGAATTCAGTGAGATAAAGTTCAGAAGGATAGACTATCATGAGTGATTTTTAGTTTTAACCTGGGCAATTGTGACAGTGTAACAACTTGTCACTAGTTCTCGTTGTATGTTATGATTCAAGAATTATTTGTGCATGTTTCTATGGTAACATACTGCTCATTATTACAAGGCTCTCACAGTCAGCCCAAAACATTGGATGAAATTCAGTCATATCATTATGCATTTTTATTTTGTATGCTTGTCAGGAGCCAAAGCATCATGGGATGTCTATTTTGCTGATAAATGTATGTGTAATTTTTACAGACCACATATGGATGGGTACATATGGATGGGTACATATGGATGGGTACACTATTTTGAATCAGAATCAAGGAATCTTACATTATGACTTTCAATTCCTCTGCACACTTTTTATGAGAATTTTTGTGAAGAAGAGAAGAAGGTGGGCTTACCTCTACAGTCTGGCCCAAAATGATTTGCACAACACCGTGAAACAACATGCCTAGTAACACATTGTTGTCGGCAACCACCTGATATCTCGTACCAGCCTATAGAATACCTACAATCATGAAATATTGGGCCCTAGTGAAAGAACAAAGAAGTGACTAAGATATATCACTGTTACAAATATCATATTTCATGTCAAATCTTCTTCATCAGGACACACCATCTCTCCTCTTCTTTTTTAAAAATAGATGTGAAGATAATGCTATTTTTTTTAATTATGTCACTCAATATTCAAATAAATTCCTTATATATGCAAATAAAGCATTGAAAATACGCATATAACTAAAAATAAATGCATATTAATTCAAAACAAAACTTTAACATGCAACACTACGTAGTTACATACAATATTGGGTCCAGTGATGACAACATGCAACACTACGTAGTTACATACAATATTGGGTCCAGTGATGACAACATGCAACACTACGTAGTTACATACAATATTGGGTCCAGTGATGACAACATGCAACACTACGTAGTTACATACAATATTGGGTTCAGTGATGACAACATGCAACACTACGTAGTTACATACAATAATGGGTCTAGTGATGACAACATGCAACACTACGTAGTTACATACAATATTGGGTCCAGTGATGACAACATGCAATACTACGTAGTTATATACTATATTGAGTCCAGTGATGACAACATGCAATACTACGTAGTTACATACTATATTGGGTTCAGTGATGACAACATGCAACACTACGTAGTTACATACAATATTGGGTCCAGTGATGACAACATGCAACACTACGTAGTTACATACAATATTGGGTTCAGTGATGACAACATGCAACACTACGTAGTTACATACTATATTGGGTCCAGTGATGACAACATGCAATACTACGTAGTTATATATAATATTGGGTTCAGTGATGACAACATGCAACACTACGTAGTTACATACAATATTGGGTCCAGTGATGACAACATGCAACACTACGTAGTTATATATAATATTGGGTTCAGTGATGACAACATGCAACACTACGTAGTTACATACAATATTGGGTCTAGTGATGACATTTTGTAAAATCAATAATTGTTCATTGGATTTAAATTTCAATTATTTATGCGTGAAACCCACTAAATTAAATAAAGATGAATATGTGAACTCATTGTTAAACTCTGTGAATATTGCTAAATACAAGTGAAAATTAATTTTTACAAAATCAAATACAGTAGTGCGCCTTACTGATGGTTTGGCTCCAGCTGGACAGGAAGTACGATACCTACAATTGTAACATCGACTCTGAAAAAAATATAATATGATAATTTATAAAACAAATTCATATGACAGTATAGATAACATTGTACCAGAATATCGGGAACGACGTGTAATGAGCATCGGCTGGTCGACACAGTGATCAGATGAAATGGGCCCTGGAACCAGTTTTTACTATCTTATCACACACTCGTGGTCAGTACACAGAAACGCACAGAACAGCAAGTTTAGATATCATCACAATCAAAGGAAGTTTATTTCTACAACGCAAGAAACTAGCAAATAATTAGAAATTGAATAAACTGAACAAGCTGAATGCTAAATTTACATATGAATAGCTGTGAATAAATTATCATCAGCAGAAATTACTGGCAGCGCGCACTGTGTGGCATTTTTGAAAATATGTGCTGTGGACTTAATATTGTTGTCGAATTATCTATTTTGTGTTTGTTATGCTGACATTAATTGGTCCACTAAAGGTGCAGTTATGGAACAAAGCAGATGCTGCATGTGTACTTTGATTGTGGGTATTAGAAATAGAAGCGGTGCCAGATTCTGCGGGAGTTGGTCCAGACACTACTATGCCGGTGTTTTCTGGGGTACGGATGACGTTGTCGGAAACACCTGCTTCGATCGCTACGGTCACTTCTCTATCAGAGGAATTGTTTTTATAACAAAAACTGCGAGACAGGATACTGGATATTCAGTGACTCTGATTATTGGTTATTTTGTTAGTGTAGGACCGAACACTAGCTTCGTTTTTAAGTGCCGTGAAATACATAAATGTGTCTGGTTTCAACTCCTGCCGAACGCAGTGCACGCAGTTGATGTGTATGAATTGTCAACAAATTTGCTGCTGTCGAAATCTCTTTCATCATAGATCCCAATTTATTTTCACGAATAACAGACTGTCAGTGTGTGTTACATTTACACAGGGCCACTGAAACAACGCATTTTGCAATTTGGACAATACATTTTGAAATGCTTCAATGGGACAATTTTCGCTGCCGGTAGCATATATTTTAGCTTGTGTTTCCAGCTCCCGAACATGATACTCGGCCATGTCTATGTTGCAGACAACGAAAACATGTCGCAAAGAATAGCCTGCAAAACTTGTAGGTTGTACAATTTTTTTTATTTAACCACTGCAAAAATAAAATATGTATATAATATCTTCAAATCATGCTATCAATATTACCCCAAAATTTCCCTAAAATATAAATGCCCTTCCACTGTGGATTATGCTCTATTTAACCATGGCTTGCATAAATTAAAACAGTCTCCCAACCAATCACAATGATGCATTGATGGCAGTGACACACTGGTATAATATAATTGCCTTTATCATTTAAATTAATATCAATATTATGACTTTTACTAGAAGATTATGAAAACATGTTGTTTTATTGAGAACTAATGATAGAATTTCAATAAAAATTAGATCAGTAAATTGAAGTGGGATACAAAGCTAATTACAGGTATTCAACAATCTGCATATTAATTACTCAATTTAAATATATTTTATTTGCAGATTTGTATGGTAAATTTGTTTTAAAGCTAGGCAGTTGTAAAAAAAAAAACACAAATTTGTACAACTGTAATAAGGAATCAGTGTTAAGTTACCGTGGCATTTATTAACTAGTCTAGATAAATGCTCTCGTTTTTACGTGTGTCCCCTCAAAAAAAAAAAAAAAATGGCAACCTACCATTTCTGTTGTATTAGTTATAACATCACATCTTCCACCAATGCTTGGTAGTTCCAACACTCTGTCAATACCATATACGATACCACTATTATAAAATATATTTCTTTCAATAATTTTACTATTCCCATCATTTATGTAGATATCACCCTGTAAAAATATGAAATATGAACAGTTTAACAAAATTCTTAAACTCATTTTTGTTATAACTCTTACAAGACAGACATGACTCGATATGCACTGGGTAATAAGATGGTGTACTGCGTTGTATTGTTGTCAGACATACCTGGTTTCCATAACAACCAACAGTAATACTGGAACCTTGTAGAGTTATGATAGAGAAACTATTTGTAATAAAATCACGGACAAACATCTGTATAAAATGTATAAATCATACGTCACATTATTATGAGATTATTGCTAGAATAATGCAAAATATGCATGAAGGCAGTATATGGTGATCGTATCGATCAACGCATAACACATACTATGTGATATTTTCAAAATAAACTTATTATTATAGATATATATAATAATAAAATGTTATTACTATTATAAAATAAATATATTAGCTGTCATCAGATTTGATTTTATCTTCAAAATTATGATCAATATTTTCTGCTTTTCTGAAAATTCTATTCAGCTTTAAAGCTTTTCACAGACCAAACCACAATATTCACCAATCAAACTTACCTCTCTGTCTCGTATCATATGATACGTAAGATATTCTCGTAGAGTATCTATGTTAGTCGGATCTTCTAATTCTTGTAGTTTACCCGCTGGGAGGTTATTGAAAGCTTGGTTGCTTGGCATGAATATCGTAAAAGGGGCATGCATAGGGTCGGACACCATGTAGACAAGACCAGCTGCTTCTAATAGTCTCTCAAAAATTGTATATCCTCTTGTGGCAGCAACTTCCAGCAATGGTGGTTGTTCATTATCATTACGAGAAGGTGGTCGCTCATGCCCTGGCCTAGGGTCAGGCTGTTATTGAAAGTTACAATGAATTTTATGAAAACATTGTACAATACGTATTTAATGAAATGTTTTCATATAACACAATATTTTAAGCATCGGATTCATATTACATAAGTTGAGTGTAATAAGGAATGGACCAATCAAATCATGGAGGCCAGACCAATCTTGAATATACCACACACGATCCTTGCATCATGTCAGGATATACCACACATGATCCTTGTATCATGTCAGGATACACCACACATGATCCTTGTATCATGTCAGGATATACCACACATGATCCTTGTATTATGTCAGGATACACCACACATGATCCTTGTATCATGTCAGGATATACCACACATGATCCTTGTATCATGTCAGGATATACCACACATGATCCTTGTATCATGTCAGGATATACCACACATGATCCTTGTATCATGTCAGGATATACCACACATGATCCTTTTATCATGTCAGGATATACCACACATGATCCTTGTATCATGTCAGGATATACCACACATGATCCTTGTATCATGTCAGGATACACCACACATGATCCTTGTATCATGTCAGGATACACCACACATGATCCTTGTATCATGTCAGGATACACCACACATGATCCTTGTATCATGTCAGGATATACCACACATGATCCTTGTATCATGTCAGTTTACCACACATGATCCTTGTATCATGTCAGGATACACCACACATGATCCTTGTATCATGTCAGTATATACCACACATGATCCTTGTATCATGTCAGGATACACCACACATGATCCTTTTATCATGTCAGGATATACCACACATGATCCTTGTATCATGTCAGGATACACCACACATGATCCTTGTATCATGTCAGGATATACCACACATGATCCTTGTATCATGTCAGGATACACCACACATGATCCTTGTATCATGTCAGGGTACGCCACACATGATCCTTGTATCATGTCAGGATACACCACACATGATCCTTGTATCATGTCAGGATACACCACACATGATCCTTTTATCATGTCAGGATACACCACACATGATTCTTGTATCATGTCAGGATACACCACACATGATCCTTGTATCATGTCAGGATACACCACACATCATCCTTTTATCATGTCAGGATACACCACACATCATCCTTGTATCATGTCAGGATACACCACACATGATCCTTTTATCATGTCAGTTTACCACACATGATCTTTGTGTCATGTCAGGATATACTACACATGATCTTTGTGTCATGTCAGGATACACCACACATGATCCTTGTATCATGTCAGGATATACCACACATGATCCTTGTATCATGTCAGGATACACCACACATGATCCATGTATCATGTCAGGATACACCACACATGATCCATGTATCATGTCAGGATACACCACACATGATCCTTGTATCATGTCAGGATACACCACACATGATCCTTGTATCATGTCAGGGTACGCCACACATGATCCTTGTATCATGTCAGGATATACCACACATGATCCTTGTATCATGTCAGTTTACCACTCATGATCCTTGTAT
This sequence comes from Saccoglossus kowalevskii, assembly GCF_978046115.1. Taxonomy (NCBI): domain Eukaryota; kingdom Metazoa; phylum Hemichordata; class Enteropneusta; family Harrimaniidae; genus Saccoglossus; species Saccoglossus kowalevskii. The sequence goes on along the minus strand of NC_140643.1, from coordinate 12,060,695 downwards.
CACGTCAGGATACACCACACATGATCCTTGTATCATGTCAGGATATACCACACATGATCCTTGTATCATGTCAGGATATACCACACATGATCCTTTTATCATGTCAGGATATACCACACATGATCCTTTTATCATGTCAGGATACACCACACATGATCCTTGTATCATGTCAGGATACACCACACATGATCTTTGTATCATGTCAGGATACACCACACATGATCCTTTTATCATGTCAGTTTACCACACATGATCTTTGTGTCATGTCAGGATACACCACACATGATCCTTGTATCATGTCAGGATATACCACACATGATCCTTGTATCATGTCAGGATATACCACACATGATCCTTGTATCATGTCAGGATACACCACACATGATCCTTGTATCATGTCAGGATACACCACACATGATCCTTGTATCATGTCAGGATACACCACACATGATCCTTGTATCATGTCAGTTTACCACACATGATCCTTGTATCATGTCAGGATATACCACACATGATCCTTGTATCATGTCAGGATACACCACACATGATCCTTGTATCATGTCAGGATATACCACACATGATCCTTGTATCATGTCAGTTTACCACTCATGATCCTTGTATCATGTCAGGATACACCACACATGATCCTTGTATCATGTCAGGATACACCACACATGATCCTTGTATCATGTCAGGGTACACCACACATGATTCTTGTATCATGTCAGGATATACCACACATGATCCTTGTATCATGTCAGTTTACCACTCATGATCCTTGTATCATGTCAGGATACACCACACATGATCCTTGTATCATGTCAGGATATACCACACATGATCCTTGTATCATGTCAGTTTACCACACATGATCCCTGTATCATGTCAGGATATACCACACATGATCCTTGTATCATGTCAGGATACACCACACATGATCCGTGTATCATGTCAGGATATACCACACATAATCCTTGTATCATGTCAGGATACACCACACATGATCCTTGTATCATGTCAGGGTACACCACACATGATCCTTGTATCATGTAAGGATATACCACACATGATCCTTGTATCATGTCAGTTTACCACTCATGATCCTTGTATCATGTCAGGATACACCACACATGATCCTTGTATCATGTCAGGATATACCACACATGATCCTTGTATCATGTCAGTTTACCACACATGATCCTTTTATCATGTCAGGATATACCACACATGAAATTTGTATCATGTCAGGATACACCACACATGATCCTTGTATCATGTCAGGATATACCACACATGATCTTTGTATCATGTCAGGATATACCACACATGATCCTTGTATCATGTCAGGATACACCACACATGATCTTTGTATCATGTCAGGATACACCACACATGATCCTTTTATCATGTCAGTTTACCACACATGATCTTTGTGTCATGTCAGGATACACCACACATGATCCTTGTATCATGTCAGGATATACCACACATGATCCTTTTATCATGTCAGGATATACCACACATGATCCTTGTATCATGTCAGGATACACCACACATGATCCTTGTATCATGTCAGGATACACCACACATGATCCTTGTATCATGTCAGGATACACCACACATGATCCTTGTATCATGTCAGGATACACCACACATGATCCTTGTATCATGTCAGTTTACCACACATGATCCTTGTATCATGTCAGGATATACCACACATGATCCTTGTATCATGTCAGGATACACCAAACATGATCCTTGTATCATGACAGGATATACCACACATGATCCTTGTATCATGTCAGTTTACCACTCATGATCCTTGTATCATGTCAGGATACACCACACATGATCCTTGTATCATGTCAGGATACACCACACATGATCCTTGTATCATGTCAGTTTACCACACATGATCCCTGTATCATGTCAGGATATACCACACATGATCCTTGTATCATGTCAGGATATACCACACATGATCCTTGTATCATGTCAGTTTACCACACATGATCCCTGTATCATGTCAGGATATACCACACATGATCCTTGTATTATGTCAGGATACACCACACATGATCCTTGTATCATGTCAGGATATACCACACATGATCCTTGTATCATGTCAGGATATACCACACATGATCCTTGTATCATGTCAGGATATACCACACATGATCCTTGTATCATGTCAGGATATACCACACATGATCCTTTTATCATGTCAGGATATACCACACATGATCCTTGTATCATGTCAGGATATACCACACATGATCCTTGTATCATGTCAGGATACACCACACATGATCCTTGTATCATGTCAGGATACACCACACATGATCCTTGTATCATGTCAGGATACACCACACATGATCCTTGTATCATGTCAGGATATACCACACATGATCCTTGTATCATGTCAGTTTACCACACATGATCCTTGTATCATGTCAGGATACACCACACATGATCCTTGTATCATGTCAGTATATACCACACATGATCCTTGTATCATGTCAGGATACACCACACATGATCCTTTTATCATGTCAGGATATACCACACATGATCCTTGTATCATGTCAGGATACACCACACATGATCCTTGTATCATGTCAGGATATACCACACATGATCCTTGTATCATGTCAGGATACACCACACATGATCCTTGTATCATGTCAGGATATACCACACATGAAATTTGTCATTTTTGTGTGGAAAAACTCTTGCATACAAACACCTCATTACATGAAGAACCTAGAATATTTTCCTGGGGTATTTGAATCCAACATTATCAATTGTAAGACTCTTGCAGATTGGCTCCATAAATATATGGATAATATGATATGATGACTTCAATTTCAAACATTTTCCAGGCTTTTTGTGTATTGAGGTGTGTTTTTCCACACAAAAACAACTAATTCTGCCGAATTTTGTTAGCAGTTGGCTTAATGTTACCCCGATGAATCGTTTGGCTGTGAAAGTTTGGTATTTTTTCCCCTGATTTGAAGGAATCTGAAAAACCCATTTCTGAGCTTGTCTCTATTTTATTTGAAAGCTGTATTCAAGATGGCTGCCCCCTATAGTAAATATTGGTAAATTGATCACATTTATTTTATCATCAATTATACGCCAGCTGACAGCGACAAAATCCAATAAACTACCTACAACTTTGTGATACATGTAACTTACAAATGCTAATACAATAGTATTCAATAGTTGCAGTTACTTAGAAATGTGAAGTGTGAAATTAAAGTCGTTTAAAATTAAGACACAAACTGGAAACAAAGAACACATTGTATGCTGTTGTTCTATTTAGTGTTTACGGTTATATAAAGTATTAAAGACACTATCATAACACAATATTGACTTGGTGATGGTAGTGGTGATTATGAGTACACATTTAAGCAAAGAGCAGTGATGTGATGAGTGAAATGTGTATAATGTACATACAATTGTTATTGAATCTTTAATTTTAAACTACAATATTACATAATATGTGCCAAAGTGTTTTTTTAAATGTATTGCACTTGGTGACAGTATAAGAGCTGTTATAGAAAATTCTCTCCATTTCAAAGCATAATATTAGGAAACAATTCTATGAGTAAAAATAAAACAAATTATTAACCACAGAGTTTTAATTTTGATGCATAATTGCTTTGTTTTGCCAATAAGCCAAAGAATTAAATAAGATTTAAAATAATACATTTGATATAAAGGATTTATAAGATAAGGAAACTAGTGTGATAAATGATACATATATTTGAAGTCACATAATGTATTTGAAGTCACATAATATATTTGAAGTCACATGAGTTCCTAAAAATATAACTGTAAGAATGGAACTTCAATATTGTATTATGAGACACTGTTTTGATATGATAGACATCACAGCTATATTGTCTACAATGTAGCCATGGAAACTCTTTGTGACTGAACAAAAGTAGCAGTTATATCAGACTGGTGTCTCAGTGTCCATGCATCACCTCACTTTATAGTTTTGATTTCACAATTGAAACTTTACAAGGTTTTACATTGTGTTCTTGTCAGAAATAATTTGACAACATAGAAATCACGCAAGACATGACCTTCATCACATATCGTCGTACCCTTATCTTATGAGCCAACATAAGATGTTAATGAATGAATATGAAATACAGTATTTGTTCTATTAGTGGGGCATGCACTTACATAAATTATAAAGGACAAAATGGTAATGATAAGTAACATTTCATTCCTAATCTTATCAGCCACCAAGTACTTTTATATTTCGATGACCTAAACGTTAATGATTTTTTTGGTTTAGATGCTTTTATTGGAGATGCACTTCTAATAGAGTAAATACAGTAATGGATTGCATGAAATGATTGCCAAGCTCACCTGTGGTCGACTACCACCGTAATGACCATGCTCATTATTATGATTATGTGGATGAGGTCTTCCTACCTGCTGGTCACGATTTTTGGGTGCGGGCAATACATCGGGAATTAACACCTGATCAATTTCATGAATAATTCCATTATACGCTACAAAGTCACTATCCGTTACTTGAACTGCATCATTCAGACGAAGTGAACCCTAGTAAAAAAGAAAATTTATTTATTAAGCACAGAAATAAAATTCCAAAATCACAATTTTTTGAGTAAACAATTAAAAAACAATTTTAACAAAATGTTCACTAGCCTTATAAGACAATTTTTGATGAAAACATTGTCCTTACCTGGCTGATATTTATATCAATTTGTTCACCACTTATCATGGTCAATGATGATACACTCTGTAGGTCATTCATTGTCATAGCAACACAACCAACAATATGGCTATCTAAAATATAATGCATCTGTTCATCTTGCTGCCAACGCATTAACTGAAAATTTGAAACAGAGAGTTGGATAAAACATTCAGGAAAAAAACAAAACATGAAAATGCCCCAAGATATCAATCAATAGCTATTTTTTTATGTTCTGTTGTTAAAAACCTGACAGCACCCATAAGACTTTATAATTATACGTAATATATAACCCATAAGTGCATTTTCCCACTATTTGGCATGATTTACCACATTCATAGTCTGTGTACAGAAACATATTACAGAAATCCTACTTAACTTTCGCTTCTAGGAATTTTTGAGATTTGATGGCATTCGTGAAGACAGTTTTTTTGCGTAAATTATAGAAATGCAGAGACATTCTTACTGCTACAAAATTTTTACTGACTTGCAAAGTTCATGAAAATTTGTCTCATGTGAAATTGAAGTGGTTTATATCATATCTCGGTATTTGTTGGTAATAAGAACTAAATTGAATGAAATTTTGTTTATTAATTATGTAGGATATTGACAAAAGGTTCAAATGACAATAAAAGTCTAATTTTTTGTTTTATATGACGTCATTAAGCATTACCTAATGTGATTATTCATTCATGAAGTCAGGTAAAAACTTTTTGAAAGGTCTGTGCATGTAATCCACAATGAATCAATTTTATACCATATTTCACACTCTCTTTTTAGTAAATTTTGTATTCCTGACAAAGGCTACTTATTTGTATACAAAATTGGATCAAATATAAAAGGAATCCTGATTCTACAACATTGTGTCAAACAGTCAAAATATACCTGTCCTGGGTTGGTTTCATCCAAATTGCGGAAAGCTTGATTTGAAGGCAGGAAGACGGTGAATGGTCCTGGAGCAGTCAGCAATGTACCTTGATTATTGGCCTGATAAACAAAAGTACGAACTAAATGTGTCAGAATAGTGAAGTAAACATGTCAATTTCAACGTGAGTGTCAGAAAATTGAAAGTTAATATAAATATATCGGAATTCAAAGTGATTATGTCAGAATAGTGACAGAATGTGTCAATTAAAATGTGAGTGTCAGGAAATTGAAAGTTAATACAAATATGTCAGAATTCAAAGTGAATATATCAGAATAGTGAAGTCAATATGTTAATTAAAACGTGGGTGTCAGGAAATTGAAAGTTAATACAAATATGTCAGAATTCAAAGTGAATATATCAGAATAGTGAAGGGAATATGTTAATTAAAATGTGGGTGTCAGGAAATTGAAAGTTAATATAAATATATCAGAATTCAAAGTGATTATGTCAGAATAGTGACATGAATGTGTCAATTAAAATGTGAGTGTCAGAAAATTGAAAGTTAATACAAATACGTCAGAATTTAAAGTGAATATATCAGAATAGTGAAGTGAATATGTTAATTAAAACGTGGGTGTCAGGAAATTGAAAGTTAATACAAATATGTCAGAATTCAAAGTGAATATATCAGAATAGTGAAGGGAATATGTTAATTAAAATGTGGGTGTCAGGAAATTGAAAGTTAATATAAATATATCAGAATTCAAAGTGATTATGTCAGAATAGTGACATGAATGTGTCAATTAAAACGTGGGTGTCAGGAAATTGAAAGTTAATACAAATATGTCAGAATTCAAAGTGATTATGTCAGAATAGTGACATGAATGTGTCAATTAAAATGTGAGTGTCAGAAAATTGAAAGTTAATACAAATATGTCAGAATTCAAAGTGAATATATCAGAATAGTGAAGTCAATATGTTAATTAAAACGTGGGTGTCAGGAAATTGAAAGTTAACATACACATCAGGATTCCATTTAAAAGTGTTACAATTCAACATGAATGTGTCAGAAAACAAAATCACTATGTATATAAAATACATAAATCATTTACTCACAATTCTTTGATATAATGAGTTGAAAACAGTTACATTTAGCATCTTATTCATTTCCTGCAAACAAATGTTACTTAATTTTAGTAAGCAACGTACGACATTATGAACATTTACAAGATCACGTACATCACATTGATGTCACTGGTATTCATGTCTGAACAATATTTTGTCATTCAATTTTTTAGTTAGTCTCTGTTAGCTACTTACAGTATCATGTGTGTTTAATTTTTCAGTCAGAAAGCATAACAATTCATTTTGAAAATATTTTTTATTGAAATTGCTGAAAAATATTGAAAAAATACAGGTTTGTTTTGTGAATGTGACAAAATTTTACTTTGGCGTTCATTTCCTACTAAATTTGCCCAATTTTTCAGGGTTTTTTTTCCTGCCTTTATTGTTGAAATGCATAGCTTAAGAATTACCTAGAAATTATAAAAGTCTACAATTTCCATATCTATGTACGATGTTATGGGATGATGATGTAATTCACAGAAAGATGGCTTAAAGTTTGATTACTTGACCCAAAATGAATAAGATTATATCCACATTGAAAAATACTAAATGTAAATAATAGACACTTTGTTGTTAAGCAAAAAAAAAACACTAGCAACACAGCTCAAGGTGAATAATAACCACAAATGTATGTTTGTCAGGTGATTTTATGAACATTTTTACAATTAGCGTAACTTTTTCAATTTGTTCGAGATACCAAATCACACATGAACAAAACAAAACATGTTTCTATACACAACCAGATTGGTTTCATACAATTTTGTGAACTATAAACATACTTCAGAAAAATGCAACGATTTCCTCAGGATTATTGTTTGCTCTTTATCTTTTTAACCGCCAGAATTTCTTGCCTAAATTTTTCTGTACTTTTCTTTTATATTCTACTATATAATTATACTCTATATTTCTAGAAATGAGCCCTAATTTTAAAGTCAACAGACAAAATATGAGTAAATTTTTAGTTTTTACTATAAAACTTTTAATATTTTTGTCCCAATATTCTGAAGGAAAGTGCAGACTATAGATAGGATTATTTTGTGATGAAAAGAGGGAACTGGTTGTGAAAAGGTTATACCCCCCCCCCCCCCGGTGCTTTCCAGTTGAACTTGCCTCAAGTATGTTTCCAGCACAGAAGAATCCATCTCCTACATAATCATCAAAACATGTACAGATTTTTTGGTTAGGACCGGTCTTCTGACAGTGAGCCCAAATACTACATCCACCATTAAGATTCAAGCATGGGTCGATTTCCTGGCACTCTGTTACTCCATCACCATGGTAACCAGCTAAACAGTTACATGCTCTCTGTAAGATCAAGTGCATTGGTTGAAGTGACATGTGTGAAGGTTAGCACCAAATACGATGTTTCTATTGAAATACACAATTGTAATTTTTTATAATAAATAATCTCCTTGGTTACACCACATACCATATTTGGTCCAGTATAGATACATTCTGCAAACTGATGGCAATCGCCAAGACCACCATTGCTCTCACAAGGATCAATACCTGAAATGGTTAAGATAAATAAAATAGGTGAAATAGGAAGCTATGCACACTTGCTTGTCAACACAGACAGACAGACACTGTGACAGACTGTTATACTTACCAACACAATATACACCATCTCCAGTATATCCTTCATTACATTCACATACTCTACTCCCTGGTATATTGGTACACAAGGCATTCTCTGAACAGTTACCAAGGTTGTCAACACAGACAGACAAACACTGTGACAGACTTTTATACTTACCAACACAATATACACCATCTCCAGTATATCCTTCATTACATTCACATACTCTACTCCCTGGTATATTGGTACACAAGGCATTCTCTGAACAGTTACCAAGGTTGTCAACACAGACAGACAAACACTGTGACAGACTGTTATACTTACCAACACAATATACACCATCTCCAGTATATCCTTCATTACATTCACATACTCTACTCCCTGGTATATTGGTACACAAGGCATTCTCTGAACAGTTACCAAGGTTGTCAACACAGACAGACAAACACTGTGACAGACTTTTATACTTACCAACACAATATACACCATCTCCAGTATATCCTTCATTACATTCACATACTCTACTCCCTGGTATATTGGTACACAAGGCATTCTCTGAACAGTTACCAAGGTTGTCAACACAGACAGACAAACACTGTGACAGACTGTTATACTTACCAACACAATATACACCATCTCCAGTATATCCTTCATTACATTCACATACTCTACTCCCTGGTATATTAGTACACAAGGCATTCTCAGAACAACCGCCAAAGTTGTCATCACAGAAGTCTATTGCTGTATGGGTACAACGAGAAAATGGTTTAGTTCAGTGATATCAGAGGTACATGACTTGGGGTTTGCAACGCGCATAGTACTGTATGGTGACATCATGTCAAGATCCCATTCAAGTCTCATCTCGTAGATAGCGAGACTGATGCTACGACCTTCTGACATGAAATAGGCGGTTTGTAATAATCAATAAAACATGTATTACCACATTCATAGTGAAAAAATGTAATACATGTACATCAAAAATGTACAGAAAATATAGTTATCGTATTCCGTCATATCGTGAGCAGCTATTTTGATCCACCTGGACATCTCAGTATCCTAGTTACCTTAGGCATGCGCATTCGCATTTTTCTGAATTGGAACGCTTATGCGAGAGCGAGATTGAAACAGGATCTTGTCACCGTAGTTGCAAAACCCAAGTAATGTACCTCTGGTGAGATATACATAAAAAAAACTGCAAAGAAAATATAGTGTAAATAAAAAAAAATATATACAAAATGCAGTACAATACATTATATTACATTCAAACATCCTGAAAAATTCAAAATTGTACCATGACAAAAGATACCACCACATGACATATGGCAACAAACTAATTAAAAATTTAATATTATTAACACTTAATTATTGTCAAGACAAGACTGAGTAAAATTAGTGTGACAGTTAACTGAATCTGCATAAAATAGTTATAAAGAAACTTACCCTGGCAGTCTACTCCATCACCGGTAAAACCTGTGTTACAAATGCATTCAAGCTGACCACCACTATTAGTACAACTAAAATATAGAATTATAAAACATTTATTGATAAACAGGTATTTGTAAAATAAATATAAAGAAACCAGAAATATATACTTAGATATTTGCAAAGTACAAATAAAATCATTTCATGGTGATAATCAAGAAAGTATGGGTTTGCAAAAAACCATCAAATTAATTTTTTTCTAACTGCAAAAAGTTAATGTTTTTGCACTACATCATGTATGATATTGGTCCCATGCAACAAATACAATGCATTTCAAATATATTATTTACAAAGAATTGGAAATGATGATGAATGTAGTACTTTAAGTAACTGTGCATCAAAACAAAACCAGAGTGATCTTTGTGAGATTTCCTCTCTGCAAACTCTCAAATTAATAATTTGTGATAGCGTCGAGGAGACAATGGGAATCAATGTCATTAACTGCATAGACACTGGGAATCAATGTCATTAACTGCATAGACACTGGGAATCAATGTCATTAACTGCATAGACACTGGGAATAAATGTCATAACTGCATAGACACTGGGAATCAATGTCATTAACTGCATAGATACTGGGAGTCAATGTCATTATCTGCATAGACACTGGGAATCAATGTCATTAACTGCATAGACACTGGGAATCAATGTCATTAACTGCATAGAAAATGGGAATCAATGTCATTAACTGTATAGACACTGGGAATCAATGTCATTAACTGCATAGACACTGGGAATCTATGTCATTAACTGCATAGACACTGGGAATCAATGTCATTAACTGCATAGACACTGGGAATCAATGTCATTAACTGTATAGACACTGGGAATCAATGTCATTAACTGCATAGACACTGGGAATCTATGTCATTAACTGCATAGACACTGGGAATCAATGTCATTAACTGCAAAGACACTGGGAATCAATGTCATTAACTGTATAGACACTGGGAATCAATGTCATTAACTGCATAGACACTGGGAATCAATGTCATTAACTGCATATACACTGGGAATCAATATCATTATCTGCATAGACACTGGGAATCAATGTCATTAACTGTATAGACACTGGGAATCAATGTCATTAAATGCATAGACACTGGGAATCAATGTCATTAACTGCATAGGCACTGGGAATCAATGTCATTAACTGCATAGGCACTGGGAATCAATGTCATTAACTGCATAGACACTGGGAATCAATGTCATTAACTGCATAGACTCTGGGAATCAATGTCATTAACTGCATAGACACTGGGAATCAATGTCATTAACTGCATAGACACTGGGAATCAATGTCATTAACTGTATAGACACTGGGAATCAATGTCATTAACTGCATAGACACTGGGAATCAATGTCATTAACTGCATAGACACTGGGAATCAATGTCATTATCTGCATAGACACTGGGAATCAATGTCATTAACTGTATAGACACTGGGTATCAATGTCATTAACTGTATAGACACTGGGAATCAATGTCATTAACTGCATAGAGACTGGGAATCAATGTCATTAACTGCATAGACACTGGGAATCAATGTCATTAACTGCATAGACACTGGGAATCAATGTCATTAACTGCATAGACAATGGGAATCAATGTCATTAACTGCATAGACACTGGGAATCAATGTCATTAACTGCATAGACACTGGGAATCAATGTCATTAACTGCATAGACACTGGGAATCAATGTCATTAACTGCATAGACACTGGGAATCAATGTCATTAACTGCATAGACACTGGGAATCAATGTCATTAACTGCATAGACACTGGGAATCAATGTCATTAACTGCATAGACACTGGGAATCAATGTCATTAACTGCATAGACACTGGGAATCAATGTCATTGACTGCATAGACACTGGGAATCAATGTCATTGACTGCATAGACACTGGGAATCAATGTCATTAACTGCATAGACACTGGGAATCAATGTCATTAACTGCATAGACACTGGGAATCAATGTCATTAACTGCATAGACACTGGGAATCAATGTCATTAACTGCATAGACACTGGGAATCAATGTCATTAACTGTATAGACACTGGGAATCAATGTCATTAACTGCATAGACACTGGGAATCAATGTCATTAACTGCACAGACAATGGGAATCAATGTCATTAACTGCATAGACAATGGGAATCAATGTCATTAACTGCATAGACACTGGGAATCAATGTCATTAACTGCATAGACACTGGGAATCAATGTCATTAACTGCATAGACACTGGGAATCAATGTCATTAACTGCATAGACACTGGGAATCAATGTCATTAACTGCATAGACACTGGGAATCAATGTCATTAACTGCATAGACACTGGGAATCAATGTTATTAACTGCATAGACAATGGGAATCAATGTCATTAACTGCATAGACACTGGGAATCAATGTCATTAAATGCATAGACACTGGGAATCAATGTCATTAACTGCATAGACACTGGGAATCAATGTCATTAACTGCATAGACACTGGGAATCAATGTCATTAACTGCATAGACACTGGGAATCAATGTCATTAACTGCATAGACACTGGGAATCAATGTCATTAACTGCATAGACACTGGGAATCAATGTCATTAACTGCATAGACAATGGGAATCAATGTCATTAACTGAATAGACACTGGGAATCAATGTCATTAACTGAATAGACACTGGGAATCAATGTCATTGATTGCATAGACAATGGGAATCAATGTCATTAACTGCATAGACACTGGGAATCAATGTCATTAACTGCATAGACACTGGGAATCAATGTCATTAACTGTATAGACACTGGGAATCAATGTCATTAACTGCATAGACACTGGGAATCAATGTCATTAACTGCATAGACACTGGGAATCAATGTCATTAACTGCATAGACACTGGGAATCAATGTTATTAACTGCATAGACAATGGGAATCAATGTCATTAACTGCATAGACACTGGGAATCAATGTCATTAACTGCATAGACACTGGGAATCAATGTCATTATCTGCATAGACACTGGGAATCAATGTCATTAACTGCATAGACACTGGGAATAAATGTCATTAAATGCACAGACACTGGGAATCAATGTCATTAACTGCATAGACACTGGGAATCAATGTCATTAAATGCATAGACACTGGGAATCAATGTCATTAACTGCATAGACACTGGGAATCAATGTCATTAACTGCATAGACACTGGGAATCAATGTCATTAACTGCATAGACACTGGGAATCAATGTCATTAACTGCATAGACACTGGGAATCAATGTCATTAACTGCATAGACACTGGGAATCAATGTCATTAACTGCATAGACAATGGGAATCAATGTCATTAACTGAATAGACACTGGGAATCAATGTCATTAACTGAATAGACACTGGGAATCAATGTCATTGATTGCATAGACAATGGGAATCAATGTCATTAACTGCATAGACACTGGGAATCAATGTCATTAACTGAATAGACACTGGGAATCAATGTCATTGATTGCATAGACAATGGGAATGAATGTCATTAACTGCATAGACACTGGGAATCAATGTCATTAACTGAATAGACACTGGGAATCAATGTCATTGATTGCATAAACTATGGGAATCAATGTCATTAACTGCATAGACACTGGGAATCAATGTCATTAACTGCATAGACACTGGGAATCAATGTCATTAACTGCATAGACACTGGGAATCTATGTCATTAACTGCATAGACACTGGGAATCAATGTCATTAACTGCATAGACACTGGGAATCAATGTCATTAACTGTATAGACACTGGGAATCAATGTCATTAAATGCATAGACACTGGGAATCAATGTTATTAACTGCATAGACAATGGGAATCAATGTCATTAACTGCATAGACACTGGGAATCAATGTCATTAACTGCATAGACACTGGAAATCAATGTCATTATCTGCATAGACACTGGGAATCAATGTCATTAACTGCATAGACACTGGGAATAAATGTCATTAAATGCACAGACACTGGGAATCAATGTCATTAACTGCATAGACACTGGGAATCAATGTCATTAAATGCATAGACACTGGGAATCAATGTCATTAACTGCATAGACAATGGGAATCAATGTCATTAACTGAATAGACACTGGGAATCAATGTCATTAACTGAATAGACACTGGGAATCAATGTCATTGATTGCATAGACACTGGGAATCAATGTCATTAACTGCATAGACACTGGGAATCAATGTCATTAACTGAATAGACACTGGGAATCAATGTCATTGATTGCATAGACAATGGGAATGAATGTCATTAACTGCATAGACACTGGGAATCAATGTCATTAACTGAATAGACACTGGGAATCAATGTCATTGATTGCATAAACTATGGGAATCAATGTCATTAACTGCATAGACACTGGGAATCAATGTCATTAACTGCATAGACACTGGGAATCAATGTCATTAACTGCATAGACACTGGGAATCAATGTCATTAACTGCATAGACACTGGGAATCAATGTCATTAACTGCATAGACACTGGGAATCAATGTCATTAACTGCATAGACACTGGGAATCAATGTCATTAACTGCACAGACAATGGGAATCAATGTCATTAACTGCATAGACAAAGGGAATCAATGTCATTAACTGCATAGACAATGGGAATCAATGTCATTAACTGAATAGACACTGGGAATCAATGTCATTAACTGAATAGACACTGGGAATCAATGTCATTGATTGCATAGACAATGGGAATCAATGTCATTAACTGCATAGACACTGGGAATCAATGTCATTAACTGAATAGACACTGGGAATCAATGTCATTGATTGCATAAACTATGGGAATCAATGTCATTAACTGCATAGACACTGGGAATCAATGTCATTAACTGCATAGACACTGGGAATCAATGTCATTAACTGCATAGACACTGGGAATCAATGTCATTAACTGCATAGACACTGGGAATCAATGTCATTAACTGCATAGACACTGGGAATCAATGTCATTAACTGTATAGACACTGGGAATCAATGTCATTAAATGCATAGACACTGGGAATCAATGTTATTAACTGCATAGACAATGGGAATCAATGTCATTAACTGCATAGACACTGGGAATCAATGTCATTAACTGCATAGACACTGGAAATCAATGTCATTATCTGCATAGACACTGGGAATCAATGTCATTAACTGCATAGACACTGGGAATAAATGTCATTAAATGCACAGACACTGGGAATCAATGTCATTAACTGCATAGACACTGGGAATCAATGTCATTAAATGCATAGACACTGGGAATCAATGTCATTAACTGCATAGACAATGGGAATCAATGTCATTAACTGAATAGACACTGGGAATCAATGTCATTAACTGAATAGACACTGGGAATCAATGTCATTGATTGCATAGACACTGGGAATCAATGTCATTAACTGCATAGACACTGGGAATCAATGTCATTAACTGAATAGACACTGGGAATCAATGTCATTGATTGCATAGACAATGGGAATGAATGTCATTAACTGCATAGACACTGTGAATCAATGTCATTAACTGAATAGACACTGGGAATCAATGTCATTGATTGCATAAACTATGGGAATCAATGTCATTAACTGCATAGACACTGGGAATCAATGTCATTAACTGCATAGACACTGGGAATCAATGTCATTAACTGCATAGACACTGGGAATCAATGTCATTAACTGCATAGACACTGGGAATCAATGTCATTAACTGCATAGACACTGGGAATCAATGTCATTAACTGCATAGACACTGGGAATCAATGTCATTAAATGCATAGACACTGGGAATCAATGTCATTAACTGCATAGACACTGGGAATCAATGTCATTAACTGCATAGACACTGGGAATCAATGTCATTAACTGCACAGACAATGGGAATCAATGTCATTAACTGCATAGACAAAGGGAATCAATGTCATTAACTGCATAGACAATGGGAATCAATGTCATTAACTGAATAGACACTGGGAATCAATGTCATTAACTGAATAGACACTGGGAATCAATGTCATTGATTGCATAGACAATGGGAATCAATGTCATTAACTGCATAGACACTGGGAATCAATGTCATTAACTGCATAGGCACTGGGAATCAATGTCATTAACTGCATAGAAAATGGGAATCAATGTCATTAACTGCATAGACACTGGGAATCAATGTCATTAACTGCATATACACTGGGAATCAATGTCATTATCTGCATAGACACTGGGAATCAATGTCATTAACTGCATAGACACTGGGAATCAATGTCATTAAATGCATATACACTGGGAATCAATGTCATTAAATGCATAGGCACCGGGAATCAATGTCATTAACTGCATAGACACTGGGAATCAATGTCATTAACTGCATAGACTCTGGGAATCAATGTCATTAACTGCATAGACACTGGGAATCAATGTCATTAAATGCATAGACACTGGGAATCAATGTCATTAACTGCATAGACACTGGGAATCAATGTCATTAACTGCATAGACACTGGGAATCAATGTCATTAACTGCATAGACACTGGGAATCAATGTCATTAACTGTATAGACACTGGGAATCAATGTCATTAACTGCATAGACACTGGGAATCAATGTCATTAACTGCATAGACACTGGGAATCAATGTTATTAACTGCATAGACAATGGGAATCAATGTTATTAACTGCATAGACAATGGGAATCAATGTCATTAACTGAATAGACACTGGGAATCAATGTCATTAAATGCATATACACTGGGAATCAATGTCATTAAATGCATAGGCACCGGGAATCAATGTCATTAACTGCATAGACACTGGGAATCAATGTCATTAACTGCATAGACTCTGGGAATCAATGTCATTAACTGCATAGACACTGGGAATCAATGTCATTAAATGCATAGACACTGGGAATCAATGTCATTAACTGCATAGACACTGGGAATCAATGTCATTAACTGCATAGACACTGGGAATCAATGTCATTAACTGCATAGACACTGGGAATCAATGTCATTAACTGCATAGACACTGGGAATCAATGTCATAACTGCATATACACTGGGAATCAATGTCATTAACTGCATAGATACTGGGAATCAATGTCATTAACTGCATAGATACTGGGAATCAATGTCATTAACTGCATAGACACTGGGAATCAATGTCATTAACTGCATAGACAAAGGGAATCAATGTCATTAACTGCATAGACACTGGGAATCAATGTCATTAACTGCATAGATACTGGGAATCAATGTCATTAACTGCATAGACACTGGGAATCAATGTCATTAACTGCATAGACAATGGGAATCAATGTCATAACTGCATAGACAATGGGAATCAATGTCATAACTGCATAGACACTGGGAATCAATGTCATTAACTGCATAGACACTGGGAATCAATGTCATTAACTGCATAGACAATGGGAATCAATGTCATTAACTGCATAGACAATGGAATCAATGTCATTAACTGAATATATAGACACTGGGAATCAATGTCATTAACTGCATAGACACTGGGAATCAATGTCATTAACTGCATAGATACTGAGAATCAATGTCATTAACTGCATAGACACTGGGAATCAATGTCATTGATTGCATAGACAATGGGAATCAATGTCATTAACTGCTTAGACACTGGGAATCAATGTCATTAACTGAATAGACACTGGGAATCAATGTCATTATCCTTTAGTTTGAAACAAAACTTACTATGCATTGGTATGGCAGGATTGTGGACAGAGCAGTGGCGGTATTCCAGTACTATCCGGTGAAATGGTAGCTGTAAGAAAAATTTATTTAATAACATGAGGTATAGAAATAAGTCTACCTGGTAATTACCTTAGAAATTAAAACATTCAATCTTTAAACATGCCAGTTTGCATCAATAGCATATAAGTCTGTAAAACACATGCAACCATGCATGAAGACGTTTTCACAAGTACATGTTATGAATGGAGTTTAGAGAAACTGCATAAGGGTAAAATGGAGAGTGTCGTAAAATCTGTATTAGAAACCCCATCCATAATAGAAGTCACACCCATTCTTGTTGAATAATTGAGAATCAAAAATTCATCATTTCTCATATGTGTAGATGCTCTAATAGAAGCCCCATCCCTTCTGTTGCATTGTACCATTTTAATAGAAGCTGCGGCTTCTAATACAGATTTTACAGTAAGTAGAGAAAAGAATAGCATAGAAGAGAACCAATATCCAGGTGAAGGAACAAGATGAATTGATACAATGTTGGTGAGACTTATCTAAACTGTGCAACAACAGGAAAACTGTGCAATTCTCAGGTGTGGAATATTTTTATTCTGGTTAAATAAAATTATTTCCTGATATTTGCCGAGATTATTCCCGGTGACTGAATATATTTGAAATTTCAAGAAAATTTTGCCAAAGAAGTTTCTGAATCTGAACCTGAACTGTTAGACAGCTCAGACAAATTATTGTTTAATTAATTAATTAATTATTTTAATTTGTCATTTTATTATTTCATAAAATTTCACGCAAAATAACAATAATTTGTATCAATTCTGAATTTAGATCCAATTTAGTTCATTTTTTACAAGTTAACAGAATCCATCCTCAAACCATTTCACCCTTTGATTACCAAATCAACTCGTGTCACTACATTGTATTTGCAAATAAAATGTAAAATTTTTTCAATTTTCCCAAAATTTTGAACAAGACCTACAGCTTACAGAAAATAATGTCCATTTTCCCAGGAAAAATTATAAGGCTCAATGGGTTAAAAGTTACTGGTGATTGTGCCAAAATTGAACTGGTGATTCACACCAACTGGTTTTTGAGGTCAGACAAGCAATGGATAAACCTGCATGCTACAACTTCCACCATCTTTGATTTTGCTCAATACATGTGAAATATTATAGACTGACCAAACAAAAAATGTGATGGAATATTTGAGAATAATTAAGCTACAGGTAACTGAAAATAATTTAGTGAGTGTTTCTGATTGGTGATATTCAATGTTAGTAATATTGCCGAGACAGTGAGTTGTCAAACTGGTGAAGATTTCACTGCATGCGTCATATTATAATTATGAATCATATTTGTTCATTATTAGTGATATTAATTTAGACAGAACAAAGAATGATAGCAACATACATTGGTTACAATACTGGCCGACCCAACCGCCTTGACACAGGCACTGCACAGTGTCAAACACTGGTGATGTTATACACTGTCCATTCACACAAGGACATTCTTTGAAGAGAAAATGAGAAACAACATAAAGAAAATATTCATGTGGGTTTTATTTGGGATTTTCACAGATACTTAAAAATATCATATAATGCTAACAAAAACTACGATGTTCATTGTTTTATAAACTGTTGCATAGCTGTGAAACTTCAAGCAGTGCATAATATCAAATTACGTTACCATGGGAATAGACTTCACGTAATCAGGTAACTTCATCAAACGTATGATACAGCAAGAAGTTTGCCACAAAATGGAACAGGAAACTTCTCTCTTCACAACAATACTCACTGTTTTCTAATCAATAATCACATATTATATATTGATAAGAACTTACCTTGAGAGCACATATTACCATAGAAACCAGGGGCACACATTTCACAAGCAGTACCTGTGAACTGTTCATCACATTTACATATCCCATCACCCCCTATTCCATCATGGCAAGTACCGTGTCCATTACATGGGTCAACTGAACCACCAGGGCATGCTGGGAAATAAACAACCAATAATCTGATCAATCATTATGGACAAAAACATTTAAATGCTTTGTCAGTTAAAAATTAACAGTCAAAATGTTATTTAATTAATGTTTGTCAGAAAGAACATAGTAAAACTATTAATGCCTTGCCATAGGCTGAATTCATGTCAGTTATCCACAAATCAGACACAAAAATATATTAAAATATGTGTAAGTCAGAAAGAACATAGTGAAACTAAGGATACCATGCCAAATTCAATTTCTAATTTCTTAGAAATTAAAATATAGATTGAAATTAAATTCTTTACCTCTACATGATGTTCCATAGAATCCTTGACAACATATTTGAGTCTATAGGCACAATATAAAAGAAGAAAATAAAAGATGCGCACCACTATATCATGTTTTTCTATGGGCTATGCGCGAGCTGCTGTTGAACGCCAGTCGGAAGAGCCGGGGAAAACAGGTAAAGTTGAGAAAAAAGCACAAACTTAATTATGAGACAATCCTGAACAACAAAATATATATATGTTGAACATGAAGGAGTAATAAGTTCAGGAGAGTCTCAGAGTTTTGACAATTGTGGTTGCTAGGCAGTGAAAATTCCTGGATGTTTGCTCCCAAAAATATTAAATATTGAGAAAACAATAAACAGCCAAACAATGACTTCAGTGCCCTAAATGGTAATAATTTATCTCTTTCATAAAAATAAAATCATGCATTTATTTATGAATCTTTGCATAAAACCTCATGTATACTTACATATGTTGTCATCTGACAGGTAACATAGCAACCATCAGTTGCATATTGTCTTCCTCTGAGTTGACGAGTGTACTGACAGTTACTGTGCATGCCATTTAGAGGAATCTATCAAACAAATTTGCCAGAAATTCATACTGCATTATAATGTGATACTATACAATCGCAGATCTCAAAATAATCTTAATGAAAAAATTCTCACATTGAATAATGATTTCGATGATCGAACACAAAATCCTGTGTGAATCAGTGACTTATGATGGCACCCTAAGACACTGAAAACTCGATTACAAATTAATACAAACAAGCAGCCTTTTTCTTTTTTGTATTTATAAACTTTTATTGGAGTTTGTGCTGAAATTAACATCTTACATATTGGTTTGTACATTACAAATTGCAATTAATCTACATATTGTGAAGTGGATTGGGTAACATTTTTCATAAAATATTCCCATTTCTTGTTATGAGAAGTCAACTTATTCCGTCGGACAGCAATGAAGTACTCTATCTCCAGGAAATATTTTACATATCTTTTGTATGCCATGAATTCTGGCTTTTGGTTTTTATGTCTACACAAGTAAATATATTTTTTTGCTACCAGAAAGAGGAAGTTGACCAAACATGTAAAGTTTTCATCCCCAAAAAGGATTTGTTGTGCATTCGGGAATGCCCTCAGGCCAAGCTTACCCCCCCCCCCCAAAGCATGTACAGTGTTTCTCAAAAATCTTGGGTGCATTGACATTGGTAAAACAAGCAGCCTTTTGGCTGAGAAAGTTCCACTGTTAGCAATGCACATTTCAATTAAAGAATTAAAGATATCATCACAAAATTAACAAATCTGAGAGAGAGGTCCACATGTAGTACCTATATGTATATTATCAAAGCAATAATCTTTGTGGTTTTCAACAAGAAGTTGAAAATATCACTTTTTACCAAAAATGACAAAAATATTCATTTAAATTTGAGAATTGAAAATATCATCATGAAATGAACAAATCTAAGTGAGGTCTATCTAAGGTACATATACACCAAGTATCAAAGCAATAATATTGTAGTTTTCAAAAAGAAGTTGAAAAAGTAAAAAGTTGACACAAATGATGACAACGGACAATCACTCATAAGATAAGCTCCGCTCAAAAAAGTTTACAGCAAAGCTAAAAAAAAAAATAAGTGTAGACAATTAATATAAAAAAAGAATGATTTGTTGGACTTACGATTGGTTGATAGCCATCTAGACATACAGGTGGTAAAGTACAACTGATGCATTCACTCTAAAAACAAAACCACAGAAAAAGCATTTGAAAATAGTTTGTAACACTACAAAGTACGTTAAGTGCTGTAAATTCATGCAGAAAGAAAAATATTTGATATTGCAAGTACATTCATTACGTTTTGAATTCACTTGTAAATTCATTACGTTTTGTTTCAGTGCATTAACCGGTAGTGAAAATAAAATCCAGTGAATAATTAAGCTGTATACAGCAGAATTTTTATATAAAATTTAGTATGTACACTCCCATGTATGTAACTGGTGCAATAGACAAGAAAGATGACACAGAAAATGTTCACAAAATGGCAAATCCAAGCTACATCTCGAACTGTTTTACATGTTTGAATATGGCAATAATCTTGCTCATAATATTGCTCAAACCCTTTCAAAATTCTGTGACCCTATTGGATTGACACGCATAAAATTAGATTGCTATGAAACACTTGAGTGATCTTGATTGCATATTACAATATATGGTTAGAAAAGTTGCACACCTTTATTGAATAAATCAATATATTTTGAATATGCATAGGTTTTCAGTGATTTCCAGAAACACGTTATCATTTCGCACTAGATCAACTTTTTTGAAGCTAATTTGATAAAATTACAACAAAACCCTAAAATTTCATGTTATACTTACCATCATGGTAGCTGTTTCATTGATATCACATCGATTAGCAAGGACATCTAACACAGCGTGAATGACATGGACAACACCTTTATCTGTTTTCATGTCACGTTCAACGATATATGCTTGGCTATTTATCCAAATCTGTGGAGTAACAAAGACAATATCTGAATTAATTTCAGAACACTACAAATTTAAATGAATTATCTGTGAAGTAACAAAGACAGTGTGAAAATATCACAAAAAACAATATCTGAATTAATTTTGGAATACTACCAATTTAAATGGTTTGTGTACAATAACAATTTAACATGTTAATAATACTTATAAAAAAAAATAAATAAAAAAAAATTTGGCAGAAAACAAAATTTAGCTCAAAGAAAAATGTTTATTAAATAACACACGTTGAAGATTTTTTTGTATGCCAAATTAATGCATACACTTTTATGTACCATTGAACATTAACCTTTTCACCACCAGTTCCCTCTTTTCATCACAAAATTCAAAAATTAGTTCCATTTATAGTCTGCAATTTCCTTCAGAAGATTAGAACAAAATAGTCAAATTTTGGAGTAAAAACTGAATATTGACTCAAATTTTGTCTGTTGGCTCTTAATTAAGGTTCATTTCCATAAATATTGGAGAATATAAAAAAAAGTGCAGACAAATTTGTATGCACAAATTTGATGGTGAAAAGGTATAAATAATATAAATTTTTTTAAATATAAATTTATTTTCTAGAACTTAGTCAAACACTTTTGAAGTCTTTCCTTGATGACATCATATAGGTGATCACACTTATGAACATCATATATCAAAAAAAATACATCACCATTTATGAACATTTATCATGTTACATATTATATCAAAATGATCAATATAACTCACTTGGTTGTCATGGTGACTGAATGTCAGCTGATAATTATGTCCAAGCCATGTTGGATGATGAAAACCATCATGTAGTTCAGAACTCAGTATTTTGGCTTCAGCAAAAATGTGATACTTTATAAGATCTATCCCCTGTGAAGAAAATTAAGACAGAGACAATTCTTTTATTTACTATTCGGAAAGTTATTATTACAATAGCAACATCACTTCTGGTAGGTAAAGGATGATGAGTGATATTGGCTGACATATCTCAGCAGTAGTGACATATCTCAGCAATGGTGACATATCTCAGCAGTAGTGACATATCTCAGCAATAGTGACATATCTCAGCAGTGGTGACATATCTCAGCAGTGGTGACATATCTCAGCAGTGGTGACACATCTCAACAGTGGTGACATATCCCAGCAGTGGTGACATAACCCAGCAGTGGTGACATATCTCAGCAGTGGTGACATAACCCAGCAGTGGTGACATAACCCAGCAGTGGTGACATCTCAGCAATAGTGACATATTTCAGCAGTGGTGACATATCTCAGCAGTGGTTACATATCTCAGCAGTGGTGACATATCCCAGCAGTGGTGACATATCTCAGCAGTGGTGACATATCTCAGCAGTGGTGAAATATTTCAGCAGTGGTGACATAACCCAGCAGTGGTGACATATCTCAACAGTGGTGACATATCTCAGCAGTGGTGACATATTCCAGCAGTGGTGACATATCCCAGCAGTGGTGACATAACCAAGCAGTGGTGACATATCCCAGAAGTGGTGACATATCCCAGCAGTGCTGACATATCCCAGCAGTGGTGACATAATCCAGCAGTGGTGACATAACCCATCAGTGGTGACATAACCGAGCAGTGGTGACATAACCGAGCAGTGGTGACATATCTCAGCAGTGGTGACATAACCCAGCAGTGCTGACATAACCCAGCAGTGGTGACATATCTCAGCAATAGTGACATATTTCAGCAGTGGTGACATATCTCAGCAGTGGTTACATATCTCAGCAGTGGTGACATATCCCAGCAGTGGTGACATATCTCAGCAGTGGTGACATATCTCAGCAGTGGTGACATATCTCAGCAGTGGTGACATATCTCAGTAGTGGTGACATATCCCAGCAGTGGTGACATATCTCAGCAGTGGTGACATATCTCAGCAGTGGTGACATATCTCAGCAGTGGTGAAATATCTCAGCAGTGGTGGCATAACCCAGCAGTGGTGACATATCTCAACAGTGGTGACATATCTCAGCAGTGGTGACATATTCCAGCAGTGGTGACATATCCCAGCAGTGGTGACATAACCAAGCAGTGGTGACATAACCAAGCAGTGGTGACATAACTCAGCAGTGGTGACATATCTCAGAAGTGGTGACATATCCCAGCAGTGGTGACATATCTCAGCAGTGGTGACATATCTCAGCAGTGGTGACATATCCCAGCAGTGGTGACATAACCGAGCAGTGGTGACATATCCCAGCAGTGGTGACATATCCCAGCAGTGGTGACATATCTCAGCAGTGGTGACATATCTCAGCAGTGGTGACATATCTCAGCAGTGGTGACATATCCCAGAAGTGGTGACATATCCCAGCAGTGGTGACATAATCCAGCAGTGGTGACATAACCCATCAGTGGTGACATATCCCAGCAGTGGTGACATAACCGAGCAGTGGTGACATAACCCAGCAGTGGTGACATATCTCAGCAGTGGTGACATATCTCAGCAGTGGTGACATAACCCAGCAGTGGTGACATATCTCAACAGTGGTGACATATCTCAGCAGTGGTGACATATCCCAGCAGTGGTGACATATCTCAGCAGTGGTGACATATCTCAGCAGTGGTGACATATCTCAGCAGTGGTGAAATATCTCAGCAGTGGTGGCATAACCCAGCAGTGGTGACATATCTCAACAGTGGTGACATATCTCAGCAGTGGTGACATATTCCAGCAGTGGTGACATATCCCAGCAGTGGTGACATAACCAAGCAGTGGTGACATAACCAAGCAGTGGTGACATAACTCAGCAGTGGTGACATATCTCAGAAGTGGTGACATATCCCAGCAGTGGTGACATATCTCAGCAGTGGTGACATATCTCAGCAGTGGTGACATATCCCAGCAGTGGTGACATAACCGAGCAGTGGTGACATATCCCAGCAGTGGTGACATATCCCAGCAGTGGTGACATATCTCAGCAGTAGTGACATATCTCAGCAGTGGTGACATATCTCAGCAGTGGTGACATATCCCAGAAGTGGTGACATATCCCAGCAGTGGTGACATAATCCAGCAGTGGTGACATAACCCATCAGTGGTGACATATCCCAGCAGTGGTGACATAACCGAGCAGTGGTGACATAACCCAGCAGTGGTGACATATCTCAGCAGTGGTGACATATCTCAGCAGTGGTGACATATCTCAGCAGTGGTGAAATATCTCAGCAGTGGTGACATAACCCAGCAGTGGTGACATATCTCAACAGTGGTGACATATCTCAGCAGTGGTGACATATTCCAGCAGTGGTGACATATCCCAGCAGTGGTGACATAACCAAGCAGTGGTGACATATCCCAGAAGTGGTGACATATCCCAGCAGTGCTGACATATCCCAGCAGTGGTGACATAATCCAGCAGTGG
Organism: Saccoglossus kowalevskii; assembly: GCF_978046115.1. Classification (NCBI taxonomy): domain Eukaryota; kingdom Metazoa; phylum Hemichordata; class Enteropneusta; family Harrimaniidae; genus Saccoglossus; species Saccoglossus kowalevskii. The sequence goes on along the minus strand of NC_140643.1, from coordinate 12,034,936 downwards.
TGACATAACCCATCAGTGGTGACATAACCGAGCAGTGGTGACATAACCCAGCAGTGGTGACATATCTCAGCAGTGGTGACATAACCCAGCAGTGCTGACATAACCCAGCAGTGGTGACATATCTCAGCAATAGTGACATATTTCAGCAGTGGTGACATATCTCAGCAGTGGTTACATATCTCAGCAGTGGTGACATATCCCAGCAATAGTGACATATCTCAGCAGTGGTGACATATCTCAGCAGTGGTGACATATCTCAGCAGTGGTGACATATCTCAGCAGTGGTGACATATCTCAGTAGTGGTGACATATCCCAGCAGTGGTGACATATCTCAGCAGTGGTGACATATCTCAGCAGTGGTGACATATCTCAGCAGTGGTGAAATATCTCAGCAGTGGTGGCATAACCCAGCAGTGGTGACATATCTCAACAGTGGTGACACATCTCAGCAGTGGTGACATATTCCAGCAGTGGTGACATATCCCAGCAGTGGTGACATAACCAAGCAGTGGTGACATATCTCAGCAGTGGTGACATATCTCAGAAGTGGTGACATATCCCAGCAGTGGTGACATATCTCAGCAGTGGTGACATATCTCAGCAGTGGTGACATATCTCAGTAGTGGTGACATATCCCAGCAGTGGTGACATATCTCAGCAGTGGTGACATATCTCAGCAGTGGTGACATATCTCAGCAGTGGTGAAATATCTCAGCAGTGGTGGCATAACCCAGCAGTGGTGACATATCTCAACAGTGGTGACACATCTCAGCAGTGGTGACATATTCCAGCAGTGGTGACATATCCCAGCAGTGGTGACATAACCAAGCAGTGGTGACATATCTCAGCAGTGGTGACATATCTCAGAAGTGGTGACATATCCCAGCAGTGGTGACATATCTCAGCAGTGGTGACATATCTCAGCAGTGGTGACATATCCCAGCAGTGGTGACATATCCCAGCAGTGGTGACATAACCGAGCAGTGGTGACATATCCCAGCAGTGGTGACATATCTCAGCAGTAGTGACATATCTCAGCAGTGGTGACATATCTCAGCAGTGGTGACATATCCCAGAAGTGGTGACATATCCCAGCAGTGGTGACATAATCCAGCAGTGGTGACATAACCCATCAGTGGTGACATATCCCAGCAGTGGTGACATAACCGAGCAGTGGTGACATAACCCAGCAGTGGTGACATATCTCAGCAGTGGTGACATATCTCAGCAGTGGTGACATATCTCAGCAGTGGTGAAATATCTCAGCAGTGGTGACATAACCCAGCAGTGGTGACATATCTCAACAGTGGTGACATATCTCAGCAGTGGTGACATATTCCAGCAGTGGTGACATATCCCAGCAGTGGTGACATAACCAAGCAGTGGTGACATATCCCAGAAGTGGTGACATATCCCAGAAGTGGTGACATATCCCAGCAGTGGTGACATATCCCAGCAGTGGTGACATAATCCAGCAGTGGTGACATAACCCAGCAGTGGTGACATATCCCAGCAGTGGTGACATAACCGAGCAGTGGTGACATATCCCAGCAGTGGTGACATATCCCAGCAGTGGTGACATATCCCAGCAGTGGTGACATAACCCAGCAGTAGTGACATATCCCAGCAGTGGTGACATATCCCAGCAGTGGTGACATATCCCAGCAGTGGTGACATAACCCAGCAGTGGTGACATATCCCAGCAGTGGTGACATAACCCAGCAGTGGTGACATATCCCAGCAGTGGTGACATATCTCAGCAGTGGTGACATATCTCAGCAGTGGTGACATATCTCAGCAGTGGTGACATATCTCAGTAGTGGTGACATTTCAGTATAGTCAATCAATTGAAGAGTGTTGTTTTATTAATTTTTCATAAGATTCTAACTAGACACATACAACATTTACATTTGGGAAGGGAAAATGTTCAATGTAAACATACTCACCACTGGACCTGTTTGCTTCATTGCTAAGGCCTCAAATGCACTGTCAGTCGGTACAAAAACAGTGTATTCTTGTTGAACTTCAAGTTGATTAAGTAAATGATATTCCTGTGAAGACAAAATATAAAAATACTCAGAAAAAAATTAATTTCAGTTTTTTAATTAAAATGCATCAATGATTTTAAACTCATTCACTGTATTCTGAAGGGGAGGCAAAGAAATGATTTGGTGGCCTATTATTTTATTTTTATTTATGTTGCTATGGATATTATGATGATGGTAGGATACCTATTATTTTAGATGGTTGCATGTACAACTAGATTAAATATATTGTTACTAGTAACAGCAATACAAGCAGATTGTCAGCTGTGAAATATGAAGCAGTTTTTCTGAGTAACATGTACTCAGTGACTTTAATAAACTAAAAATAAATCAGAACTTTTTCAGTTGAAGAAATGTTGTACTACAGAGGGATAAGTCAGCCATTTTGAATCTGATTTGAAAAACAATGACATTATGCCATCAAGCTTCCATTACATTCAATGAAAATGCCATCAATGAAAATGCCTTCAATGAAAATTCCATCAATGAAAATTCCAATTTTTCATGACGTATGTCCATGTGTGAATGAGATTGGTTTCCGAAAGGCAGAAATGCTAGATTATTATGCATAAATGACCACCATTCAGCATTTTGAATTGGATCAGTCATATGTGCATGTATTAGTTTAGACATGTCCAAGATAAAGGTGGCTAAGCACATAGGCGGAGTCAGAACTTTGACTAATGGAATAATTTCCTCTGAATATCAAGAAATGATATTTTTTGACTGTATTGCTTAATGTTCATGAAGAATTGGTGTTTGATCTTCGTAATACAGATGGGAACTAGAGTTCAAATATCACAATTTCTCATCAAAAACATTGATGCAACAGTTTGCACATATTTATGTTTTTAACTACAAGCATTTAGGACCAAATGATTTTGATAAAAAGAAAAGAAAAAATAAGTTATTTTGTGAATTTTGGTATTCAAGAGTGAATTATTGAAAAATTAAAATGCTAACAATTGAAAGATTTGTTGTATCACACAAGCAGCAAAAAATGTGATAGAAATGAAATTTTTAGTATGTAAACAGTGGTTGCCATGGGTGACAATGATTGCCATGAGTGACAGTGGTTGCCATGAGTGACAGTCTATGGGTATTTTGTAAGCCATGCAATGATATTGGTGTAGTGGCATCACACGTGAATATGAATACAACCTTCCAAGATGGTAATTGTTAGTTGGAAAAATTCCACCCTTCAAATTACCATCCTGAATCCCTTTTCCGCCACTGTTCATAAAATTTGTTTTTTTCTTCATAATTTGATGAATATCAATCAGAAATACATCATATTGTATTGATTGGTTCCAAAATTATCTTTGAATGTGAAAAAAATTATTAAAAATATAAAAGTTTATTGAAATTGTAAAGGAGAAGGGGTCAAAGGTCATCAGTACCAGATATAAAGGCATGCCTTATACCCACCACCATGTACTCATTAAAACTAGAACACTGAGGCTCTTTTTCTAAGATCTCTCGAAGTGTTGGGTAGGAAAACCAAAGTTTAGAAGTAGGTGGTAACAAAATCTGAAAATAGTGAAAGAGAAAAAAAATATTCATATCAATTTACTGACAGAATTGTTATTTGATAAAAGAATAAATTCTCACCAAAAGTGATTCTTTAAATTTTGAAAAGTGACTGGTAAGTTCTAGTAATCTCAATAATGACATGTATGAAATACCAGGATCTATTATTGGTGGTGGAATCAAAACCTGTAATGCGAATAAATTATGCAAATGAGTTAACACATTGGCCCATCTATCCCTGGGTTTGCAATCTATAACAAGGATGAAAAAACACCTTGTTTTGACTATGGCACTTATTTTTTTTTATCATTTTGGAGCAATATTCACAGATCCTAGAAGCAAAATAGAGACAAATTACTTGGGCAAGTTTTTATTTTTGCACATTTGAAGCAGCATCTTGAAATTCCAAGATAAATAAAATTGAATAAAAATTGAGTACTGGTACATAATATTTGGCTAACTTTGCACTCATGACTGCTTAAATTTCCCACTATTCCCAACTAACAGCAGAAATTGGATTGAATATATAGTCATAAAACCAAACCTTTGAACATCTGGATATCCCGACACTAACTTGGTTGAAATGGAAATTTGAATTAATATTACATTCCCTGAGATCGAGATGTTCGACTACTGATTGGCCAAATGTATTGATATTAATTATTCAGGTTCCTGACCACATTCTGTTGCTAAGCAACACACATTTTGGGTGAGAGCTAATAGACCAATCATACTCAACCAAAAACGTGTATACCAACCACATCTATCATATGGATGATTCCATTTGTTGCAGGAATGTCTTGTACCAGTATACTCGCACCATCTACAACTACTTCCTACAAAACAAACAGGGCGACAACAAAATTATTCAAGACCAAGTTACAAATATGACAGTTATGTTAGGTTATATTTATTACAACATCCCTCAGGCTTGTTCCCTCAATTCTATTCAAAACTATTCAAGGGTGATATAAAAGTTAAAAAATATTTTTGTACACACTTTTGCACATTTTTAGATATTTGTATAATTCGTTTGTTATTTTAGACCAAATAATCATAAATTATAATATGGCTACTGGTCTTAATGAAAATTTTGAACAAATTTGAAGAAAAAATTACGAGTTTTTGTAAAAGGTAACAAAAGTTGATTTTGGAAAGTTCAAAGGTGAATATACAACTTACATCATTCTCTAGAGTTATCATAAGATCTGCACCACCTAATAAAGAAGTAACAGGTCCTTCTCTGTCTTTCAGAGCTTCATAACTCCATGTACCATTTAATATATGGTACCTAAAATGAAAAATAAAATTTATCAAAATTGAGTCAAATCTTATTATAAATCTTATAAAACATCCATGTGACATTCCACTCAGTATATGATGAGGTACATTGCTAGTAATATGCCATTACCCATTCAAATTTATGTAAATGTCAAACACTATGGGATGCTACATGTATATGCTGTATTGGGCAATATCAAATACTTCTTGTTTTTCTAGGCAGTTTGAAAGCAGCATACAGAGAATCCCTATAATTTACAGTAGCACTGTTCCCAATAATAATTACACGCATTGTTTCTTGGCATTAGTGAAATGAGGAAGAGGGAAGCTTCTTGACTACAGCTACTTACTGGATGCAGTATGGAGAGTTTTCTTCATTTATCCACTGACTGTGCACTTCTTCAGACAAACTGGTGAATGCTGAATTCATTGGTGCAAATAATGTTACATTTAGCGCAGGATTTGCTAAATAGCTATCCATTTTAGCTAACTGAAAAATGGAAATATAATTAGAAGAACAAGAACTCATCAGACAAATAATTCTAGTTCATCAATAATAACAAGATGTCATTCACCAGTTACAAGCTAGTATGATGCAATTACAAAAATACTTTCCAAAATATCTATATTAAAATATGTTATTACCTGACACAAGTTCATCAGTAAGGTTAAATCAGGAGTTGCTGCAAGCTCCTGAAGGTACAAGTAAAATAAAATACTGTTATTCTCACCGCAATATTGCTTTGGACACTAAAACAGCTACAAGTAAGTTGTTGACTGGTTTGCTATAAGGGTCTCAGGAACATTATGTGAATAGAACTAGTTGGGTTAAACCAAACTCAATAGAGGACATGAAACTAATATCGAGATACGTGTTGAATATCAGTAGAATATGTCATTAATTTCCTCCAATCATAAATCTTGCTGTATAACAAATGACAAAGTTATCTTATGGCAAAATGTATATACTGACACAGTCTCAAATATCAAGATACAGTTGCCAGAGAGCATCTTGTGTTGGCATTCAACTAAATGACACACCTTTGTAATAATGTTTTAATCTAACCAGCGATACACAAAGCAAACCAGTCAGTATTAAAGTAAGAGTTTGTGTGTCTGAATCAATATGTCGGCAATAGTGAATATAGCTGGAAGCAGGGATCAATGATTTGCCAGACAGTACGTTGGTTGCCTTGAAATTACACCTTGAAAATAAATGTTCAGGTTCATCATGTGTGTCATATTTGTTGTTGTTGTTCTTGAGACAGAATCAAAATCAAAATCAAAGTCGAAAATTCTCATGACAATTTCATTTTATTTTGTTCTGGGCCACATGAATTCAGAAGCAGCATGGTGATTTGTGGACAGATGCAATACTATCCTGAGATAATTAAAGGCTCAAGTCAGTCAACTCAGTGAATTAGTTTATTCCTGAATTTCCAATTTGTGTATTTAGATCTTTCAGAGACAAAATTTCAACACATGGCAACTTATAATCATAATTGTGGAATAAATCCTTGCTGTAATATTCATAATCACATATAGCCAATTTGGGACAATGTAACGTTTTATAAACTGACAACAAAATGTAACCAGAACATGATAGGTGATGTTCACAACAGTGAAACTTGAACTGAACTCCATTAATTATTTGGGCTTAACAGAATCCAAGTACAGATCTTTAACTAGGAATATAGGAACACAAATTTTGAAACTATACCATTGTTATACTGCCATAACAGAATCTTCCATCTCCCACAAAGCCATCGTTACAAGTGCAGTTATTAGTATTCGCTCCAACTGGAATACACGTAGCCTACAAATTCAAACAGATTATTGTTTGATTATTCTATTATTCTTTTATACTTGGTGCAGAGATAAAACCAGATTTCAATAACTTACATGTGAGTGACAGTCACCATTGTTGATTTGACAGGAGTCGATAGGAATACACTGGAGACCATTCCCTTCAAATCCATCTCGGCATTCACAAATATTCTAAATATAAAAGTAACAAAAAATTGTATGAGAAATAGACAATGAAGGTGTCAAATTGAGAAGTTTGGATCATGCTTGGGATGATGGGTAATGAGTTTTTACATACTATTAATTTTTTAATCACATTATTGTAGATTTTGAATACATACTCGTATAACTTTAATGTACTACATTTGTACTACATGTTCAAATCAATCGAGGGGTGTATAAATCTGTACCTTAGGAGGGAGACTCCTGGATAAGCACATCATCATGATGTAGCTATGGCAACAGACGGCCATGTTGTCATTCAGAATATCTATTGTACATTACCTGTCCAGGGTCAGTGTATATGCAAGAAGCATATGGATCACATCCTCCATAGAATGGTAATAAGCAGTTATCAACAGGTACACAGACATAACCATCACCTGTCCAGTTGACTTCACATTCACAAAGGTTCCTTCCAGCACTTATATACGTACACTTTGCCTGAAACAACAAAGTGTTCAAATTGTACATGACATTCAACACAATTATTATATATTTTGAATAAAGGGGACAAATTCAGAGAAATAATTATTAAAACATTGACTCTTTGATAATTGATCAGAAATGGTGTGTTTCTGAATCCGACCACAAACAGCGTGGTTTCGTCTTTTTCAAACAACATACCATATTTGTTCTATTATTAGCGCATATGCTGATAAAATTACATGGTTTACCAGTGCTCAAAAGAAGTCATATTTTAATGATCCAGTATAGGATATCATATTTGTTGCGTGCATTTACATAAACAATGTTTACTTGTTGTTTTGAATAAAGTTATTATTATAACTAACCTCACTGTGGCATCCCCCTCTGTTAGGCTGCATACATGGGTTAATAGGAATACAATCCATTCCATTACCTTCATAACCAGCATTACAGATACATTGTATGACATTATTTGCATTATCACACTGTGCATGGGCGTGGCAGTTATCTAAGTCAGGTCCACATGGGTTAATATGCGTATCACAGTTATCTCCAGTAAAACCAAGCTTACAGGTATCTGGTTTACATTTACCATTACCACTGGGACCATTTTCACATTCTCCATGAATGCATGAACACACTGAAAAAAACAAAACAAAAACTATTTATCATTATAATTAATTCTTTTTGACAAAAAACAAACCTGCACAATTTTAATCAAGATTGCTGTAAGAAAATTAAATGGCAGTATAAAGTACTAGGCATGATTGAACATTAAACCTTGTTTTATAAAAGGCATAAATGCATAATAATGCAAAGAAGAGCATGGTACACGTAAACAATGGTACGAGCATTGGATGAAAAATTGCAGGTCACATGTTCTATATGGCGAACACCTATTGGTCAGCTCGAGTCTTGCCATACCCCGTCTATTATTATGAAAAGCGGGGGTGAAAGCGTCCTACATTCGAACGTTTTCAAAAAACGCGCGGCCATGTCTTGTATGTGCTAGACGTACGGCAAGATGCAAAACCAATACATGTACGAGCTCGAGTCAAAACATGTCACCACTGACGGTAATGCTCATAGTACTGTTTTATCATTTCTAGAATGATACTAATAACTTATTTTATCCAGGAAGAAAAATATTCATGTATTATCTCTAGTATTGTATTAACCCAGGCACTTTTGCCTATCGCCCTTGATCTATGCACCAAGTTTCATCAAAAACCGATGTATGGTTCTTGAGATATCAGTGGAACAGATGGACACACACACACACACACACACACACATACAGACAGGGTAACTGCAATGACTCCCATTGTGTGCTTTGCACACGGGAGTCAACATGAAAGTGGAATAAAATCTTATTTCTTAACTGTATTTACATCTGTTTTCAAATTTAAGAATGATCAGATAACAAATAGTTTGAGTTTCTGTAGCCACAAGAAGGAAACACTTTTAGGTGAAATCTCATCAATATTTTGATAAATAAACAAGCAAATCGTACCAAAAATTAACTTGGGCAAGATTTTATAATCTTTAATAGGATATACAAGTTTAAACATAGTGTAATCTGGTGACCTTGCCCTTTGTTATGTATAATAATTCTTTTATCATAGTTTGTTTCAATATGAATATGCATTGTCATAATTAATGTTGAGTACAAATAAGTTTAAGGATTGAAACAGCAGTGGGAAAGCAGTCTATTGCATGTCCTTGATTGATGTAAATATTTACAAAAACTATAAATATTATATTTACAAATTTATTTAAAGCGCGGTAGTCGTGTTGATAAACATTCATTTTCCCACAATCCAATGCACTCTTCAAATGGAAATCACAAGTATGAGGTTTGACCTGGGCGTGACTTGCACTGATTATCGCCGGTGACTCCTTCAGTACCTTCCAATAACATGAAAATTACTCAATTAAAGCTTGGAAACGTCCCATGTACTCGTTCGTCTAGGCAACAGTCAAAGTCGCCATCTTTGTTTATATGAGACCCGCGACAACTACCGCGCTTTAATTATTTTAAAAGACATAACTTAAATAACTATCATGTTGCAAGCTCTGCTTTGTATGCAAATAAACGTCAGCCTTGAAGTATGTACCATGTATCTAAAAATAGTTTGTGTCCAGTGGAAAGAGAAGTCAACAGTAATGTTGCCTTGTGAGAATTTACATCTTCAAAAACTGCAATCTTTGAAGTATGTACTATAAAAGCTCTATAATTCGGTTCTAATGGCTGAAACAAATTCCTGTGAATTTTGATTTTCAAAATTTATATACTTCAACAAACTGTTGCCTCTTATTTTTTGTTGTTGATAACTTTGGACGTAGTTTTTTATTGGCTTCAGATCTTGATCAAAAGTTTGGCACCCAATACATAGGTTTGCTTATATTGATTATCTGACATCTTGTTTTCTGTTAAGGTATTTTTGCAAATGTGTATGAGACAGTGCTCTCAATGAGTTGGCATTGAAACCCAGTCTAATATTCCCATGGCATTTGCCATTCCCATGGCATACATTACTGATGATATTATTGTAATTTAACTCAAGATCCTATAAAGGATACAATGTCACTAAAGTTTATTATTATTATTATTATTATTAATTACAAGATAAATGATTTACTTCATTGAACACATACAACAATGCATATTCCCACTGGGACCAGTGACCTTTGAATGTGTATCACCAGTGAACAGTCAAGTAGAAACAGTCAAAATGTTTTATCAGATTTTGACTTACTACTTTCTCAATTTTTGCATGATATTTTCACACAGGACATCTGTACTAAGAGGAGATTTCATACTGATGAATTGGGTGACCAAGTTTTCATAAAGTTTGAAATAGAATTAATAAAGTTATTGTGCACACATTAACAATTATTAACAATGACGACATCATATACCTTTTCCATCATCTTTGATGATACGGGCAACAATGTAAACATGATCAGATGAAAATTACATGAGTTATTGTAACCACAGTAAACAAAAATGATGAGTTAACGACAACAACAACAATGACAAGACAGACATTTTCTCTTCATTAACATTATGGGCAAGCAACAAAAAATTATCCCATTTTTGGGTTCTGGTGTATGCAACGCAATCTGTATTCATCACACTGTAATAAAAAAGTCATAAATAAATAAAAAACTTGTGTTTCACAGAAACGTCAAATTAATGATGAAAGGGGCATTTTTAATATTATTGCTTCAACACAAGCAACAAGCAAAAACCATATGATGTTGCTCTACTTGTGTGACATAGATGGATTGAGTCTGTCATCTTGAGTACCAACATTTTGTCTTTGCGAATGCCATCAAATCTTCAAATCATGAGCAGCGAAATTTAATCGATTTACAGTAATCATGTATTACCTTCAGTACAGTTTTCCCCATAATGATCATCATCAGCGCACAATTCACAGGCTGTACCTTTGAAGTTGGCTTTACACAAACATGTACCATTTCCAGACATTTTATCAACACACTAAAAAACAATATTATAATTAAGAAGTTGAGCAAAGATTAACAAACAAACTTCACATGCTAGGTACTAGCCTTTGTGTTCAGTGAATGAAAATTCACATTTTCAGCTCCAAAAAACAGGCCATAATTTGTTTTCCATAACATGGTATATATTGATGATTATTTTATTAAATATTAAACTGTATAATAATTTCATTACAACTTAATTAGGTACCCTAAGGTGAGAAATGATTGGATAGAAATATTTTTAGTGATTGCGATTGTTAATAATGATAAGGACAGGTGTGATAAATAGTCCATCATCCAACTTCATATATTAAAAGCAAGGATAGCAATGCAAATTAGAAAATTGACAAAACAAGTCATTGAAAATGACACAGTCCCAGTTAAATTTTTGAAAGGTCTCTTTGTGCTCGTCATATTAAAGTGGAAGGGTTGTCACGTGTGTGTCCTTGAAACTTGAGTCCCACGTGGCGTATACAACAGAACACGTGTTGCATGACGACCCTTCCGGTTTAAGACAGCAAAGAAAAACATAGATCAAAAGTGAAAGCATGTCCAAGTTATCACATTTTAAACAAACAAGATGGCCGCCAGTTGGCCATATATGATCAAATTGCAAATTGAATTGACATGTACATGTATCCATTTATGACATGCTGAAATCAATGAAAATGATACATTGGTGACAGAGATATAGTAATATGGCCAAAAATAAAAACAGCCGTTATTCAGCCATCTTTGATCTGATTATGAAACAAACTGACATGTATGATGTATGTGCTAAATACAAATGAAAATGGTACATAAATCTTGGAAATATAGTAGTAAGGCCAGAAAGTCAGATGGCTGTCAATCGACCATCCTTGATCCAATTTTTAAACAAATTGTCCTGGACATGTATCCCAACATTTATAAAGTATGTGCCAAATTTGAATAAAAACTGACAAAACATGTCAAGGATACCACACATAAAAAGCAAAACAAGATGCCTGCCAGTCGGCCATCTTTGATCCAATTGCGAAAGAAATTGTCATTGACATATATCCTAACATGTATAATCTATGTACCAAATTTCAATGAAAACTGACAAAACATGTAAAAAATACAACATTTTCAAAAAAAAAGATGGCTGCCAGTCGGCCAATTTTAATTGAATCGCTAAACTACTGCATGTGCATAAAGTACTAGGCACATGCAAAGAATGAACGGAATAGGTCCAAAGGATTCTGAGATATGACTCCGAACGGACGGACAGATGGAGACCGAATTATAAGTCCCCGTTTTCGGACTTCGTCCGAATGGGGACTAAAACTATACGATGATCAATCAGTAATAATATCAAGAGTTTTGTAACAGTGAGACTTACCTGTCCTCGATTATTGCATGGACTGTTGTAATTTCCAGGACACAGAAGACAAGCATCACCATAGAAACCTGCACAACACTCAGGAATCTACAGAAGAAAAATAAAGATATGCAGTATAGCTGAAGATGCACTATGGCTAAACATGATGACAATTTACACAGCATATTTGCACCATAGTAACACATGATGACAATCTATACACCATATTTGCACCATAGTAACACATGATGACAATCTACACACCATATTTGCACCATAGTAACACATAATGGCAATCTACACACCATATTTGCACCATAGTAACACATAATGACAATCTACACACCATATTTGCACCATAGTAACACATAATGACAATCTACACACCATATTTGCACCATAGTAACACATAATGACAATCTACACACCATATTTGTACCATAGTAACACATAATGGCAATCTACAAACCATATTTGTTCCACCCAGGCCCAGACAACAGAGCTGTAGCCAAACCATTACAGATTGCAATGTTCCACCCAGGCCCAGACAACAGAGCTATAGCCTAACCATTACAGATTGCAATGTTCCACCCAGGCCCAGACAACAGAGCTGTAGCCTAACCATTACAGATTGCAATGTTCCACCCAGGCCCAGACAGCAGAGCTGTAGCCTAACCATTACAGAATGCAATGTTCTGCCCATGCCCAGACAACAGAGCTGTAGCCAAACCATTACAGATTGCAATGTTCCACCCAGGCCCAGACAACAGAGCTATAGCCTAACCATTACAGATTGCAATGTTCCACCCAGGCCCAGACAGCAGAGCTGTAGCCTAACCATTACAGATTGCAATGTTCCACCCAGGCCCAGACAACAGAGCTGTAGCCTAACCATTACAGATTGCAATGTTCCACCCAGGCCCAGACAACAGAGCTGTAGCCTAACCATTACAGATTGCAATGTTCCACCCAGGCCCAGACAACAGAGCTATAGCCTAACCATTACAGATTGCAATGTTCCACCCAGGCCCAGACAACAGAGCTGTAGCCTAACCATTACAGATTGCAATGTTCCACCCAGGCCCAGACAACAGAGCTATAGCCTAACCATTACAGATTGCAATGTTCCACCCAGGCCCAGACAACAGAGCTGTAGCCTAACCATTACAGATTGCAATGTTCCACCCAGGCCCAGACAACAGAGCTATAGCCTAACCATTACAGATTGCAATGTTCCACCCAGGCCCAGACAACAGAGCTGTAGCCTAATCATTACAGATTGCAATGTTCCACCCAGGCCCAGACAACAGAGCTATAGCCTAACCATTACAGATTGCAATGTTCCACCCAGGCCCAGACAACAGAGCTGTAGCCTAACCATTACAGATTGCAATGTTCCACCCAGGCCCAGACAGCAGAGCTATAGCCTAACCATTACAGATTGCAATGTTCCACCCAGGCCCAGACAACAGAGCTGTAGCTTAACCATTACAGAATGCAATGTTCTGCCCATGCCCAGACAACAGAGCTGTAGCCTAACCATTACAGATTACAATGTTCCACCCAGGCCCAGACAACAGAGCTGTAGCATAACCATTACAGATTGCAATGTTCTGCCCATGCCCAGACAGCAGAGCTGTAGCCTAACCATTACAGATTGCAATGTTCCACCCAGGCCCAGACAACAGAGCTGTAGCTTAACCATTACAGAATGCAATGTTCTGCCCATGCCCAGACAACAGAGCTGTAGCCTAACCATTACAGTTTACAATGTTCCACCCAGGCCCAGACAACAGATGTAGCCGAACCATTAGTCATAAATTGAATGAAGACATGTAAACAATAAATATCAGCACTGCAGAGCAAACTGTGTCATTCAAGGAAAATTACCAAATATGTTTTAATAGCTAATTTGCATAATATATATATATCACCTTCTCATCTAAACATCTCAAGGAGCTACACATTAAAATTGGTTCAGCGTTTTTTTTGAAAAGGGTCATCTGCTACAAGAAACCAAAAACAGCACCATCCAAACTCATCAGAAACGTAGTTAATTGAGCTGAAAATCTATTCTGGCTTACTAAAGGTTTTCCTCCTGATTTTGAAACAGGGAATCACAACAAATACTATCTCAAAAAAGTGCTAGCCATTACCACTACTAAAAGCCAACACAAAACGCTATAGGTTCAATTAATAAGATGTGACAAATATAAAATTGTGGCTGTCTGCAAAGACTGTTTATAAGTAAATACGAAAAACAGATAAAATGTGACATTTACTTATTTTTTCTGCTTTCAAATTCGACCAGGTATTCCAAGGGATTCTTGATACTTAATAATCAATATAAATTAGGTATGATACTCATAGTAAATTGCTGTTGGTAGACCAGGTTTTCAATCTCCTAAACGTGCAATATAACAGGGTTTTTTTTGGATCTTTTTTTTAAGAGGTGTAGTATGCTGTTTAGATTTATTATGATTTTTTTTGTTCTTGGTTCATTGTATTCTCGTAAATGGGGGCTAAAATATGGAGGTAATAATGCTAGACATGTAATGATAAACAATGTTTTCCCCACAACCCAATTTAATCCAGCCCTATGGGCACAAAATATGAACTTTGACTCCTTAGTTTTCTGTACATTCTAATCAGCCCAGGAATTGCCTAGCTAACCATTGGAAGTGTCTTGTTTACAACCATTCTGAGAATTATTTGGACAGTCAGTTTTGCAAAATTCTTTCCAATCTAGACTTGACGCCAACATTTCTTTTGACAAGCGACAGTTAAGATCATTCCATTGCCGTAGTAGATGAAAATAAAAATGAAATTTTCATTAGAATATAAAGGAATGTTTTTACATTTCTTGTTTTTACAAGAATTCATTCACAATAGTTTGCAAATCATAATGTTGTTTACCCTATGAAATGGTGAATCATACATAACACGCCATCTGTCAAGCGACACTGGCAAGTTGCGAGCCATTTTGGTAATTGACTGCCAAAATAATTCTCAGAACCACTGTAAATATGCACTGATACCCAACAATCAAAGACCTTATCTTTGTTAATATACGACTCGTATATTATCTCATGCATGTGTGGTGCCAAAAGCATCGTATTTTTTTCAAGGCCCCTTGATTCTCTTCATAAACCTGTCATTCATATTAAAGACTACTTTATATCTCTGCAAAGTGTCTGACTTACCCGTTCAGTGATTTTGCATATTGAACGACATTTCACCTCTAAAACAAATTTATGAATCATCGGAAAAATCGTTTCATAAATATCACTATGACAATACTGCCTTTTAGAACTCTACAAATAAAAAAGTTCAACAACACTGTTCAATTCTTTCTAGTCATATGCAAATAAAAGTGCAAAAATTCTAATTTGCTGCTAGAAAAAAACCACAACATTCCTTTAAGTTGCAGAGAAAAATGTTGTTGCATTTACAGAGAATTCGGATGAAATAGTATGAAAACTTACTGCTTGTGTATAGTTACATAATGTATAGCATCCATATGATTCATGTGCAATGCCCCATGCATCATGATATGTATAATTACAGCCACTCAACATATCGCCCTGAAAATTATGTTAGAAAACAAAACAAAAATGGCTGAAATTTCCCATCATGCAGCAAGATTGTTGAAATAACAAACAAACAAATAATATAAAAATAATAAAAATTAACTGTTTAGAATACCATATTTTTTTCAGCTAAAATTTGGTGATTTTCAACCAAAAGGTCATAATTTAATATCATTGTCTACAGGTCTTGATAAAAATGGTGAAACAAGTTGCCTCTGAGAAAGCTCTGCTGTTAGCAATGCACATTTCAGAATTGAAGATATCATAAAGAAATGAACAAATCTGGTACCTGTATAATATCAAATCAATCAGACTTGTATTTTTCAAGAAGAAAAGTAAAACGTTGATGCCGACAATGGACAATCATTTATATGATAAACTCCACTCGACAAAAGCGAAAAAAAATTTCAGGTTCAATTTTGTAAAAGGAAATAAAAGCTGACTTTGTTGCTCAGATTAAAGGGGCATATGTTGCATTTTTATTGACCAATTTGTTTCACATTTTGATTAGTGCCTGTAATACTGAAATGACCTTTGACAAATGTTATGATTATAAATATAAAACACAGTACTCAACAGTAATTTAATGATTCTTAATGTAAAAAATGGCAACACCATAATAATAATTATTACTTACAATTATTAGAATTAAGTGCTGGTCTTTTTAGTGTGAATGTTATAATTGTTCCAACTAATTACCAAATTTAAATGAAATCAGTCCCTACACAACCAAAATCTGGTTTCGGGATGCTTGTTTTTATGAATGTTTAACACTAAATTGGCTGCCATCTTGAATTTGATTATGAAACATAAGCTTGTTGTTCTCCGAGATGAAAAACATGTACATGTAGGTGCATGTACATCCCATGCTTTTTGGTGGTCTTTGGATAAAAGTTGTCACCCATCAGTAAAAATTCAATAAAATATTTAAGAAATCAATGTACATTAATTTATATACTATGATTGTCTTTGAAACAACCAGGAACAAAATCTGACTAGGAATGCTGTCAGATGCATACCCAGAAGCACATAATAACAAAAATAAAAAGACCAGCACGTATTCATGAAGTCCAACATCAAAATAATATTGTTGTATAATCTTCAAAGAGATATCCTTTCACGCGTTTTCGTGGATAGAATGAAAATACAATAATTGCTCTGTTAGCAGTGCAAGGGTTCTTGGTAGCAGATATAAGACCTCTCTTGGTAAAATTAGCATATTTGGTGGGAGATAATAACCTAGCGTAAGCAGGTCTTCTAATGCCAGATACAAGACCTCTCTTGGTAAAATTAGCATATTTGGCGGGAGATAATAACCCAGCGTAAGCAGGTCTTCTAATGCCAGATATAAGACCTCTCTTGGTAAAATTAGCATATTTGGCGGGAGATAATAACCAAGCGTAAGCAAGTCTTCTAATGGCAGATATAAGACCTCTCTTGGTAAAATTAGCATATTTGATAGGAGATAATAACCCAGTGTAAGCAAGTCTTCTAATGCCAGATATAAGACCTCTCTTGGTAAAATTAGCATATTTGGTGGGAGATAATAACCTAAGGTAAGCAGGTCTTCTAATGCCAGATATAAGACCTCTCTTGGTAAAATTAGCATATTTGATAGGAGATAATAACCCAGCGTAAGCAAGTCTTCTAATGCCAGATATAAGACCTCTCTTGGTAAAATTAGCATATTTGGTGGGAGATAATAACCAAGCGTAAGCAGGTCTTCTAATGCCAGATATAAGACCTCTCTTGGTAAAATTAGCATATTTGGTGGGAGATAATAACCAAGCGTAAGCAGGTCTTCTAATGCCAGATATAAGACCTCTCTTGGTAAAATTAGCATATTTGGTGGGAGATAATAACCAAGCGTAAGCAGGTCTTCTAATGCCAGATATAAGACCTCTCTTGGTAAAATTAGCATATTTGGCGGGAGATAATAACCAAGCGTAAGCAAGTCTTCTAATGCCAGATATAAGACCTCTCTTGGTAAAATTAGCATATTTGGCGGGAGATGATAATAACTTAGCATAAGCAGGTCTTCTAATGCCAGATATAAGACCTCTCTTGGTAAAATTAGCATATTTGGCGGGAGATAATAACCAAGCGTAAGCAGGTCTTCTAATGCCAGATATAAGACCTCTCTTGGTAAAATTAGCATATTTGGCGGGAGATAATAACTTAGCATAAGCAGGTCTTCTAATGCCAGATATAAGACTTCTCTTGGTAAAATTAGCATATTTGGTGGGAGATACATTTGTAATAACCTAGCGTAAGCAGGTCTTCTAATGCCAGATATAAGACCTCTCTTTGTAAAATTAGCATATTTGATGGGAGATAATAACCAAGCGTAAGCAAGTCTTCTGCCAGATATAAGACCTCTCTTGGTAAAATTAGCATATTTGGCGGGAGATAATAACCAAGCATAAGCAAGTCTTCTAATGCCAGATATAAGACCTCTCTTGGTAAAATTAGCATATTTGGTGGGAGATACATTTGTAATAACCTAGCGTAAGCAGGTCTTCTAATGCCAGATATAAGACCTCTCTTTGTAAAATTAGCATATTTGATGGGAGATAATAACCAAGCGTAAGCAGGTCTTCTAATGCCAGATATAAGACCTCTCTTGCAGTTGGTAAAATTAGCATATTTGGTGGGAGATAATAACCTAGCGTAAGCAGGTCTTCTAATGCCAGATAAAAGACCTCTCTTGGTAAAATTAACATATTTGGTGGGAGATAATAACCCAGCGTAAGCAGGTCTTCTAATGCCAGATATAAGACCTCTCTTGGTAAAATTAGCATATTTGGTGGGAGATAATAACCTAGCATAAGCAAGTCTTCTAATGCCAGATATAAGACCTCTCTTGGTAAAATTAGCATATTTGGTGGGAGATAATAACCTAGCATAAGCAGGTCTTCTAATGCCAGATATAAGACCTCTCTTGGTAAAATTAGCATATTTGGTGGGAGTTAATAACCTAGCATAAGCAGGTCTTCTAATGCCAGATATAAGACCTCTCTTGGTAAAATTAGCATATTTGGTGGGAGATAATAACCTAGCATAAGCAGGTCTTCTAATGCCAGATATAAGACCTCTCTTGGTAAAATTAGCATATTTGGTGGGAGATAACAACCTAGGGTAAGCAGGTCTTCTTATGCCAGATATAAGACCTATCTTGGTAAAATTAGCATATTTGGTGGGAGATAATAACCTAGCGTAAGCAAGTCTTTTAATGCCAGATATAAGACCTCTCTTGGTAAAATTAGCATATTTGGTGGGAGATAACAACCTAGGGTAAGCAGGTCTTCTAATGCCAGATATAAGACCTCTCTTGGTAAAATTAGCTTATTTGGGAGGGGGGGATAATAACATATAATGTTAGCAAGGCAATCATTTGCCGCAGATATGCTAATTTATACCGCTTAATTTATGCCAGATATTTAAGTCCAGTTTATTCAGTTTTGGGGTGAGATCAAAGGTCTCCTAGTGCGAGGTATAAAACCTTGCTTCAGCCAATCAGATTGCTAAACTAACCATATTATAATGTATTCTAGATGATTGAAGAGAGAGAGAGACTCATTTCTATCATTTACATAAGCACACACACTTCTAATAGAGCAAATACAGTTTTAAAGGGCCAGTAATAAAAAGCAGTGAGAATCAAAAGGCCAAATATTTTATTATATTGAAGGTGAATTGTTTTCAGTGTCAAGCAACATTGTATATACCAATATTAGTGAGAAATTTTGGAAAAGATGTTGACTAAGATGCTTGTGATAGCACCCAAATCAATGTTTCGGCAAGATTTCAGGTTCAGGGATCTGGACAGATACTAGTCCAAGCCAAGATACATTTATAAACACATGCTTTGTCAAAATATAATCAACAGTATAACAATAGTATAATAACAAAAACCTGAACCAAAGTAGATCCTATTGGACATCCTGTTTCTCTTCTTCTATCAAAACATGGTACACATGATCCCTATAAAATAAAGCATACAAGTTTTCAATGTACCATTTATTGTAATCAGTTAAACTGACACTTTTTTTTATATACATGTCATTTTTACTAAACTCAGAAAACCATGATGTAATAAGTAATTAATCTTGACAGACAGTACAACAAATTTCAGCACATGCAAAAACATGAATATGGAACCATGTATGAGTACTCACCCCAGGGGAACAGACTGTGACCATGTATGAGTACTCACCCCAGGGGAACAGACTGTGACCATGTATGAGTACTCACCCCAGGGGAACAGACTGTGACCATGTATGAGTACTCACCCCAGGGGAACAGACTGTGACCATGTATGAGTACTCACCCCAGGGGAACAGACTGTGACCATGTATGAGTACTCACCCCAGGGGAACAGACTGTGACCATGTATGAGTACTCACCCCAGGGAAACAGACTGTGACCATGTATGAGTACTCACCCAAGAGAAACAGACTGTGACCATGTATGAGTACTCACCCCAGGGGAACAGACTGTGACCATGTATGAGTACTCACTCCAGGGAAACAGACTGTGACCATGTATGAGTATTCACCCAAGGGAAACAGACTGTGACCATGTATGAGTACTCACCCCAGGGAAACAGACTGTGACCATGTATGAGTACTCACCCCAGGGAAACAGACTGTGACCATGTATGAGTACTCACCCCAGGGAAACAGACTGTGACCATGTATGAGTACTCACCCCAGGGGAACAGACTGTGACCATGTATGAGTACTCACCCCAGGGAAACAGACTGTGACCATGTATGAGTACTCACCCCAGGGAAACAGACTGTGACCATGTATGAGTACTCACCCCAGAGAAACAGACTGTGACCATGTATGAGTACTCACCCCAGGGGAACAGACTGTGACCATGTATGAGTACTCACTCCAGGGAAACAGACTGTGACCATGTATGAGTATTCACCCAAGGGAAACAGACTGTGACCATGTATGAGTACTCACCCCAGGGAAACAGACTGTGACCATGTAGGAGTACTCATCCCAGGGAAACAGACTGTGACCATGTATGAGTACTCACCCCAGGGAAACAGACTGTGACCATGTATGAGTACTCACCCAAGGAAAACAGACTGTGACCATGTATGAGTACTCACCCAAGGGAAACAGACTGTGACCATGTATGAGTACTCACCCCAGGGAAACAGACTGTGACCATGTATGAGTACTCACCCCAGGAAAACAGACTGTGACCATGTATGAGTACTCACCCCAGGGAAACAGACCGTGATCATGTATGAGTACTCACCCCAGGGAAACAGACTGTGACCATGTAAGAGTACTCACCCCAGAGAAACAGACTGTGACCATGTATGAGTACTCACCCCAGGGAAACAGACTGTGACCATGGATGAGTACTCACCCCAGGGAAACAGACTGTGACCATGTATGAGTACTAACCCCAGGGAAACAGACTGTGACCATGTATGAGTACTCACCCCAGGAAAACAGACAGGGACCATGTATGAATACACTCACCCCAGGAAAACAGAGAGTGACCATGTGTGAATACACTCACCCCAGGAAAACAGACAGTGACCATGTGAGAATACACTCACCCCAGGGAAACATACAGTGACCATGTGAGAATACACTCACCCCAGGAAAACAGACAGTGACCATGTGTGAATACACTCACCCCAGGAAAACAGACAGTGACCATGTGAGAATACACTCACCCCAGGGAAACATACAGTGACCATGTGAGAATACACTCACCCCAGGGAAACAGACTGTGACCATGTATGAGTACTCACCCCAGGGAAACAGACTGTGACCATGTATGAGTACTCACCCAAGGAAAACAGACTGTGACCATGTATGAGTACTCACCCCAGGGGAACAGACTGTGACCATGTATGAGTACTCACTCCAGGGAAACAGACTGTGACCATGTATGAGTATTCACCCAAGGGAAACAGACTGTGACCATGTATGAGTACTCACCCCAAAGAAACAGACTGTGACCATGTATGAGTACTCACCCCAGGGAAACAGACTGTGACCATGTATGAGTACTCACCCCAGGGAAACAGACAGTGACCAAGTGAGAATACACTCACCCCAGGGAAACAGACTGTGACCATGTGAGAATACACTCACCCCAGGGAAACATACAGTGACCATGTGTGGATACACTCTCCCTAGAGAAACATACAGTGACCATGTGAGAATACACTCACCCCTGAGTAAAGCAGCCAGTGACTTCAAGAAAAGAGATCGCATGGACATTGAACTTGAACATGGTTTAAAAAACGAATTATTTAAACTCACAAAAACAATCTTTTCTTCAGTAGTATCACAACGATGTGGCAATAATGGCATAATAGAGGGCGGTATAATTAATCCATCGACATAGTGTATATGACCATTCCTTGCGACAATATCAGACTGATTTATATTGATCTTCTTGCCATCAACGACAGGATCTTCAATTTGAATCATACCCTAAAAAAATAAGTTATATCTCTATCAGATGCAAGTTTTGAGTTATAGTGCCGTTTTCCCGCAAGAATAGAAGGTTGATTTCTTGTTGATTTCTTTTTCCCTGGTTCCTGATGAGGTAGAGAACATTTAAGTGGCAAAAACTACCTCCCTTCACAGACAAAATTACAATGCTTTGACACCTAAGCAAACATATTTCTAAGTTTATGGAGCAACTTAAAATTTTACATTCATAGTAGGAATAATTTTATTTTTTATTTAGGTGACCTATACACATTATTTTTTTATGAATATTGCATCAATAATCTCTAAAAGTGTTCAACAATGGTTTGTATTTACTGTTTTGAATAGAAATGACTTGTATGACTCGTACTAATGACTTGTATGACTCGTACGAATGACTTGTATGACTCGTACGAATGACTTGTATGACTTGTACTAATGACTTGTACTAATGACTTGTATTACTTGTACTAATGACTTGTATGACTCGTACTAATGACTTGTACGACTCGTACTAATGACTTGTATGACTTGTATGACTCGTACAAATGACTTGTATGACTTGTACTAATGACTTGTATGACTTGTACTAATGACTTGTATGACTCGTACAAATGACTTGTATGACTCGTACTAATGACTTGTATGACTTGTACTAATGACTTGTATGACTTGTTCTAATGACTTGTACTGATGACTTGTATGACTCGTACTAATGACTTGTATGATTTGTACTAATGACTTGTATGACTCGTACTAATGACTTGTATGACTCGTACTAATGACTTGTGTGACTTGTACTAATGACTTGTATGACTTGTACTAATGACTTGTACGAATGAATTGTACGACTCGTACTAATGACTTGTACTAATGACTTGTATGACTTGTACTAATGACTTGTATGACTCGTACTAATGACTTGTACGACTCGAACTAATGACTTGTACGACTCGTACAAATGACTTGTATGACTTGTACTAATGACTTGTACTAATGACTTGTACTAATGACTTGTACTGATGACTTGTATGACTCGTACTAATGACTTGTATGATTTGTACTAATGACTTGTACTAATGACTTGTATGATTTGTACTAATGACTTGTATGACTCGTACTAATGACTTGTATGACTCGTACTAATGGCTTGTACTAATGGCTTGTATGATTTGTACTAATGACTTGTATGACTCGTACTAATGACTTGTACTAATGACTTGTATGATTTGTACTAATGACTTGTACTAATGACTTGTATGATTCGTACTAATGACTTGTATGACTTGTACTAATGACTTGTATGACTTGTATTAATGACTTGTGTGACTTGTAATAATGACTTGTATGACTTGTACTAATGACTTGTACTGATGACTTGTATGATTTGTACTAATGACTTGTACTAATGACTTGTATGACTCGTACTAATGGCTTGTACTAATGGCTTGTATGATTTGTACTAATGACTTGTATGACTCGTACTAATGACTTGTATGATTTGTACTAATGACTTGTACTAATGACTTGTACTAATGACTTGTATGACTTGTACTCATGACTTGTACGACTCGTACTAATGACTTGTATGACTTGTATGACTCGTACAAATGACTTGTATGACTTGTACTAATGACTTGTATGACTTGTACTAATGACTTGTATGACTCGTACAAATGACTTGTATGACTCGTACTAATGACTTGTATGACTTGTACTAATGACTTGTATGACTTGTTCTAATGACTTGTACTGATGACTTGTATGACTCGTACTAATGACTTGTATGATTTGTACTAATGACTTGTATGACTCGTACTAATGACTTGTATGACTCGTACTAATGACTTGTGTGACTTGTACTAATGACTTGTATGACTTGTACTAATGACTTGTACGAATGAATTGTACGACTCGTACTAATGACTTGTACTAATGACTTGTATGACTTGTACTAATGACTTGTATGACTCGTACTAATGACTTGTACGACTCGAACTAATGACTTGTACGACTCGTACAAATGACTTGTATGACTTGTACTAATGACTTGTACTAATGACTTGTACTAATGACTTGTACTGATGACTTGTATGACTCGTACTAATGACTTGTATGATTTGTACTAATGACTTGTACTAATGACTTGTATGATTTGTACTAATGACTTGTATGACTCGTACTAATGACTTGTATGACTCGTACTAATGGCTTGTACTAATGGCTTGTATGATTTGTACTAATGACTTGTATGACTCGTACTAATGACTTGTACTAATGACTTGTATGATTTGTACTAATGACTTGTACTAATGACTTGTATGATTCGTACTAATGACTTGTATGACTTGTACTAATGACTTGTATGACTTGTATTAATGACTTGTGTGACTTGTAATAATGACTTGTATGACTTGTACTAATGACTTGTACTGATGACTTGTATGATTTGTACTAATGACTTGTACTAATGACTTGTATGACTCGTACTAATGGCTTGTACTAATGGCTTGTATGATTTGTACTAATGACTTGTATGACTCGTACTAATGACTTGTATGATTTGTACTAATGACTTGTACTAATGACTTGTACTAATGACTTGTATGACTTGTACTCATGACTTGTATGACTTGTTCTAATGACTTGTACTGATGACTTGTATGACTCGTACTAATGACTTGTATGATTTGTACTGACTTGTATGACTCGTACTAATGACTTGTATGACTCGTACTAATGACTTGTGTGACTTGTACTAATGACTTGTATGACTTGTACTAATGACTTGTACGAATGAATTGTACGACTCGTACTAATGACTTGTACTAATGACTTGTATGACTTGTACTAATGACTTGTATGACTCGTACTAATGACTTGTACGACTCGTACTAATGACTTGTACGACTCGAACTAATGACTTGTACGACTCGTACAAATGACTTGTATGACTTGTACTAATGACTTGTACTAATGACTTGTACTGATGACTTGTACTAATGACTTGTATGACTCGTACTAATGACTTGTACGACTCGTACTAATGACTTGTACGACTCGAACTAATGACTTGTACGACTCGTACAAATGACTTGTATGACTTGTACTAATGACTTGTACTAATGACTTGTACTGATGACTTGTACTGATGACTTGTATGACTCGTACTAATGACTTGTATGATTTGTACTAATGACTTGTACTAATGACTTGTATGATTTGTACTAATGACTTGTATGACTCGTACTAATGACTTGTATGACTCGTACTAATGGCTTGTACTAATGGCTTGTATGATTTGTACTAATGACTTGTATGACTCGTACTAATGACTTGTATGACTTGTACTAATGACTTGTATGATTTGTACTAATGACTTGTACTAATGACTTGTACTAATGACTTGTATGATTCGTACTAATGACTTGTATGACTTGTATTAATGACTTGTGTGACTTGTAATAATGACTTGTATGACTTGTACTAATGACTTGTACTGATGACTTGTATGATTTGTACTAATGACTTGTACTAATGACTTGTATGACTCGTACTAATGGCTTGTACTAATGGCTTGTATGATTTGTACTAATGACTTGTATGACTCGTACTAATGACTTGTATGATTTGTACTAATGACTTGTACTAATGACTTGTATGACTTGTACTAATGACTTGTATGATTCGTACTAATGACTTGTATGACTTGTACTAATGACTTGTATGACTTGTATTAATGACTTGTACTAATGACTTGTGCGACTTGTAATAATGACTTGTATGACTTGTACTAATGACTTGTACTGATGACTTGTATGACTCGTACTAATGACTTGTATGAGTCGTACTAATGACTTGTATGAGTCGTACTAATGATTTGTATGATTTGTACTAATGACTTGTATGACTCGTACTAATGACTTGTATGACTCGTACTAATGACTTGTATGACTTGTACTAATGACTTGTATGACTTGTACTAATGACTCATACTAATGACTTTTATGACTTGTACTAATGACTTGTATGACTTGTACTAATGACTTGTACTAATGACTTGTATGACTTGAATGACTAGCATGATCTTTTTGTATACTTGTATTAATTTATGATGGTTTGTTTTTGTATTGCAACTGTCTTTTGATATTAATGTCAGAAAAATATAACTTTATTAAAATGCAAATTTATAATTGTTTAAAATGTGTTTCTATGGCTGGGGGATAAGCGAATAAGACACAAATGTAGGGCCAAAAAAATATATTAATTCTATTAAAATCACCTGCTGATGCCGTTTTTTTTATTAATTTATTTTGGCTATCCATCTAGAGGCTATGGCAGAGAATGATTTAATTAACCTACACATTGAATATCCTTACCAAACTATTAGGAGCAATACTTAGTGTAGTTGATTGCATTGTTGTCACTCGTTCAGTAATCAACAGATCAGAAGATGTCAGCTGAAAATAAAAAGAAAAACTGTACAGTTAATCAATTGTTAATTAAAAAAAACATTTGTGGGATTATAACAATCATCGTCATGACGACAATGTCATAGAGTAAATAGGTAACCTTAAAGCATGGCTCTTCAATTTGCAGAATTTTACAAGTGCTGTAATTGTTTTCTTGTCAACTTTTAGGTTCAAACTATGCTTCAATCTTGTTAAACAAGTAAACTACCATACTCATCTGGCTTAGCGCCCAACAATGTCTTTTAAAAGATGGGCATTTAGTCAAACATCCTCAAAGAGTAAAGCAAAAGACAATTTTTGGTCACCATTTGCCACATAAGTGGTAATCTTTTTTTGGAAAAAAATTATGGAATGAGTTGCTTTTTTCAACACTTTTATATGAAAGCAAGAGAAAACACACACATTACATTACAATATTATTTTCATACATACAAAATTTATAGTGTAAACATATTAGGGTCTGTGGAAAAGTCGAAAGGTTCATCATGTCTCCTTTGTTGAATGTTTTTGATTTTAAACATTCAACTTCTGATGCAAAAAAATTTCTGCCAAGATGATTTTTACCACACAATTTGACTTGCAACAATGCCCTCTGACCTGACAAGTCAAGTTTGTTATTAACCAATCTGAATGCTGTGTTGTACTGACACAATTTGACCTGCAACAACGCTCTCTGACCTGACAGGTCAAGTTTGTTATTAACAAATCTGAATGCTGTGTTATACTGACACAATTTGACCAGCAACAACGCCCTCTGACCTGACAGGTCAAGTCTGTTATTAACCAATCTGAATGCTGTGTTATACTGACACAATTTGACCAGCAACAACGCCCTCTGACCTGACAGGTCAAGTTTGTTATTAACAAATCTGAATGCTGTGTTGTTCCGACACAATTTGACCTGCAACAACGCTCTCTGACCTGACAGGTCAAGTCTGTTATTAACAAATCTGAATGCTGTGTTGTTCCGACACAATTTGACCTGCAACAACGCTCTCTGACCTGACAGGTCAAGTTTGTTATTAACAAATCTGAATGCTGTGTTATACTGACACAATTTGACCAGCAACAACGCCCTCTGACCTGACAGGTCAAGCCTGTTATTAACCAATCTGAATGCTGTGTTGTACTGACACAATTTGACCTGCAACAACGCTCTCTGACCTGACAGGTCAAGTCTGTTATTATCCAATCTGAATGTTGTGTTGTACTGACACAATTTGACCTGCAACAACGCCCTCTGATCTGACAGGTCAAGTTTGTTATTAACCAATCTGAATGCTGTGTTGTACTGACACAATTTGACCTGCAACAACGCCCTCTGACCTGACAGGTCAAGTCTGTTATTAACCAATCTGAATGCTGTGTTGTACTGACACAATTTGACCAGCAACAATGCCCTCTGTTCTGACAGGTCAAGTCTGTTATTAACCAATCTGAATGCTGTGTTATACTGACACAATTTGACCAGCAACAACGCCCTCTGACCTGACAGGTCAAGTTTGTTATTAACAAATCTGAATGCTGTGTTGTTCCGACACAATTTGACCTGCAACAACGCTCTCTGACCTGACAGGTCAAGTCTGTTATTAACAAATCTGAATGCTGTGTTGTTCCGACACAATTTGACCTGCAACAACGCTCTCTGACCTGACAGGTCAAGTTTGTTATTAACAAATCTGAATGCTGTGTTATACTGACACAATTTGACCAGCAACAACGCCCTCTGACCTGACAGGTCAAGTCTGTTATTAACCAATCTGAATGCTGTGTTGTTCCGACACAATTTGACCTGCAACAACACCCTCTGACCAGACAGGTCAAGTCTGTTATTAACCAAACTGAATGCTGTGTTGTACTGACACAATTTGACCTGCAACAACGCTCTCTGACCTGACAGGTCAAGTTTGTTATTAATCAATCTGAATGCTGTGTTATACTGACACAATTTGACCAGCAACAACGCCCTCTGACCTGACAGGTCAAGCCTGTTATTAACCAATCTGAATGCTGTGTTGTACTGACACAATTTGACCTGCAACAACGCTCTCTGACCTGACAGGTCAAGTCTGTTATTATCCAATCTGAATGTTGTGTTGTACTGACACAATTTGACCTGCAACAACGCCCTCTGATCTGACAGGTCAAGTCTGTTATTAACCAATCTGAATGCTGTGTTGTACTGACACAATTTGACCTGCAACAACGCCCTCTGACCTGACAGGTCAAGTCTGTTATTAACCAATCTGAATGCTGTGTTGTACTGACACAATATGACCTGCAACAACGCTCTCTGACCTGACAGGTCAAGTCTGTTATTATCCAATCTGAATGCTGTGTTGTACTGACACAATTTGACCTGCAACAACGCCCTCTGACCTGACAGGTCAAGTCTGTTATTAACCAATCTGAATGCTGTGTTGTACTGACACAATATGACCTGCAACAACGCTCTCTGGCCTGACAGGTCAAGTCTGTTATTATCCAATCTGAATGCTGTGTTGTACTGACACAATATGACCTGCAACAATGCTCTCTGACCTGACAGGTCAAGTCTGTTATTAACCAATCTGAATGCTGTGTTGTACTGAGACAATTTTGCAGGAATTTCATAATATTGTCGATGGCGTTTTTTTTACAACACAATTTGAAAATAAATACTATCTGCTAGCAATGAAAAATGAAAAACAAAGGTGAGATTTTTGTTAAAAACAGGTGATTCACAATTTTTGAAAGTTAAAGTATGGAAGAGGTATTTAACATCATTCGGGGCCAAGAACAGACCATTGATAAATAAATTAATTAAATACTTAAA
Organism: Saccoglossus kowalevskii; assembly: GCF_978046115.1. Classification (NCBI taxonomy): domain Eukaryota; kingdom Metazoa; phylum Hemichordata; class Enteropneusta; family Harrimaniidae; genus Saccoglossus; species Saccoglossus kowalevskii. The sequence continues at coordinate 12,005,414 of NC_140643.1, read as the reverse complement.
AACATCATATACAACAAGAAAACAATATTATCAATGTTAAACAAAAACTCATGGAAATGTAATATTTTAATTTTTATCTTCAAGTAATAGTAATATTTCTTTACTGTATCTATATGATAACTATAGTTTTAGTTTTTAGAATAGTTTGTTATACCTTTATTATGTTTGTATTCACCTAAATTGAATTTCTTTCAATATGGTTGTAATAAGAATTATTTTATCTTATCTTATCTTATCTTATCTTATCTTATCTTATCTTATCTTATCTTATCTTATCTTATCTTATCTTATCTTATCTTATCTTATCTTATCTTATCTTATCTTATCTTATCTTAATGTTAAATTGTTTATGAGTTCACACTCCAATCATGATAGTCACAATGGACACTTTAAAACGATGTTTAATGAACAAGTTTCTTGATTTGACTGTTGGATACGCACTTAGTCAAACATGACCCCGAAAACTGAAATCCCCCAAAAGTGTGGAGTCGGCACTTAGTCAAGCTTGGATGGTAAGTCTTTTGAGTATGATAATGGCGGGGTCACTATGCCAGTTTCCTATTTAATTGGCATAGTTTTGGGGGCTTTACCTTATTACTTAAGGCAATTCCCCCACCCCAAGATAACTGTTTTAATTTAGGCATATTTTTTATTGTATTGTTTTTATAGTTTCTTTAGTACTGTTTTTTAAATACTTACTTTTCACCATCACTTCATTTTACCATTGTAGTTATGGTGCTCGCCATTTCTACCTTATAGCTTTGCTACCTACATATACTAATAAATTCTTTGTAGTACAATACCAATGTATCTACCAGTATATAGAGCTACCTCTACCATCTAACATTCCTGTAGTTACAGTTATTCGGTAACTACCTTGTAGTCGCAGTCACACTGCTACTACCTGTACTCTGTAGTTGTAGTTGCAGTCACGCTGCTTCTACCTGTACTCTGTAGTTGCAGTCAGGCTGCTTCCACCGTATATCATTGTAGTTGTAGTCATGCTACATCTACCAGGACATCTCATTTACTAATGTTAACCCACTTTTATACAGAGTTGATTGGTTATACTTTTGTTTATGCATTTTTACTATTCTTATACGTTTTTTTTTTGGGGGGGGGGGCTCACCATATTTTCACATTTCTCTGTTAGTTATCATTGCTTTAAGTGCAATGAATATATATTTTTCATTGTACTACAGTGTCTGCATCATAAATGGTGAAATTGTATTGTATTAAAAGCACTCCAATGAGATGGGTCGTCATGAAGAAAGCACTCCAATGAGATGGGTCGTCATGGAGAAAGCACTCCAATGAGATGGGTCATCATGGAGAAAGCACTCCAATGAGATGGGTCGTCATGGAGAAAGCACTCCAATGAGATGGGTCGTCATGGAGAAAGCACTCCAATGAGATGGGTCGTCATGGAGAAAGCACTCCAATGAGATGGGTCGTCATGGAGCACAATTTAAATCTTAATTTGGTGATCTAGTTGCTACAATTTCTTTTTTAACACAGAGCTGGTTTAATGAGACCAACACAACATAACAAAACTACATGCAATGAATGAACTACTGAGAACATGAAGTTGGATGGCTTACCATGAATCCTGAGATTATGTGGTTTTTCAATAACTGTACCAGTTTAGGTTTACCCTAAAAATAACAAGATTCATAAATTAATACCATTGTGAAGAATGTAGATCTCACAAAACTTGTACACCACTGAAAATATGACTTACTGGTAACTTGTGTTACATTGTATGTAATGTGAATTAGTTGTGTAGACGTCAATATCGCTTGTGCTGTTCATATCAATGTGTATGCAACAGTCAGCTTCACACACCTCAAGTGTCTTAATTTAAGGCTGTATTTCCTTCTACTTTGATTTATTCATTTTAATTGTAATCCCATTTATTTGGCCATTTTGAATCAGATAGTCAAACCAATATATCTATGTCATGATGTACCAGTATAATGAATATATAAAATTTAAACATAATCAGTCAAACCATGTCAGAGATACTGCTCTAGAAGCCCATTCATTAAAACAAAATAGCCGCTAGTCAACCATTTTGAATTCGATCTGAAAAATAAATGACTTGCATCAGGAACCTGTAATGTCTAACGTATGTACCAAGTTAGAACGAAATCCATCCATAATTGCCAGAAATGCTTGATATTTGATGATTTTTTAGCACAAAAATGGCCACCATTCGGCCATTTTTAAGAGGATCATCAAACCAATATATATGTACATCTATGGCATGATGTATAATGAATATTTAAAATTTGAACATAATTAGTCAAAGCATGTCAGATATATGGCACTAGAACTACATTCATTAAAATAAAAATGGCCGCCAGTCGGCCATTTTGAATCTTATCTCAAAAACAAAATGATGTGCATCAATGTATTATAATGTCCAAAGTATATACCAAGTTTGAACAAAATCCATCACTAAACAGCTGAGAAATGCTTAATTTTGATGATTTTTCAGTACAAAATGGCTGCCATTTGGCTATCTTGAATCAGATCGTGAAAAAAATTGATGTGCAAATGTATAATGTCATGTATGATGTATGTGTGAAGTTTAATTGTGATTAGTGCAGGCATTTCTAAGATACATGTTCGGACGTCCGGACGCACGGACACAGAGAGGTCAAAACATCAGTTCCTGTTTTTGGACTGCGTGAAAAATAAAATGATGTGCGTCAAGGTCCCACAATGTACCAAGTTTAAACAAAATCCATCCATAAATGCTTGATTTTGATGATTTTTTAGCACAAAAATGGCCACCCTTCAGCCATCTTCAAACAGATGGTGAAAAAAATTGATGTGCATATGAATAGTATTATGTATGTGTGAAGTTTGATTGTGATTGGTCAAGGCATGTCTAAGATATAGGTCCAGACACTTGCACACAAGCACAGGGACACGAACTGCATCTGAACGAGGACTAAATATAAGCTCTTAGCAATATGAGGATTAGAAAGCAAAATTAATAATAATTACTGATATCAAAACAAAATTTACTTTTATTACTGTGTTTACATCTATTTTTGTGTCACTTTATGTCAACGTAACTTACATCAACATAAGAGAAATAGATGTCAACATGCTACTGACATAAAGAAGCTGAAAAATGGCGAAGTTTTAAAAATATCACAAAATATGAAAACCGTGAAAAGTATCGATAGTAGTAATATTTATCATAGTGTAAAAACTGTAAACTTGATACATCAAAATGTAACTATTGTTTACTTTGTCTCATACAAATGTTCCTGGCATTCAGTAAAAGTTTTATGAATGTATTCAACTATGAAGAATAAATTTACCAATCATTTCCCCCAAAAAATATATTCTTATTTTTTTCTCACCTCTGGAGATGCAAAATAATCCAGTGCACCATGTTGTAAGGAATCAAATGCATTATTATTTGGTGCAAATACTGTGAATGGACCTTCTGTATCATGAATCACAGTATCCAAGGCAGCCTCCTGCAGAGAACATAAAACAGACAGAATCAGAACTCAATAATCCAATATATTTGTACTCGTGCTAAATAGGTGTAATATGGTTTATGAACAAAATTAATTTTTGGTTGATTTAATGAATAGTTGGATAATGAAATATTTGCCATGATGAGATCTATTATAGACAGGTTTAGGGAGGATCAATTTGCAGAAACATAAAGAAGAGTAACTGGTGATGTCAATGAAGCTTTGCAGACAGTATGTATATCAACCAAAAATGGCAATGTGACAGATTGTCATCACCAGAGAATTACACAGGAAGAGGATGTGTAATCTCAGATTGTCATCACCAGAGAATTACACAGGAAGAGGATGTGTAATCTCAGATTGTCATCACCAGAGAATTACACAGGAAGAGGATGTGTAATCTCAGATTGTCATCACCAGAGAAGTACACAGGAAGAGAATGTGTAATCTCAGATTGTCATCACCAGAGAATTACACAGGAAGAGGATGTGTAATCTCAGATTGTCATCACCAGAGAATTACACAGGAAGAGAATGTGTAATCTCAGATTGTCATCACCAGAGAAGTACACAGGAAGAGGATGTGTAATCTCAGATTGTCATCACCAGAGAATTACACAGGAAGAGGATGTGTAATCTCAGATTGTCATCACCAGAGAAGTACACAGGAAGAGGATGTGTAATCTCAGATTGTCATCACCAGAGAATTACACAGGAAGAGGATGTGTAATCTCAGATTGTCATCACCAGAGAAGTACACAGGAAGAGAATGTGTAATCTCAGATTGTCATCACCAGAGAAGTACACAGGAAGAGGATGTGTAATCTCAGATTGTCATCACCAGAGAAGTACACAGGAAGAGAATGTGTAATCTCAGATTGTCATCACCAGAGAATTACACAGGAAGAGGATGTGTAATCTCAGATTGTCATCACCAGAGAATTACACAGGAAGAGAATGTGTAATCTCAGATTGTCATCACCAGAGAAGTACACAGGAAGAGAATGTCTAATCTCAGATTGTCATCACCAGAGAAGTACACAGGAAGAGAATGTGTAATCTCAGATTGTCATCACCAGAGAAGTACACAGGAAGAGGATGTGTAATCTCAGATTGTCATCACCAGAGAAGTACACAGGAAGAGAATGTGTAATCTCAGATTGTCATCACCAGAGAATTACACAGGAAGAGGATGTGTAATCTCAGATTGTCATCACCAGAGAAGTACACAGGAAGAGGATGTGTAATCTCAGATTGTCATCACCAGAGAAGTACACAGGAAGAGGATGTGTAATCTCAGATTGTCATCACCAGAGAATTACACAGGAAGAGGATGTGTAATCTCAGATTGTCATCACCAGAGAAGTACACAGGAAGAGGATGTGTAATCTCAGATTGTCATCACCAGAGAAGTACACAGGAAGAGAATGTGTAATCTCAGATTGTCATCACCAGAGAATTACACAGGAAGAGGATGTGTAATCTCAGATTGTCATCACCAGAGAAGTACACAGGAAGAGAATATGTAATCTCAGATTGTCATCACCAGAGAAGTACACAGGAAAAGAATGTGTAATCTCAGATTGTCATCACCAGAGAGTATGGTGAACATAATTTTCGATGAATGATGCATGTGCTGTTTTAATCATAAAAAGTTGGAGCGCAAACTGATTAAAAACAATTTCAAGAGCAACAATACCCCAGAATGTGCCAGGATATGAGACATTTAGGTGTCATGCAAAATGACCTTTTACCTGAATCATAGCTTCTAATCTGTTGAATAACCCTTCCTTTGCAATCAACTCTAGGATGGATTTCTGCAAAACCAGAAGAAACAATTCAGTGATGTATAGCAGATCACATTTTATTATTCATGCACACAACATAAATATTCAAGTTACATTAACATATAAAATTGCACACTAGTTTCATAAAATTTTGGGGAAAAAAACAAACTCATTTAAAATCTCATTAAAATTTACTTGAATTTATCATGACAAGAAAATGTTAACCATGATGACGACAACAACAACAGCAGTAGACTTATACATTAAGTCTCCATTATCAGGCAAAAATCAAACCTACCCCAGTATTGCTAGCAATTCTAGGTTCCGTATAAAGCAGCCTGTCAACTACATGAATCATTCCATTTGTGGCTGGGATGTTCATGTTTACAAGTTTAGCTTTAGTATTTCTTCCCTTCACACGATATCTCAACACATTCGGATTCTGGGAAAAATAATAAATTATCAGATGATTAAGGGGCGTACTATTTGAAACCATGGGGGTTAATGTCTCATTTTCTACCTTGAAAATTTTTTTTTCAAAAAATCATCACATCACCTATAATTTCAAATTGCCAATTCGTATAGCACAAGCCATTCGAATGTGGTAAATTAACTTGGCAAATTACGAAAGGATTTTGTTAGCATTCATTTCTAATGATAGTTATTACTGTGGCTTGACATTCTTGTGCCTTTTCTGCTAAAAACGCTGCCTCACTAGCCAGTCAGCTTAAACATGAACGTTTGTGCCCTTATGCAATGAGAACATCATCCATATTTGGTTAGTAATATACAACTTACCCTGTCACTGAAGGTGACTTCTCCTGGCATCCCTGTCAATGTGTAGATTTCATCAGATGTGTTTAACTGATGTCCATTTAACACTGTGGGTATGATATGGAGGCCAAACAAGTAGTGAGAAAAATCAGCATCAGAATTCGCACTGGACATAAGCTAACAAAAAAAAAACATAGAAAGATTATTTCTACTTCTTTTTTAAAAATATGGAATTCTCTTTCAGACTTCACAACCCCTCCTCCCTTCTCTCTTGCTTTCTATATTCTGTTTAATGGAATAATTATAACATAATCTGAAATCAGCTTTTCACTCAGGATTGCGAGACCCAAGGAACAGTACTCAGATTCCACAAGGAAACACACTATCAATTAACCAATTACCGGTAAGCAGGGGCTAGTTGGTCAAAAAATGCTTCAAGGGTTTTATTCTGCGCCAATACGTTATCAATGTGTGTGAATTTCATGAAAGTACCTAGGTCAATTTCTGACGACGCACAACTCACTTAAATGACCTCTATGACGTCAGATTTCTTCTGCCTGAAAACGCCAAAAAACAAAACATTTGTCATGTTGCGCTAATTTTGGACATTTAAAGCATCAGATGGACTGATTTTTACAACAAAACACATAACATGGAGTCACTTAGTAGCCTTGCAGTATTAAAATTCAAATCTATAAAGTTTTTGGCCCGTATTTCTCCTCCAAAAAGAAGCCAATTTGTTACAGTACGCAGAGGCCCCCCGCATAACGTTGAACAGTTAGATAGATAAATGACGTCATCTCATTATATATTCAAATCATGTTTACAAGCGAAGTGTGGTCTGTAAAACAAATGCTTGCCTAGTAACCGGAGAAAGAGGTCGACATGCCTAAACGCCAACCCCTAGTGCTAGTTAACTCAACAACATCCGACGTTTTGTCTTGTTCTAGCAGACACTCGACTTCCACCGCAACTTCGGAAACGGCGTCCTTGTACGGAACTTTGTCGATGGGTGGCCCAGCAGCAATCCCACATAAGACACAAGTTTTTTCAAACCTGGCCGACCTCTCCCAACTGCTCGTCCGACCAATACAGATTATCGGTTGATATTAAATTGTCTGCCCGACTTTTTGGAAGTTGGAAATTGATCATGTTTTGCTGACGAAATTTTACTCTCATGGTTTGAATACTCAAACTTGAAGTGTGAACCCCATTGTACTGTCGGCAATGCGTTTCTGTTATAGGTAAAGTTTCGCCTCCTCTGAACTGCATTTTGAGTTTTTCCTTGGGGACCTCTTTTTTGTGATTGATCAAAATTCAGGAGCCGGAGTTGATATGACCGCGTCGTATTTAGTGTGCACTGTTTCTGTCGTGAAGGGATTATGCAAATTATGCAATAAGTCAATGTTATTGTTTGCGTCCAGATGTTTATCTCAAAAACAAAGTGTACAGTATCCTGTTATACAAGTAGTTTTTCTTATTTGTTTTTAAAAAAAGGTATACTAGATAAAATTATGAGCCCAATAACTTTACAAAAGTAATAACAAAAAAAGCAAAATTCACGAAAATAACTCTACCGCATTCTTAATACAAGTGTCACTGATATAGATGGAGAAACAGTCGGCTCATAATTTATTTTTTTTTTTTTTTTGACAATACAAGCTATTTGTCAAAATCTTAACCATAATTCACTTGTCTTAATATGAATAATAATTTGAATAAAAAAAATATTGGTAAATGTTAGAAAACCAACAGCACTTAGAACGTGAATTTATTTCTGAAAATTGTTGTATATTGTAAACCTATTTAGTTCAGCCACGAAAGTATGTTTGCTAATACGATAAAATTAGCACTATTTGCATGTCTCTCATGATGAATTGAAAATATACAGTATCTATGGTTATTACTATTTGACTTACTGTTGGATCAGCTTTATTGAATGCGTCTTCATTTGGTACGAATACAGTGAACGGTCCAGAGTTTGCAAGTACACTGCCATAGGATTGTTGAAATGCAAAATAAGCTCTCGATAGTTTGCCTTGAAGTGGCCCAAGATGGTCGCTGTTCAAGTCTAACAATTGCTATTTGGACAAAAAAATTAGAAAGAAAATTATGTAACAATGGTACTAATTCAAGTTGGACAGAAAACATTTTTATAACAACATCACATTAAACTAAATAAAGCTGTAAGCACCTACCTGTAGTATGTTACCATAGCAATTCACACCATCACCAAGGAAACCTTCTTTACATGTACATTTTGGTTCAAATGCTCTAATCATAACACAGTCAGCGTTACCATGGCAATTGCTATCTGTAACACAAATATCAACAAGAGTGCATCCCTGGTTCTCGACTAAGTTCTCGTAACCCCACTTACATTGACAGTGATACTGAAAAACAAAAATATTATAAATAAAAAAAAATGTTACAGGACAAAAATAATAAGACAATAATGCAATAGTTTGTCAGTGTGAATGTGATAATTGGACTGATTTGCACTTATTATTGCACTTGCTTCAAAATGTAATGGTTTCAGCAGGCAATCACTGTACTCCTCTCAATAAATGTGTATACTTGTGCTGTACTACCACTCAATTCCATGTCTGTAAATAGGCTCTGATCTTCTTAATAAAAGTATGAGTAAATAATATGCATCTTCAATTCGCTAAATAAATACGTGAATAAATGTTTACCTGTCCTGGTCCGTCATAAATGCAATAGGTGGTATCAGTAGGACATCCACCATAACTATTACTACATGGATTGATAGGACTACAAAAATAACCATCCCCACTATAACCAGTTGTACATGAACAGTTATAATGATTAGGTCCAATAGGTACACAGTCTGCATTAATGTCACAGTCAACACTCAGCGAACATGGATCAATCTCTGGAACAAATGAAGTTGTATTCATATAGTGGAACTTTATATACCGATGTTTTCTCAAGAAATGTAAACTACCAAGGTGGTAAAAATGTATATAATTATTGTAAACAGAAATTGTCATGATTAACATAGTCATTAAAACATACAATTATTCACTTACAAAATCTTATCGCATCAAGAATGATACAACTACACAGCTTTTCAGCAATTTATCAATTTAATTTAAATAAAAAGTCAGCAACAGCACAGTGGAAATCAACCACTGTGGCAGTAAGGACTGCTGAGATGTCAGATCACATTGTTTGTATCTTGATGAGAACCATGATGTACATGTACATTTGTATGCTTTGATGATGGTATTAAAAATAAACAGAAGCCAACAAAAAAAATGAAATGTTTCCATTAATTGACCAGTTTTGTTTACCTCAACATTTCTCAATGGGTGAGTGACTTGCAACTCACGGATATATCTAAAATATAATCTAGCAGTATTAGTCATGTGCTATTTTGGTAATTACATTAACATGGACATAGAGGGCACTGTTTTTAAAGAAATCAAGCCAATGAGAATGTTTTTTGATTTGGGTATTTGACCATCACATGACATCATTGGATATCAATGATTATACTTCCTGTAATCATTAGAGGGGTTAATGTATCCCCTCCAATGGGAAAATTAATGTACAAAATTCTGCGCTGCACGGCAATGAATTTATTCTGATTCTATTTGATATGCAATGACTAGTCATACCTATACAAGTAAGTGCATCATTGGTTTCAGTCACTTGGTAGCCGTCATCACAGTCACAGGTATAATCCCTGGATGCACCCTCTAACACAACACAGTGAGAGTGTGCTGGACAGTTCATGGAAGAGCACTCTGGAGAGGCTGAGTAACAAACAGACAAACAAATGAATAATTAAATAAAACAAATATCAGCTGGTGCTTGGTGCTGCGAGTACTCACTGTGGAACAGAAAAATGTGCTATCCAAGTGCAATGCTCCAGATTAGAGTAACACAATCTAACACAGCAATACCACTTCATGGCAAAGTTCCTGATTCCTGATTCTTTAGAGAGACATATCGCGCAATCTCAGATCGAATGCCTCAAAGCTGAGTGTGCTGGCAAAACTCGGGGCCAATGTGACTAAAAATCACACAAAATTGCTGAAAATTCCAAATTTTCCCTTCAATAAGCAAACCTGGCAAACTACCGATAGTTATTTCATGAACATTACCGCATATCTTGTTCCCTTGACAGTTTATTAGCGTAAATCAGGTAAATTCAGAAGGAAGTTACCCGGATGGAGGGAGACATATGAATATGTCAGCAGGTAGACACAGGAATATGTCTATCGGTAATGCACGAATTATTACACCTTATGACCATGAAAGCCATGTTATGTCTAGAGGTAGACATATGGCTATGTCTAACATCCATAACCTTTGCCTGAGATTTACGTCTATCACTTATTTAAAATAACTAGTTTGTCACACTTACTTTCACTATTTGACTATCTTATTTAAGAGAAAACTATGATTTTCTAGCGATTTTCAGTTGAGCTTGCAGCCAGTTCATCTACATGCCCGGTTACAGCACAGTTAGAGGCACTTGATTTGCAGCAAAAGTCAGCAAATCATGGATTTTTCCACTGTATGGCACTGTTGTGTTGGAGTTTCTTAGGTATTTCAACAGTACTGGTAAATATTATGTGTAAATATATGCTAAAAAAAATGGTGTTGATGTTTGATTTTCTGATACAAACTTGAATGGAGTTATTCAAGGCTACGGGGGTATGTTAAATTTTATTTCCAAACAAGTAGTACTGACTTACGTTGATCGCATTTATCTCCATGATATCCAGGAAGACAAAGACAGAAGCCATCCGTGTCATGACAAACTCCGTAAACACACTCACATTCTGTAATGAAGAGATTCACATCAAGGTAAAAGCACATATTGGTATCAAATGTAATAAAACACACACATACAATAGTCTGTTTGGTGAGAAATTTACTTTTCGTTAAAAACATTGTGCAAAATTACAAGCACTTGAAATGTATTATCTCACACTGCAATATTTTCCATAGACCGAAAATTTGCATAATTAACTGATTATTAAAAAAAACACTATCTCTTTATCAGTTAGCTGTCTTTGTTATGACTCTGTCTTCTTCCATTGGGAATTAACAACACTCTCTTGCATATTGAAATCCCATGATACTGTAAACTGTTTAATTTTACTATTTTGATGTTTTGAGCAATTTCACAAGTTTTAAGTTCACAGACTTGACAAGGAAACAATGAGTTCTATTGTTATTCTACAAATTCACTTGGAAATGATTTAGCGAATTTTAATCATCAACGAAAAAAGTGAAATTAAAAACCAGCAAATAATTAGTGCATTTACAGTATTTTACAGGAGAGCAAAAATTTGTGATGAAATTTTCATGTTTGTGTAAAAATAAATCACTGTTCAAATGTAAAATGATTACAGGATTCAATAATTCATCATACTCATATTTCATACAATTTATCACATAATATCTTCATTTTGAGACTCATAAAACTCATAAAATTTGAATATGGTTTCATCCACTCACTGTGTTTGAGTCTGATTGGTTCCCACCGCACTCAAGTTACTGTAAAATACTTTATTTTAGCTGGAATTAATTTTCTCTGAATAGCTTTTTCGGGTGTTTTGTAAGAAATTTATTCCACTGATTTTTGAGGTCTATTCACTGGATTTTATTTTCACTGAATCATTCTTTCAGCGAAAATAGCAAAAATAAATTCCAAACAAAAATAATGTATTCTACAGTACACAGTGTCTATGAATTTTGTATGTTATATAAATTTGTAAACCCTGCTATGATTTGGAAATTAAAGCTAACATGGGTCTATCGACCAGATAACATACAATACAGAGGTAGATGAAACATGACTCAGAATTATATCAGCAAACAGGACTAGTCCACTTGTATATTAATATGAACATGACCATTCAAACAATGTCTCATGATATCCAAACATAATTCTCAATGATGATGGAATTTTTCTTTTTAACACAAGATGTGGGTTACTTGGGTAAAACGTAGTACGTACCGCTTATGAAAATGGTTGTGTTGAGGAACGTGGAATGGAAAGTGCTGAATATTGCTATGAATGTTCCATGGTATATTGTAATATGGTGATAGGCAGCAGTTTTATGATCAGTTTATTTTGGCTGCAACATAACACATAATCACATGTTTTGTTTTATTTGCAAACTGTAAAACATGTCTTTTTAGCTAGCATATTTTAGCTAATTCATAATTGTGCTAATTCAAGATGTCTCTAATTTAAAATAAAGTATATTCCTTCAATGAGATTGTTGGCACTTTATCTAAATTGATATTTTGAGTAAAATTTGCTAAACGGTCATGTATCTATTACGATGTGTTTTACAGTGTGTCCAAAGGGGTTGGCGCCCCCATACAGTCAAATGTTTCACTAAATACCAAACTGGGTAGCTATCAGTAATCATCAAATGTCAGTGTAAGATTACCACCCAGTACACTGACATGATTAACTTATCTAGGAGTATTAAGACTGGCAATAGTGTTTGAGTGAGATTTAATAAAATCCTATCCTATACTTCCCACATATTGGGTTTTTGCAGTAATTTGATATGTGTCAATCCCATGACAGATCTTTGGTCCAACTTTAAATGATGAGATCATTTAGCATTGAACTTTAACCCCAAACACTGTGGTTTTATTTGCTGAGAATGACTGATAGTGTACGCACACAGACATCCTATACTAGGTACACACTCAAAAATTGTTTCTGTCACAGGATTGTTTAATTAACTCCATTTTTATTATTGTGGTTCAGTGAGCAGTGTGCACAAAAGTTAACTGCATCTTACAAAACTATGTTGAGAATTTACAGGAATGAACAATGTGTACACAACGAAGGAAGCATGCAATCATGTGTAATTCTGTAACTCACTGTTTTCAAGATCAGCATCCAGGGTCTGATTACATCAATCCTAATTTTTGAATTTTGAATATTTCATTTAGAAAAGAGATTTCATTTTATAACAGAATGATAAATGTTCATTTTTTTGTTCTCATCTAACTTTCTCACTCATTTGAAAATTTGTCTATCATATCGTGATGACACTAAATGCAACCATGAATAAATCAGGATATTTAACCTTAATTAACACAACAATTAACCTTTCCAGAATTTCTTGCCCAAATTTTTCTGTACTTTTTTTTATATTCTTCAACATTTCTGGAAATACACTCTAATTTTGGAGCCAACAGACAAAATTTTCAGTTTTAACTCAAAAAATGTTGCTATTTTTGTCCAGGAAAGTGCAGACTTTAAACTATTGCAAAATATTTTGTGATGAAAAGAGGGAACAGGTGGTGAAAAGGTGAAAGTGTTTTATTTGTTCGATGTAACATACATATAAATTTTTGTATTCATGTTTGGAACAAGACAAAAATTCAAGTCAATTTACATAACAATCCACTTAATTAGTCATAGCATATACATGTGTGTTATTGACATGTATGGATTTAACCACTAGTGAAACACTATTATGTATTTAAACAAGTGACCAGATGGTCAAAGTGGCTCCACTGTCCTACAAGAACATTATGGTAGCCAAGTCTAGAACTAATTGTTCACAAAAATAATGTACACCTAAAATATCGAGGCAAGACCCCCAAAATATATACATAACAAGTAACAATTGAACTGGTAGTTTTCAAGAAGTCAAAAATATCATTTTTTACCAGCAGAGCTACACAAAATGTAATTAACGAGCATAGTCACCATACTCAAGGTTTCACACCACTAATTGAAACTCACCTATATCACAATTAGGTCCATACATGTTTTCTTGTGCACACCTCTCACATTGTTCTCCAGCAAATCCAGAGTTGCACATACAAGTTCCATTACCTGTGATTCTATCAAAACATGTTCCCTTTCCACTGCATGGATCACTAGAACCACCGGGGCAAGCTGAAAGATGCATAGACAGTACAAATTGAAATATAAATTCCATAAAAACAGATCCTATAATTACTGGGTATATAGAAATGAGGTAAACTGCATTTTTCTAGATAGTTGTACACCTCTACTATCATCTACTGTACCTACATCTTACAGTGTTACATGCATCAATATTAGAATCGCTGCGATGACAAAAAACATCATGCAGGCACGCTGCTTAACCATTCCCAAAAAACTTTTGCTAACCTTAGCGCATATTTGGAGCAATCACTGTTACTACCATGCATTATATTACTAACACGTATTCACGCTTTGAGTAACTATTAGTTTTCTTTAATTTCAGTACAAATATCGTCCATTTTTTATTCATGAACTGTTCACTGAAGTGACTGTTCCAAGTTGGTACTACTGGTAAGTTTATTGTTTACTAATATTTTCCACTACCACATGCAGTATACATTTTTTTTAAAAAATATTCATTTATCCAATGTTGGTCCATGCAGTTCCATGACAGTTCTTGAAAATTGTTGATACTTTGTGAATATATTCATTATTGCTTTACAAAGACAAATGGCAGAAAAAAACAATTTTTGCAAATAAACATGATATCACTTTGCAATGGTTATGGCTGTTATACTGCCAGTAAAATTTTGTATTTTTTGTTTTTTCAGTCACATTAATGATAAAAGAAGTTCACAGACCCTTTTGTTGCACTAGTTTGCGCTATGCTAATACATGTAAAACTCCTGCAAGTCTACTTCAAACTAACCCATACATACACTATATCATGATATAGCAAGTGCCTGAATCATTTACAAGTAAAACAATGAGTTCTATTTTACCGTACATGTTCTTGCACATTTAATATAGCAGATTTAAATTATCAGTTGTGTTTATGCTCATCAGAACCCACTTTGCTCATGTGGAAATCAAACCTAAATTCGTTGTTCTATTAGTTGCCCTTCTTTCCTAACTGCACCAAATTGGCAAGTTCTGCAAACTACTTGACACACAACTGCAACTTGGCACATACTGCAAAGGGGTTAATTATTCACTGGGTTTTAATTTTGCTTATTATGCTGACTGGAAAATGCACTAAATTAAAACCCAGTAAATATGTACACTTAGCATAGAACACATTATCTAAAAAGTAAAACCATGAATTTAAAAGTCACTGAATATGCCTGAAATAGTAAAACAGCAAAATTTTAACCCAGTGAAAATTAGTCATTTTACAGTACCAAGTTTGATTCCGGGCTCTCTCTTGGGACAAAGATCATGTTTTTTTGGGCATGTGCAGAGTAAGTCCATACACATTTCAACAAGTGTTGACTCTGTGACTGCAACTAATATCTGATTTCCTTTTCTGGTAATCTCACTCTTAGCAGCACAGGAATAGATTATTTCAGGAGAAAGGAAGTTTATTTTCAACACATCCTTCAATTCAACCATTACAAAACACTCAATACTTTCTTTACATTTCACATATAATTTGTTTATAATTTGGTTGCAGTGTATAAAGCACAGAAACTGTACTCATCTGACTTTGCACCCATGCTTGTCTAGTATGGTAAGTCGGACGAGTATGGTAAGTCGGACGAGTATGGTAAGTCGGACGAGTACGGTAAGTCGGACGAGTACGGTAAGTCGGACGAGTACGGTAAGTCGGACAAGTATGGTAATAGATCAAAAGTACATTATTCTCCTAAGTAAATTCGACACTGAGAATCCCAATGTGATTTACGGATAGTCTTAGATTTAGGTGTATTTAAAGTCAAAATGCATGAAATAAAAAAAGGAATGAGAAACTCTGACGAATACTAGTTATTTTGTGTGCAATACAACATGGACTCCAGTGCGAATAGTTCCAAAAAAGTTAATTTTTGCATGTTTTCAGACAGTTTTTTACCAGCAAAATATTTCATAGTGGGTAAAAAAAATTGATAATTTGTGTATAAATCCTGTACGACAACACTTTCGAAACAAAAGAACTTGATAGTATGTTCGTTCTTATTTAATAGATAAAATACCTGCAAACCACCATAATAGGATTTATCAATAATAATATTCCACTGTTGCTTTTTTATGATCTGTACCTCAAATGAAAACAAATTTTGCTCCGATAGATGATAAATTGCTGAACTGCAAAAGCATTTTTCAAATTTCTATGTATGTGTTTTTGCAAAATTTATTTCCAATCATCCAACAAATGTTCTCTAATATTTTCTTGGAGACAGCTATGTCAAGTGCTTGTGTCCATATTATTTGGGCTGGGTGTGTGTGAAGTCCTAAGAGAGATATCTCAGCCTAGGATTGATAGCTCTGCCAATATATGTGCTTTAGGTGAAAGACCTGGATAACTTGATTACCATAATGTTGTACCCTGGCAAATTTGAACACTGATGTATCAATAGGTGGATGAATGCAAGTGTATTGTTATTATTGAACAAAACCAAGAGTACATACAAATGTACTAGGTACTGTACAATAACTGTGACTAATGGCCATACACAGCAGACTGTATTGTAAATATTGCTCTTGGCACATTATATCAGTTCACTGTCTGATCATGAGAGACGGTGCATAGAGTACAGTCATCTTTAAATATATTCTGAAGGAAGACAAGCATGCTGATGTGGTTAGCTCAAGAATTGCCTAAATCCCTTGCCAAAGATAACAATTCTTAAGGGCGGACACATCTGAGCATTTTTACTACCTGGCAACAATCACCAGTGAATAGCTGAAAACTCTCAGAAAAGAGTACTTTGGACTTGTTTTTAAGACTCTCCTGAACAGTGTAACAAGACTTACCTCAAAGTTGAGTTTGTGTTGTTTTCCACAACATTAGCTTGTTTGAGGTAATCTTTAGTTTTTACGTGTTAGTGAGTACTGTAAAATACTTTATTTTAGCTGGAATTAATTTTCTCAGAATAGACATTTTGGGTGTTTTGTATGGAATTAATTTTCACTGATTTTTGACGAGTTGAATGGAAAAATGTATTTTATTTTCACTGAATTATTCCTTCAACGAAAATAGCAAAAAATAATTCTGAGCAAAAATAAAGTATTCTACAGTAAATAAAGATGATTGGTAGTTGCACGCCTCACACATTTCAATTAAAGAACTGAAGATATCATTCGAAAATGAATAATATGTATAGTATTAAAGCAATTGGACTTGCTGTTTTCAATAAGAATTCGAAAATATAACTTTTTACCAAAAATGACAGAAATATTCATCAAAATTAGAGAATCAAAGATATCACAAAATGAACAAATGTGAGAGAGGTCCACATGTAGTACAGATATATATAATATCAAAGCAATCAGACTTGCTGTTTTCAACAAGTAGTCAAAAATACCACTTTTCACCAAAAATATTCATCAAAATTAGAGAATTGAAGATATCATCATGAAATGAACAAATTTGAGAGAAGACCATCTGTAATACCTATATGTATACCGGTAATATCAAAGCAATCAGACTTGTGGTTTTTAACAAGAAATCAAAAATATCACTTTTTACCAAAAATGACAACAATATTCACCAAAATTAGAGCACTGAAATGAAATGAAATGAAATGAACAAATCTAAGAGAGGTATACCCAAGGTACATACACACCAAGTATCAACGCATTCAAGCTTGTAGTTTTCAAGAAGAAGTCCAAAATATAAAAAGTTGACACAGACGACGACTGATGCCGACAGATGATCACTCATATGATAAGCTCCCCTCGACTTAGTCAACAGCGGAGCTAAAAATGTCTGTCAGACAAAAAACAGTCTATCAATTATTTATTGGATCACATTTTTTTGTTTCACTGAAGACAATCAATAACTGACAAAACAACAGATGTCATGAATAAGATATTTGACGAGTTGGTTTGGTGAGTGAGCTTTCTCAAGAGTTATCAGAGAGTTTGGATGTTACAGTGATCCATTAACAAATACTGAAACATGATCCTCTGCAGTGTTGGCTTACACTGGTACATTCTGGTTATTTTATAATTGTCTTAAATAAAAGAACACAGTCACAATTTACTAGGTGGTACATGTATTGTCCTATAAGACCAGTTATTCACTGGCATTTAATTTTGATATTTCGAGCAATTTCACTTTTAACTTCATGAACTTGGCTGGGAAACAGTGAGTTATTTCACATGTTCTCATAGATTTAAATCTTTAGATTTTACATAACAGTGGATATAGAAAAATTAAAAACCATTGAATAATTAATGTGTTTACAAAATGCTCTCAAATATTGCTACATATTATAAGTGTTGAACATTACTGGGCTCTTGTTTTCCTGATAATAAATTAACAATAGAATGCATTGCTTTCTTTGCAAACCAATTGCTAAAATAACTGACCATGTTAGCAACTATATCTGGTCAAGTACCCATGCTTCTAATTTTTCACAATTTTTATTAGATGTATTCATGGTTAAATTTTCAAAAGTGCTCAACCCAACCCAACCCCAACCCCAACCCAACCCAACCCAGCTCAACCCAACTCTTACAAAATTTTGGAATCTGTCTTACAATTACAGCCATTTTTTTCCCTTTAAATCATTAGTAATTCACTGTTATATTGCAGTAAAAAAAATATCATCGTCAATAATTGGGGAATTCCTGAAGAATTTATATTAGCTAATAAGATACTTTAACGATCAAGTCAAAAGATGTTGCAGGTCAAGTCAAGCAGCAAAACAACATGGAGGAAATCGTATTGCATTGAAAGTTAGCGTACATGTTCAACCAAAATCATTCAAAAAGAAAGATAACAAGCCATGCATGGCACAGTCCCTGATGGCTATCAAATTTAATATATATACTTTTGTTTATAGTATTATATTAATATAGTTGCAAAATAAACATGTTAGAGATATGGATCCAGAAGCTGATGCTTGATTATGATAATTTTTTAACATTAAAATGATTGACATTCAGTCATCTTGTATCTGTATCTTGTAAACGAGTACATGATGTCCCTATTGAGAGATATTGCTCTGAAACTGCAATACCGGTAATTAAAACAAAATGGCCACCAGTCCGCCATTTTGAATACATCTGTCTATCTATGACATGATGTATAATGAATATATAAAATTTGAACATAATCATTTAAAGCATGTCAGCGATATGACTCTAGAACCTCATTCATTAAAACAAAACGGCCACCAGTCAGACATTTCGAATCTGATCTAAAAAACAAAACCAAGAATGTCTAATGTACCTTGTATGTACCATGTTTGAACAAAATCCATCTATAAACAGCCAAGATCTGGTTCCAGAATTGTTGATGAATTTTTAGCAGAAAAATGGCCACCATTCGGCTATTTTCAGATTGCCAAACCAATACATCTGTATATATATATATATCAATCTTCTGAAGGAAAGTGCAGACTATAAGCGGAACTATTTTGTGAATTTGTGAGTGTTTTCCAACAGGCTTTAAAAATTGTTACATCATAAATTCTGATGGTGCATAAATAATATCGTAATAAAATGTATTTGTGAAAATTCATAGTAGCTCGGTTACTGTCACCGTCGTATTGCCATATGGCCACCAATGAGCCATCTTGAATCTGATCATCAAACAAATACCCGGTACCAGTAAATGTGTATATGTATGATGTATCTATGAACTTGATTGGTCAAGGCATGCTGGCCACCAGTCGGCCATTTTTAATTTTTAATGTGATCTGAAAAACAAAATGACAAACAACATGGTCTCATTATGTCCAATATATGTACCAAGTTTGAATGAAATCAAACAATACATGACTGAAATTTTAACATTATAATGGTCACCATTCGGCCATCCTGAATCTGGTAGTCAAACACCGTATATATGTGCATATGTGTGAAATAGTGAATTTAAAAGTTTGAACATGATTGGTCAAGGCATGTCAGCATTTCTTTTAAAAAAGTGGCTGCCAGTTGGCCATGTTAAATCTGATTGTGAAATGAATAGATGTGCATTTCTACCTAAGATGTATGTGTGAAGTTTGAACATGATCAGCCCAGGTATATCCAAGGTAGAGTTGGGCACGCACGCATACAAGAAGGTCAATCCACTGCATTCGAGTGGGGACTAATAAGCGCCTGCAACATAACTTTGAAGGCACCATTCAAATTATATTAAAAAATGACCACCAGCAACAAAACTTTTAAGTTGATCATTACCATTTTTTGTATACAAACTGTCCATGAAAAATGTACAAATTCTGAAAAGTTATATAATATACCCAGTAATCTGATATTGAAAACAGAGGCATTACATTTCTTTTTTTTTTGAATAATGTTTTTGTGCTAGGCGACAGTTTCGAACATTGAATATAAATGTTGTCCCTTTCGATTATTTTTTTCATGTGCAAATTGCTCGTGCTGACACATAGTGCATTTTTACCACAGAAGCCATGTAGCTATTAAAAGTGTTTGACGGTATCATCAATCATGGGTATTACGTGTGGCTCAATTATGCGATGTGTGAACTGGTATAACGTAGTAACTGGTACCGAGTCAGTGAGCGTTATGTTCATTTATAACTCCTTGTTGTATTGTCCTTGTTAATATAGTGAGAATTATTAAACATTATTATTTATTTTTGAACTTATTTTTTTATTATGTTTAGCGTCCTCCCTTAATGAAATTATCATATCCAATGAAAATACAGTCAGGCTGTTTTATGCAAATTAGTCCATAGTTCAGTTATTGCTATTCAAATTTACCATGGTCATATCTTCAATGTTGGAATTTGTAATTTCATTGCTTTTAAAGTTATATTAACAAAATTTATCATGAAAACTAACTTTAATACCATAGATGTTACATCATGACGTTCCAGCAATACCCAGATAGTACACATCATTAGGAAGAAAAAAACATGCACACAAGGGAATATCACCAGTGTGATATAGTATAATTGTTAGTATTCCCTTTTTTCAAGTTGTTTGTTAATCTAATTCAATTAACAATATATTTGAAGAAAGTTTTAATATTTTTATGTAAATAATTTACTGCCCAGGTTAAAAATATCTCAGTATCAAAAGCTAACGACTAATAATTATTCACAAAACCCAGATAAAATTACATGGCTACAACTTTATGCACCAAATATTAATGAAAATTGTCATTTGGAGCCATTTACCTATTGGTTTCCATGGTAAAAAGTTCTCATCATATCTCAAAATTTTGTATTGCTACATAAGGTGAAAAAAAAATCATCTTTTTATCCATTTTATTGTTAGAATATTTTTATAAATATGATTCTTTTATAAAATAATGCTTTAACATGCATTTCTATGAAACTTGTTCCAAACATATACATTTTTTTAAGTAAATTTCCCCAAACTGGGAAAAACCCAAAATAGTTAATGACTGTGTCAAAATCCATAATTATGCGACACTTTTTAAACAAAAAATGGTGATAATTGTCTTGTTTGTATTTATTACTAGTAGGGGTCAAATACATGTATATACTCGTGATCTACCTTTATACTGCTTTTCTTTTACTAACAAAATAAGCTAAGCCTTTCACTGGTACGATGACAGACCAATAGGTCCGTACTATCTCTAGGTGGTACTACTGGTACAGTGTGAATGTAATTGCCAGTTACCTTAAACGCCTTCACAATCCAGGCAGTTACCTCCACATTGTTTTTGTGTGTGTGTGTGTTCACACTCGATCAAGCATAACAGGCGGGTGTTGATAGAAATATAAACCGGTAAATTTAATGTTTAAATAAAGTACACTCAGACATAGACCCTGGGTCTATGATTAAGAGAAACCAATATATAGGTGAACATTTATATCATTAATACTATGTGACAATGGAATTAGTATTATTGCGACATGTGGTAATACGATATTTAAACAATAATCAAAATTTCATAAGAAACTGAATCCGAAATAAAATTAAATATTTATATTTTTGTACGCAATCTCGTCACTATTATTATTAATTTCAGAAAGTAGGTAGCAAAAGTTCTAAAACCGGAAGTAGTGTACAAGTTGTTCTCACCTTGGCATTGAGGTCCCCAGTATCCTGAGCAGCATTCAACCACGTTAATAAGATTTTCACACTTGTACCGGCAACCAGCCACGCTATACTGACCTGTCTGGGTAGTGACGGTATAAGTGCAGTCCTCCTGGGTCGGGGTGGATTGCATCCCAGTGAACGAGCATGCATTTGGGTCGGCAGTTGGTGTACACTGAATACATTCCGTGTAACTAAGTTCTGTTGACTCGTAGTCGCAACGACTATGGTCGTCATCTCCCGACGAAGAAACAGATCGGTCGTATAAATGTCTCGACAATTGTTGCGTTTGTTTTCTGTAAGTAGGGCTGTCCCTTGGAGACCCGTACACTGCCGAATCCGCTGCATGTAAACTAGAATGTCGGGCATCACAACAACCACAGCAGCAGGCGGCAATAAGAAATACGATTAATAGTAACGTCCGCCTTAAGTTTACAACTCGTATCCTCGGTGAAAACATTATGAACGCACGACAAGCGGTGAACCTAACTATAAATCTATACCTAAAATATAAAATCTTATCTCAAACAGTCTTCAATATCACGAAATATTCACGATTGCCGTACACCGACCTACGTCGCAATCTGACATGACTTTCTTTCTTCAATGAATAGGTGTCAGGACGTACATAGTACCATATGAGAGTCACGTGATTCTTGACAACCAATCATGCAAATAGAAGTCAATTTCCCTTTCCTCATTATCAGTGTTTAAATCCGTACGGAAATCTGTGGGACTTAATTCGTGTTATCTATCGACCACAGAGTCGTGTTTATAATCCGAACATCCCACGTTTTTTTAAATACTTCTTCTTTACTTTATGAGATAAATATTTAGTGCGTAAACCTAATGGTAACAATACAACTTTGAATTTAAGTCACCAAGTAATGTCGATCAACTTTAGGTGTCGACTGGGTGATGTGTCTTAGTACGGATTGTCGAATTTTTGAGCGTTTCTTATTTTCAAAATCAAAACTAGAAATATGTATTTTAAATTGTTCGGTATGTTACTTAATCCAACCGGGAGTAATATAAATTAGTATCCCTTCTATAAAAAGTTGAACGATTTTCATCAATGAGCTATTTTCGTCAGAAATGACGCTTTTTTAAGTTTTAACAACGCTTTTTGACGTTTTTGACGTCGTTGTTTTGATTTTCAGACTAAATGGCTGGAGTGCATCTGTAATACATTTTGTGACAATAGAGTACTCACATTTTCTGTTTATATATTTGTTACGTTCTTGAAATTCTATTTTTGTTGACATATCTGATAACGTCCTGAAAGTATGTACTTCTAAACTATTCCCGAAAACTGCAGTGGAGAGAAAACAGTTGACCCAACTTGCAATTCCTGAGAATTAAACGGATTCAGTATATGAAGACAAAATGTGGGGTAACCCAGTCGTGATTTCTTGAGAGGGCCTCTCCAGAGCATATTTTTCACAGCACGTTTTTTTTTTCAAATGAAAGCTTCGTGGCTAATAATGCACTCGTGTTTACTTCAAACACTGTACTCCATCTCACTGATTTCTGAAAGTTTGTTACATTTTTACACTAAAATACATATTGTTCTAAAAATAAAATTCTAAAAAAAAATTAAGACAGATTTAAATCAGATTATGTTGTATTCTGCCATGTTCCTTCTTTAAAGGGGCACTTCCAGTTAAGCCTAATCTCACAACATATTTACTTTCTGGATTAAAATTACAATGGATAACAAAATATAGATTAACTTTGTAAACAACATAAACAATAGTGTCCCATGATTCTTTGGTGCAATCCCTGTTCTTGGAAGTTTCCCCCTTAAAGGTGCTGTACATATTGTAAACGCTGGTTTTAATTTCACCAGTTTTGCTGATAAGTGAAGTCCTTTAAATTAAATCCACTTAAACATTTAAAATAACAATTGAAGTCAGTGTTTCTATGCAAAATTACTCAAAGCATCAAAATAGTGAAATTAAAAACGCCAGTTAAAATAAATGCTTTTACAGTTCTGCATATTTACCAGGACTCGGACTGTTCGGCAGGTTAGTTCTCAAAACAATAAAACAGCCTATGTGCATGCACATATATATAATACAATATATATAATACTACATATATTAGAATATACAAATTTAAAATAAATGTAAACACGTATCAACATGCAGTCTAATTAAAACCACAAATTCATTTTATTCTTGCATTTCGGTAACGCCTTATATACAAAAAAACACGTTAGTACCTCCATGGTAAGAATGAATGTAGTCGCAAATCCCAGGAGGCGGACGTTTTAGAAGAAAGTTGTATTCGTTTTCAACGATTGACAATCATTCAATGCCTTCATGATGTCGTTCCAGTTCAATAATAAGGCGTAAGCATAGATGATGGAGGAATGCTACAACTTTTGTGTCACAAACTTCTTGTGCAAACTATACATACCCAAAGCATAATAATACAAGAACTTCTTAAGAGAAGAAGCCCAATGTTGCCAACCATGATCATCTACATTTACTAGAATATACAATATGCTTGACGAAGTTGCTGCGAAACTGAAGTTCTATAAGTTTGTTAAATGCAATATGAACGAAAATGTGTGTCTGCTGATAATTGTGTTCGATACTCTATACTGCAGACCAACTCTAAACTAAAAATGTCACATTTGCAGTACACACAACAGTATTCCTGACAAATCAAAACCAGTAAATATGAAACTACGCATGTGCAGTTATCGTTATTATATAACGTACCAAAACAACCGGTGCGCATGCGCATTAGGGAGTGTTATCGTTTCGAATGAATACTCATATATTTTTTTTATTAGACGCATAAAATCCTTAGGAAAGGATAAAAAGGGTCTTACAGAAAGAAATTAAAAAAACTACAATCTAAAAAATAAAACAAAAAATAAAACCTTTTCTAAAAAAATAAAACAAATCAAAAACAATATAGACAATTTGCAGCCAATGGTGAATACAGAATATAGAATGAACACAAAATGTAGCCTAATACACTGATAGTTGTTGCTGTTTTGTTCCATAGCTGTTTTTTAAGAAGACAGCTAAGGCTGGTGCTAGAGTATGGTTTGTTATAATCAAAATGAATTTATTCTGACTATTTTCTTTATCAAAATTTGGAACTTTATTTTGTGCAGTCAAGAATAATTTGTCCCTATGGTGACTGTAAGCTAGACATTTCATTACAAAATGTTGCTCATCCTCAGTTATATTTTGGCTGCACATATCACATGTTCTTTTATCCAGCGGCACATTATTATGTCTGCCTTTCTCAATTTTAAGGTCATGGTTGCTTGTCCTGAATTTTGCAATTAACCTTCTAAGACCATGGTTCTGCATATTAATTAGGTAATTTTTAATTTTTAAATCTTGTTTGAAAAGTCTTTCTGTTCTTAGTTTGTTTTTAGCCAAGGTTTGTTTTCTATTATCATTATGCATGTCTAAGATCCATTGGTTCTCAAATGATTTTTTTATTTTTTTATGAATAAAGTCTAAATTTTTCTTAATTATTTTTTCACTTGAGTTAACAATGGTGACAACATCTATATCTTGCATGAGGGTTTCTGCACTAGTAAACCATTTATTTTTTACATTCTTATTTACTAAGTAGGCTTCTCTTAGTAATGTGTTATCAGAGTTTGTTACCCGGTTGAAATATTTAAGTTGTTGTTTCTTGATAAAACAGTCAATGGGGTACCTTCCTAGCTCTCCATAAACAGCCATTTTTGGTGTGAATTTTGAGAGACCAAGAATGAACCGACAAAATGAAAGATGGACATCCTCAGTTGCAGACTTAGTTGTGCTTTCATCACCCCAAACATCACTACCATATACAATAATTGGTCTTATCAGTTTGTCAAATAAAGATAGTTGGAGGGGTATGTTTAGTGAGTTGTCATAACCGAGTTTGCATTTCAAAGCAAAGAGAGCTTTATTTTATATGTGGTAGAAGAACAGCATTTTCATGTCGTGATAAATCACCATCCATGGTATCTATCAATATAGAGTATCGAACAACAATACTGAAAATTACATGTTTTCATCCATAATTGTTTATTTAAGTGAAAAATTGTTCCAACGTTTCAACGTCGACACTAAACAGCCATATTTTCTTTGGTACAATTCGGCGAAAGTCACAATAATAATCTACGGCATTTACAGTGGGCTTTTGCTAACATCAAACTACTTGAATCCCCATAGTTCAGGATTGGTAGAATTATTGCATCAAATAATATAAAGCGAGTGGAAAAATGAAAGGCTTCTCGCCTTTTAACGAAAAAAAAAGCTTTACCCCGGATATTTCTGGTAGAAACTAACAACTACGAATATTTGTAATTGGTAAGTAAGTTGTAGTACCAATTGGTTTTCCGTCATGGTGTAATTTCTCGGGTGAGCTGTGAGATTCCATCCTGTAAAAATATAACTTTGTTCATGTGTCATTCACTACAACATTTACCTAGAATGTCAATCAATACCTGTAAAAAAACCAAGTGAGTCGACACATACTAGTATAACAATATCATTGGCATTTAATAATGCAAATAAATAGCGTTAGTCTAATTCCTTAGTTACCAGAATTTATTAATGGATTAACATGAAATGAAAACAACCGAAAAGCAAGGGACATGACACACGTCCCTATCATAATGGCACATCCGCTGGACAGCCAACCCGGTTTGACCAACCTGTTCAACCATAGACCCTCTAACAGAGGGTCTATGGTTCAACACACGCCTTCACACTAATATAAGTTTAAAACATAAATTGTGGTACATAACAGCAATTTTATGTCAAACGCTCTAGAAAATTCGACAAAGATCCACCCCACCTCCATTCACACACACTCGCGCCTGTGCACCTTTGAATAAGGGCGTGTATACGAAAACCTTGATTCTAATAAAAGCCTGCTTGACAATCAAACCTGGAAGTGCGGTAAGATCAATGATAAAATACTAAAAAAGAAAAATGAATTGAACAACTGTGATATTGCGCGTAATTAGTTTTCATCGTGGTTTTCCTACTGCCAAGCCCGTACTACCATTAATGTCACACCGCGTTCATCTAATAGAATTTAATAGAACATCTTTCATTCATACGAATAAATGTTTGTCACATTCATCACTTTTTGTAATGCCAAGATTGTTCATATTCTCACTCGGCGGGCGGCATAGAGCTCACATACATCATGAAATACAAAATCAGACATGAGTGAGTCAGGTCGTTGGCTCCATTTCATATCACCAAGACCGTAATGAGCGCCACGTCACCATCGATGTGGTTCTATGCGACATATACAACACGGGTACAATACATTGCTTCAAGTTGTTTATACGTAGTTCGAGCG
The DNA here is from genome assembly GCF_978046115.1 of Saccoglossus kowalevskii. Classification (NCBI taxonomy): domain Eukaryota; kingdom Metazoa; phylum Hemichordata; class Enteropneusta; family Harrimaniidae; genus Saccoglossus; species Saccoglossus kowalevskii. Next base: position 11,978,060 of record NC_140643.1, on the reverse strand, counting down.
ACTGCTGTCCAGCAACTTTATTTCTTAAGTGCATTGGAAAATATTTATATTTACATCAAGATGATATTACTAAGTAACGATGGAAACCCAGTGGGATATAGGGCTGAATAACACTTCTTTTTCAATTGATATTTGATCATATTCACAGAGTTTTTTTCAATTAATACTAGTTGATATCTTGTTTCAACCTGTATGTTTGAAGATCATTTCTTACAAATAAAATTGACATCACCAGCTATCTTCATTGTTTATCTACAAGAAACAATATTTTCTCAATCCACGATTCGTTTATTCTCAGTGTCGCATCGTGGTATCACAGCGTGGAGACGAAAAACAGTCACACGCCGAAAACTGGTATTGCAATATCTGTTAAAGCTGTAGTGTGATATTGATAGTGTATTGACCGCTGATCAACACGATACATATAGGGATGATGATGTCGCATGTTACATGTAAAGGGAGTGGTCGATGCGACACGTGATATTCTTCATACTGCGTTTAGAATAATAATCGTCATCTACGAATCAAGAGCCTCGTGTCAACTGCGAATTAATTTCAACAATAAGCGGTACTACATTATCTATGAAGGGGGTTCAGTTAGGAATTTCGAATACAGTTTCGTTATTCATTGCGTATTATCGATTGAACTGCTTTTGTCAAATAGATTTGTTTGAAGATCCCGAATCTTTCTTTGTGTATGGTAATAGTTTCCCATTCATATTCGCTGAAAATATAGTTTTATTCCGATTTAAACATGACCACCCCCGCAAATAGGTTTGTATGAAGATCCCGAATCTTTCTTTGTGTATGGTATTAGTTTCCCATTCATATTCGCTGAAAATATAGTTTTATTCCGATTTAAACATGACCACCCCCGCAAGGATGTTTACCCGTTCCTTACATGTAACTTGTGAGTCTAAGGTATACCAAAACGCCGTCTGTTTGATGTGTCTATATCTGGCCGGTTGATATCGAAGTATGTGTTCGATGATGTCACTAGTGTATTTGTGTACTCTGCACAAGTATCATGGGTGAACTGACTGAGCATGACGTAAAGATCTGTCCAGTTGTTGAATGGTAACCAGAACAAAAGGATCCTGTCACATCCCTTGACAATGTGTTTATCTACGTGTTATTCCGTGTATTAGCGTACCGAGCACTGTATGTCACGCCGACAGCCACCATGATGAATCAATCATAACTCAAGTTCAGTCACAATATAAACCCAAAGAGACCAGAAAGACAGACAAATTTAATATTTTAGGTTTCAATTTCTTTACTTCGAGAGAACATGGTTACTAATAATCGTCACAAGAACTGTTTTAGACCTCGATTCCTCTATGGCGGACGTGTGATTAATAATTGCATTGAGAAATGTTGATATTTTGATGTTTGGAACACTATCACGGTGACAGTAAAATAAGACATCTCATAGTAGTATAACCATATATACAATGCATATATCATTGTAATATCAATTGCTAGTATTTGTAACATTGTAATATGTTGTACACTTTTCATTTGTCATTGTTATTTAACGTTTTTATTGTTTTATTGATTTTACTGCTGTACTTAACAGAGTCAGTGAAAGTTGCGTCAGTGAATAAATGTATTCACTATTGCACCCTACCACACATTTTATTCTATAACATAGTTTTACTGCTACATATTATTCATGAGAGAAAAGTGAACAATGGCCACAACAGAATCGACGGATTTGGAGAGTATGGAAAATTCAGTATACTTCGAATGGTTTCGCCCAATGATAAATATTACAAAAGTGAGAAATTGGTTGATTGCAGTAAATAATCACGAAATTTGAAAACGTATATTGACACATTATATTGCGTTACTGCGGTTGTAAACGCAAGCAGGGCAAAACATTTTTGTTGGGTAGATTCTGAACCACCGCGGAATCGTTTCCATCCTTTTTCACTGCTAATTTGCAAAGAAGAAGGTGCCGAATACGTAAGTGCGCCACCAGCGTCCGTGTTTAACATCTGACACACATTTACGAGGTTTTACCATATGCACGAGGTAAGTGTTCATGGTTTTTATTTATTTCTGTGTGCATCGTCACTAGGAATGTGTGACAGAAAGTTATATTGAAGACTCTCGTTGTTGTTTGAACTGAAACGTGTCTTCTCGTTAAAGGGCGGTAGTCGCCGCGCAGCGCCGCGTCGTGTTCGACGTGAACAACGTATACAACATGTGTAAAATACATTGTTATGACATAACATTCGAACACGCGCCACGCGACGACCACCGCCCTTTAACTTATAGGTGAGAACTCAGACTGAATAAAAGTTCTTTCAGTGTTCCTGGGAGAATTACCGTATCATTGAAACTTATCCAACTGGCGCCTAAAATCGTATTCACAATGGAAAAAATAAAATATTCCATGCATTCCGATTGTGGTTGTTAAAGTTTAAGACTGTCCATAGTTCAATGACTTTAACAGTATTGAACTTGAAGATAAACACCCATGTGCGGATGTCCGCAGTTGACTGAGGAAGAGAGATAACATATGAATGAAATATCTTGTATGTTGGAGAATCTGTTGTCTATCTCGTGACATTCAAGACCCAATCAATATGAGCTTTTTAGTGGTTTCAATCATGGATCGGGGCTACAACGAGACCCCATGTCCAATCAACTTCCGGTAAATAAGAGTAAACAGTGCTTGGGTACAATTTTCAATGTTACCCCGAATGAAACAAATGTTTTAAAGCTACACTGTAAATCAAGAGAGTATCGTGTAAGGGACAATTAAAGGTCACGTGTAATAGTATTTATTTTTTCGGAGAAGATTCATCTACTTATAAAGATGAATATGTACTGTACATGAATTAGTTATTCGCTGGGTTTTTCATTTTGCTATTTTTTGCTAATAAGTAAAATCCGCTAAATTAAATGCACGGGAATGTGAAGATAACAATCAAACTCATTGTTTCTTCTTCGAATTTGTGAACTTATAACCCCGTGAATATGCTCAATCATTGCCATATTCAAAAACGTTATGCATAAGTGTTATCTACTCAGTTTTTACGATACTCACACGTGATCCGTGATTGTCTCAATTTGTCTAAAGTCTACTTCATGAGACTCGTGACAACACAGTACCGTTCGTGGCCATGGTGACAATACATAGTGTTGTACAACATTTATTTAAAGGGTGATCGTCGCGCTGTATTGATAATGAGGTTTGACATGGGCGCACTGATTACCGCCAGTGACTCCTTCGATACCTTCCAATCACCTAAAATACCTAATTAAAGTTTGGCAAGGTATCAGTTTGTACTCGTTGATCTGCACAACAGTCAAAGTCGCCATCTTTGTTTATATGAGATCCATATATCTCGCGCATGCGCGGCGCGACGACTATCGCCCTTTAACTGGAATCGTTATAAGTTTTGTCAAGAATGAAATATAACACAGATACTTTTATTTTGCTCTGTTTGTATGTAAATTTCTACTTCAGAAGTTCCAAAGTTTATCGGCCCACGCAACATGAGTTAGGGCGTAGTAAGTTGTCTGAAAGAGAAAGTATGGAGCAAATAATAATATCAGACTTCTTATATGATTGCGCCACCAACGGCACATCACCGGGGAGAAACTTTTGTAGGGAAGTGTTATTGAGATGTTCTTTTTCGCATGTGAATTGTTGAGTCAGAGTTGATTAATACACTTAGTTCGTATTTTTACAAACATAATTTTCTTGTCCCTGATCGCAGCCTGTTTTAAAGAGATTTACAGTAGTCGCATAATATTCATATGTACCGCGCGAGTCATTTTCTACACACACATACACACACAATCGTCACATAATCCACTTTCAATTCTAGCTCCTTGTGGTCTGAAACATTTCCGGGCAATTTTTTCGATTACATCACCGTCACACCCCGGTAATTATTGTCAGGCTTGGGGTGCAAAATACCGTCATTAGCGTACTAATGAGTCACCGTTAACACAACGATGATGACTTCCGTTTACGCCATTATTATGATAATTTTTGTTATCCGAAAACAACTAATTTTGACTAGGCAATTCAGAAATATAGTAAAATAATTTATTTTATAAGTACGCCAATTATAATTTGCCTAGTTACATATTACACGTAAATATTAAAAAAGAAAAACATAATTTGTTATATTTTTGCATTTTGCTTGTTTTGAACTAAGATTGCATGACTCCAGAAACTGAATGACATTACAAACTATTTACTGTGGCCAATAACTTAATAAATAATAATAAACTTAATAACTTTAATAAATATAATTTAACTAGGTAAAAATACTGTATTTAAGGTGGAAGACTACTCATAAATTAAAATACCCAGAATTTATTCATTTTGCAATAAACTGTACTCCAAGACAATATAAGAATATTGACCTAAAAAAAGTTGGAGGTCACTAGCCTTTTTTTTAAGAGAAATTGATGGTTGTATTTTAGTGGAAAGTCGCCATTTTGTCACTATTATAATGCTTTTACCATAGGTTATGCAATATCTCAAAATCTAGCCTGGTGACATAGGCTGAAAATAGCATATATTGTTAATGAAGAAATACTTTTTATTGTTCTGAATTATTTAAAAAATCTGGGGTTTAAAAAGTGTCAACAAATTCATTTTTTTTTAACATTGTGTTCATTGGAATTGTTATAACAATAGCGATTTTCAGGAAATATTGGGACAAGTTTCTCAAAAACCTTAACAGAAACATGCAAAATAATGGTATTTCATTGTACCATGGGACATTAGCTTCATGATTGTACATAATAAACTAATGAACATTGTCACGTGATTCATGACCAATTTTGTCCAAAATTATGAGTAGGCTTCAACCTTAAACCAAAGAATTTCTCAATGTCGTAAAGTGTTTCATCGTCACAGTAGTGTTGGTTCTTTTTGTTTCGCCCAGGAATATCTGAAATTTTTGATTGATCCAAAATGTGACTAAAATATTCACATAAGCGTTGTGATATGATTAAACTCAGTACTGGTTTGAGTGCAGGACCCCTTACCGTTCTTATGACTGAGTCCATGTCACAGTAGACTCACTTGCTTTCACATGTACTAGTATATGCTTCATGACAACTTACTAATAGAATAGCTTCTATAAATTGCACACAAACAAATTAAATCAAAAACGATATTTGAAAAGTTTAATTGCATGTTTTGTGGTTTTCGACATCGGGGAATTACTGTCTGCTTATATTTAAAAATATGCCAAATTTGTCCTGTATTGGTCAGAAAAAAATTGTTTGGCAATGTATTTTATCCAGATTTCGAATATGCGCAATAATATTCTGTACAACGTTTAGGCCCGGATGGTAGAATACTTTTTTTAGTCCCCGTTTGGACGAAGTCCGAAAACGGGGACTTATAATTCGGTCTCCGTCCGTGCGTCTGTGCGTCCGTGCGTCTGTGCGTATGTGCGTCCGTGTGTCCGTGCGTCCGTCCGGAGTCATATATCAGATTCCGATTCAAATTTGGTACATAGATTATACATGTTATGATACATGTCCATGACGATTTATTTCACAATTGGATCAAAGATGGCCGACTGGCAGCCATCTTGTTTTTTGAAAATGTTGTATTTTGGACATGCTTTGTCAGTTTTCATTCAAATTTAGTACATCGATCATACATGTTAGGATACATGTCCCCGACCATCCGTGAGTTTCTGAGTCTGTCCGTCCGTCCGTGCGTTCGTGCGTCAGTCTGTCAATAGTAATATTTCAGAATCCTGTGGACCGATTCTGTTCATTCTTTGCATGTGCATAGTACCTTATGTGGGACATATGCACATGCAGTGGTTTAGCGATTCGATTCAAAATGGCCGACTGGCAGCCATCTTGTTTTTTGAAAATGTTGTATTTTGGACATGCTTTGTCAGTTGTCATTCAAACTTGGTACATAGATTATACATGTTAGGTTACATGTCCAGTACAATTTATTTCGCAATTGTCGACTGGCAGGCATCTTGTTTTTTTTATGCGGTATCTTGGAAGTGCTCTGTCAGTTTTTATTCAAATTTGGCACATACATTTACTTTATACATGTTAGAATGCATGTCCATAACAATTTGTTTCTAAATCTGGTCAAGGATGGCCGATTGACAGCAATCTGACTTTTTGGCCCTACTACTATATTTCCACAATTTATGTACCATTTTCATTCGTATTTGACACATATCAGTGTGTTTCATAATCAGATCAAAGATGGCCAAATAACGGCTGTTTTTATTTTTGGCCATATTACTACTACACGGAACACGTGTTTTGATGTAAATAAACAATCTGTTGTATACGCCACTTGTTTTTTTTGTAATTATATTCAATATGACTGCCCAATGTCCAATTCTTGTGTAAAAGCACTAAATCATAATTTTTTACAAATCCATCTTCTATTCATGGTTTCAATCTAATCTCAATGACTTCATCAGCATCAAATTGATATGTCAGATCACAAAATTTGGGACGGGGACTGTGTCATTAACAATGACTTGTTTATTTTCAATTTTCTGTTATATACTATGTGTTTTTTATTACCAATGAAAAATATTTAAATGTCAATGGATGGCGCCTTTCATGTATGATTCTCGCAGATCGCGGAAACCTAGCGAGAGGGACTTGACATATTGAGTCACATTTTATAAATAAGTACAGTATATGATTCTAATTTTAGCTTTGCCTTTTATGAATCGACCACTGTTCATAAAAGAAACTATTTTACCTCTGCGCTTCAACTTACCTTTCAGTTCCGAGTCATTGACCTCTCTTTTAATTGATTGACGGAATACTCATTCAAAATTGAATGAGTGCATTGACGTCACTTTCTAAATACAACAAATTAAGAAGTTCCAGTTTGACAAATGTCTCGCCAAACAAAATAAATTATTTACGAAACAAAAATAGCAGAATGTGAACATGAAGAAACGTTGGCCGAACGTTAACCAGGATCGATGATTGTGATCGATACTGACCATATCATAAAACTCATAACATTCTAATGATTGTTTAAATAGGGCAGCAGAGTCTTACTTTTTTGCCATCAAAATTTCGGTTTTTCGTCATTTTTGTTTGTTGGTTCCTGTGAAAAATGAACAATTTTCATTATTGGGTAATACAATTATTGTTATCATAATCCGCCATCTGTACGCTGAATAATTTTCAAGACTTTATTATTATTATTAAATCAAATATTTTCACTTGATGAACTAATACATCAACAATGTGTTTCTGACTCACTTCCAGATATGGACCACTTTGTCGGGTAATATTTCATTTTTAATACTCAATAACAGTTATTGGATTAATTGAAATAAGCGTGGACATTTTTTTTAAATTTGCAATGTGCTCAAATTGGAAGTTGTCACATTTCAGTGTTATACCGTAATTGTCTGAATGCCTAGAACACGTACGACGGTCTCAAATGTGACGTATTAGAACTCGCGATGTGTACTGATTACGAGTAAACTTGTCAATAGCCGTTGTTCCTTTGTGACGTCATTACTAGTTTGACCCGAGTTCAGTTATAACATTGTTTGCTTTACCATATATGGCAACCGTGACTTGGTACATCACCTCTGTTTTCCGCCACGGTGAAGTGGCTCTGACCCATTGACGCTGCAGGTCGGCGTCTTCTACACCGATCTGACGCATATCGCGCAAGGTGTGCCGGGAGTTTGTTCGAAATTTCGAACGTTTCGAAGTCAATCGTCGACTGGCACGTATTTTACGGATATATTAACTCGTTTAAGGGGCCTGCTTACTAAATAATTATAAATGAAACTTAGGAAACTTGTAAGAACAAACTGGCCCCAAAATTGGGCAAATTTACAATAAGTCTACGCTGCTAATATCTGGTTCAGAAGGCGTTCTACGCGTGATGTTATTGCGCTCAAGGACGTTCTATTTCCGAACTATTTGAAACCGGAAATTACGCGGGTACTTTCGAACTTCAAACACAAATTTGATTATCGTTATTATGTGTTTGTTACTTTCTGTTGTTTCAAAGATTGAATTATTTGTGACATTAATATTTCACTCTCTAGACAATATTTCACTAAAATATATGATCAAAAGGCAACTTAAACTGTAAAAGCAATATCAAGTTCCGTGTATAAACACTGGTGTAAAGAGGCGGCGAAGCGCTATTTTAGCCAAAATCGGCTAGTAAGGCGTCATATGACACAGGTCTGTGCTGGGACAGCGCTTCCGGTGACGACACAACGGGCTATGACCATCATGGTCTGGCTGTCGGTGACGTAATAATGAAGTATTATTTATATTGAACCAAACGGTTGTCTGTATATGGTGACCTTTTCACTGAACTTCTTGTCGATTAAATGCTCGTATCGGCCTCGCCACTGACTGTAATTAGTATCAGTAGGAGACGGACAGTATATTCCATTGAAGCGAAGGTCAAATCTGGGCACACGTGCCTGCGCTACAGATCCCAGATGTGGGTTAAGCGGGGCGTACGCCCTGACTTAAACCGTCGTTACTCATAAACCCATACCCCACAGTGCAATGCGATAATGACGTAATTGTAAATGTGCCGCTGCCCCACAACACACCATGCACCCGTTCCAGGACCCAATGCTACTATATCGATCGTCTAAAGTTCTACGGAGATAAGAAAGATGTTACCTCTATAATTTAACCCAACCATACATATTATGGTATACTCCGTACATTCACCGCGTGAAGTGAATTAGGAGACGGTAATTGTACTTTATGGTGTCGTGTAATCAGGGAGCTGGTGTAATCAAGTTCAGGACTAAATTGTTCTCAGGGATTACATACTATGGGGAAGATGGCCGGGTAGAACAATGTGCAATTATTATTCAATGATGGCATGGCTCAAATTACCGTGCTCAAATACGCCCCTTCCCCACATAAATCAAATGCCATTCAACCAACTGCTATCATGAGAGTTTGTTTTTTGTTATTCAATCATTGTTGTATCTGTAATACATGTACATCCAGAATCGTATAAAGGTGGAACTAGACTGTAACACCACCACCCCCTCACACACATACACGTACACGTGGTGGAGGAGATGAGTTTAAGACTTACAAAGTTTAAATCACAAACACTGTGTCTAACATCCACGCATATTCAATGAAAGGCGGAAATTAAGTACAGTCTAACTAAAGGTCCTGATTTGGGGACAATTGCTCGATTTAGCTTCACCGGAAACGGACGCTTGTATAAAAAAAAACTTGAGTGTTTTCTAGAGATAACGCTATATAAGGGCAGTATGTAAATTACATGCTATAAGGTCTAAAGATTCTCGTGAAAACTACATAAAATAAAAGCCACGGAAGTTAGACAATGGGGAATTACCAGGTATCTACAACTCACGTAGTATAAATGCTCTTTTTGACACATTACGGGAAAAGAAATTGTTGAACGTACGACGAAGATTTTGGCTCAGTATCACACAGGTTTAGCCTATACATACTACCGATAAACAGAGAAACATTTTGTTCTTCGGGCGATAGATCTAGAAATGGGAGATCTCGCCCCGAAAGTGGAGCTCATCACCGATAACAACCATAACAACATTTGTTCTTTGGAGTATTCTTCATCTACATATTGTGAACTAGAGTCGTCCCCATGTGGTCACTATGACTACCCAGATGAGGTATTCGAGGAGGAATATTACACCAATGATGACGATGACGATATTGACATCGATCGGATCATTGCAGAAGTCACGTCACTCGATCGGGAGAAAGCGTCGCGCGAAGAGCACTGTGGGAACGACCAGGACATTAGAAACACAGAATTGAAGCATTGTACTGACAAAAAGAGTCTGACAATGTTTGCCTTGCCTGATGTTGGAGGGGAAAGTATGTCATCGTTGTCATCGGACACTGACGATTCATGGAGTGATTGCGAATGTAAGGACGATTTCGACTGGGACGATTACACGCCACTTTCAACTTTGTCTGGTGAGTTAGAGTCTTTACGTGAAATGTCGGAAATGTGCAATGAAGAGGTCCGACAAGACGACGAGGATTATCAGTCGGTAAAACTCGGAGATAACGTCTATCATATCGATCTTAAAATCACCAAAAAATACAGCGGAATTATCTCATACGGCGGAAAGTTAGAAACGACAAACCAAACTGATATTTTTACGATATCCGGGCACGATCTTCCGGCACGGGAACGAAATTCCCCTCACTACGTTTATGCAATGGAAAACTTGTTTCTACACGCCGTGGTTACGGTTGACGTATTATCTAATAGGGACTATGCGCTGGTTTATTTCTGTGGACGGTCGAGAAAAACTCTGCCTCCGATGTGGTGGCTTAAAAAGATGTACGCTATATTAGACCGCGGGCTGCGTAAGAATGTTGCAAATATCTACGTAGTGCATCCTACATTCTGGGTGAAAACAGCATTGAGACTGTTTCAACCTTTCACAAACGGTAAACTCATCCACAAAATAAAAATGGTAGACGGTCTGAATGAACTTCGAAAGCTTCTGCCCACAGACTATATGTATATTCCTCAGGAATCTAAAGATTTTGATGAAGAACTTAGAATGGCGAGGTCCGGTACAGTTGCTGTGAAAACAACGTGACAAGCGCTATATCACACATCATGTTAAAACGTGTTTTTCAATGCTCTGTGACATTGATGGGATTTCTACATGGCCACATTCAGTGCAATTTTCGCCTTGAACTGTATCCGAATATATTTTACAGTACGTCAGCCAAAATTTGCCATTGATTTAAAGATGGTAATACTAGTTTTTAGTAGCCGTAGTTTGATATACTAGTAACATTTGTCTATCACCGTGTTAACATTTCAAGTGTCCCATCCCGGCCTCTTCATATTACTTTACGCTGAGTTTTTCAACCGGATAACAACTCACAAAAGTAATAATATTTACGTTTCTGTGTGCGTTATTTTAAATGTAGTTATCCACCATACAGATAATATTACGTAATTATTCAGCGTTTGAAGTAATATATATATAAATATATACACACTCATACTGCAGTTATTCACGGTACGGACATTATGGGTGAGATACAAAACTGTTATTAATTATTCCAGGTAGCCATACTTAACTTCATGAACGACAACTATATGCACTTATGTATTTTTAACATTTCCATTAAACGTCAGCATTTTATGTGATGTTATGATATTTGATGACCGGTTGTCGTGAACCACACGAAATGCATCCTATGAGGCGAGCGGTGGCGTTACGATCACTACATTTATAATTTATTCATGAGAATTATAAACTATTTAGACGCACCCATTGTATGTTCTGAAATGCTGTATGTTTTATTGGTCTCTGAGCATTACCGACCAATCACATGCCACGTAACATCGTAACATTGGTTGTCATAACAACGACATGTTTCTTTTCATGACAATGTTAAACAATCAATCATGGCGCTTAATATTATTTCAGGTACACAAATTATAAAATGACCGGAAATTACAGACCCACTTATATTTACATATGAATCGTCATTGGTACAACCTCTTTGGGTTCAAGTTCAATATACTAGTACTGTATATTTTAAATCTAAGGTCGACGATTGGCCGACAGTGTTCAGCATATAGGGTTCACCGCACTCCCACCAAAAGTGCATTGGAGTTAATATTACAGTGGTGCCACGGGGCGTCCGATGTTAGAATGGTATGTACTGTCTAAGTGATGACACAGTCTATTAAGATATATTAACGACGTCGACTGAGCACTATTTACAACGATGTATTAAAATTATTTGTTAATACGTTTGTTAATTATTAAAGTGAGAAGATAAACCGAAATCATGTACGTGTGTTGTCATATTATATTATATCAAATCGTGGTATGTTTTCGGGTAGGTACGTTTGTTTATTGCGCATTCTTGATAAATTCAATAATCGCCCATCGACATTTCATAATATAATTTGAACTAAAAAAAAGTAGGCGATATGTACACATAATTATTGAGTGTCATATTTCACAACCTCACGACAACGGTATTTGATAGGTTGTTAATCATCGAAGAATCCTTGTTATTTAGTGAGTCTGTGAACTTTAACCTTATTGGAAGACGGAATACATTTCAACTCCAAATCAGACAACGATGGACATTTAATAAAAAGTGTAATTACTTTTCAACTTCCCGTTGATTACAAAACGGTCGTATTTTTTTTTCTTGATAAGTTCCCGCAATGACCAGAATCAATACGTCACAAGGCATGCGATCCGGATGTCGATCAACCATACGAATCATTTCGACGTGCCCACTATAATTATGTCATGAAGGGTCATCCGTAAAACACGGATTTATAACAATATCATACGGCTGTGGTGTTGTTCTTTGGATATAACAACGTATGAACAGCATATCAAGAACAAATGTGAATGACCCTACACTGAGCCTCTTTCTACGTCAGCAAAGTAACCACAACTGCCTGTCGCGGCCATTGACACTGTAGGTCAGGTCTCAACACGATGAGCGCCACCTGTAGTGACAAATTCATTCCCCGTGCTCTGTACACCTCCAGTGTCATTATAAGTAATTATACGGGTAAAAATCGTTGTAACAGAGCTCTTTCGGATGTCACGTCGCAAATTACACAAACAAGACTAGCCTTTCCTTCCGACATTAACGTGGCTCGTATTTCCTGCATGGGTCTGTGTCATGCCATCCAACGTCGCTGAGATTCGTACTGAATTGACTGGTCTTTGACCTACTTTTCTCACTTAGTTTAAAACAGAATTGTGCTAGAGAAACATACAATTGCGTTAAGATACAATTGTATCTGAATTATTATAACAATTTATTTTAGCTGGAATTATTTTTCGTTGAAAACACTTGTTGGGTGTTTTGTATGGAATTTATTTTTACTAATTTTTGAAAAGTTGAATTTAAAATAAAGAATTTTATTTTGTTATAATTAACTGTTCGAAATAACAAATAAATATTCTCAGTTGTGTCCACCTAAAAGAAGGATGTGAAACTGCTTCAAAAATGAAAGGAAGTACGTAGACCCAATATATACTTTGGTTTAAATAAATATAGTTGTAAAAATACGTTATAGTCAAATATAGGAATAATTCTTTTTATGTTTTCCGCGTTTCGTCTAGCCTGACGAGGTCACGTGAGTTGAGCACTCCGCGGTGCTCCAAACCCAAGTGAGGTCTGATGCCGTTCGGCCGGCGAGGGCCTACTCACGCCTATATGTCAGGCTACGTTTAGTCAGTATGGCGAGAAAACTATTGTCTGTACGTGATGATCAACATCCAATCAGTGGTCACAGTTGAATCACGTGACATATTGTATTACAGTGGGCCTGCGGATTAAGGTAACCATTTAGGCCGTGACGTCACTGCTTTCATTTTAATTTCGTGTTTTTTTTTCTTTATAGAAACAATTAGTCTGTGATATTGTAATACATTTATTTGTATACAATTAGTTTTAATATAACTGATTGCTGATATTTCATGTTATATTTGTTATAGTGCTGATCACATGTATCATTTATATTATTTTTTTAGTTATTCAATTGTTTTATCTTTGGTTATGTACATGTTGAGTTTATTATTTACAATTGAGTGACCTATTACCATTTTATGTGCGAGGGATTTATAAAATGTCTGTTTTGATGTTGTTATAATGTTTATTTAGAGTTGTGTTTAATAATTACAAGCGAGTGACCCCCGCATGATGCATCTGTCAAAGGAACCATTAACTTTTTAGTTTTAACGCTTGATATCCTATTTGTATATTTTCGATTTTTGTGCAATATTTCAATTTGAGTGACTTCCCAATACGCACATTGCTACGACTGAATACACCTTGCATACAACATGCTCTACTTATCATTTCTCCCAGCATGCAACGTGCCAAATGGCGCGTACCCCGGACCACTCTGCTACATTTTCTGTTTTCCAAATACCGTCGCTGAGTTGCGGCATCTCAAAAATTGACGAGAATACTCACGCGTTTTGTGAAAAATTCTTTTAAATTGATAAAATGTAGGATTTGAAGTGTGATTGTATGCATGTATACTTTTTGCCGTTATTTTAATTCGTATTCACACTTCCGTGAGAATTATTTTAATTGAATAAGGCAAATAATTGCACTTCAAAATGGATTGCACTTTTATGTGTTTACGTAAAATTGAAAATGATCATCCTAGTTGTTTGACCATTATTATTAAAAGTGCAGTGTCGACGAAAACAGGTACTTTTTACATATTGTTTAATTGACTATGATTTACCATGATCCGAGCGTGCTGCTGTTGTAGTACACACCTGATAGAAATATTTCGCGAGATGAAGTTTTTCTTTCATTTGTTGCCCTAAATGACGTCACTCCGGTCAAGTTTAAGGATTACCAACCTTGGGAGGAAAGACTATCAAGTGTGATGGTTTCGACGCAGTCATCTTTGAGTCAAATTTATCTTATAAATCAATAACCAACTAGAAATTAGTAAATTATTTAAATTACAGTCAAACCATGGACCTACAAACTTAAACTATAATTCATCCTTGCGGCTTGGTGCGCAATGAGATTTGAGGCGAGAACCAGCCAAATTTTCAAACAGTGATAAGGCGCGCCCTCTAGCGAGAAATCGCTACTTCTGCTGAGATCATATGAGCAGTTAACAGTTTGTCAAAAATCCATGTGCGCAATATTCAGTTACATCATTTTCAATGACAGGATCTGTATTGCAACCTTGACTGAGATGATGTCTAAAAAGTTTTTTTACTAAAATAAACAAAACAAGGGCGTACAGCATCATTTGAAAAAAAAAATGTTTTGAAATAAATAGATTATAGAATACATTTACGGTTTGTTTTAATCATAATTAAATCGATGATGTATTTAGTTAGTTGAGTTCCATCATGCAACACAAATATACCGCGGTGCCAACGTTCGATATTTGTGGTATTGTTGTGTTTTGTAGTTCAATTGCACCGTAAATTTTCTCGAAAGATACGACAATCTTCCTTGATTTCATGTCTCTCAATCGAATGAACCCATACTATACAAATTACAACGAAAATCACATTTATTTTCTATATATAGGGCACAGGGTAGTCCTGTGTTTCAAATGTTATAATGTCGTCTATTGAGAATTTAATTGCTAAATCGTGTTTTGTCATTTTACACTTGTTTACACTTGTTTGTTAAGTTTAAACTTGAGTTTACTCTTATACTTTTGGGGGAGAAACCTCCATGTTAATCACGAAATTCTTCAAGACAGATTGGAGCCTCAACAAAGGAATTCAGAGATAATGCTATGTTTAATCGACTTGTAAGCATTTTTTGTTCCAAAGGCGAATAAATAATATTATTATTCTGCACTGCAATTTTTAGTATCTGTACTACATTATCAAAACTAAAACATAACTACCGAATACCAAGCTGAACACGTTGTCCAAGAAATTTCCAGGAAAGGAACTGTAATTTCTACACTAATAACATCCCAATTGTCGACGCTGAGGGCGGTATATAACGGAGAAACAAATTTGTTTGGTTTGGTCGGCTCAAAACAAGTTACTGGTATAAGCGTTATTTTTTCCCGTGTACATCCGTGTGTATTTTAGTCGAATTCGATCGTCCTTAGGATTAACATATAGTTAACTTTTCAGATAATTGAATTTTGAGAAATATCTGATGTTATACTTAATGTTAATGGTACTTGATCATAATAAAGATAATTTATATTGCATCCTTAGAAATACAGTGTTTCCATCAGTTTATAGCAACAAAAGTAAGATATTAAAAAACAAAATAACTATAGCAAATAATAAATGATAGATTTTAGTGTTTTTGTTAAGTATCTTTCTCGTTTCTCATTAAGAACGAGCTGTGTATAAATTCTCCAACAAGTTTGATTACATTTGTGTTAGAATTTTTCATTAAGTATGTAAATTTCTGTTGGTCAGTTTTTGTTTCATCAGGAAACTGTATATTTGAGAATATATCCATTCGCAGTGTGTGATATTTTGGGCATTTGATGAGGAGATGCATTTCATCTTCTATGTCTGCTAAAGTACATTGTTTACAAATCCTGTTTTCCAAAGAAATTTTAGGTTGGGTATGTCTACCCTTTTCTATTGCTAGGCTGTGATTACTTGTTCGGAATCTAGAGATCATGATGACTCCCTTGCTTTTCTCAATTCGTAGTACACTGCGTGGACCGATTTGGCAGTGAATGTTTAAAAAGAACAGATACATTAATACCACTAATGGTATACATTAATTTTAAACTGTGATATGTACGGGTAATATTTTCCACTTCTTAGACACACCATATACGGCAACCAATGCGGCCCACACCACACAACAGAAGATCGATCAACCAATCAATCAATCAATGGAATATATATAGCGCCAGTATCCAATACAACGTATTGTTCAGAGGCGCTGTACAATTAGTTGTTGTCAAAATTTCACTTTAATTCTGTCTTTCACTTTCATTTTAAATTCGTAATTTTTATTTTTATTTTTACTCAAAATTAATTTTTAATTCTTAACTTGCATGTTCGTTTTTAAATTTGCTTTAACTTTTATTTGCATTTATATTTTAATTTTAAATTTGTATTATAAAAAATGCATGAAAAGCATAATCACGGCGTACCCTATATAATGCGTAACTTAAGTCAAAACTTGAGTGTAAATAGAATTTATCATTGACGAAACGAAATATATCTTTTGAGTAAAGGATGGGCCATTAGAAAAACTTGGGGGCACAATTGGGGGAAAATACACAGTAATTAACAGTTATAGAAGTCATGGAGGGGTCAGTAACAGTAAAAAATGCGCGACCCATTGCGCAAGCAAGAGATGGTGAGCAGATCGCACCCCATGCAACATTTCGTATCGCCACCTCTGTTTGTAAACAGCACCAAATGAGAAAAAGTCTTACAATGTTCTCAATTTTGTAATGATTTGGCAAGCCAAATTTCAGATTACTGTAGTTATAGTGCTTCTCAAGAAGATGTTTAAATGCGATGGTCGTCACGCCACGCATGCGCGAGATGTGTGCTGATCAAATAATTTTTCCAGAATGCAATACACTTTATCACAATATTCAATTGTTATTTTTGATAAAATTAATAGTATCTGTAGATTAATTATTGTGCCATGTTATATGCCTAATTTATACATGCAGGACATTTTTGTACATATGCCAATGTTGCTATAACAACATAAGATCGATGAGAATACCAAAGGGGTTGGAAACGGAGTACTTCCAAGCCCAGTGACAAGTCGATAATTTTCTGAAGTTCAATGCACTCGCAAATGCCACTAACAAAATTTCAGACTAACATTGTTTGTTTACACGAAATTGGAACATGCGCTGTGCGACGACCACCGCTCTTTAATTTCAAGTAATAATAAAGGTATTTGCAATAGATCTAACGGAATTGTTTATGTTTATGAGTTCACATGACCAACTAATAGTTCATCCAAATTTCTTCATTTGATAAGATATGGCGCACAATACCCAGTTAGTAGTAGTAGATCTCTGTGAATTAAATATGCGCATAATTAATGAGATGACACGGCCATCAAATAGTTTTTCAAATTATTTTCACCCATGTGCACAATACCCAGTTAGTAGTAAATATTCCGAAAATTAAATATGTGCATAATTAATGAGATCATATAAGCAGTTAACAGTTTGTCAACAATTTTTCAACCATTTGCACAGTATCCAATTACATCATTTCCAAAAAAAAAGTTTGACTGAGATAATGTTTAATAAGAAGTTTTACTAAAATAAACAAAACATGTGTATGGCTTGGCTGAGAAGGGTTCATGATTTGAAATAAATAGTTTCGAAGTTTACAATGCGTTCATGGTGTGTTTTAATCGTGATTAAATATCTATGATGTATTTAGATTAGTTGAGTTCCATCAGGCGACACAAATCTTACTTGGTGCCACTGTAACACATACTTTGTAGCTATAATTTCCATGATTGTATACAATGCGTCAACATAAATGCGGATCCTGATTTTGAAAATGTGTATTCACAACAGATATCTAGGAATTGAATATGTGCATAAATAATGAGGTCACATGACCATAATCACTATATCCATCTGCACAATATCCAGCTAGTAATAAATGTGTACCTATAATATATTTTTGATACTTAGTTATGTACATAATTAATGAGGTCTCATGACTAGTTAGTATTTTCAATTTGCTGAGACAATAGAAATTGAAGCATGCGACCAATTACAAAAAAAAAGAATTCTAACTTTAATGCGCAAGGCACAAACGCGCAACAGCAATGTAAGTAGTTATTCTGAGAAGTGGAAATAACATACCTAACACTAGCCTTGATATTGTATTTAACAAAAATTGACTTGAATGTTTACCGCATCCAGAGAGTCCTAATAAACACGACAATCAAAATGGCATATGAGAAGGGTCTGGTGGTTTTCTTTTATCGTATACTTGACAATGAAAATTGAGATACATTTTCCCAAGTAAAACAGGTGACAAAGACTGAACAGGAACGGCCAAGAAAAAAATGCATGAATGACAGATGCAGTGAGCAGTAGATTCCTCTTATTATGCAAATTGTTTTCAGAGGGCCTTCACTGAAAACACTAGACCTGGAGATTGCTGACATTGAAACAATGACGAAAATGTACATATTCCAACTACCAGACAAGAACAAAACAACCTTTAGGGAAGATACTAATTAACCACTACTGTATTATCCCCGAGTGGTCTCAACAACAAGGGAGATAATAATATCTCTGATGCATATATATTCCATCAATTTCATCTGACAATGTTAACTCTCAAAAAACTGTCTCTGTGGAAGAACACGTCTCCGAGGATGGTCTTGTTAGAGCTTTAGTCGAAAGACTAACTCGTTCATGCAATACAAGACTGTGCCCACCATGTTGGTCCTTGTTATTAGTGCTGGCGTCTCTTCATCAAAATTCTTACTGCATTATGCAGTATCCATTGACGATTGGTCAAGGGGAATGCTTTTCTAGCGGCCTTGGCATCAGGCAGAAGATGCACCAAGTTACTGTCCTTAATCATTTCACTAGCCCTATTAGAGTAATTTCTCTGTCAACATTTACAACCTTACTGTACTACCTTATCAAAACTAAAACTAAATGGCAGTGTAATTTCTTTGCCAATATTTACAAAGCACCGAGAAAAGTAGTTGACGCAATAAAGATGATTTACTAAAAACAGCTTCCTCCAATTATGCCGCCATGCACGTCCCGGGCTAATAAGAGTGATATTAGGCATCGACAGTTTGACACTGACACTGTCAATCACAAATGAAAATGTTGAAAGCTATTACATTCTTTATTTTCTCCATATGTGATTTTCAGTTGCTGTATTGATGTGTAGTAATACCTAAATACGTGATAGAAGAAGCGCCCTCTATCGGCGCACCAGTTTACCAAGGCTACTCCCTATTCTCGTTGTTCATTGTGGAGTTTTAATAATCATATACATGTAATTTGTTTTCTTTACATTTATAGTAAGTTTGCTAGAGCTGCACCATTGTCAGACTAGTTGGTTAACAATTGCCCGTTATTTCAAGCAATATCTGAAAGTAAGTCTACAAGAGCAAGTTTGGTACATGTACTTTGCTTCTTATGGAAGCCAAAATGTTTTTTTTATAGAAATTCTCCCCTTCAAATAGTGGGTGATTGTTTGTTTACAGCGGATTATATTAGTTTGCTGGTAACATCGAGATGGGGCAATAGTTGCTTGCATCTAATTTTTTTTTTTTGCAAACTGGAGTTATTTTGACTATTTTCAGTGGAACAGACAAATTTCTTTGATTCTACGAATAATTAATAGTATGAGCCAATGGGGTAGCTATTACATCTGCTGCGTGGACAACGAGCTGGGTTTATGTGATCAGTGTGAATAGACTTTCTCCTGTTCATGAACAGAGCAGGAAAAGAAAGAGTCTAAGAAGTTGCCTTGCAGATAATTTGAAAAGTTTACTGCATCTGTGACGTCAGCTGCAAGGTTTGGCTCAATCAATATATGTACTTGTTAAAAATATTTGTAATATCGTCATTGTCGTCTTTGTAATTGCACAATGCACTGGCAGATTATGTGGCACAACTTTATTCTTAGTTTTGTTCATGATTTCATTTGCAACTTGCCAAGTTTTGTTAATGCAGAGTGAAATTTATTTTCCGCCTTGAGAAGTTTGCCAACATATTTTGGTACTTTTTTTATTTCGGTTCAAGTTCAGGATTTTGTAGCCGTTTCTTTATTTTACTAAACAGCTTGGGCTTTTTAAGAATCGGATTAATTATGGCTTAAGTTATGAAGGCTTACGTGACGTTTATTTTTTTTTAAATTGATTTTTAACTCGTAAGTGTTTGGAGGAAATTGTATAAAGCGTATCATAAAACGACAAGTAAGCTTCATTCGGATCAGAGCAATCATATACAGTTAAGCAAGAAATATTTTTCAAATCTCCTAGAAAGTCATTTTGAAAACTGTTTTAAATGTTGAAAATTGGGTAATTACTGTCTGAAATATCGAGTTCAATAGTCTCGCAGTAAATATAATAGTCATTTATATTCGTGCTAATGTGACAAAAGGCTGTGGATGTACGGTCAGTAACTCTGGTCAGGATATTTATTATTTGTGAAAAGTTGTATGAAGTGTATGGTTACCGACCGCAGCTATATTGGTGTATGAAAATGTGTCTATGTTTTTATCTGCAAGGATTGTACATTGAGAAGACAGATGGTTCATACACTCCTCTAAACGATCAAGAATCTCATCGCAAAATGTGTCGTGTTTTTGGTAGTTCATACTTCATGGTTAACTTTTTATTGTAAACAAAGTTTCCGAGTGTGCTACTTCGCCACCAACTCAGCAATAAAATTTCACAAAGAAACCGAGAAATCTGGCTTTCTTAATTTAGATATCAACCAGTAGCGTAAACGCTTTCATTGGATAAGCCCAGTCATTCTATGACAATTACTATTATTGGATCTTTGCAATTCTGGCGAAATATCCAGTTAATATATTAAATTGTATTATTTGCGACTAATACCATACAGTAGATAACCCCACGTCTGGTATTGCTTGAATCAGTATTGACACACTACGCGCTCGAAAAATATAATCTCATGCTATTTCCGACATTAACCCCCCCGACATTAACTCAGTTGTTGACTAGAAGTCAATACACAGTTGTAGTGTTTACAAAACAAAAAAAAGTAGTGTCTGCCACAGACTCCAATGTTCGATTTTAGTTGTGTATTTATTCACCATAATAAAACATATAGTTACCTCAGTGTCCATCAATAGTCAGTTTTAATGACCCTCAAAGTAAATATTGACTGATGTTCAATCTTCGCTTTAGGTCATCAAAAATGAATAATGTTCTCCATTTGGATAACTATCTGTTTAATAAACCTCTCAGTTCAAGTACTTGGTAATAATTGTTTAATATCCTTGCCATAGGCAAGAAAAGTAAATGTGCTTCAACAGACGAAGCATGGTTTTTCATTTCATTTTGTCCCTCAATTGATTATGGGAACCCCATATATGTCCCATATGTAAAAATAAAATAAATGTCATTATTTTTTGCTTTTTGTCTCGCTGCGACGATAAAAATATGCTGGCCATTCTTATATTACAAATGAACATCTAAGAGAGACTGATGATGGTAATTCTATATAAAAAATAGGCCAACGGCCTGTTGCTCAACGGCTATTGTACAAAAGATTGGTGCTGTATATGACAAATACCTCAAAAGGCAGTGAGGGAGACAGAAAAACATAATGCTAAAAGTGGAAGTTGTTACAATATGAAATATTCAATAATATTAGAATCAAAGAGAACTTAAAAAAAACTCCAGCGTGTGGAGAGAATAACATAACATGATATTTGCAATTATCTGAATTCGTAATACATGTATATACCAAGATTTATTGAAATATGTTGAATGGTTCTCGAAATAGCACCCAAATAGCTTGAATTTCACTAGCTGATATGCAAATTATCTAATTTCCACCGAAAACTAAATATATCTAGAAAATGCCCCAACACATATATGCACCAAGTTAAAATATATTAAATGGTTCTCAAGATATCACCAAAATAGCCTAAATATTGGTATGTAAATTAGGCAATTTGCATAATTTTCCACCAAAATCAATCATGTCTATAAACATTTAAATATGTTGAGTGGTTATGTTTTCATTACAATCACAATAGACCAATCAAAGAAAACTTAGAACTCCTATGTGCTATGTGAGAATGAGAAACAGTTGACATTGGAAATAGTGGTTAGGTAGTTGAAATTCCATTTTTAACCAACAATTACAAAAATATTTGCCAAAATTAGAGAATTAAAGATATGGCCATGGGATGAACACAAGGTACATATAAACAAAGTATCAAAGCATTAAGACTACTGGTTTTGAAGAAGAAGTCGAAAATAGAATTTTTTACCAAAAATTACAATTTTAAAATATTCGCCAAAATTAGGAAATTGAAAATTTCCTTACCAAATTAACAAAACTGATAGAGGACAACCCAAGGCACATGTACTATCAATATCAGCACTGTAGAATACTTAGTGTCATAGTAGCATAGAAGAAATTCTAGAGCTTTGAGGGGCTATTTTGCATAATTTTTGGCAGATCGACTTCTCATAAACAAATTACCATCTACACTCATCAAGGCATCCACACACCAAAAATCGAGTCAAATGGTTCGGGGGTTTTTGAGAAGAAGTCGTGCACAGACAGACAGATAGACGGACGACAAGACGCAGGACAGAAACCCATCCCATGAACCGAAAATCACATGTTACCATTTTGCTATCATTTACACAACATACACATTTGTTAGCTCATTATAAACTTCATTAGACCACGCTGTCTGTAGCCTACCCTCAAAGAAATAGAACATAACTTTCACAAATATACACAACTACTTCAGGGTACACAATAGATAGATTAACAAACACACTGAAAAGCATGAGATTAATTAATTTCAATTGTAACTTTTAGAAAATTTTTATTGGCAGAAATTAAAGAAAATAAAATGATGAGTAGCCAACGAAAGACAAAAAATGAATTGTACACATTAATATAGCACAGTTGAAATCAGAAAAATATATCATTCATTAAATGTAATATTTGGACTTGTGCATAAAAAATACAAGTTCATTCAACAGATCACAGAAAGACACATTGAAGAAAGACAGGATAAAATTAAACAAGCAGCCTATTGGCTGAGATAGCTCCGCTGTTAGCAATGCACATTTCAATTAAAGAACTGAAGACATCAATAGAAAATGAACAATATGTATAGTATCAAAGCAATTGGACTTACAGTTTTTAACAAGAAGTCGAAAATATCACTTTTTACCAAAAATTACAAAAATATTCACCAAGATTAGAGAATTGAAGATATCATTACAAAATGAACAAATCTGAGAGAGATTTACATGTAGTACCTATATATGTAATATCAAAGCAATCAGACTTACCCGGTACAGTTTTTAACAAGAAGTCGAAAATATCACTTTTTACCAAAAATATTCACCAAAATTAGAGAATTGAAGATATCATCACAAAATGAACAAATCTGAGAAAGGTCTACATGTAGTATCTATATATGTAATATCAAAGCAATTGAACTATTGGTTTTTAACAAGAAATCGAAAATATCACTTTTTACCAAAAATTACAAAAATATTCACCAAAATTGGAGAATTAAAGATATCATCACAAAATGAACAAATCTGAGAGAGGTCCACATGTAGTACCTATATATGTAATCTCAAAGCAATTGCGGTTTTTAACAAGAAGTCGGGCCTGCAACAAGGCTCAGTTATTTCCCCATTACTTTTTTGTTTTTATATAAATGATATAGAAGCTCTTACACAAGGTGTTGAAACTGTAATCTATGTAAACACTTTAAAATTAATGTATTTATTATATGCTGATGACCTCGCATTATTTAGTAAATCTCCCATTGGTCTACAGCGTCTTCTAAATAGATTAGCAAATTACTGTAAAAGATGGAGGTTAACAGTAAATTTGAATAAATCAAAAATTGTTGTTTTTCGCAAATCGGGTAGACTAAAGAAATCTGAAAAGTGGTTTTGGAATGGGAATGAAATTGAAATAGTCTCAAAATATAACTATTTGGGGGTTCTTTTTTCTAGTTCAGGTATCTGGTATCAGGCCCAAAAATTATTAGCCGGGGAAAAATATCTGGATTCTATTACTACCGGGGGGGGGGGGGGGGGGGTATAAGTGTTTTTAGAAAATCTCTCACTTGTTTTAGGATATCTGCTCATGAGCTCATGATTGAAAAGGGTAGGGCATTGGGAATACCACTTGACCAAAGATTGTGTCCTCTTGGTTGTAATCTCATTGAAAACGAGTTCCACTTTCTATTACAATGTCCCAAATTTGAGGAAATTAGAACTCGTTTTATAGACAAGTTTTACTATTGCCCAGCGCTTGAATGGAAATTTATTTTGCTACTGCAATCTGAAAATACATATACAATACAAAATCTTGCAAAATACGTATTCTACTCTTTACAAAA
Organism: Saccoglossus kowalevskii; assembly: GCF_978046115.1. NCBI lineage: Eukaryota > Metazoa > Hemichordata > Enteropneusta > Harrimaniidae > Saccoglossus > Saccoglossus kowalevskii. Next base: position 11,953,473 of record NC_140643.1, on the reverse strand, counting down.
ACGTCATAGTTTGTTGGAGGGAAATTTAACTGAAATATAAATTTAATTTGGTATTCATATGTGAAGTATAAGTTTGTAATATTCAGACAAGCAGTAGCAGTGATTATTCTTGTCAAACGATTTATTTATTTATTTGTGTTACATTTAAGTGTGTACATTATGGCCTATGGCCAATGGTACTGAATAAATATATATATAAATATAATATATATATATATAAATAAATATATATAAAGTTTTCAAGAAGAAGTTGAAAAAGTAAAACATTGACACGAACGACGACGGACAATCACTCATATGATAAGCTTCGCTCGACAAAGTCAACAGCAGAGCTAAAAAAGTTTGATTCTGTTAAATAAAATTCTTCATAAATTTCTGAGCACTGACTTATAATAAATATTGTATATATAAATAAACAAGAAGTTGTTGGCAGATTTGATGCTGAAAGTACTGTAATGAGCTTATGAATTCCATTTAAGCAATTTATCTGAACAAACACTGCATATATCTTCATTTTGATATTAAATAAGTATATTAGCCTTACAGATGGACAGAAGTTTGATTCATAGCCTTACAGATGGACAGAAGTTTGATTCAGAGTCCACTGATAAAGTAACTCACATAGATCGTGACATCTGTTATGAAAACATGATACATTGCATTTCTAATTTAGTGAAATGCTTTTCTATTTTTCACAAATGCCTGTTTTTTTTTTTACACAGAATGCACTACTATTTACATAAATGTAATTGAATAGTGTTTTATTGTTAACCTTTTTACCAACAGACTCTCTCACTAAAATTTGTCTGCACTTTGTTTCTTACCGGTATATTTTTCAATATTTATGAAAATGAACCATAATTTTGGAGCCAATGGACAAAATTTTAGTCAATTTTCAGTTTTTACTCATAAAATTTGGCTATTTTTGTCCAAATCTTTAGAAGGAAAGTGCAGACTATAAACAGGACTATTTTGTGAATTTGTGATGGAAAGTAGGAACTGGTCGTGAAAAAGGTTAATTGAAAGGATTGACAGTAAACTTTTCATTTGAATTGGATATTTCCAATTCATTAATGTGGTGAAGTTTATCTCAGTTCTGAAAGTAATGACTTTTTACGTTAAAATAGTCAGTCTAAAACACTTTCCTGGACGTTGTTTATTGATTCAGTCTTTGATACAGATCAATCTGTAAAAAGGATGTTGCTAAAGGAAATGGCAGGCATCTTTAAACATCATAATTATTTCATTCCATAAAGCAAACATAAAATTGGCAGGACGATCCCATAATCCTAAATTATGAATTGTGAACTAAGTTGGAGGTAGATGATTTGTTACAAAATATTTCAGTAATACTGGCATTGAAAAACTAAAGAAAATAGAAAATATAAAAATTTGAAACTGTATGAAATTACAGTATTGCAAAGATTGCATCTAAGTTTTGTCAGTCTAGAGGGAACAAAATGGTTGGGTGGGTTTAGGACGGTAAAGTATATGTCAATTTACATTTAATATGTCAATAGCACTATTAAGAAAAATACAATATACAGGAACCTCTGCAAGATATAGCATCTATGTTTGCAATATGTTGACAATTTTTACTGCATAGTTTATAGAAAAATATAGTTTAATAAAAACACGTGGCAGTGATATAATTGAAGGTATGTAACTACATTAATTACAATACCAGTATTGGTATGTTCTTGTTGGAACTGACGGTCTATTAAATACAATCTTAAATGATGATTTTATACACCTGAAATACTAGAAATTTTTGATATTCACCGATTACTGCAGAATACCATATTTTTACTTGGAATTTAGTTGTAAGTCCAGTGAAAATACAAATACTTTGCACATGATTTGTCAATCCAAGTTGTGGGTTTCAGCAAAAATAATTCCAGGTAATCTACAGTATTATTTTATCAAATTCATATTCTATGATAATCATTTTCATTCACTTTAAAACTGATGATTTCTCATATTCTATGTAAATATTGATTTGAACAATCTCATTGTTTATAGAAGGTTTGCAATTCAGACAGTCGGATATAAGCTACAAAGAAATCTCATCGACAGCCTGAACTGAAAATCAGCAGCTTAATATGACGACAGTTATCATTTTCTGCACATAAATATACAAACAGGACATGTTAATTCTGCCAAAGCCCAATACAGGTGTAATTTATACCTTAAGGTAGAAGCCTACTCACAATTTTTATTAAAGTTGGTCATAAATCGCATGATAATGTTCATTGTATGAAATCATGAAGCTATTGTCCAATGCAACTATTAAATAGCATTCTTTTATGTGTTAATATAAAGTATTTTTCAAAAATCGCTATTTTCAGAACAATTCCATGCATTTTTTGCCAGTTTTTAAAACTCAGATTTTTTAAAGAATTGAGAACAAACAAAAGTATCCCATCATTCACAATATATTATTTGTTCAGCCTATGTCACCAGCCTACAATTTGAGATATGGCATATTATCTCTGCCATAGGAATCTATGGTAAAAGTACAATAATCCGAAAAAAAATGGCCACTATCCACTAAAATACATCCATCATTTTATCGTAAACCAAGCTGGTGACCCCCAACTTTTTTTAAGTCAATATCGATATATTGCCTGGAAGTACAATTTATTGGAAAATTAATAAATTCTGGTGTATTTGAAATCATGAGTAGGCTTCTACCTTTTAGTCATATGACTCACTATTCTAGCTGTATATTTATGCGGATTTGATACCATTAAAAATGTATTCAACCATAAGGATTTACAATTATTTGCAGAATATAAACGCTGCAGGTAACTAAATGTAACTTGTCAACTCAGCAATGTAAACTGCTAATGTAAATCAGACTTTGCGCCTTGGCTAAAAAAGTACAGCTTTAGTCAGGGTGAGACATCCAGAGTTGACAAGGAGATAGAGTTGTTCCTCAATTAATGAAAAGTTTGCGAAGAATGAGGTTTGAATCCACAACATCAACCAAATAAACTGAGCTTTTGTGGATTCAGAAAAAAGTAGAATGGTTATGGTATGCATGAGCAAATAAAAAAGCATACAATTAGACATTTGTACTGGTATTTATGTGAATTTGCCTCAGTTCAGTAATGTGCACAGGGTAATGCAACTGACTGCTGAATCTACCAATATTTTTTCTGCCTTGCACAATTCACTTGACTTTGACCAAAACTGTGAGTATATATCTTGAAATTATTTTCTTGTGATGTTTTCTACTACAGATTTGCTTTATTAAGGTAAAGGCCCTAATCACAAGATACTCTTTATTGTCTGTGCTGTTTGCACTTTGGATTGGTCTTTTGTTCCCCATTGAATTATAAATCTTAAAAGCACACTCAGTATTTAATTTGAGAAATGACATGGAAGTTGAACCAATCACATTGTCAGTTTGGTGTCTTGTCACACCAATACAAACACATGGGATTTTGATGCACCTTATACATTAATATTAATTGCATGATTTATTATAGACAAAATATGGTATTATCAAATAGTGCATCGTTTGGTTTCATAAGCTTCAAAACCCCAATACTGAGCTTTGTTCATACAACTCAATAAATTACCTCATATAACATTTCATATGTTTGAAGAGGAAAAAATAATTATCAAAATTCTTAGACATCTGTTGTTTCCTTACATAACTTATAAAAAATACATATATATAAAAATAAAATATTGGTATATACATTTGAGATACATTGTTTTGTATACTGTTGAAATGATATAAGGGTATTCAGTTAGCACCAATGTTCAATAGAATTTTTAATCTATCCGAGCTTTTTTGTGTTATAAAAATATTTCTAAAAATATATATCTTTAAAAAGACTGTACAAATCCCTATAAAAAAAGAAAGAAAATAATTAGGTTTATTAATGCAGGTTAAACTTTATTTTGAGGTACTGCAGAATACTTTATTTTCGCTTGGAATTTATTTTCGCTATTTTCGCTGAAGGGATGATTCCGTGAAAATAAAATCCAGCGAATATACTTTTTTTCCTATATTTCCTATTAAACTCATGAAAAATCAGTGAAAATAAATTCCAAGCAAAACGCCCAAAAAGCCTTTTCAGCGAAAATTAATTCCAGCGAAAATAAAGTATTCCACAGTAATCATCTGAAATCATTTGGTTGTAGAGATGGTTGATATGAGTGATGTCATGGGTTAGTATTATTCACAAACCCATGACCATGATGCAATGAGAATTAACAAGCTCTATGAACAAGTGATATCAGGTAATCTTTTAATCACATGACCAACTCTGAGTGCAAAACAGAGAGATCAAAATTTGACATAAATGCGCGTACAAAACAAATGCTAATAAGCCATGTCGTCTGAGTGTTGGTGGACGCAGAAATATAAACTTTCCTTTGATATCTTTTTGAAGTAAAGTTAAGTAGATATTAATACATTTCTCTTTGCCCTAATATTTTGTTAAAATGAACAATTTCACAAAACTTATAAAGCTGTATTTGCTCCATTAGCAGCAGATGTGTGTTAATAGAAAAAAAAAGTAATATTTTAATAATCCAGTTATGATTGTTTGATATCTACATGTTTCAAGTGCAGATGCACCTCATATGGAGCAAATACACAGCCCTGCTATGAAGAATTTACATTTGCTATAGTTTTTTTTTTATTTACAATAAAAGTTATAACTGACCTGAGTTTGGCATCTTGATATACTATCATGAAAGGAATGCAAGTTGTAATCCACTCATCCTGTCTGGAAAACATTTACCACAATAACCACCACACCTACCACGTATTATTTGACCATTCTACAGAAGTAAATGATAATAATGAGAATTTCGTTCATGAATAAATATATAATAAGGAACTGAATGTTTGGGAGTTAAAATTCCACTGAAATCACAATAACTCCTTTGATATTAAACTACTGAATAATATTTTTGCTGGATTTAATTATTGCTCAAAAGGCTTTTTAGGGTGTTTTGTGTATGGATCACTGATTTTTGCTGAGTTGAATGTAAAATTATAGAAGAACTGTATATTCGGATTTTATTTTGACTGAATCATCCTTATTTTACAGTATCCAATTCAGCTGCATCTTCATTTACTTTAAAAACTGATTATTCACAAGGTTTAATGATGGTGCTAGTTGTACAACACATGTTCTAAACGATATATTTTGTGTGCATTGTATAAGTTCTATGCAGTGTGCACTCTTAGCCAATAAGACATGTCACTGACACCCAGAAATTGTTTGTGTCACAAGTAGTCATGATTCATCCACGGCACAACCAATGACATACCAGAAAAATATACATTAATATAGTGTTCTTCAAAACAAAGGAAATCTAGAGTCACATCATTTTATTTCATGCCTTCAGAAGCTTCCTACAGCCACTTTATTTTTTTTTTAAATAGCTCTGTCAGCAGCATAATTAAAATCAATTCCATCAAGATTCTTACAAAATCAGTCACGTTAGAGAAGTCACTGGTCACACGTATGCCAAAAACAACACTGTGACAGTGCAATGACTAGTGCCCTATTATTTTCACATAAATTGCTAGATTACAGTTTATAGTAAATTAAAGGAAAATTGCTTTGTTGGAAAAGACAAATATTATCTAGTAAAAATTTCTCGAAAAAAAAAAAAAAGTTTATGTCTTCCTATAGAACTAAACACAATGTATAATTACCTTTTCTCTGAAAATATTTCTGGTGACAGCTGTACCAGCAGTATCCCAGCTTGTTTCGGCAGTGACAGCTAAACCAGTGCCAGTTAAATTAATATTGAAATGTCCCTGTGGACAATTAGCGTAACTATAACAATCACCTGCAGTACCAAATGGGACAAAGATTCCAATTTTCGTTGTTGAGAACTTGGAATCATCATCTGGGAACAAAAATAAAATAAATGAATGTGAATACAAATGAATGAATTTTTTATATCAATAATGGTTTCTACAAACATTATCAACACAGTCAGTTCAGAAACGATGTAGGAATAATGAACACATTAAAAAAAATTTTCAACCAAGTAAATTCAAGAATCAAAACGTATTCAGAAGCACTGATCCAAAAAAAATGAAGAATACACTATCCAAATATGATTATACCAAATCAGTATGTTATTTGGTTATCATATAGGCCCAGTTGACAACTCATTTATTGACTGTAATAGTTGGACATAGGGATTGATAACCAGTGTGCCCTGTTACAGAGCTGATTTTGTAGAATTCCTGAGTCAAAATGGAATCCTTAAAATCAAGTTGAGTCAGCTTGTTGGCTGCTGGGAAGGTCAGTCTTCAAGAAAAAGTATATGTGACTATATACTGTGAAATACTTTATTTTAGCTGGAATTATTTTTTGCTGAAAAGACTTTATGGGTGTTTTAGATGGAATTTATTTTCACTGATTTTTGACAAGTTGGATGTAAAGTTTAGGAAAAAAGGAATCATTCCTTAAGTGAAAATAGCGAAAATTAATTCCAAGCAAAAATATTTTACAGTATATTAAAATAACTTGAGGCATAAACAAAAATGTTTTGGCCTATGATTCATTTTATTTTTACACTTATTCTGTTTATAAGTGTGGATTACATTTTACCAAATTACAAATTCAATAATTATAATTAGATGTTTTTTAAAATGACTATATCAATGTATCATGTTCTAACGAGTTGCGTCACAGCTTCATGTCAATTTAGAGAGCCTATTGTTGATAACTTGTTCTACTTACCAAGAACTGATAATGTATTTATATCAATTCTGATTTTAGTGAATGATGAAAATCCAGATTCTGGATGACCATGAACAGTACAAGCACAGTCATAATTCCTGTTCCCATTATCTGGACACTTTTTGGGCTCTAATAAACTGAAAGAGATCAATAATATTAAATATATTAATATATCATCTCGCGACAATTTGGAACAAATGCCAATATTTTGATAAGAATGAATAATAGTGTTTTATTGTATCTTAAAAAATAACATTTATATCAGTGTACAGCAATAATAATATAAATTTAGTTTAAAATGAAAAACAGTCATGAGTCAGTGCAGTCTCTCCTAATAAACAAATGTTATATAAATAATGACAACTGTTTTTATTCATCAATGGAAGCGGCAGTCCTTACATCAGTGATGCTGACCTCTCTCTCTATGCATATTAAGATGGAATTGTCTTTTGTGCTATAAAGGAAATGCACTATAGAAAATTTGCTGATCAATAAGTTCAATACATAAATAACTGAATCAATTACAATTCAAACCCAGCTAGGCTTGTTTCAGAACTTTTTAGTGGGGCATCCGCCTTACTCTACCGAGTAGACCAAATTGCTGCTCCTCTATTAGGTCAAGTAACTTACGTTTTTGGATAAATTTCTGAAAAATTTTCAGCTTCACCAGCTGGCAGTGTAAGATATTCGGATGGATTATCTGATATCATATTATAACAGTACACCTGTAACAGTCTTCCATGCACTAAGATTTGATATTCACTGTCCTTGGTAACACCTTTCATCTTTTTAACATCTTGACAACTTCCAGGTAAACCTAAGACACACACAGAATGTTGAAATCGAGTCAATTCATGATCAACACAACAAAAATTGAAAAAATATCTTTTAGCGTTTTATTTGGGGTTTGCACTCATCTCAAATTCTGCTTCTCAAATTTTTAATTTTAATGAGAACCTTCCTTTATTTGCATGCCAAGTGTAAATATCCATAAAATGAAAATGCTAAGAGTACTGTAATCTATGTTTTGGGGTTTCAGATTAATGAAGTTGATATTATTGTGAGCTATGCTGTAAAATTGTTTTGAGAAATGATTCCTGCACTATACTGCAACGTGGTCAGGATTAACATATTTTAATACATGTTTAAATACATGTTTGAAATACATATTTGAAATACATGTTTGAAATACATGTTTAAATACATGTTTGAAATACATGTTTAAATACATGTTTAAATACATGTTTAAATACATGTTTAAATACATGTTTGAAATACATGTTTGAAAATACATGTTTAAATACATGTTTGAAATACATGTTTAAATACATGTTTGAAATACATGTTTAAATACATGTTTGAAATACATGTTAATTTATTGTATGCTGGATCATTGAAATGTTTGATCAAAGATACATCTCTGTCATTTTTGGAGAATTATCCCACACATCTGTGATATAAGCATGACATACAAAATCAGCTTTTGACTTGGTGTTACAGATGTCACTATCACATTTTACATGACTCTGTATAATTTGATTGAAAATAATGTAAAAGAAAAGAATATATATGAACTTACATGGTCCACTATCACATGTTCTGAAACTTTCAGGTTTGACAGCAGGAGGACGGCACATATTTTCTAATCTAGTTTCCCCACTTCTACCTGTACATTGTACTTTTCTTTGTGTTATTCCAATTCCACAACTCCTAGAACACTAAATTAAGAGAAATATATATTATAGTGACACACAGGATTACCAAACCACTAGATTCAGCTCAACACTATGGTAATTTAATTCATCAGGCACTCAACAGATTGGTCACCCCATACACTTATTAATTTTTTTTATATAAATCATGTATATATTCGTCTGTGTGAGAAGGAAGTTACGATAACTGCTTTATTTGATATATACATATTAAAATAAAATTCATTTATTGTATACTTGATCATTAAAATATGACTTATTTTTACTGTATATACTTACTTCACTCCACATTCCTACTATCCAATGATTGCTAGCGTCACATTCACCCAGATTACATAATTTGACTGCTGATGGCTTTTTACTCACTTCACATCCTGTAGTGTCTCCTGGTACAGGCCATCCTCCTTTGCTGAGTATCTTACAAGACACTCGTCTTGATTGGTGACCCTGTCCACATGTCTGTGAACACTGATAATAGATTAAAATTAGTTTATTAAAGCAAACTGATTTCAAGCCTAGCTTATTCAAAGAAATTATTGATGACTATAACTTAGTGATTAGTACTTTGATGGACATTCCCATGTTGAAATTAACAAGAAACATTGCACATTGAGCTAATACATAGAAATGTAAATAAGTATTCACAAAATTAGATAATTGAAGATATCATCACGAAATGAACAAATCTAAGAGATGGCATAGCATGTAGATAAGTATGTCCTTCTCATAGTGAAGCAGATTGCATGCTGTATATCTATAACAATTTAACTAAAATATGATCATACATACTTCAGACCACTGGCCATTGGTCCATATAACTGTAGGACCAGGGCAAGATTGGGAATTACATTTCTTTGAGTTCCTGGGTCTTTTTTTACCACACTTTCTATCTTCTACAAGCTGGTCTTTACTATCAATGCAATGAACAACTCTGTGTCTTTTACCTCCGCTGCAAGACCTTGTACACTGTTGATGAATAAAGTTATCAATCATCTTGAAACCATGTTTTTGTATCATACTTTTTCACCACCAGACTTTCTCACCCAACAGACAAAATCTGAGCCAATTTTTTGTTTTTATTCAAAATATTTGGCTATTTTAGTCCAAATCTTCTGAAGAAAAGTGCACTCTATAAAAGGGACTATTTTGCACATTTGTGATGAAAAGAGGGAAATGGTGGTGAAAAGGTTAAGAGAGGAGGGTGTGTACTATAAGTAAAATATCAAATGAAATGTTGTAGTAAGAAACGAAAGGGTAAACAAGCATGAGAATGTTAATGGGTGATTTTAATAATCTGTGAGCATCTAAAAAGTGTTTCTTAACTGTACCAAATCATATTGGAGTATGCAATAAATGATAATGATACTTTAATAGAAATTTGAATAGAAAAACATGATTTTTTTTCTTTATGTGAACTTAAAATGGAAACCCAAAGATCATGTGTCAACCAGTTGAGTACAGAGGAGTAGTTTGTTGCAGTCCCTGCCAAACGCCTGTGAATGTACATAGTTCTTAGGTGATTTCCGGTTCAGGATATAGCAGTTAATACCATGATTTTTTGAAATACTGTGGAATACTTTATTTTCGCTGGAATTAATTTTCGCTGATTTTTTATGAGTTTAATGTGAAATATAGGAAAAAAAGTATATTCGCTGGATTTTATATTCACGGAATCATCCCTTCAGCGAAAATAAATTCCAAGCGAAAATAAAGTATTCTACAGTACTGTCTTATTTTGAAATACTTTCTTCATTAGAATTTGCATTATTTAATATAGTAGGATGTAGAAAACCTGATTAATACCGCAAAATAATGGTACACTGAAAAGGGAGGTGCTGAGATTGGGCAAATAATATAGAGATTACTCATAGCCCTATATGCATTACTAGAGGAGACGTGCTTACCTGTGACCACCTACCAGTCCTCCATGTATATGTGACACAATCAGGTTTTTTACATTTGCGTGTATCAATTGGTTTCTTTCTTGGGTCACACAATTCAGAAATCCCTGTACGGTATCTATCTTTAGTACATTTTACTTCTCTTGTCTTCACACCTTCTCCACATTTAACTGAACACTGGTAAAAACAAATTTATTTTCATCCTTATTATCATGGTTCAATTATTGAGGCTGAATTGTCTAGATACAATTGTTAAGTTATTGTAGTAAGCACAAAGCCACAAAATTTACAAACACAAATAAAATAATGCAATAAAAACAAATCCCTTATAATACCAAAAGTTGTCAACAGAGGGCGATGTTATACACAAGTGCACAACTAAATTCAAATAGAACAGGCTGAACGTGGAAGTTGTGTGTGAATTATCAGTGTTAGGATTACCTTACTCCAGGGTTCTGACTTCCATTTTGGACATTTCATTACACGACATCCTCTTGACTGTTTAGGTTTCTCACTTTGGCATAGCTCATCTGGTAGATCTCTGCCTTCACTGTCAATACAGTAAACTGCACGATATCTTTGTCCTCTGCCACATGTAGCTGAACACTGTAATCAAATACAAACATTATTAATATAAATATACAAATACTGGAGGCACCAATACAGTGAAATGTTACCTTGGCCATGCATAGACGCTAAAAGTCTATGTCTTGGCTAAGGTACTTTAGCTAAAATTAATCTCAATTTATAAATCTTAGTTTATCACTTATTGCAATGGTCTGCTGGGTAAAGACCCAAAGACAGCAAGGGAAACATGTAATTAAAAATGCAACTCCAGATGCGGAGAGAGATGAAGACTTCTGACTCATTTTTCAAAACAGCCACAAAAAATCAAGATGTTTTATTTTCAAACATTCTGCTGTCTTGTCATTAGTTTGACTTGAACAAACCAGGAGGCACATATCTTTACTACAGCTGACTACCAGCTGTTCACTTGTTTAGCCTAAATTCTTAATAACTCTTTCTACCATTCACTCTATTACAATCAAGCAAAGCAGTGGTAAAAATAACATAGAGAAGAGCCAGCCTTCAAAAACCTTTCTGTTTCTCATTTGCCTAATATTGCTCACACAGCTATTGATAACATATGGTCAAAGTGAAAACACATTAATATAGATGATATTATTATACTTCTAGCACCGAAAACAATAAAATTAGCCATTCTATAAAAAGCTGTATCAGCACTCCTTCCTATACCTGTCACCACTTATTTAAACATTCAAACTTTCCCTTACATGGTGTAAACTAGGTTACTAACATTGACATGTTCCAGATTATTGATGTAACATTCAAACATTTTCTTTTGTTTACATTGGATGCAGAAGTTCCATAGCACACCATGGAAATAGAATTCTGTCACTGACACAAATATCTCAGCTGGAATTAATTTTCGCTGAAAAGACTTTTTGGGTGTTTTGTATGGAATTTATTTTCACCAATTTTTGACGAGTTGAATGTAAAATATAGGAATAAATGTATATTAGCTGGATTTTATTTTAACTGAATCATTCCTTCAGCGAAAATAGCAAAAATTAGTTGCAAGTGAAAATAAAGTATTTTACAGTAATCTCTTAAAATATGTATAATAATAAGATTATCATGAGAATACCGCAAAATATGCACTCAGGCAGTATGGGTCAATATGATCGCTATACTGCTTTTGAACTCTCCAAATAACCTTATAATATAAAAAAAAAAAAATTTAACACAGAATGCCTCTGTGACATCTTCAAATGATGTAGATGGATGTAAATAAAGTCATTGAAAGAAAACAACTCTGTTTGGTTGTGAAGCCATTGTCATTTGGAATACAGTAAACTCCTAAAACAACAGTATTGATGGATGGCTATAAATTAACAATATCAGCAGTGTAAACATCATCCTTTCGTACCAATATACATTGTACATCAGTGAACCAATTCACCAATTGAAGGCACAAATTAAAAGAATGGTGCATTCCACAAACACACAACTCAAATAAAAATTATTAGCTGATGTGAATTGTGACTGATCAAAAAAAGCAGTAGTTTGCACTGGTATTTAATTCTGATACAAACATAGAGCATGACCAATAAAAGTGCCACAGGTCAGAAAATTATACCTTCAATAAGTTTACAGCAGATTATCAACGAATCAGCATTCTAAATTTGTGAATAATTCTTTGTAAAAGTTATAGTTCTGCTGAACATTAAACATGTATCTTGAGTAGTATGCAAAATGTATTTAATTGTAGTGACTTAAAAAATCTCAAAAAAAAAATTGCAGTTGGTTTTTGCAAAATGTAAAAACTTCTAGACAGAGTATCAAACTTCATTGGACAAAGAATGTGCTCTACTGAGGTTCGTTTATCACTTTTATTTTTCAGAATATATTGAATAAAAAGTGAACTACCCTTTCTTTTCTGTGTTAAGTTTCCTGTACAACAAACCTATTTGCTTGCATCTCTGAACCTACAAAAGTAGCTATGTGTACTCTGTACGTGATGACCAGAATGGCAAAAAACAAACTATGACTAACAATACAGACTTCAAAGACTATATCTACTGAATCATGACTGCAATTAGTAGATTTGCTAATCAAAACAAAATATACATGTATATCTACTCTCCTGCACTTAAATCTAAGTTAAAGGATCACACAGGCAGGGACTAGGCTGATGATTGCTTACAAAGAATACAGATTTTTTTTACAGTATAAGATTGCATTTACTGAAGATATTTCAAGTAGGTAGAAGAATGCTGAGAGATCAAAGTAAAGCATTCATACTTCATTAAATCATTTAAATATATTCACTGAACACATGTACTTTACTTTGGCATACAATGGCAAATTACATTTAGATATATCACTTTCGTCCCAACTGCTGAGACACATTACAAAAAAAATAATTATTCTGCCATAATAATTATAGCCACAGAAAGGTAAATTAAACATCTGGAAAACATACTGTGCATTTATTAAAATAGCATACCAGTATTCGATTTACAACACAAATTTGAAAAAAAATAAAGATTTTTCATACATGCTATTTTCTCCCAGTTTGCAAAGTGGTAATCTGAAATATAATGTGGTATTAGCCCCCACAGCTGTAACTATTTTATTCATTCTAGACTACAAGGATGATACAAGTCAGTACTTATATTTTGCTGCCTGCACCAATACTTCAATTTACAAATTTCTTAATAAAAAAAAAATAATATAAATATTTCTATATTAGAAGCATACACAAACCAAAAACTGAATGCTGGATCATGACTTTTGACTTTTGACTATAGACACACTTAAGTCTTTTACAAAAGCAGAGCAAATACAATATGATTACAAAATATACCTAACCAAATTTTTTACCAATGTACTAGTACTATCGTTGGAACCCACACATGTTTTATTTTATGTTAGAACTTTACGATTATTACGTCATTGTTACATTTAGCTACAATGTTATAGCGTTCAGCCAATCACATGGTTTACCGCTCAAATTTTGTTATTGTTACAATCTGTCACTTTTGCTGTTGCTCCACCATCTTGTTATCTCTTGGTGAGTCCGAAATAAAACTATCGAATGATTAACTAATTTTCATGACTGAGTGATATTCCTGAATCGACCGTAGATGTCCATAAATAGATTGTGGCCTTCCCCACAAGTACCTAGGACAACAAAGATATATTTTGTGGAGTGGAAATTTAAATACAGACTTAAGGAATGTAAACCAAGGGTCTCAGCCTGCATAGTTTAGCATGACTAGTGAAGCAGTCTATTATTACTGAATAATCAGAGTATCTGTCAACAGGTTTGTACACTGTCACTTGATCACAACAGGTGTATTAGATATATTAAAACTCAACTACGACTTAAAGGTCATAGAAAATCAATGGCAAGTTTTACTGCATACAAACACAGGTTACGTTACTTTGTGATTTTTAAACCACCTTTCCATAAACACAAAATTCATTGGAATCAATTTTGCATGTAACCCCTTTTTCACACCAACATTTAAGTGCAACATACTGCACATTTTTTAACATTTTTTTTGTTAATTTTGAATATCAAAATTTATTATAAAACATGATTAATTTTCTTGAGAGAATTGCATTGTTTACAAATAGAACTGAGAAAAGCAAATTTTAGTGCAGGAACTTTTTTTTATGCTGGAACAGCTACATTTAAAAGAAAGCAAAAAGAAACAAAAGTCATTCTGAGTAGAAATTAAAATTAAATCATTTACCCTTTCTTGAAAGAGATTGATCAGTCCTTAAAACTCAAATGGTCTGTTTATGTCTAAGCATAGATATGTTACAAAGCAGTATCCTCTGAGGAACTTTAATTATTATTGCCATAAGAAAAGACATGTATGCAAATTGTGTAAAAGAGGTCAGTGCAGCCTAGAAAATGACACCATTATACAGTGCACCTTTATAGTGCAGATTTTGTCTGTGAATGCAGTAGAAGAAATTCTAGCTGGGATTATGTCACTACTCACTAGAAAGGGTAATGCACTAGTACTTAAGAGTTTATAAGTGATTTTGTCTGGACTATATGTAGTACCGACAGTTGCTTTTAAATTTACTCTCCATCTGTTTTGATAATGAAGATGGTATGTGGGTCCCAAGTAGAATTTTTTGGACAATATACTGTAAAACTAATAACCTTGTAGTTTATCTATTTCTAATAGCCTAAAAACATATACTGTATTTGCTCTTTCAGTAGTGTATGTGTTTTCAAAAATGTCAGAGGTCTATGGTCTAAATAAGTAATATTATATTATTCAGTATATGTACAAGTATGATTTTTGGTTTTTAAGCACTTCTATTAGAGATGTCCTTCTAGTAGAGCAAATGGTATTCCTTTAATGTGATTAATTTTATTCAAATTTAGCTTCTGCAGTAGTACTAGCTTTTTTCAAACATATTTAACAGTGCTTATACTGAAATTGTCAAGAGGTTCCAGCATTACTCATAATTTTACAAGATAATTGATGATTTTTGTGTTTTGTGATTTTATCAACTCAGTGCCCTAGACAATGTCACAACCCTGTCCCCATTTATCATGGCAAATGTAGTTTACTGAGAATCAATCTGGAATATCTTTAATATCAACAGACAACAGCAGCAAGCAGGTCAGATAAAGTACAGCCTATCTATTCATAGGGATCAGTAACACCAGCATTTACATGTGTAAGATGATGTGAAATACCACTCAGCCAATCTGACCACCAGTGTATTTACAATTCTTACTCTTGAAATCTGTACATGTCTATTTAATTAGCTACTGGCTACTATTGACATTCTAAAATATGTACAAATTTATCGCTGTGAAAGGATTACGAAAATTCTAGAAAATCAGTAATTTGGTTATGTTGAAGGACTAAGTACTATGATTACCAACTACCAATTCATCATGACCCCATACTGCCTGAGTATATACTTTGCACTATTCTCATGATAAACTTTTTATTATAAACCTTTTCCATGCTTGTAGTAATTATTTAATGAGAGATTATAGCCTGAAATTGGCAACTAAAAACATTTTGGGCTGTATGAACATTATGTCATTTCTGTCGTGCACTACAGTACTTCTGCGTCCAATGTAAACAAAGATTATAGCCTGAAATTGGCAACTAAAACATTTTGCGATGTGTGAACATTATGTCATTTCTGTCGTGTACTACAGTACTTCTGCATCAAATGTAAACAAAGATTATAGCCTGAAATTGGCAACTAAAACATTTTGTGCTGTGTGAACATTATGTCATTTCTGTCGTGCACTACAGTACTTCTGCATCAAATGTAAACAAAGATTATAGCCTGAAATTGGCAACTAAAACATTTTGTGCTGTGTGAACATTATGTCATTTCTGTCGTGCACTACAGTACTTCTGCATCAAATGTAAACAAAGATTATAGCCTGAAATTGGCAACTAAAACATTTCGTGCTGTGTGAACATTATGTCATTTCTGTCATGCACTACAGTACTTCTGCATCAAATGTAAACAAAGATTATAGTCTGAAATTGGCAACTAAAACATTTTGTGCTGTGTGAACATTATGTCATTTCTGTCGTGCACTACAGTACTTCTGCATCAAATGTAAACAAAGATTATAGCCTGAAATTGGCAACTAAAACATTTCGTGCTGTGTGAACATTATGTCATTTCTGTCGTGCACTACAGTACTTCTGCATCAAATGTAAACAAAGATTATAGCCTGAAATTGGCAACTAAAACATTTTGTGCTGTGTGAACATTATGTCATTTCTGTCGTGCACTACAGTACTTCTGCATCAAATGTAAACAAAGATTATAGTCTGAAATTGGCAACTAAAACATTTTGGGCTGTGTGAACATTATGTCATTTCTGTCGTGCACTACAGTACTTCTGCGTCCAATGTAAACAAAGATTATAGCCTGAAATTGGCAACTAAAACATTTTGTGCTGTGTGAACATTATGTCATTTCTGTCATGCACTACAGTACTTCTGCATCAAATGTAAACAAAGATTATAGCCTGAAATTGGCAACTAAAACATTTTGTGCTGTGTGAACATTATGTCATTTCTGTCGTGCACTACAGTACTTCTGCGTCCAATGTAAACAAAGATTATAGCCTGAAATTGGCAACTAAAACATTTTGTGCTGTGTGAACATTATGTCATTTCTGTCGTGCACTACAGTACTTCTGCATCAAATGTAAACAAAGATTATAGCCTGAAATTGGCAACTAAAACATTTTGGGCTTTGTGAACATTATGTCATTTCTGTCGTGCACTACAGTACTTCTGCGTCCAATGTAAACAAAGATTATAGCCTGAAATTGGCAACTAAAACATTTTGGGCTGTGTGAACATTATGTCATTTCTGTCGTGCACTACAGTACTTCTGCATCAAATGTAAACAAAGATTATAGCCTGAAATTGGCAACTAAAACATTTTGTGCTGTGTGAACATTATGTAATTTCTGTCGTGCACTACAGTACTTCTGCGTCCAATGTAAACAAAGTAAAGTGTTCAAATGTGAAGTCAATAATCGTCAATGTTGGTGATGTAGTTTTTAAATGATTTTTAAATGAGTGCCGATTTTTAATGGATGGAAAATTCTATTGTTTTTAGTGCTAGATGTATAAAAGTACATATTAGATAAAATGAAAAATCAATTTAACGCACTGAGTGGATAGTAAACATTGTGGTTTAAACTAACTGCCATTGCATTGACCCACCATGTATTTTATTAGCATTACATATCAGCTAACCATTAAACCATGACATACCCTTGTAAGGTCAATTGACCATGTATTTAAACTTGACACCACCAATGATGAATAAATATAATACCTTCTAGTTTAGCTAAGGAATGAGCTATTAAGTTTGGGGGGGGGGGTTGTAAATTGAGAGATTTGTGCTGAAATAATACAATGATAAATTCAGCCCAATTGGTTTTATTCATTCATGATTACTAGTTAAGGATATAATTTCAAATTGCTCACGTTTTTCAGAACTGTTCAAGACCTCACCAAAAGATATGTCATAGAATTTTTCAAAGCTTTTAAAAAAGAGCTAAGTTTGAGATATTTAAGACTTCCATGGGTACCATGTCAAAAGTTACAGTAATTTACAAAATGGTGACCTCATTTTGTGCAGGACCATACTGATCAAAGACAACTAATACAATTAACGTTTGTGAGCTCCAACACACTTGCTTTAACGAGCAATAATGAATTTATAAGACTTCATCATAAAACATGTCTCTTGAAATAAAATGAAAAACTAAAATCACTGCTTGATTAATAGCTATGATGCAACATAAAGTACCATGGAAGGCAGACCACTGACGTATTATGGAGGGCAAACTCTGACGTATTTCCTGAAAACACTGACTCAACTTCCTCACTTAAATTACACATTCTAAAACTACGGTCATTTTGGTCACCACAAATAAATCCATGCCTAGTATACAGCAAATGTCATCACCGTCACAGGTCAATGAGTTGACATCAAATAAACCAGTTATTATTTTTATAGGAGACATATGCTGATACTGAAATGAGGCCTTATCTTAGGTGCCAACTGCTCATTCAGATTAACATTATTGTATCAACAGAGAGGAATTAGAAAAAAAAAAAAATTCAATGATTTTTTCAAAAGTTTTACATAAAATCGATTAGAAATTTGTGAAGATACAAGCACATCAATTACTGCTTTCAGTAAAAAATTATTTCAAATACAAAAAATAAAATTGAAAGTGACTTTAGTAAAAACAAGCGAAACTATTTTATTTAAAGTAAATCGTCATTTGATAGAATTATATACAAATAAATATTAATTATATATAATTTATTATATACCATGTTGACAGGAAATTATTGTGTACCACAGCAGAGGAGTGAACAACCTTATAGGAAAACCACTGGAATTTCATCTATCTTTTTTCCTACTGACAGTATTTGAACTCATAGCCAAAGAATTCAATTAAATTACAATGTATACCACCCAGAACACTTTATTTTTTATTATCAAACATAAATTGGATAAAATCAGGAAGACATATGAATAGAAATATGACATTGATAACCCTAAACATCCTAAAATAAGCAGAAGCAACATATTTTTTCAAAATAACTGAGCAATAATGTTGAAAATTAAGGCACTCATGGTGATATTGATCATCTTCTTTATTAATTTAATTGGACAAATATACTCATCTGACATTTATTTTAAAGTATGCATTCTACGCACCCTACTGTTTCAACAGAGAAATCTTTTGGCATGTAGTACTTTATTTATACCCAGTGTAATTACTATTTTTAATTTCAATTTTCCTGAAGCTGGCATATAACTTACTTACAAATACACGTTTCCCTATTTTAATTATAGTTTTTTGGCCTGAACTCTGAAGGCTCAAGGACAATCCAGCCACTCAATTCTGGACAAGGACAAGTTAGTTCAATATCACAAACCATCAAAGAGACCAATGACAAATTTACTGACCTACTGGAAGATATAAAGTATTGTCTTGCTGAGAAAAATGGACAAAGTGCAGGGTCACGATTGTTAACGTGACTATGAATAGAAGCAAATCACTACTGAAAACGGTCATAGTATAAAAATACTGTCACATTGAATGAGAATAAAGGAAAAGAAAGAAACACTATCGTTAAAATGAGTATAAAGCACAATATATTGAATGGTTTCTGTGTTGAAGGCATTCTTACATTTAAAAGAGTGTGTACCTATCAATGTCCAAAGCACTGTACCTTGAATCATCTCAGATGGAGTGTATTTGCATAATTGACGCACACAGCTGCATTCAGGTGTGGAATGCAGGTAAACCGAGCAGATCATAGTAGAAAGCAAACCTACAATCCATTGTTGCACAAAAAGAAACCAAGAAAGTTACTTGTACTTGTCGGCTAAACTCAGCATTGCAACTTGTGCTATGGGCCTCCCATAGACTAGTGGCTACATGAACTAGTATGCGTAAGTGACTGAACAACTGTCATCCACAATTAAAGGACAAGAAAGGGGGAGGTGCATGAGCAATTGATGATTAATTATCAGTAATTTGATAGTAGCATAAATTACCATAGTTCAAAGGTCAAATTTTCCTAATTTTAAAAAAAATTTGAACTGGCTCCTGGGAGCCTGTGGAAAATAAATTTAGAACACATCACGTAAACATAGCTATAACTAACTGACCAATCAATCTTCATATTCTGCAAGTGAAATTTCACAGCTTATTTTATAGAAATATTTAAGTAAATGTCTGGCTATGAGAGAGTTAAATGTGGGAGGAGCATATTTTTATGAAAGGCCACTGAGAAGCAAGGACGTGTGCCTAACAGACAGCTGAAGGTTGAACGGGATGGACCTGTATGTAAATGAGTGGTTCCCATATACCATAAAGGACAGCCAATGACTGTCCTATTACTATATACAAGACATATATGTATATACTCCCCTTTTGTAATATTAAATAAACTGAGTAGAGACCTTTCAAATGTAAAAAGTGGGGAGGGGCAGGTGACAGTCAGCAAGCTCTCTGAATGACTGATTTGAGAAGCAATTGGAATCCACCCAAGTGGAACACATGGTTTTACATTGTGAACAAAGACGAGAAAACTTTCAATTGCTGTAAATGCAAGACCTGAGTAATTTTTCAGCAATACAATCACATTACTTTGCTACCAGCAACCCTCCAACTTGTTTCACAGGTTCTTAAGTTGGTAGACGACAGACAGACATCGTCTGGCAACATGTACTTAGATAGAACTAGTGTACTGTAAAGTCTTGGTATGCCAATGCATTTTCTACTTTACTTGGTTGATTTAAAAGATGGATCCCTGGAAGTAAGTACCTCAACCCAGGGAGCTAGTACACAATTTAACTGAAAATTTCATTAATTTTAACACATATAATCATGATATAAGCAACAACGTCCTATGAAATTTATATCTCCAAACTTTTTATGATAGGTCTTATTTCTATTAAAAACAAAAGAAATGAAGATAAATTTAGATATAGTTTTAGAATAGTTTTCTGAATATTGGCTTCCCAATTAGCAATATGAGAAAAAGGATCCTTTAGTTACAGGAAATCAAGGGTGATTCTAATTTATCAGCAGTTGGATCTATAAGACTTCAATGATGAAATGATGAGATGTCTCACAACCTCTTCAAACCTTTGCCCTCCCATATAGCTGTCAAAAATAGCAGACTGCATCTCATGTTTATAAGCCTGTACTAACAAGGCCATGTCAGCTCATTGGTATAGGTCAGACAGTCAGGCAAGCACTGAGGCAGAGGTATAAGGAGATGACCATGAAAAATTCTGGGTGGGCAGATAAGGAAAAAAAACATAATCAAATTTTTTTTTTCATCACTTATTTTTGAACTAGATTTTTTAGGATGATGATATAGTTTTTTCTGCAAGTTTTCCCTCTAGAGTTTGTTTTTTCAAAATTTTCTCTATATAGATTTTTATTTTCCGAATCTACCCCCCTGAGTTCTCAATGGTCAACCATTAAGTAGAAAGCAACAATCATTTGATAACTATTGTAAAATGGTACTACTTCAAATTTCATCCTAAATATTAGCCCTATCATATCATGGAGAATAATCCTAAAAGTACCCATCCTCCCTATAGATATTAGAAACTATTTCGCTACCATAATACCTTTTAATAAGAAGTCAGAAGTACTTTTTCAATCTTTAGCTAGTTCAATCTTTTATCTGTAATTAGGGTTGAACCTTTCTTTATTCAGTCAATGTGTAATGTTGTCTCACTGACTTGTCAAGATGAGTTTACATCAGAAATCAGACTCCATACCGTATATCTACAGTAGGATTTGATGACAGGAATAAGCAAACCCCACAAGGCATGGAATTTCAGAGTGTACTAAATAAAAAATAAAAAAGATTCCTAAATGAATTTGACCCTTATCACCAGAACGTAAAAACTCCTAAAACATCTACCATATGCCTAAAATTATGAATAATCATTTATTTTAAGTTGTCAATGGATACATACTACTTAATTTTAATTACTAAAGATTACTAATTAACTACGATAATTACTAAAAAAATATGAATTGTCCTAACTATATGGAGACATTGACAATAGTGGCAGCAATTATTTGTTCTGCAACATTGACTAAGTTTTAATTTGATGGTCAATGAGTGGAAACATTGTGAGAACAACAGTGATGTGGGAACAGCAGTGATGTGGGAACAACAGTGATGTGGGAACAGCTTTTCATCAATATTCAAAGTTTGAATCCAATAATTTAGACCATTTTGGGAACTATCTGACATACCTAATCTATGAGCATCAAGATTTTATTCAGTCAGGGACTACTGGTAAAAACATTTGCATTCTATACTCTTTTTGTTTGCTTATTTTGAAATAATGTACAAACAATTAAAGTAAGAGGATATTCTATCACAGGTCCCTGGACTACTCAAATCATTTACCACATGACACCACTAGAGGTTTAATTGGGAACCAGTGCTGTATTTAGATGACCTATATGTTAAAGATAAATCCAATGTCTAATTTGTGCAAATAATGCAGACAAAATGGCTACATTTGGGGGAAGACTCATCACTCAAATTTATGAACCACATGTTTTATCACATATTTGTTTCCAATATAGTATTGTTGGACAGTCTTCCTCGACAAAAAACACATATTAAATTTAACAACTTAGAAGAAGCTTTTCACATGTTTTTATATAAGAGATAAATTGTTTGCCAATAAGAGCATAAAGACCAATTCAGTCTATTTTTGACATTGATAAGATCCTACACCAGACTTGATATTTTAAAATTCTCAAGTACGCAATTCTCTAATTGAAATAATACCATACATCTCAAAGCAAAAACTTTAATCATCGAATCTCCAGGGAAGAATTACTTAGGTAGAGCAGTTTTAAACAAAAGACTATTAATATTTAAAATTCCTGCAATATATTCCAGTTAATAGAACATTTGCCCTTGCAATCTATTGAAAAGGAACAGCCAGTGTGATCAATGAGGCAAATTTAGTTTGTTTTCAGAAGTTTTACTATGCATTATGCATGGTTAGCCATGCTTTAACCACAACCCTGGAGTACAGTGGTACAGTTTCTTAAAAAACAAGGACAACAGAAGCCAGTTCAAAGTTTCATTTTTCAGTGAACACAATTTAAAATCTTGTAAATCTAAAGTACTGCATTACATTTGCTGGATCATTTAAATACAACTTATTTTGAGCATAGACACACCTACGTGTATGTCTTTTACATTAGCATATTCACTGCAATGTTTGTACAAATCTTTAATTTTTTTCATGCAATACCACTTTTCTGTAATTTTCGTTTTATATCATCTACTCCCTGATTGGCATGACAAATACTTTCTTGAAATTCTGAATTAGTGCCCCAGTGCCCCAATTTTGTCATAATCAATGTAATACTGAGCCAAAATAAATTATATGGGACAACCCAAATTGTAAAATATAATTAACAGTAATGAGTGCTAAGATACAGTGAAATAAAGTTAGTTCATCAAAACCAAGTTATGTATGTCATCCCATCTTGTAATGTAATACTGTCCTAGTGTTTCAGTTTATGGTACATATTTCTAATCACCATCATAAAAACTTTAATGTTACTTTATGTCTTTACGATTTTGCCTGGTTTGCGCCAATTTAAACGGAGGACGCTTGTTACAAACCATAGTAAATCATATTCTGGAGTAATATTAAATGTTCTTCAGCAGATTTGAACTCAAAAGTATGAGTAATCATTTTGAGCATGTAGCAAGTCATTAAAGTTTAGAGACAGGGTCAAAAAGGCTCAGTAAAGGCACAAATTTTTACTAGTAGTCATAAATCATCAGAATTATTGAGTTCAAGTACATATGATAAGCATCTATGGGTGATTCCTTTAGTTTATATGAATATTGTAATGTTATCTTTATTTCTATAATCATACAGACATTTTTTTTACCTTATATTATTATTCTATTATTCTATTTCTTCTAAATAACTATAGACATCTGTCCAATAAAGTTAGATTGACTAATGACCAAAGCATATTGCCTCCAAGTTGAGGGGTCCAAAACATATTCTAAATATGGGGATTCATTACACAATGCTGGCTGCCAACAGAGGGCAGTGCACTAGACATCAAGTAACGTTATGTGGAGAATACAGAGAGAAATTTCATGAACTTTTGCAAAGTTATTCTCTGTGATTATTTGATTGTTTGTTATACTTCCACATTTGAATGAGTAAAATATCAAGTAGATATAGTACTTTTAAATTATCTCTATTCTTACTAGATAGTGGTGAACCACCACCACATTTACAATATGTACTGTTGCTTATACATGTTGTACTCGAGGAAATTAGTAAAAAATAAACATTTTTTTTTTAATGTTCTCATGGATAAATTGTGTACGTCTGTCCATAGGGATGGAGGTAGGTTTGGACTGGGAAGATAATAAAAGTTACTGTGTTTCAAACATGGGTTACTCATTATGTACAAATAATTATGTTTGTGTGTTTTGACAGTTATTCAGAGAGCATTTGGTCACTTGGCTTTCCTTATGTACTTAGGTCACACACCCATTCATTTCCCTTGAATGTTTTTTCTAACTCCCTCAAAATGATTGATAATAAATAATATGAATCACTATTAAGTAAGAGCTGATGCAAAGACAATCCACAGGCTCTTTCTGAAGCTTTTTCAAATTTTAAATAACACTAAATTTTATAGGTATAAAAAAAAATTAATTTACAATGTACAAAAATCATAAAAAAAATGAAACTTGAATCTATAAAAGTTGCAGTGTCAGAAATTCAAATCTTTTCAATATTTTTAAATAAACAACAACAATAATAATAATAATAATAATAACACTACACTTAAGCAATTACATTACATAACATTATCAAAATACTTTCATACAAATATTGCTGATAAAATTCTCATTTTTTCCTGAAACCAGAAATAAACACAATATCACATGACATAGTATATTCCTTGTGTATCTCTGATTTGCAATTTTTATTATTTTTAAATATTTTTAATTTAAAAATAAAAGACTTCAGAACAAAAACATGGCAAACAATAAGTTAGCAAACCAAACATTAGGCAAATCAAGTTAAAGGCAGTAGACATATAAAATGTTATATTAAGATCGAACTAAAGCCATTTGTATCTTTCAGAGAATGATGTATTTTTGACATGATTAAAATGGCACTTTAAAATAGAAACAACATTGAACTATTTTTATGTGTAAACAATTGGTTACTGATCTTTTTAAAATATATTTCAGTTTTAATATTTGTATCCAATATATGTGTGAATTCCTATAATTCCTAACTGATAAACAGACTTGTGAAGTGTAAGTTACAATTTGTGCACACTTTGAATTTGTCTATAATGAAAAACAGTTACGAGACTGGTTAAACTTCTGGTATGTTGTTTGTATTTCAAATTTTTGGAACATACCGGTAATATTATGTTGAATTTCTAACTGATTTACATTGAAGATGAATGTTAAATTATCAAACATAGTTACTGATTAACGCGAGAGTCATCGCAGAACGCACGATCAAACATGTCATGATGCGATGACTGTTGTATTTTAACATATTACCTTATGAGCATTGCTTGTCATTCATGCATATTTTTTAGATGCTGATGGGAAATTAGGATTATTAGTTATATTTTTAAAAATTTTAACTGGCTGTTATTTCAGTTAATATAATTAATTAACAAGACAATTTTATTGGCAACATCCCTCTGATCTGTAATTAGCAAAATGTTTATTATCATATAAAACAACTGCTACCATGTCTACCATGTCTTTTTCCGTAATATTTTTATTGAGGTAGCTGCGAAAGATGAAAACTTAAAAAAAAAATATTTTGCTGCTGCACAGAATACGTCTTATAAATATTCATGACAAAAAGGTCATGTGACTTCGCTTTCATCTTTCATTGGACAAAGTGTTGTCATAAATTAGCTACAACATACAAAGTGAGGTAGATGAAACAGTTTTAGTAGGCAGCACAAAAATCAACAATAAAGGTGGATTTAAAAAAAAAATACATTTTTTTATCTAATTCAGCTGAGATTAATAGTCGATAGGAATTTTTCAAAAATCCAGACCCTGTAAAAATACTAAAAATAGAATACTACTACCTGACGTAGAAAACGATAGAAACAAAAATAGTAGACGTTAGCATTACAACAATAAATGAATGAAAACTCTTTATTTCATTGCATAATTGGTGTAAGAATTTAAATATTATTTAATTATTTTCTCCTTTGACTATATAAATATAGTATGATATCAAAAACTATTTACAAAGTATGTATAAAACATTATATCTATTTATTTTTATTTTGTTTACTTTGCAGTACACAGAAAAGATGGGAACCTGTAGACTGTTTTAACTTTTTGTGAGACAGAGAGAATGTCCAAATTGTACAGCAATGAAGACTTTATTTACTCAAGGCCTTAGGACAAGGAGTCACAGCTATTTTACCCTTGCAAATACCCTTAAAATCATCTAATTGCTACAGTCAAAAATTGTTGCGATGAAGACAGAATGGTATACTGTATTTCAGAAAAATACAGCAGTGTATCCACACTTTAATTTTATCAGTTGTTTTTTCCCATTATACTTGTATGCATGGAGGTTCCCAAATTGTTGATGTGTCATCAAATCTACCATTATTTTCATCACCATTCATAATCGCCTTGTAGCCATGGAGATGTCCTTTCAGTCTTCTAATTTCTCATCTCCAATTCAATAGGGGTACTGATAACCATTTTACTTGATAAGCTATTGACGATTATATGTATAACTCACAATTTGTTCACATTAAAACTGAAAATTTTCTGATTAGCAAAGGTATTTGTATCACTGCTGCTAACAGCTCATTCATATCCAATAAACAGGATATGCATATGTAAGTGAAATCACATCCAATACCGAACAAGTCGTCATTCAAAATAAATATTATCATAATAATGTGTACTGCTAAGTAGTATGTATACAAACATCAGCCTACCGGTGACCAGTCATTTCTGTACCATTCCGTTGATGAAGGACATTCTCCTACATTGCAAGGAATGGTGTCTGGCGGCCTCTCTACAGGGTAACATCCATGGTCATTCAGTGGCTGGCCATTATACGTCTGACACTGTACAATACGAGATTTGGTGCCTCCACCACAAGATCTGGAACACTGTTGAGGAGAGCAGAGAAATATTAATAATGTAATAATAATATGGTTGAGCCATTTAGCAGTCAGGTTTCGAGATGTGGTTATCATAAATCTAGAGCAATTAGGATCTTTGGTATTTATTTGATGTCCAAAATACTGAGAAAGTTAAGTGGATGGTACATTATGTGTTACAGCATGGCAACATATAAGACAGATGAACAGTCTCTAGACTTACAGTTCCCCATTCGCCAAAGTTCCAAGTAGGACATGGACCTGCATCACATACATCAATATCAGTTGGTTTTAGTGACTCATCACAGGAACTAATATCACCATTTTCATCTTGACAAACTACAACACGTCTTTTCCAACCCTGATCACAAGTACTTGAACACTGCAATATATAAGAATAAATTTTAATAAAAATACACTGGTAATCTCAATCGCAAGGACACAGACAACTTTAAATACTATATTTCCTCTATTAATAGCACATGCACTTAGTACAAAAATAACAGAGATGTATCAATGCAAAATAAAAGTTGTATTTGTGTACGCATGTTCAAAATAATCCTATGGAACAACATGTGTAAATACATTGTTTATTTACTCAAAACACACTGGTATGAGGTGTTTTACTGGTCAAATAAATGCATTTTGGGGTTTATGGGTGCTTGCAAACAGAAAAAAACACACACAAAACACTTGCAAGTTAACATAACTATACAAGATAATACCCAAGTATGGATGAAATCTGATAGTGACTATATGATATGTTTGTTTGTTTATGAAACTGATTAAAACTTACTGATCCCCAGGGCCCAGTTCTCCAATGACTTGTATGTGCCACTTTAATGTTACTGATAAATACATTTGCCACAACTATTTCATCACTGATCATCATACATTGATGGGTATTGCACTTTTGTTCTGAGCTAGGTCTTTGTGATACATCACAATCGGTTTCAGTTATAGCTATTTCACCATTTTCTTGAACACATGCCACATAACGACTGGTTATGCCTGAACCACATGTAACTGGACACTGGAAAAAATAAAAATGATGCCAACAATATTTTAATAATAGTAATAGCTAATATGGCTGGGAGCTAATAGAAAGGTAATTTCTTTAGTAGACTATATCAAATGGGAGGCAACTTTGCAATGCTTGAAAATGATGGGAAACATATTATTTGAACCATAATTCAAACACCTAGGTTAAAAAACAATAGAATTAGAAGCCCTGTAAATAAAAACCAAACAAAATTGTTTTAGTTTTGATTTTAGGATAATCAAATTTGTTCTGGTTCCTGTGACACCAGAGGGCAGTATAAGATTTACCATTACCATCCATTAAATTGACACCTTCACATTTTTAATATGTCATCCTACACATTAGGCAGAATTGACAGCATACAGCATACTAATCCCAAAAAACTTTGTTGACTTACTAACACTATTGCGGTTTTCAGTAACTAACCGCCGACTGATAATGAACAGAATTGGACCTGATGCACAGAGTTGAACACCTGAAGCAGGCATTGATAATGTTAATTAATTTACGACTGTCTGGTAGTAATAATTGGGTTACCTAGCCATCAGAGGCCATCTTATCAATGAGCTACCTGTCTTTTCAATTTCAGTTGATGCTCCATATTCAGCACAAGATAGACAATGTAGGTGGGTAAGGTACATATGCCGGTACTAGTCAAGGTATGGTTTTCATCAAGTATTAAAATGATATGGTCTCTCTTAAGATTCTTTTACTTAATATACATATAATATTTATAGAAAAAAAACATCAACCCCTAAAAATATTAAATCATAAATTGGATATTATAAGTTTATAATTTTAATAAACCTATATTATGCTGACAGATCCCTTTTGGAAGTAAATATGAGAAAACTTAACATTCAAAATGAATAATTGTGGTTCAAATTTTAACTTTTATTATATTACAGAAATATGGAACTGTGACTTTAAGATAAGTAGATGACCAAAATACTTGGCACTCACTGGAAGCCATTCCCCAGTTCTCCAATAAGGACAAGGCTGAACTTGACAACTTTCTTTGGATGGTGGTTTTTCAGAATCAATGCATTCTCTGTCATCTGCTCCTTTGCCTTCACTGTCACGACAGCTGACATATCGCTCCTTGCTACCAACTCCGCATGTCTTTGAACACTGATGATATAAATACAGATATTCAGTACAATAATTGGCTTTATTAAAATACCAATGCAGCGAAACAATGTACGGTAGTGAAGTCAACACTTATTTTATACTCACTTGTGTCCAGGATCCAGTTCTCCACTGTGTGACTCTAGGTGATTTCCTTATTAAAAGCTGACTAGTAATTGTTGTTGGCACATTATCAGGGCATGCAGGTCGGTTACATTCCATTGTAGGTATGAGTGCAGGACTACAGTGTTCTTCATCAAGTATGGTACCATCACTAGCACAACATTCAATCAGTTTATATCCTCTTCCACATGTAACTGAACACTGAAACAAAAATAAAAGACTTTCAATGTTTTTTTAAAAAGAAAGTTTTCTATGGGAAGATACTTGGGTTAATTTTTCTGCTCATTAGACATACAATATTGAAAATCAAAAATCCTTGTTTCTTATATTTTTACTCTCACTTAGAAATTCAATTCAAATTGAAGTACTCCTGGTATATTTCAACTACCACTATCGTCGTGCTGTGCATGTTTTAATTTTGCATTCAAACAAACAGTGTATCTTTTAAGTGCTGAATACATCACACGAATGAAACCATATGCTTTAACCTTTTCATCATCTGTTGCCTTTTTTCATCACAAATGCACAAAAGTCGTCCTTTTTATAGTCTGCACTTTAACAAAAATCACCAAATTTTTCGAGTAAAGTCTGAAAATTGACTCAAATTTTGTCTGTTCTCAAAAATTAGAGTTCATTTTCAGAAATATTGAAGAATATAAGAAAAAAGTGCAGAATAATTTTGGCGAGAAAGTCCGGTGCTGAAATAGTTATTAGGGTTAAAAACTTCAATAGACAGTACCCTGGTAGGATCAGCCTATGTCAAACACATGTATATGCTTGGAAACAAAATATATAACATTCCCCATTTTTTGTGGAAGAAAGTTTATCTATTCCATTACAATAAAGTTTTGAAATGCAAGATGGTCACTGTAAAAGTGTACTTACTGTACTGTATCTCCATACAGGGCAGTCTTCTAAAACACATGCTTCTTTACTGGCTGGCATTGTGGCTTGCTCACATTCTATTTCACCAACATAATCGTTACCATACATACAATGCAACTGTCGAACTCTCTCACCAGCTCCACATGTCACTGAACACTAGTGGGAAACAATAAATACTATGAGGTTATTACGAAAATACCTCAAAGTATGCACAAAGACAGTACAGTTAGAGTATCGACCGACTCGCAGTGGAGGTTGATGCGCAACGTACTGTCTTCGTGCATACTTTGAGATATTCTCGTAATAACCTTATTTTTATACATCTTTTCCTTCCAAGGATACACCATGGGAATGTCGAAATTCAAAATGCTTAGAACAAGCAAACAGAGTCAAAATCTGGTGGCAGCCATGTTTGTTTTTATTATTAGAGGATGCTTATGCACATAATCATTTCATATTTGGAATTTCTTTACACATGTATGGTAGGATGAAAATACCCCGTAAAATACCACAAAATGACGGCACACTGTAGCTTATGGCGTTATGCTGACAGATGTATAATAATTTGTAATATTGCAATCAATCAACAGCTTTTTGTATTTTCTACTTGTGATGATATGATGTCAATGAGCCTTGTAAGATTTAGCCCTGAGTACAGTCCTGTGGGTTGGCCTCCTTCCACTGATCATTCGGCCCTCACAGTCCTGAGAAGGAGTATAAACTGGGGATTCAACTTGTGGCTACAAATTTATGGTGGAGATCCTTTCATACAATTTTCACAATTGTAATCAGCCGAAACGTAGATCAATCAATCTAGCGATCATAAATACCTTTCTTGTGGCCAAAAAATGAACCTACAGCGCTGGAACATTGACGAAAGCTAGTTTTAGGAAACAAAACAAAGTTTTATTTATAAATATGTCAAGAGGGTGGCATATATTTTCTGCTGACGTTGGAAAATGTTAATTAAACAACCCTGGTGGGAAATCTTTTGTAATTTCGCTTCCAGTTGAGGTTTTTGGGATAATTAAACGCATCGACCTGCTTATTTTTAGATGCAAAGTTGAATGCCTCTTAAATACTACGTTTCACATGGTGTCGAATCCCCGGTCTATACATTTTCTCAGGACTGTGGGAGCCAAATGATCAGCGGAGAGAGGCCAACCTACAGGACTGTACTCAGGGCTATGTAAAATTCAATCTGAAATAAACTCATGTATTCAATGTTCTTTCTACAGGCCACACATCCTGTTGTACAAATGTATGTTAGTCTGACAAAATGACCACTAATTTGAATCCTTATTGTGTTATTGTGAATCTCTAATATCAGACATGTCAACCATACTTTTACTTTTAATTGAAGATTATTTGAAAAACTTTTATGTGAAATGATAAATAAATGACCGTACATATATCTGTTATATTACCGGTACATGTATCTCACTAATAATATTGAAAAATACTGATAATTCAAATTACTGGTATTGATTTGTAAATTTTTAAATAATTTAAAGGTACTGACTGTTGACCAATCTGTATGTTCCCAGTAAGGACACTTCTGTTCCTGACATGATGTCGTGATTATTTGTTGTTGAGATATATCACATTCACTGTCACTCAGTTCAGCACCAGTATCTTCTAGGCAGCTGGCTCTTCTATTACTTCTTCCTCCACCACATGTGACAGAACACTGATAACAAATGTGAATTTTACTGACACTGAATCACAAAACTATACGACAAATCTCAAGTTTGAAAATGATTTAAGGAATTATGGGATTTCAAGTTGTACTGCAAGAGAAATGCCTTTATTACTAGCTTGACAAAGATCAAGTCAAGCAATGTGTTGCAAGTCTATAATACTTTGGGTAGATTGATACACTGTAAAAATATTTTTGCTATTTTCGCTAAAGGGGTGATTCAGCAAATATATTGTTTTTCCTATATTTTACAACTCATCAAAAATCAGTGAAAATACAAAACATAAATAATACCAAAAAACAATTAATTCACACCTAAAGTAAAGTATTTTACAGTAGTGTAAAAGTTAGAGATTACATTAGAATTTCTGGGTAGCGTGTTCCAATGTAAGAAGATTGTATAAATGCACATACCTCAGACCAACTACCGTATTCCCAGTGCGTTTGACGACAACTACCCTCACATTCAACATATTCCAAAGGTTTTGGTTGTAAATCACAGTGTTCTTCAGAAATTGTATTATTATTTCGTGAATTTGTACATACGCTCACTTGATGCTGTTTACCAGTACCACAACGAACTGAGCATGCAGTTGTGATTTCAGTTTGCCATCTATAATTGAAATATGAAACTACGCTAACTCATTGCATAAGGTACACTGTAGAAATAATAATTAACATATTGTCATTCATAATACTGAATGTTTTCACTAATATATAGAGGCAAACTTGTTCGGCTATCAATGTGTCAGTGAAATTGTAATCACTGCATTGCGTTACAGTAAATATTTATGAACATGTGATCTCAGTCTCAAATTAGTTGATAGATGGATTACACCATTTTCTGTATTGTCACTTACACAGGAATACATTTTGCGTTACAAGGTGCCTGAAGAGCAGGTGGTTTAGATTGGGCGTTGCAGTGATGATCTTCTACTTTTCCTCTGTCATCTGCTCCCACACAATGAATGACTCTCTCTTTAACTCCTGATATATATAAAAACAATAGCATTTGCCATTAGTAATTAATAATTAGTAATTACTAATTAATAAATTTGTGGCTCCTGAAGTGTAAATAGTAGGTGCACATGCTGACAGTATATATACAGCTTTCAGACTATGTGACAGGAATGTGTCACCATCTTCCAACCATAATGGCATTACAGAAATTGCATTCTAAGATTAGTCATAACGCTTTATTGGGGGGACTATTATGTGACATATTTGATGGTATGTACGAATTGCATGATAGTTACAGGGACACCAATATGAAATAATCTCAGAGTGCAACTTCTATCTACTATCCCAGTATTAACAATGTCCGGAAAAAATAGAGGGGCTGCAGCTTACCATTACATTGTTTTGAGCATTGTTTCCATGGACCATAACGATCCCATACATAGATGACAGCATTATCTACAATTGGGACGGTGTAAGTATATCTAATCCTTGGGGGATTCAAACTACCAACAGACAACACCTACAAAGAAAATGGCAAATAAGGACCTTGAGAGACGAGTTACAACACTACAATCATCATTAAAGTATTTTACACATATGTTATGTACATCGCAAAGTATCCATATTAAACACTATTCGGCACACTTCTGTAAACAGTGACTCACCAGTGGATAATGATTTTGTAATGTATCATAAATGAGAAATTGTTCAGAGTCCACAGCATGAGAATTAGAATTTATTGGTCATCTCAAGCAGAGTATATGAACGAGGTGTACCCTGACTGGATAGTAAGGTGTTATAGTAGGACAGCAAATAAGGAACAGTCTTACTATAACAGAACTCTGAATATACTTATATTGACTGGGATTGGCTCAACACTCAGGTGTTATAGTAGGACAGCCAATAAGGCACAGTCTTACTCAAACAGAACACTAATTGCACTTACACATGGCAATTCTGATTTGATTTACCTGTACAATAATATCTTCTTCTATCTTTCTAGAACAATTAATTCTTTCAATGGTAGTGTTAGAACCACTATATTCAATAACTGCTCCAGCTACTTCTACAAATCTTCTGTACATACTAACAGCAAAATTACCATTCATTATATATTGATAGTTGCTATTCATAAGAGCTACAACAAAAACAAATATAATTTGCATTACTTGGATTGAGGACATCAGACAAACGTTTTTAAGATGGATGCAGCTAATACATTTAGAACAGGAATTTTCTGAAAGTTGACCAAGTTATTCCCAGTAATGTTTACTTGAAAGTCTGAAGAAAAATCTTGAGGTACCCAAACTAGTTCGAATAATGAACCTTAGTTCCCTAGGTATTTTAACCCATAATCAATTCAAAATGGCTGTCAAAGAAGGGTGTAACACTATAGGGAAATCAACAAGTCAGTGTTTCCATTGAAACGAATTAGGGAACTTAGTGCTTTCCAAATTGTTCACTTTTTACTCATTAGCCATGTCCATCCTAGCAATTAGCTGGTTTGGTTCTTTCATTAGTTCCATTTATAAAGCATAGACGGATCAACTGTTGAGCTCTATTAAAAGAAATTTGTCACCAAGCTTAGAATCACATAAGACTAGCGTTTGTATGTACACATATGCAAATGAGGTACCAGAAGTAGTACTCACCTAAATAATTATCATCATCAATTTGGTTTTTATAACCATGCTGACTGACTTCTATATTTTTAGCACCAGAAGGTATTTGAACAACTGTGTTGTATCCTAATAACAGAATAACAATATTTTAGAACATACAATGTTTGATTATTTGGCACTTCCAATCATTATTGCTGACCAACAGATGGGAATTTTAGGAAAGATGGTATGTTGCTTTCATAAAATCATTCCTAAAGTTTATTGGGTCTTGGGGCTATTATGCAAAGTATTTGAACATGTATGAATGGGGTCTTTGGGTTTGTTATATTATCGATTCAATCTGTTATGATGCATGTTTTGTATAACTTGTTTAAGGCTTAAACACAACAGTTTATTTGACAACAACAAATGTATGTTCAGTCCTAACTCTAAGATGGCTGACCTTAGAACCGCTCTGACCTGGGTGTTCTGACCATCATTTATATTCAAATTGTCCAAAGACACATTTTTGCAACTGAAACTTTTTACATCACTTATTACTGTCACATTACATTACTGTTATTATTACACTTATTATTGTCAAGTAGCTCAATGAATAAGCAAATAATGAAGAATTTTTATAAGGTTTACATCACTTTGATTGAAACATCAGACAAAGACAAAGTCAACAAACATAGTTGAACTTTGGTGACCTTGCCCTTTGTTATATACTAGTAATATAATTCCCTTTATCATAGTTTGTTTCAATATTAATATGCATTGTCATAATTAATTTTGAATACAAACAAGTTTTGGGGTTGAACCAACTGTGGGGAATCAGTCTACCGAATGTCCTTAAAAGATGTAAATATCTTACAAAAACATTGGTGTCTTATTTGTTTAATTATTTTAAGGGACATAATTTCCAGCTTTATTCAAAGTAATTGAGATATTTTAGTATAAAAACAAATGCCTCATCGCAGAAAAAAAGTGCTGTATTTAGACATGAATAGATTCATAAAACACGCAAGATAACAGAAAATCTTATCTGGCTTTTGTGCAAGTATTTTGTACAGGTTAATGATTCACTGAGACAAATATGAACTGCCTTGCCTCATTGTGTGACTACTGTATTATATGAAAAGTAAAAAAAAAACACCCTCTATGAATAGCTATCATATTGCAAGCTCTACTTTGTATGCAAATCTTGTTCTCACATGACTTAAATAGTTAGTTGATGTCCAGTGGAGGGAGAAGTCAACAGTACTGTTTTCTCCTGAGAATCTACATCTTCCAATACTGCAATCTTTGTTTTTGAAGTGCGTTTTTAAACTAGTATTATAAAAACTCTATCATTCTGTTCTAATAGCTGAAACATATTCCTGTGAGTCTTCATTTGTCGGATGAACTGTTTGTCAAATACAGAATACATATATTTTAGTACAATTTTCTTTTCAAAATGTGGATGCAACGTTTTACTTTTTATGTATATTTTATGTATTGTCTTTGATTTGATAACTTTTGACTAAACAGATTTTCTATTAGCTTCAGATCTTGATCAAAGTTTGGCACCCAGTTCATAGGAGTGCTTATATTGATTTTCTGACATTTTGTTAACGCTTCAGCGTGGTATTAAGATTTTGTTTTCAGGCTTGGGTGGTACCAAGGTGGAAAATGGTTGCACATATGGGGGGTAATTCCTGGAATTGCAATAGAGAGGGTTCAGGCCGAAATACATATATATATAGTGTTTCCATGTTTCGTCTGATATTTCTGTGGTATTCTGCTGCTGTAAATAATGCAAGATTTGTTCCGAAATTCAGTGTGTTGTGTGCACTCCAGGGTTATTTGTTTTTTGCTCAAAACACCCCTATTTTTTAATGGCAGAGTCGAATAGTTTCACTCCCACTGGGAAATCTGCATTGTTACTTGAATGAGAGCTAACTAAACACATTTTCCAGACCGGCGAAAGTGTATGCAACAGCTAATTTTAACAGCCTGTCACGTGATTTTAGTCTGAATGTCAACATCAAAAGAGGCTAATCCATTTACGCAGGTATAACTGGGAATAGAATATGTGAGGGATTGTATCAACAGAGATGTGTATAATGAAAAGTAACTTCTATCCTTCTTTTGCATCGCTGAGCATTTCTGTTTTAGTATACTGGTTTGAAAATGTTGAATTTGCATGATTTGCAATGTGTTTTTTTACTGAAACTCCCCTATTGATCGAATCCCGGGTTTGAAAGAGAACGGCACACCACGTGATTCGTTTGAATACAATGGTGAAGGCACGCAAGCATGACTTATGTTGTCAGCAATAGTCGCTGAGCTTCACGCTACAACTTCACTTGTGATGTTGCTTGTTAGCCGTGGATTGAATTAATCTTGATTACCGGTTAAAATGTTGCTTATTTGGCGTTGGTGATCTTTATTTGAAACTGGGTAACGTCACCAGCAGAAACCTCCTGGGATTTTGATGTTGATGGTTGCGCCTCCATGGCAATCGCTAATTTTACTGTGGATGGATATTCCAAGAGCCCTTCGGGGTTTATAAAACTCATTCAACATACATAAAGTTCTCTCAATCGTAGTAGTCCATGTGATGTACACCTAATATGCCAAACATGTTGCTGAACGATTTTGCCAATGAAAACAAGCCGGTTGGCGATCCACTCCACGAAAAAAAAACTAGCAATATGTTTTCGGCTGTTGCCATGGTAGGACATGAACGTGAAGCTAACGTCGGTTTATAACTAAAACCGGGCACCGTATACAAAGTTCGCAAAAAAACATTCAGTCCTTAGAAGTCATTTTATTTTATTGCTAGGACGTATGCTGTTGTTAGGGATTGGTCAGTTACTTTGGCCTGGGGGTGGATCAGTAGGGGGGTTACCCTGTTTTTGATTTTGCGAATGAGGGGGGTCACCCTGTTTTCCACAATTCACACACGCGCTTATGCATATATTTTTTTAAATTTTATTTCAGAACAATAGATTAAAAAGTTAATCGTACAAATGTGTTCTTAATAATAACTATTACCCATATTGCCTATAAATTTGTTGATGCAAAAAATGTTATAGGCTAAATATTTTGGGGTTGAAGTTGACAAATAACTAACAGATTATGCAATGCGGCAGAGCCCAAAAATTCAGTTGTTGGCTGTTTCCATGGAAACGGTGGTCAGAATTTGTTTTCAGATTTTACCAATAGTAACTTTGTGCCCACACTCAAGCTGAGCAAAATGAGCTATGTTTGAGGTGTTGTATCCAAAATTTGTAGGAGATACAATTCCTGATAACTAGGGTGAGGGTGTGACCTACCTGCTAAGTTTGAGCGAAATCGGCCAAGCCAAACAAATCACAGAAGAATTAATACGTGAAAACACTAGAAATCACACACACACACAGATACTCAAAATTAAAGTGATTTTAAGGGCAATCCAAGTGGAGCGAATCGCCAATACCATGTTCATTTGCATATTGACCGTGAAAATACCAAAAACATCATTGCATGGGTGATATGCAAATTAGTTTTAGTCAAAATAAGTTACTGCTTAGAAGTACCATTACTGTTGTTCAAATTTCATTTCACTCGGCAAAGATATTCATGTACCCAAACGTAAAGTATCGTACTTCTAAATATTGTTTATTTCTGCTATGTTTCGAAAAACCCTACTCTTGAACGGACTACTTTATTCGCTCTCAGACCTCATTTGCATATGGGGTGTGGAAGTACCGATTTTGTTTTCAGGGACGAATCAAAATAAACTGCAGTATATATGTAATAATGTGGAATACTTCCTTTCACTGTGAACATTTTTCCGCTAAAATAAATTCCAGTGAAAATGACATTTCCCTCATACTCTATTGAGACTTGACACAGCACAGTGAAAATTTGATTCACACCGTATGCTTGAAAACTTTTCATCGAAAATAAATTAAGTGAAATTCTGTGTGATTTCATGACAGTTGAAAATGAAAAAAATTATATGACACCCAACCCTACCACTCCATACACAATGTAACCACACCTCAAAAACATCCTTTCATCGGTGTATTCTATTTGAATTCAGGAGAAATTTAAATAAACAAATTATATGACAACGAACTTAATTATAATTTCAACCTCTAGTTCAGCACTGATTAAATAAACTACCTCGTCTTTATGCCAACTTGAAGTTATTCAATGCCTACACCAGTGACTTCAAAATCTACACCAGTGACTTCAAAATCTATGTTTCAATTCCAGGAATTTCACTTGCTATTAATTGTATGGGAGTGTCAGTCTTTTAATTTCTATTGTAATGTCAATTTCTTGTGATTACTCGGAAAATGAAGCTGTAACCACAGACCACAGTGCTGCAACTAAATCCTGGTATAAGCACCGGTTAGGCAGTCTTGAACTATGCATGTGAAGCCAGCTGAGAGGTATATCCAATCCTATAGATTTCTCATTGTTTGGTAACTATTTGCTGCAAATGCAACAAAAATCAATATAAAAATATTACCCACACAGCATTCTACAGGTTACTTGTTTTCTGTAAAGATTTTATTGGTAGGTTTGCAAATATGTATCAGACTGTGCAAAAAATCTCTCCATGAGTTGGTTTTGAAACCCAGTATAGTATTTCCATGGGATTTGGGGGATACATTACCAAGGATGTTATTACAAGATAAATGATTTGCTTCATTAAACACATACAACAATGCATATTTCCACTGAGATCAGTGACCTTTGATGTGTATCACCAGTTATCAGTCAAGTAGAAACAGTCAAAATATTTTATCAGATTTTCTCAATTTTTGCATGATATTTTCATACAGGACATCTGTTGTTCAAACTCAGGGAAGACTTTATACTGATGAATAAGGTGACCAAGTTTGATGAAGTTTGGAATAGAATTATTAACGACGACGACGACAACAACGACAACGCCGGACAAAATTTTTCCCTTAATATACCTTTCCCTTCCATCTTTGATGGTACGGGCAAAGTGAAAAGAGCAACTGTACAGCCAGATGTATTTTTGTTTACGATGCTTTTGCAAACTTTCATTAAATGCACAATCTATCGCATGCATATGCGAGGAAGGTTCCAAGTTTATTTCCCAAATGCATACTATAATTACAACATCATTCAAGACTTCACAGAGGCATCAAAGCCAATCTCATAAATGCCCAGCCAAAAGATTACATTGGTGCCCTTTAAAAAATATAGTAATTTATTTATATTACTTAAGGATGAGCAATTTTATAAATTTAGCCTTGCCATCATATATACATCTGCAGGGTCCTCCACAGTTTGAAAATTAAACAAAATGCACCAATGTGAAGGTCGAGTGGGCGTGGCACCTGACCTTTGACATTGGCATCTTTTGTACAATCACATATGCATAATATATATATTTATTATTACAAAATAGTTTCTATAAATAAATGAGAAGTTTGAAGAGCTATTATTAAGTAAACGTCACCACATACAATCAGCTGATTTTAGCTCCACGATTCATCACGGCTACAGCAGTTGTTTACCAATAATGATTGCATCCAAAACAAGAGACTAAAAAAGTTTGTTAAGTTGTTTTACCAAATAGATGCATACATGCATTATTTAATTTTAAATTAGTCGCAAAAATTGTGATTTATATTTATTTGGACGAAGCAATTTAAAATTTATGTTGTCACACAAACATTCAAAATTGGTTCATTAAAAAACTTGCATGAATGTACGTCATCAGCACCGAAAAGCAAGATGATCAAATGAAATAAAATCTACACAATAAAAGATTTTCAATCTGCAGTTAATAGTTTCTATAAAAAAATAATAGCAATATGTTAAATCAAAGAAAGCTTAGAAAGAACTCCCATGTACTGAGGGTATTGAAGACACATTAAATATAATTCAAAATTACTTGTACTTGAGATGTTGATGGAAAAGCTGAAAACTAATTAATGCAAATCAGAAAATTAATATGAACAGATTTGAGTGTAAAACTAATGAGGTCCGCACAATGTAACAGAAAATCTATGTACCAAGTTTTATTGAAATGTGATTAGAAATAAAAAATTATAAATTATTATGCTAATTAGGGAATTAATATGAACAGATTTTACCCCAAACTAATTAGGTTTGTACATTGTACTAAGTTTCATTGAAATGGAATAATTTGTACTTTAGATATCAGTGTGAAAGCTTAAAATTGGTTAATTATGCACATTAGGTAATTAATATGTACAGATTTTAACCCACAACTATCCAGGTCTGTCTATTGTCCTACAGCATCTATGTACAAAAATTCATTGAAATGTGATAATTAGTACTTGAGATATCAGTGTGAAAGTTGGAAATTGGTTAATTATGCAAATTAGGTGATTAATATGAATAAATATTTACTGAAAACTAATTGGGTCTCTGCATAGTTCTAGATTCATTGAAATGTGATGATTAATACTTTAGATATCAGTAGAAAAGCTGTAAATTAATTACGCAAGTTAGGTAATTAATATGCACAATTATTTACCCTAACACTAATCAGGTCTCTGCATAGTCCTAAAGGATCTATGTACCAAGTTTCAATGAAATGTGATGATTAGTACTTGAGATATCCATGGAAAAACTGAAAATTAACTAATTATGCAAATTAGGTGATTAATATGCACAAATAATTATCCTGAAACAATCAATCTCTGCATAGTCCTCGAGTATCTAAGTACCAAATTTCATTGAAATGTAATGCTCACTACTTATATCAAAAGCTGAAAATGAATTAATTATGCAAATTAGGTAATTAATATGTACTGATGTTATCATAAAAACTATCAGGTCTGTGCAGTGTCATATGACATCTATGTACCAAGTTTCATTGAAATGTGATGTGATGAAATGTGATTAGTATCAGTGGAAAAACCAAAAATTGACTAATCATTATGCAAATTACTATGCACGAATTTTTACCAAAAACTAATTAAAACCTAGAATTAGTTCAGAGCATCTATGTACCAAGTTTCATCAAAATCCAATGAGTGGTTGTTTAGATATCAGTGGAACAGTCATGGAATCGCTAAAAATTAGCTAATTATCATGCAAAATAGATAATTAATATGCACAGATTTTTACTAAAAACTAACCAAAAATACGCATAAGTTCTGAGCATCTATGTACCAAGTTTCTTCAAAATCCAATGAGTGGTTGTTTAGATATCAGTGGAAAAGTCATGGAACCGCTAAAAATTAGTTAATTATTATGCAAATTAGTTATTTAATGAGCATGAATTTTTACCAAAACCTAATCAAATCTGCAAATTGGCCGAGAGCATCTATGCACCAAGTTTCATCAAAAACCGATGTATGGTTCTTGAGATAGCAGTGGAACAGTCGGACACACATACACAGACACACTAACTGCAAAGACTCCCATTATGTGCTTCGCACATGGGAGTCAAAAACTATTTGTTTGGTTACTGTGAAATACTTTATTTTCGCTGGAATTAATTTTCGCTAAAAAGGCTTTTGGGGCATTTTGTATGGAATTTATTTTCACTGATTTTTGATGAGTTTAATGTAAAATATAGGAAAAAAAGTATATTCGCTGGATTTTATTTTCACGGAATCATCCCTTCAGCGAAAATAGCGAAAATAAATTCCAAGCGAAAATAAAGTATTCTACAGTATCACCTCACAATTTTCACAATTGCACCTTAAAAGAATGACCCAGTTACCCTTAGCATGATGAATCATCTTTGGAAGACAATGAGTGGTGGTCTTTAGCTGCCCTTTGCCCCTGGTGCAAGGAAATGTAGCAGGGCACTGACAATTTAAACAGGGCGCCAATTTCAGATAACAGGATACGGCGCCCCGTTTAAACCCCTCGTGTTACATCTTCTCTGTATATCAAGAGGGAAAATCTACAAGTTTTCAACAGGCAGTACAATAAATTTCATCTCACCAAATATAGCTTTATTATAAGTATCTGATTTTGCTTTACAAGAGGAATCATCGCCACCACATATACCACATTTATCTTTTCGAGTAGATGACCCCAATACATGATCACATCCGGCTTTCTAAAAAAAAAAGAAGTGTATTGTCATTTAGACTATAGAGGGCGCTATCACTCAAGATTTGTATAATGGGAAACACATGTATTATTATCCACTGGGTTTTAATTTTGCTATTCGTAAATTAAATAGAACTTTTTGTTTCAACAGAAAATCCAGTAAATATGATTGAATATCAAAATAATGAAATAAATTATCAATGACAAAGTTTTCACAGAAGTATTTGTTCATAAAGAAGAAAATAAGCAGACTATCACAGCAGAACACACAAATTGCATGCAGACAGTAGTTAAAAGCAATAGTTTGGCATAAATATTTATTAGCTCTATACTTATGTTTAAAGTTTATGCACCTTGGTTGCTGTCTTTTGAAGACTGGCGTCTGACCAAACTCTCAGCAAAGTGAATTCTATGGACTTTTTTGAATTTTAAAATAGCATGAATAGAATACTAGTGTGAACCATTTATTTTCATTGATATTTAATTCACTATTTTTAAGTCCACAGATTTGCCAAGGAAACAATGAGTTATATTGTAATTAAACAAGATGGCCACCAGTCAGTCATCTTTGATCTGATTGTAAAACAAATTGTCATGGACATGTAAACTAAAATGTACAATGTATGTACCAAATTTGAACAAAAACTAACTAAGCATGCATAAGATACCCTATTTTGAAAAAAAACAAAATGGCTGCCAGTCGGTCATCATTGATCCGATTAAGAAACAAATCGCCATAGACCAGTATGAATTAAACATATTCCATTATTGACGTGAAAAAACCACATATACCGGTATGTGTAAAACCATC
Organism: Saccoglossus kowalevskii; assembly: GCF_978046115.1. NCBI lineage: Eukaryota > Metazoa > Hemichordata > Enteropneusta > Harrimaniidae > Saccoglossus > Saccoglossus kowalevskii. Next base: position 11,910,033 of record NC_140643.1, on the reverse strand, counting down.
AATTATAGTCAGCTGATGTAACTGTAGGGTCTGGTTCTCACTGTACACTAACTATAAATAGCACAGAAATAGCAACCAATAAGAATTTGTTTACAGACGGTTTTCTAGTAAAATGCATTCTAATTGGTTGAAAAATTGAAAAACTGGTTGAACACAACTTACATAAATTAGGACTTTACATTTCAATATTAAGGAGTGTCTAAAAAATTACTAACCCTGCATAAACCACGAACACATATGTCATCAGTATCTGGCCCGCATGGTGTGCCATCAACAACCATTTTAGCTAGCTGGTGATAATGAGCAGTACCAGATGCCCTGCAAAATAACTTACATCTGTCTTGTATTTGAACTGAAAAAAAAATAAATAGACAAGTTTTGAAAACTAGTAGAAACCAGTTTAAACTGGTATCCTCATGGATGTGACATCGTCAACACTGGTAGAACTAGTAAAAACCAGTTTAAACTGGTATCCTCATGGATGTGACATAGTCAACACTGGTAGAACTAGTAGAAACCAGTTTAAACTGGTATCCTCATGGATGTGACATCGTCAAGACTGGTAGAACTAGTAGAAACCAGTTTAAACTGGTATCATCATGGATGTGACATCGTCAACACTGGTAGAACTAGTAGAAACCAGTTTAAACTGGTATCCTCATGGATGTGACACCGTCAACACTGGTAGAACTAGTAGAAACCAGTTTAAACTGGTATCCTCATAGATGTGACATCGTCAACACTGGTAGAACTAGTAGAAACCAGTTTAAACTGGTATCCTCATGGATGTGACATAGTCAACACTGGTAGAACTAGTAGAAACCAGTTTAAACTGGTATCCTCATGGATGTGACATATAGTCAACACTGGTACAACTAGTAGAAACCAGTTTTAACTGGTATACTAAATAGATGTATTGAAAAACGGTAGAAACTAGTTTGAACCAGTGTGCAATCAGGGATGTGACAAATGATGTACACTTACTTCCACTATATTTTGGAACATATCTAACATTAGGAGGTAGATTGTTGAGATTAAAATGTTGCCCATCATAGTATGAACACTGTTGTTCTCGAAAACTTGGTTGTCCTGGAGGGCAAGGCTGAAGGGAAATACAAAAATATACATAAATACCTGTGTAACCTTGGTTAATATATTGTGAGATTCTGTAAATGTAATGTATGTATTCAATTACTATTCATCATTTCTTGTTTATCTACATTTTATGCAATTTGAAAAAAATTATCGAACAAACCAAAATAATCTGTCAGTGTACACTAATGAACATTAGTATGATAATGTGTGTGTCAATGCAATGGTGCTGTCAAGTCAAGATTGGACAAAAACCAAAGTGTTTTCACAAAACTGCAAGCCATCTTACTAATTAACTGTCCAACTGCTATAAAATTAGAAATATTGGTGAAACAGACTGACACAAGCTAACATATGTTTGTGCTTTCACCATACAATAGCTAAACAATGTTCATATGTCAGTTACATATGTTGTTAACATACTGTAGCTGCAATACAGCAATGAATAAAAACAAAAGAATCACTTCCTAAAAAACACTGACACTAGAGGGAGATCAGCATCAAGCTTCACTATTTTCACTGGAAAAACTTATAAGATAATTTTATACCTAATAACAAGATTTACAGTTACTTACAACCAAACTTAACTTTCCAAACACTATCCATTTTTTTTAGATTTATTAATCCTCGGGCGGACATCCGGGCATTTTCATCGCATGGCAACCATCACGGTGAAAACAAAGGCCGAAAACTCTCAGAAAATGGTACTTTGGGACGGTTGTTGAGACTCCCCTGAACAGTGTAACAAGATTACCTCTGCGTGTGTAACACATATAAATTTGATTGTTCAGGATTACTTCAAAGTTGAGTTCCTGTTGTTTTCTCACATTTTCACCGGCTCTTCACTCGGCGTTCCGTGTTCGTCAGTAGCGCGCACTGAGCCCATAGAAATACAGGGTACAGTGGTGCGTGTCTTAGCAACGTGGAACGTCTTGTGACGTAGTTCCGCCCCGAGCATATACAACATGATGGCTATGGGTCCCATATAAAACAGAACGTGACACAAACTGCAGTGTATCAACATTAGTTTCTCATTCAGCATTTCATAATTCCTTGTAGAAAATGCGAGAAATTACATTTTTCTTACTTTTTCAAGCAACTAATCATGAATTAATTAATACAAAACATGAAAGTGAAATTCATTAATCTGCAGTTACCTTTGTATGACATGGTTTGAATTTTGTTCTTCTACCAATGCAATATTTACCACCATTCTTTGGATGTGGATTCGTACAATATCTCTCTGATGATTTTACTCCACCACCGCATGTTCTTGAGCACTGTGTATATGGTGACCATTTATCCCAGCCTCCATTTACAGGCTTGCTGTTATGAGTTTTATTTTTACACTCACCCTGAATGCACCACTACAAGTCAACAACATAATAATAATAAATGTAGATGGATCACAGCAGGTGAATGAATCCAGTATTCACATAGATTACAAGACAAATTATACTAAAATTACTACCATGAGAGAAGTACTATTACGGTTGTACTGTTCCGGTCTAGAATGTATATTTGATTCAGTTATCCAAAGTACCAGTGTGTAAACTGCCATTTAATTCTCTTAACTGTGTCTTTTCAATTTTTTTAAGAAATGTATTAGATTTGTGCATCTCCATTAAAAGAGCACATAAAGCAAATACTATATGATATATTTAGATAACTCTGTCATTTATGCAAGTGTATGCACTACCAATAGAGCAAATACAGATAAAATATTCTGCTACTGTTAACGGGTAGTGGTCATTGTACTGCATTGTGATGATATGGATGGGTCCTGTATTATCGACGTATAATTTGCATGTAAAATTCACTGCTTTTCAATTTCAATACATCCTGCACAAAAAACAAAGCCCTTTAGGAGATATTAAATCACATGCAAAGAATACTCTACCTTATTTTCATCACACCATGTACCATCTGCCCAGGGCATATGTTGTGTTCTACAGCCCTCAGACGAAAATGGACTTGTACACCAAAGCCTTTTACAGGCTCTCTAGGAAAGAAAAAAAACACACAATACAACAACTCAAGCTATTTAATTATTAAAATTAAACAAGCCATAGATGGCACAGTTCCCATTAATTATCAAATTTAAGATATATAGTTTTGTTTATAGCAATATAGTTGGAACAAAAACATGTCAGAAGTATGGATCCAGAAGCTGATGCTTGATTATGAAGATTTGTTAACATTAAAATGATTGACATCTTGTATCTGATCATTGAGTACTTGTCTATATTGAAAAATATTGCTCTGGAACAGCATTAATTAAAACAAAATAGCCACCGGTCTGCTGTTTTGAATACATTCATATATCTATAACATGATGTACCGGTATAACGAATATATAAAAGATATGTCAGAGATATGGCTCTAGAAGCACGTTCATTAAAACAAAATGGCCACCAGTCAGCCATTTTGAATTTAATCTGAAAAATAAAATGAGGAACCCTTAATGTCTTATGTATGTACCTAGTTTGAACAAAACCCAACCATAAATGCTTGATTTTGATGATTTTTTTAGCACAAAAATGGCCACCATTCGTCCATCTTGAATCAAATCGTGAAACAAATTAATGTGCATATGTATAATATTATGTATGATGTATGTATGAAGTTTGAATGTGATTGGTCCAAGCATGTCTAGGATACAGGTACGGACGGACGGATGCACAGACATATGGACACACGGATGCACAAAGGTCAATCCATAAGTCCTTGTTTTCGGACTGCGTCTGAACGGAGACTAATTATTTGTTAAAGTTTGAAAAACCAACTGGTCAGTCAAAGGCTAAGCTGTGAGCCAATATAAGATTCAGTGAGATAACTTGCTGCCCAAATACTTGACTTGCTATAACACTATAAAGATGAATATATATTTATGTGATACATACCATATATGGGCAAACGGTTGAATTGGCTCCAATTAGCAGTTCACATTGTCTGTTCACATTGTATTGAGTTCCAGGCTGAGCTTTAGGTAAGACATACATCGAACTTGGTGGCCTGTCCAATAAACACTCACCATGCCCAAGACTATAAGAAATTAATAACAATTGATATAGGATGGATTTGCGTGAAAAGTTCATATAAAATATCTATTGACAAAAAAAACATGTAACCTAACAAGTAACAAGTTTAAGAGATATATAAGATATTTTAAATCTGAAATGATAATTATACATGTTCAATGTATTCAGCATCTTGTCTATGTACAACTAAGATCTGGTTCCAGTATAGCAGAAATGGATTATTCTGATGCATTAAAATTAAAATGGCCACCATTCGACGCAAGCACTGGTTCCTATTATTTAATTATATAAACTAGACAAACCTGCAGCAACATGTTTTCTATTAGAAAACTCATGTTGATATGTTTGTGGACAAATATATTCGCATACTCTAATCAAAAGGCCTTGACATTTTTGGCATGAATCCATGTGTCATTAGTGAATGTTTTTTTTTTTATTACGACAACAGCTACTACTACTATAACTTACTTAACAAGGCTGACATTTACAAGAAAATTCTTGATTACTTTTGCTCTGGTGTAATGAGAACTGTGTACCCTAGGAGTACTGAATCATTGATGTATAATTGGGATTTCATCAAAATACAGGTGCTATATTTGTTGTACTAGTAGTCCAAAATATATGTGGTAGAAGTACATTGTCTATCATGTGGTCAACAATGATTACAATCAAGACAACTTAGGTTTAGGTGTGCTTCTGCAACAGATGTGCTTCTGATAGAGAAACTACAGTATACTGCATAGAATTTAGTGAATTAATAGCTCAGTTTTTATTTGTGCTTATTTTCCTGATACCGATACCTCATGCAGTTAAAGAAAGCCTAATGAAGTTAACCATTTTTTTCGTCATTTCTTTCACAAACCAATGAATTTAACACCTAGTGAATATTTTCCTGCTACCCCAAATTAATAAAAAAATGTATTCTACATTTTATAATACCTTTACATATTTCACTTACAATTGTCCTAAGTTACAAACAGAAAACACTGAAATGATAAAGTTGTAATAGACACTCTAGTGCATTGTTGGAGCTGATGCTTTTGAACATCTGGATACATTTATACAAGTAATACCATTGCATCATGTTATCTTTGAATTAACCCTGTTCAATCAATCTGTATCCCTTGAAGATAATTCCAATGAGCAAAGCATAAGAAGTTATAATTTCTGGGATGGACACCAGATATGACAACACACTGAATTAAATCTACTCTGGTAACTTGATGTCTTCTATTCGTAATTTCTGCTGATAGTTAAATTAAGATAACAAAGCTTGAGATTACTGGATATGACAACTAGCCCACCCAACATCAATGCTTGATTACAAATCAAGGTCTAACTTGACACACAAAACCATGCAGGCTAATTTCCATCTGTGTAGATGGTAGGATAAATGAACTGCAACATATGTTTTTTTGATGGAGAGAAGTAAACACTAAGAAATAGAGTATTAGCTTACTTTAAAAATTCTGTTAGTTCATTTTTACTGCAGACTGACCAGGACCATGGGTTTGTGTTATAAGTTAAAGTTGGTGCCATTACATGCAACTTTCCTGTATTGTTTTTTGCACACTTGTTTCGATCATCATCATGAGGTAGGTTAAATCTGAAATATAGAATGAAAATAATGGCAGTGAAAGTAATAGAATTTATAATATTTAAAAAAAAAGTAAACAGTTGATATGTGATTCAAGCATTCTACAATAACAAACTACACATTATCTGAATGGTTAGTTTGCTGTAAAAGATAATACACTTACACATGACCAAGTTCATGAGCAATCGTGAATGCAGCACTCAGACCATTATCTTCTACAATTGAACAACTGCGAAATGGATCACACATTGTACCCAATTCAGCTAAACCTATTGGTAGAAAATATTAAATATAAATGAAAAAGGTATGCAGGAGAAGATTCCTTTGAGGGGCTACCAGCTACTTTTTTTGTAAATATATTTGAATTTGTTTTACTGACCCAAATGACCTTTGTGGTACCAAATGAGAAAACAAGGTACAAATATGACAGGTCAGATGACATATACGATAATAGCATGAAAATAGATTAATAACAAATCTATAAAGATCATCAATAGACATTTATTTTTATTAAACTTCTAATGTTAAGATTAGCCAAGCATAGTCAGGTTTCTCATTACACAATTGGTATTTTATGGGGTATTTTGATCCTACCATATAAGGAAAAGCGAATTCCAAATATGGAATCATTACGCGCATAAGTGTCCACTAATAATAAAAACAAACATGGCAACCACCAGAGTTTGACAGAACTCCACACAATGAAGTTCGCTGATTCTGATCTAAACTTTTTGGATTTCGGCATTCTCATAATGTATCCTCGAGAGAAAAAATGTATAATAATAAGATTATTACAAAAATACCTCAAAAACATTATATGCGCGTCGCTCGAACTGTACTGTCTTTGTGCTTACTTTGAAGTATTCTTGTAATAATCTCATTATATAATTCAACAATATTCAAATTTCAAACTTGATTCCTACCCCCAAACCAATGTGGAGAATGCAGTGTGGCCATACACTGAAGATACCGGTGACATAAATTGTAAGCATGATACAAATTTATCATAAGGTACTGTTCAGTAGCTGACTTTAATTAAACATTCATATAAAATTACTAGAATGATATAATATTGTCTTACCGAGAGTATCGCATTTGTTAGTTGACCTGCATATGTCTTGTCTGTAAGCAGAAAAGAGAAAAAAAAAAAAAAGTTAGTCTTAAATACATAATATTTTTTCCTGGTACAGATGAAATGTCTTAGCCAGATACAAAATGACAGTTAATGCTGCAAAAAAAACTAATGATGAAAATGTACCCCTAATCTTTATTGCAAACTAGTAAGCAAAGATGGAAGACTTAAAGTTGTACTGTCACAATAGTGTGTACCACTAAAAATCACTACTACTGGTACATATAGTTATAAGCACTGATCACAATAAATCAATAAAAATAATACCGGTATGCACATTTCTTGAAATACTAATGCAAGTAAGTCTCTGAAAGAAATGGTTAGGGTCTATTTTAGGTTACTTTTTCAAGTGTATATACCTTACAATGTCTTATAACTTTGTGCCATAACCGGGGTATCAGCAACCATGCCCACTAGAAAATGTAGATTGCAATATTTCCAGTGCAAGGGATAAAACATTTCAGGGTTTTTTTATCATCTAGTCCATAATAAGGGTTGTACACTTTGACAATATGAAATGAAATGAGTTTCATTGACATATGTTAGTCAATGATCTTATCATACTACAGCACTATTCAATCACTGAAGAAAGCCTTGTCTTACATTTTACTTGCACATCTTCATTGTTTTGTGCAGAAAGTTTCTAAATATATTTCATACTATACAGAATTGTGACAGTAGTGCTTCAAGACATTGCGATGGAAAAAAATAAAACATAATGAATTTGATATGTTTACCATCAAAATTGTGTATTTTAATTTTGGAACAAAGAAAAACATTCCTGAAGACCTATGCCACTTTTTACACCCTTAAGTACCGCTATATCAGAAGTGGATACTTCAAAGATCTATTACATGGAGTACAATAAAAGTCAAAACATTTATTAACTGCGTCCATTTATATTGTCTCCTCCCTAAAAGGTAAATCATATTTCTCCAAAATTATATACAATTCATGGGAGCAGTTATAATACTAGAGCATGAAACTATAGTACAAGAAGAAATATGGTAGCTATTTTATAAGCATAGGCAATTCAAGTAAACCTGAGTGAAGGTATAATACATAACTCACAGGGAAACGTAATGCTATGTATGAGAAAGTACCAGATGTGCGATTCAAATTGGTGAGCACGACACTAAATTGTCTAGCTGCACGCCCCAGTGTGGCTTCCACTCGGCCACCAGGATCCCCAAAAAAGGATCCATGAGAGATGGTGAAATAAGAAGTGATTAGCCAAAATTGTACTACTACTGGGTTAGGAGTGTTCTGACCACCATCCACTATGCTGTGTGCATTCAATTGGCCTTGTGGGGTAGTACATGCTCAGTGTGGCATAAGACTAGGTATTAATTAAGCATCTTTTTTCCTTTTTTGGTGCCAGGTGGCTGAATGGAAGCCACACTGGGGCATGCAACTAAGCAAATATGGTGCTGTGGTCACCAGTTTGAATAACACATGGTACTTTTTCATATATAGCAATAAATTTCCCCCTGAGTCATTCCCCTGTAGAAGCTGCTCTGTCAGATTAAGTTCAAGTATTACCTGATAGATTCCTGATGGATGGCACAGAAAAAAAAGTAAAAAATTGGAGGTTAGTAGTATGTAGTGATTATGACTACTGAATGTGGATGGGGGGAAAATGTTTGTGTTTATTTACATGGAGTATTTGGACAGTACAGCATTTGTCTTATCTAATTATCTCATTCATTCATGCACTGCATTTATCATCGTGTCCATGTGTGAGTGTGACCCTGTCAAGTAGGAAAGCTGTATATGTATATTGTAATAGAAATATCCTGTGATGATTTATTTGTAGATCTTTTTAGTTGGTACAAAATATATAATGAATGCAAGACATTCATTTGATTTTGGTTATAAATATTCCAAGCTGAATCTTGATAATGCACATGTATTATTAACATTAAGTTTTATTTCAGGAAAAATATCCATATACGAAAGAAAAGATGAATACAATGCAAAAATAACTAGGTGAATACATTATTAAAGAGGTTTGAACTGAATAGAAGATTATATGTCATGTTCACCATACTTTCATGCCATCAAGATACTGAAAATAAAATTAAATTGAGAACGCCGTACAATTTTTTGTGATACAAGAGTCCAAAATGTCATAAAAAAGGGTCATTTTCACACTGGTTTCTATGGTGAGTCTATTTCTTCATTTTTGCTCAGTGACATGGGATGATATATTATCATTGACATGAATCATAATATACAATGTCTCAAGGTTTTATACAACTATCAACTTAATTTGATTAAAAGCAGCTTAAACAATTCTCATCTTGACAGACTATTTTAATACCTGTATTTTGTTTTCCTTGTTTGCTGTACCTATTTATAAATTTGAGTCTTTATATCCATGCTCGAGTACAAAGGTTTATAATTTTTTTAGACCTAGTGAGAGGGCCATGCACTGCCACTAGCATACAAACATACTGCATTATTGACACGAAATGGGCAATTTTCTGGTCACTACAAGATTTCTCGTATTGGGTGAAAGGTTCGAAGCAAACGTCTGCTGCAAAAAGCATATGATTTTAATTTCCTCCTTTGTAGTTCAATGTCGAAATGCTGAGTTTTAGAGGGGTGTATTGCATTTGAATACCTTTACTTCATAAAAGTTGACCATCGTCAAATGTGTATAGCACATTATTAAGTACAGAAATACCCAACAAATACTTTTGCGTTTGTCAAATCCCACACGATGTTTTGGCACCCCTACAACTCTATGACATTTGTTTGTCCTGTTATTACATACGATTTCAAGCATAACGCAGTGAGCAGAAAATTACACCACAGCAATATTACATACATAGTTTGCAAGTAATGTCAGGCTCATCAAAGGGTTGTGTACTGATCAGGATGTGACCCTCACCCCTCTGTCATTTATTTGATAAACAACACAATCTTCTGTATTCAAAGACATGTAGGTATTCAGGAATTATTCAATTGCAGTATGCCAACAACATTTTCAAGGATATTTCCACCCATGAATTTACCTAATTTTATTTGACTAGATAAAACAGTCATTAACTTTCTCTCCATTTTTCATAAATTATCTCAAACATCAATGGTGATCTACTTTTTTGGAAATATCTACTATGGACTACAACTATTTTGTTCATCTGATATTCTTCTTATTAATGCATCCGATAAAACATTACAGCCACAAAGGTCATACTGTCCCCACCCAAACTGGCCTAGATAGTTCTTTTAGACACAATGTACTCAATGTCCACATAAAAAACATCCTTCACCCGCACAGAATAATGTTACGGTTTTGACCCAAGTGCCATCAAATAATATAAACAGATGACACAAATTTTGATGAGACCTTGTCACAGTTATTACGTCAATGATCTGCTGACTACTGTATTCAGATAACAGTGTTGTGAATTCAGTAATTAGGGCAAAAAAGAAAAAGGGCAAAAAAAAACAAAAAAAAAACACGTTTTGCTCCTGGTCATCACGCACCATCATTTTGAAACCCGCATACTGATGAGGTGCACCATGTACGGTAGAATGAAGCAAATGTTTGTTTTGTTTAAGAGGATGTTTTAGAAACCATTATTTAATAAATATTAAATAAATATCATGCAATTGTGGTATTGATACATGTATAATCTCAACACAAACAAAATATTAAACAGTGCATTTTTTTTCAATTTTCCCTAGGTAGAGAAGCAACAATTATTTGTTGTTGGCCGCACATGTAGGCATATACATCACAGCACTGTAATTATTATTGACAAAGTAGATATATACAGGCTCTCGAGACAGCCAAATAAGTGACCTTTGTTCATATAATTCCCTACATGTACAAAATTGATGACTTGTATGTCGAACTCAATAAAAGTAAAAGGCCCTCAAAACCTCCTCCATTTGAACAATATAATAGTCAATTCCTTAACCATACATCAACACTGACATCTTTATATGCAAAACCATTTTTCCAAGAAAAGACTATCAGTGTCATGCACAAATTATGAATTGTGTGGTAACTAAGCTTTCAACACTGAGTCCAGGTAAATTGTATCCATACTATACTGGGTCCACAGAAAGTCCCTACTGCTATATCTATATGAAGTTGAATGTTAGCTAAATGTTATGGTGTAAGGTTCAATGATTTATATTTGATTCATATGTAAGTTATCACACAGTTGTTATACTGACCTAAATAAGGGGGGGGAGTGGCTGTACTCGTGCAATGTTCCAAATCTAGGCTTGTTTGTTTATTTAATCCCTATAAGCATTAATATTCTGCACTGAAAAAGATGATTTTTTTTCGTCGATTTCCAGAGTCCGGGAAAATGTTGATATTGTGTGGTAGTAAATGTTATTCTCTGATATCCTAAATTCAGCGTTTTACTGTGACTTTTGCAAAATTTATATAACCTGAGAAAGAATCCACTTATATAAGTAAGAAATTAGTTAATGAAAACAAATTAACAATCAATTATAACATTTCTTACTAAATATTCTATAACATTTTTAAAGTCACAAGAAAAACAATGACAAAAACAACAATGGTGAGAACAGACATTTTCAAGTTCATCAACATATACTTAGAGAAATGTTTTATCTAATAATTATCTTTGAATGGTGAATAAATTTCAAAGCTGTTACCAAAGCTGAATAGGAATTCAGCTCCAATTGGTATGGGGTTATCTATTAAAATGATTTGTGTTTATTACACACTCTATTGCATCACGGATGTCCTTGGCATAGTTTGAAATGTGGGCAGTATCCAACAGAAACAAAACATTGGCACATGCTTGTATCATACAAGGTTTTTTCATTAGAAAAAAGAGAAAAACAACAGATTTTTGTTTACAACAAGATTTGGGTGTTTTGCTGTACCGATAGTACTGTGTTTGCTCTGTTAGAAGGGCATCTCTGAAAATTGTTTTTATTATTCTTGATTATATTCTTAATTATAATGACCATAGACACACCTCTATCATTTATGTGACAGCATTGCTATTAACAGAGCAAAAATGGAAACCTATGTTCATTGGTTAAGGATGATATCAATTCAAAATATGGAGGATTTTTTTTATTGGGTTTTATTATCACACATTCAATAATAGTAAGATTACATCCAAGTATTTTAAAGTTATTATTCTATTTTTTGAATACAATATAAAAGTGTATAAAGCGCTGAAATATAATGGTAATATTTTGTTTTTGATGATATTGTTTTGAGTCCAGCTGGAGAGATCCCTGATTCACCTATGATGCAGTCAAAGAATATGCAAACAGCTGTGGAAACCAAAGCCAGACACTTTCTCAATGTGTTCAACTGATTGTTTTGAAATACAATAAATACAGCCCAATAATATCAACAAAATATCAGTAGCTATAAAATTTGTTATTACTAGAAACTATAGTAAAACTGAAAGAACAAGCTGACCTTTCTGGTGTGACAGCCATTATAATTTATTTTCACCTCAATCAAGTGGCATAAGATTATATTACATTTCAAGGCTGCAATGTGTTTATAAGTGAATACCAAGTCTGAAACTGACAGGAAAAAGTAGCTGCCTCACTACATAGCCAGTCCTAAACCTAAATTATGTGACCTAGTGTACTAAATAGATATGATTATTGATACATGTTGAAATTGGGTCCACCCTCATTTCAACTGGGACAGGGAGATTGATAAGGATTAAAGGTTAATGTTTTCAGTGAAATATTGGCAAGTCAGCAGTCTTACAATCAGTAAGATCCAAGCAATTACATGCACTGATGATGTCATACAAAGTTTTGGTACGATGTATCACTGCAAAGATAACTATGCTTCAAGTAAATGTAATGACAATTGGAATCAGCTGTGTTATGCTCTTATGCAACCTTTTGATCTCTCCCAAATCTATCTGTCATTCCACAAGACTTGATCTGGGTGTGAGTGAAGGCATAGCAGGCAAACTATCTAGGCATAGCTGTTTAAGGAAGGTGGCAGCTTACACATTTATAGGACGACAATTTAGGGAAGTTGATCACTGAATACCCAAACTACATTGTTGTTTTGAATTATGTACCTCAATTATTTTCCAATCCATGAAAGTGAAAGTAAGGTTTAAAACTATAGGTATATCATAAAGTCAAATTGAGGTTCCTTTCAATTTTTATTTGTTCTCTGTTATTTATTTGATGGAACATTTCACTCAGCAACATAAAAAAGATTTGTACTGCTTTTAGAATTCCACATTTTTTACAAGTTAGCGCATTAGGAATGAATTTAAAGCATTGTAAAGTTCATTACTGCAGAAACATTTTACAATACTGTATTCACTTTGTGATTTACACAACTGATTTGTGGAATCTAAACTAACAAGAAATACACACAGAATTTCACCTCCAAAAAAATAACAAAACATATAGTGAGTTTTTCAAGCAACACATGCATGGCACCTGTTCCAAAGTTTCAAATGACTCATTATTTGCTATCGAAATCGATCACATACCACCACTTAATTCTCAATTTTAGAATTGTTTAAAAGCATTTATCAGCGTATTAAGAAAAGGTGTTTGACTTTCTGATGTGTGATTTATTTAAAAAAAAAATGGTTTATAACAAATTGTTATATATTATTTAATTTATTACTGAGGTAGGTTGCATTTGTGGGTAATGTTTGAAGGGATGTTGTGTTTGCACTGTATCTTGTTCGATATTAGACAGATAGCCATGTACACAACAGTAATGCATGTAAAAAAACATGTGCTACCTTTAATTCTTATTACGAGAAGTTATATTTCACATTTCCAACGTTATATCTCATCCATTGCACATTACCAAATTTCCAGAGTTTTTTTATCTTGACTTTGATGAACATGTGCCTATAAATAGCCGAGGCTATTATTTTACGAAAGTTAAAACTTCTAAAATATCAAATTGAATGCCAAGGTCATCACTAATAGACCTAGGATACAGAAAGACTTGAGAATATGTTTATAAACACCCTACCTATAGTGCACTTGACATTGGCAAATGAGATCCCCTAGAGAGAGATTCAGAGCCGACACAGCCAGATTACTAACAAAACATACAAGACTTCCATTGGTGAAGTTAAACAGAAAATATGTCTTATGAAAATATCCATTTGTGAACTTAATTCTCATGCTGTTATTACATCTACCTTAGAAGGCGGGTTGAAAAGAAATAAGTTCAGACTGTCAATTTTTTCAAATTGACAATTAGGTTACATTTAATTTACTTTATTTAGCTACATATATTTGTTTCAAGTTCAACATATTTTATTTTGGTGTTGAATTACAATAGCCAATGAGAGATTGTAGAAAGTATCTCATTCGCAAACTTGACCTGAAATCACCTATTAGTGGGATAGTAAATTGATATGCTATGATAGCTTATCTACTCCAAAGTTTTAGGAAGGCTTAGTCAGCTTAAGGACACTTATTATAAATTCATTCCATCTTACTTGATAAAATCCAGCTCACACAAATAAGATACTTAATATATCCACAAGCTCATCAACAGCCTCACTGAACTCTTGAGGTTCTTCAATGCTCACATTTCATATTCGTGAAATTATATTCTTTTCTTGGGAGCATTTTCATCGCCTGGCAACCACAACCAGTGAAAACAATGGTCAAAAACTCATAAAAAAGTGTACTTTGTGCTAGTTAACTCTTCTGAACAGTGTAACAAGATTACCTCTACATGTACAATATTTATAAATTTGGTTGTTCGGGATTGTCTCATGATTGAGTTTGTGCTGTGCTCGACTTGAGTTGTTTTTATCAGCTCTTCAACCACCTTTCCACAGCAGAAAATGCAGAGCCAATAGAAAAGCATGTACAGTGATGCACATCGTAGCAACATAGAACGTTCTGTGACCTAGCAACGCTCTGAGAATAACAGCATCCAGTGTCAAAACTAAAAGCTAGACTGTGTAAATTAAAAATATACAGTCAGTGACATCATGCGTCCATTTCACCCAAATGTGTACTTGCCACCATATTGAACTGTTAATACAACGCAGTGTGTTGTGGGAAAATCAACGTGTTGATCAACACAAATCTAGCACTTGCAACACACAGCATCCACTGCCTTTTAATAGTTGTCTTTAGTAGCATGTTTGGGAATAAATAAAATTGACAGACCAATGTAAAAGGTTCAATTTGACTCACCTGGTTAACAGAATAGCAGTATCATGATGATTTGGGTGACTGTCATCTGCAGTGTTTTGTTCTTGCTGCCACTGGCAGAAATGATTGAGTGTATTCGGTGCATGTGAAGATATTTTTGGAGAATCTTTCTTCTGAAAAATTGAATATTTTTCAATACACAAATATAAATACATTGACTGAAACAAGACAAATATTTCATTTGAAAGAAGACAAATATTTCATTTGAAATCAGTCTTATTCAAATCTGAAAGAGACAAAGTGCTTGCATATTGTTTAGACATTTTATGACGGTTTGTGATTCGCCAACTACTTTTACACCTCACCATAATCTACAGTAATTATCAACCCAATATGTGACATCACTGCATGACTTATACAATATGCCTCTGCTGTTCGTGTTTATAAATAATTTACATACATGCATTTGTTGAACAATTGCAGATATGTTTTAGGATTTAATTTTCGCTGATTTCACCTCAACAATGCTTTTTGGTAATTAAATGAGACATTCAACTCCTTCTAACATAATCCTCTTTTCTCTGATACAGCATCCATCTTGTCACAAACCTTGCTCGAGGCAGGCTACATTTCTAACAATTACCAGAACTGAACAGAAATAAGTTAATCAGGAACAAAGCAGAATACTAAACTTAATAATGCTACTTATTTTGTATAGGTATACTAAATAACCCAACTGACTGACCTAATATTGATTACTGACCCGACCCAGTATTGTGAGTGCAAATGGTTGTGAGAGTGATTTGCATTGCTTTGCGATTATTAGCCCTGGGCAAAGCTTAGTCAAGTCTAAAAAGGAATGCAGCTTGTAACAAAGTTGTATCTAAATCATGGAAATCTTATCATTCTAAGACCATAATCAACTGTAATACCCTTGAGGGAAACTAAAAGTTCAATCTTGCAAAGCATCATGGGTAATCAACTGATTGAAATAAACCATATAGTACTAGGGTAAATCTGTTGAGATATTTTCAGTTGTAGTATGGAAGCTTGGACCATCATTCTGACTATAAAGTGAACCTTAGAAAAGGTAACCATGTTGTTAGTCAGTGTGTGCTGTCCCAGTCCTGATGAGAGAGAGATCCCCAATACTGTGTTTTGCTGTTGGCAGATAGAATACCCAACCTTTTGTGTTGCAATTTACAACTATAAACACCTTAGCACTGATAATATAGCATATATTAATAGTGATTACTCGTGTTTGAGTTTTTTCCTAGTCACACAGGAGGGCCAATAAAAAAGTGACAGTGATACTGAAAAAATAAAATATAGTCCTGATTCATTAGTAGATAGACATTGGAACCAATATTTGGAATATTTATCATACACCATGAAAAACAGTAAAATATATTTATTAAAAATAAAGGGGGCAAGCTGTTGAAATCATCTCCTCACACCTGACTGACAATTTTGCATGCTAAACTACGGTAGCTTAAAAAAGATGGTTCAATAGCAAGCCTAAATTATTTGTGACCAAATTGTTCAAGCTGGCTTGAAAGTTAGAGGGTGACAAAAAAGAGAAACTGTTTTTTAATAGATAAAATTGTACAAAATCTCGAGAGATTAAAACTTGAAAATAAGATTCTAGTGTTTAATTATTTGATTAAAGATGCATTATAGTTATACGAGTGATAATAATTAGTGATTTCCCTTGACGCAGCAATGGACCAGGTTATTGTGATATCTAGTGTCATTGCTGCTATTGTTCATAACTTTAAAAATCTTTACTTACCTGTTCATCAATGACAATTAACTTGACCACAGTTATACTAATAGAGTTACCAATTGATTTATCTTTGTAAATGCTACTTACCTAGAAAATATCAAAGTATGTTAAGATATTATTTTGAACAAGTTATCACACTTTATATATCATTCGTAAGATTTAAGGCCCTTTGAGCTGAATTCAAATTTAGCACTACTGAGCATGTTACTGCACATATATGCAATGCGTTATGGGAGATATCCTCCCATTGTATAGAAAAACTAGTATCATCCTGGAAACTCCCTAAATTTTTTTTTAACGATTTCACAATGTTAGATTTCATATCAATACAACTTTTTCATCCCATGTTACCGAGCAAAAATATGAATAAATACAGGAACCAGTGTAAAAATGACAATTTTGACCATTTTCCATGATATTTTAGACTCTTGTATCACAAGAAAAAATCATCTAGTGACCCCAATTTTTTTTGTTCATTTTCGGTATTCTGATGGTATGAACAGATAATAATGAAGGCATGACAAATATGACATATAATCTTCAATTTGATTCAAATGTTTTTAATAATTGTGAGAATATGTATACCAATAATATACTACATAACACATGGTGTGACTACAAATACTTACTAATGCCATGAGAGTTAGAACATAGTGCTCTAAATCTCCGCCATGGTAGGCCAACATCTTACTATCAACTGCTATCATGGTTTCAACAAACCTTTCATATGAATTAAATCTTTTCTGACGTGATTTTGTTGATCTGTTGGTATGAAAAAGATTTGGGTTATACTTCTTATGAGTATTACATTGTATGGGTAAAAAAACTATATTTTTGTACTTTTAACAGCATTCTGGATTTATATCTTGACAGAATCCTACAATGCTACTGTACACTGTTTTAATTTTGCTGCTAGGAATTTACACGAATAAGGATTTTATGGCATTTGTGAGGCAAAATTTTGAAAAAGTCATAAACCCTAGAAACATTTTCACTATCTTATGAAATTCATGAAAATTCGTCGATTGTGAAATTAAAGCTGTTTATAATATAGAATCTCATGTACAAATAATGCAATCTCATCTTAGTGTAGTCAAATATCATGATAGACATTTTGTGCTTTCAATAGTGTCAACAATGTTATCACCATTTTTGAGTTTATTCAGTGCATAATATTTTGAATGAATAATCATCGTATATCAATGAAGTCCACTTTGATGTATTACAGACATTTCTATAGCATATTAATAGTGCATCAAAAAATCATACATTGATTGGAAAACATCTTACTGCAGTTACAAAATTAGTAATCTGGAAAAATAAAACTCAAGTTTAAAATAAGCATTATATTTTTCACTTTTAGTACATGACAGCCACATATAATCTTTATTTTTTCTTGAAGACATCTAACTAGCTTTATTTTAAATTGGAATCCATCCTGATTATTAAAAGGCACACTGGTTGTAAATAAAATACATCTTGTAAGAGCAGGACCATCCACTATGTAAACCAATCCACATAAATTACTATAACACAGCTTGGTTTTCTATTTATGTAATATAGCACATCATAGGGTGTAGGTGGTTTGGCTTTGATGTTTTCATTAACCCAATGGTATTCATTAAATCTAATAAAGGGGTAACAATTTTATGCTATCCTAATTAACCGCAAAGAAGTTGAGACATTCCAAATACAATAAACCCACACAAGAAGAAAAGTGAAACAATCAATTAATAAATAGTACAGGTCAACTTTGGTATGAAAACGTTTGGGCTGTTTTTAGTTTTTCTATTAACCCACATGACCTACAGTTTTGTTGGAATTTCTGGTGTTCCCTTAAGAGGACTAATGATGTAGTCAGTCTGACAGGGAAAGAAGTATACATTAAGATTTCTCTGATTTAAGGAATAAATTAACATTCAGTGTTTTTTACTCTGCGGTAGGTGATAAAGAATGAGAACCAGGTAATTAGTATAACACAGTAGGGTTGTGTCGCCCTCTGTTGGTGGCTTCAGTTGTGACACTGAAATTGAAGAAGGTTGTGCAGATTGGCCAACAGGCAGCAGCATTATGATCATAACCATTTTTTTGTAAATGACAGAGGTGAGACTATTGTCAAAATAAGATTATTTCAATAATCTAAAATACATATAAATACGATTTTATGTGCGCTTCCGAAAGAGAAAATACAGTAATTGTCATATTAAACACAGCTGTCTATCACATTCATAAAACTTGGTGGTCAGTCAATTATGTAAGTCACACACTGAAGTACAGTGTATTGGTAGAGTCTATTTTTCAGTTGCAACTTCAAATTATGTAAAAATAATAACATTTGTATATTTTCTATTGAGCTGAATGTTGCTTATAGTTGTATGCATGAATGAAAAAAATCAATCAGAGGATCATTTAGGCAAAATAAAATTTTTCAATTATATTTTCAAACCCTATTTTTTAATTACAAAACAATTAATATCATGATAACAATAGGATTCATCTGTATGCTAACCACAGTACGAGCATGTTCGAAAGTGTTATAGACACGTTCAAATATCTTCCTTATTTGGAAAATGTGCATCATATTTATATTACATTTAAACACGTCCTTTGTTTACATCAAACTTAGCAACATTGTAGCATGTGGAATCATGCAGACACGAATACTTTTCGCTAGCATTTCAGGTTGTCATATCTCACACATTATGAGTACAAGAAGAGAAGATATATAATAATAATAAGATTATGACGAGAATAGTAACTACGTGCTGGTTGATACGAATGCCGTATTGCCTTCGTCAATATATTACAGTCAATATATATTTCGGGAATAACCTATATTAGTATATACTAGTAATTATTTTATAGCAATCAAGTGTAATAACTGTCACTTTGTACTTTTCAAATTGTCAGACCTACATTCCTGCATGTAAGCCATATAGTTGGCACAATCTTGGCAGATGCATGGAGATTCAAATAAGGAGTATGGTATTTTACTTTAACTGGGTACAATCAGCTCAATGATGGACATTCTCCAGTCTTGCATGCAATCCCTCAGAGAATAAGGCAAAACAAATGGATGTACTGTGTTAATGTTTGACAAGTAAGGGATTATGTTACAAATCATAGATTAAAAGGGATGGGGCCTACTCAAATGGGATAGCAAACTTCAAAATAAAAACATCCGGGACGCTTCCTCTTTAAAGCTCATGAAGCAGATGGAGATTAAATAGACAGGTCAGAACTTTCAGGTCTAAAACAATATCTAATCACACATTTAGCTACCAAAATAATATTAAAAATTATTACTTACTTAAGATTTGTATTTCTTTGAGTTGATTTTCTCTGTTCACTCTGAAGAAGTGTATGATGATGGTGATCTGCAAGAATAAAAAGATTAAAATTGACAATGGTTTTAAAAATCAATGTACTTTTCAAAGGCAGATAGGACGCAATCCAATCCATCAATAAGGTCAGCACATGGTTGCTCAATTTTGCTTTGATGAAAAAGCAACATGGCTCACTTTGAGCAAATCTTTTCATCTGCAAGTTTAAAAATAACAATGTATCGATTACTTTTGGTGTTCCTATTTGCAGTATTGTCATGAGCTCATCGTTACAAATTTAAAAATAACTCACGTAACTAAAATGTAACAATTTCGCTGTCACAGTAACCTACGTTTGTGTGTGAATTCAACTGCATAGATTCTTGGTCACGGTATTTTTCTTGACAATGCATGAGAGAAACTATCAAATTGTAAATCAAAATTGGAAAAATTCTTTGGATTCTTGTCACCTTTCTGCATATACTCTTGCTAATCAGTTAACTTTTGTGTATAGACATGTATTGCATTGAATGCTGTAAAAGATTGCAAAAGTTAACCAATTGATAGGAAAAATATTCAGAATGGGTCGCATTTTGTATTATGGCATTAAGTGCTTTAACATATTTTAGAAAATGGGTACCGAGTACTAATGTTTCTGAAGCTAGATCCCTTTTTAAACCAAAATTGACTATTTTTTTAATTAAAAATGTGACCATAATGGTGGGTAAAATAAGAGAAATTACAAAATATGCATTGTTTTATGCATCACCACAGAATTTGATCAAACCGACCATGTTTACTTTTTGCATGAACTCTCACAATAAAAAAGTCATGGTTGTCATGTTTTCTTTGATCTTGCCTCCTGAGTGTTGTTCAGTGTTCTAGTTCAGTGATCAAGTGTACAAGCTCCTGTTTCCGATTAAGGCAGAGCCAAGAGTTTGTCATCAAAATATCCTACACCAGCCTTTGAAACCCAAAATTGACCCTTGTAAATTATGTACACTGCAATAAAAAAAACAGTCCAATGTTTTGACTTTGACACTAATGACGCCAGACAGACTTGGATTTTAAACAGCAGACTTTCCCTAATCTTAGTATTTCTAAAAGAACTGAAAGATATGGTGAGAAATGTCCTTGGTCCTGATTTGTTACCCCCCTTTTAAACTGTCATGTCAAGTGATTTCACTGCTAATCAGTTACAGTACTAATGTGCTGCAGACCATGACAAATACACAATAATATAAGTATACTACCACTATTTCAGAAACAGATACATTTAAAGATATGCTTGCACTTTTATACTTGAACTACCATCTGTGAGCCATTTTTATTGAACCAACAAGCTTAAGATCATTTTGATGAGACATAAAAACTTTGTTTTTTGCATCAATATGTACTAATTTTACTAGCATGTAAATTAATCCCACCAAGTGCAATGTCAGGAATAATCCAGATCAGTTTACTCCAGGGGATATGATTTCTGAATCATTAGCCACTATTGGGACAGGAGGATCCAAGAATGGGTTGCCTAGCTAAAAAATGATTTCTGAATCATTAGCCACTATTGGGACAGGAGGATCCAAGAATTGGTTGCCTAGCTAAAAAATGATTTCTGAATCATTAGCCACTATTTGGACAGGAGGATCCAAGAATTGGTTGCCTAGCTAAAAAATGATTTCTGAATCATTAGCCACTATTGGGACAGGAGGATCCAAGAATTGGTTGCCTAGCTAAAAAATGATTTCTGAATCATTAGCCACTATTGGGACAAGAGGATCCAAGAATGGGTTGCCTAGCTAAAAAATGATTTCTGAATCATTAGCCACTATTTGGACAGGAGAATCCAAGAATGGGTTGCCTAGCTAAAAAATGATTTCTGAATCATTAGCCACTATTGGGACAGGAGGATCCAAGAATTGGTTGCCTAGCTAAAAAATGATTTCTGAATCATTAGCCACTATTTGGACAGGAGGATCCAAGAATGGGTTGCCTAGCTAAAAAATGATTTCTGAATCATTAGCCACTATTGGGACAGGAGGATCCAAGAATTGGTTGCCTAGCTAAAAAATGATTTCTGAATCATTAGCCACTATTGGGACAGGAGAATCCAAGAATTGGTTGCCTAGCTAAAAAATGATTTCTGAATCATTAGCCACTATTGGGACAGGAGGATCCAAGAATTGGTTGCCTAGCTAAAAAATGATTTCTGAATCATTAGCCACTATTGGGACAGGAGAATCCAAGAATTGGTTGCCTAGCTAAAAAATGATTTCTGAATCATTAGCCACTATTGGGACAGGAGGATCCAAGAATTGGTTGCCTAGCTAAAAAATGATTTCTGAATCATTAGCCACTATTGGGACAGGAGAATCCAAGAATTGGTTGCCTAGCTAAAAAATGATTTCTGAATCATTAGCCACTATTGGGACAGGAGGATCCAAGAATTGGTTGCCTAGCTAAAAAATGATTTCTGAATCATTAGCCACTATTGGGACAGGAGGATCCAAGAATGGGTTGCCTAGCTAAAAAATGATTTCTGAATCATTAGCCACTATTGGGACAGGAGAATCCAAGAATTGGTTGCCTAGCTAAAAAATGATTTCTGAATCATTAGCCACTATTGGGACAGGAGGATCCAAGAATGGGTTGCCTAGCTAAAAAATGATTTCTGAATCATTAGCCACTATTGGGACAGGAGGATCCAAGAATGGGTTGCCTAGCTAAAATAATTTAAAACACATGAACAAATGATGGCCATCAGTTGTATGATGTTTAGGATTAACAATTTCAGGATTTAGCCGTTTTTTTATCCTGATTTTTAAAGGCAGCTCCAAAGGAAATATGTACCGATACCATGCTCATCAAGGCAAAGAGCAATAGCGGGGGTGGGGGGTGGGGTGGGGTGGGGGTGTAATTCTGTAATCACTGTAAAAATGTGTCATGTTTCCACAGGCTAGACGTACAACGTAATCAATCAAATATTGTTAATGTTGGCCAAATTAGATTTAAGTAACACTATTAGCTCTGAAACAATGACATCTACTTTGAAAGGCTGAAGGAACATACATGTACTGTATGATGTAAGAAAAAAGGAACTTGAAATTATTCCCAATTGCATGCAAGAGTTACCGGTAATTTTCTCTTCAATATTGAACACTGTGCTATAAAGAACTTAAACAAGCATCAAGTTTCACAAGTTTGCATTGATAAATAATTCAAATACACCCAAATAGCTTAAAATTAAAAGTAAACAATATCAACTTTCAACACACAAGAGGACTAATGTTAAAAGTAGGCCAGGTCTTCTTATATCTAATATAAAGTGTGCCAAGGCTAAAACTACTAAATCATATGTAGCAACTAATGTCAAAATAGAGTCTTGGTACATATTATATACACAGACCTACAGGGTTGAAAAGACATGCACATTTGCTATCTTAGTTTAACTGCAATCTTATATTTCTTATTCAATCAGTAGAGTAAATGTACTTTTTACTGTTCAGGCCCAGCAGTTTAAAAAAAGCATAAAAATGTAAAACTGAGCAATATGTTTTTTTTTCCAAAACTGATGCATACATTTTAATTTTTATAGTATTCAAATTCTCATCAAAATAGTGCTTTAATTTGGGTTTTTCATGAATATTTAATTTATTTTTTCTAAAATTCTGTCATAAGATGCACGTTTTTAATTGATGCAGCTGATGATCATAAATTTGAGTATTGTGTTACATTTAAAAACCTTGAATACATGGCTACTTTATAACAATATATTTTGAACAAATTTGGGGAACAAATATTTCTTCCAAACAAACGTCCCAGTTCCCACAAATTTTTATTGTCAATGGTCATTTCTGTCATTTCTAGCTTTAACAATATAGGGGTTAAATACAATTCCCATTTGGATGACCTACATTGAGTGTCAAAGTCAACTTCTGTCACCTAATCTTTTCAATAATCTTCTAACAATTTTGATGAAGACCTGATGTAGCCAACGTGAAATTCTGTCAATTTGGGACAAAATTACAAAAAATACATAAAAATATGCAAAATGTACAATTTTTACTTAAAATGTTGTGGTGGTTGTGTCAAAAACATTTTTATGAAAAAGTATAAGCAAAACATGATGTTTTAATTTATTTGACTTTACATCCAAAGGTAATTATAAAAAAACAAATAAAAACAGAGAAATCACAGAAACTCCATTAAAAGAACAATGCAAGTCTGTTTCCTTCAGGAAGGAAGTATTGCTGCACTGTCTCCCAGGAAGGAGTCCAAATACTGATGGTAATGTAATCAATTCCATATCCCTCCCAATCTGAGATGCATTTAGACCAGTACAGCACAGACTATACACACTAGGGACACACAAGTGTGAAGTATGTTAAATGACTATCAAGGTTACCAGATGAGTGACAAGAAATAGTATCTTGCCATCCAGACAGTGCATGTAAACTCCACCAGGAGACATAGAATTGAAAATGGGGTTACGGCAATGTATAATGGGGACAGCCACCAGTCAATAATTCCCTCTAGGCAAATTACGGAAAGAAAATCAGGAGAAATTGATGAAAGAAGTGTAAAAGGTGGTTAAGTGCAGATGCTTCCGCCTGACAAAATCACATCATGATGATAAATGAAATGAAGTTTCTATAGTGGTAGTGTTACCATGATATATTAACATATATTATATTACACCAAAGTGAATTACCATATTTGCTTCATCCATCAGAAACACATGCACTTAACTAAACTGACTTGCAAAACAGTTTACTTAATAGTAACCAGTATGTTTCAAACAAAGCCAAAGTAAACATTTTTGTTTAGATGTACACTTCTATTGGAGATATGCAAATAAGTTTACTGATGATATAAAGCAAATATGCAGATGAAGACTACATGAAATCAAACAAGAAA
This sequence comes from Saccoglossus kowalevskii, assembly GCF_978046115.1. Classification (NCBI taxonomy): domain Eukaryota; kingdom Metazoa; phylum Hemichordata; class Enteropneusta; family Harrimaniidae; genus Saccoglossus; species Saccoglossus kowalevskii. Next base: position 11,885,015 of record NC_140643.1, on the reverse strand, counting down.
TATTAATCTGAAATAAATAAATTTATATATTCTCACATCACTGAATATAAAAAAGAATATATGATAATATCACAAATTCGAAAGTGATCATTTACAGTCTTAAGGTCATGGTAAATTATGATGCAGTTTTTTAAACTTTTTATCAACAATTTGTTTTGATAAATTTGAGCCAAGTAAAATAGTAAATTGCGAGCAAAACTGACAGGGTTTCACTTGGTTTTTCATATTCACAATGGTTGTGAATGTTGTACGCACATAAAACTTAATGCATCTTTTATACACAATCTTCCCTTGATAAAAAAACATTCATTCCACATAATTAATGGTGAACCACTCACTCTCCATTGGTCCCTTGATTATCTTTTACAGGAAACAACTTTCTGCTTTCTTTGTGTTAAAATAGATGAAGAAAACAACCCTGAATTTATGGAGCAAAATAAGTAATATCTGAATAATTCAGTATATAATAAGTGCAATTTTGCATGTATAAGCACTTCTATTAAAGATGCGCTTCTAATAGATGAATACACTACTGCATATTGTTCTAAAATTTTTAGCATGATGGATATTTAATATTAAAAGAATGAAAATATTGTTGCATACTGGTACAACTACCCATTTTCAACTCCAATTGTGTTAAATATTCATGAACTTCATGAAGTCAATGCCTTGATGAGTGAGTTTCCTTTGGTGCCCTTTGGTTTTCCCTTAACAATACTATATTACTAAGGCAAAGGGGTGCCCTCTCAAATCTAAAGTTCAAGTATTTAAGAGTTTTGACAGAAGATACCTATCTATTTAAAATCTTATATTCAAGTTTGATGGATCCCATCATTTCTATTAGATTTTAAAAGTCTTTCCCACCAACTTGAGCTTCCTCCAAGGTCAATTACAATGGGTCAGTTAAATAAAGTACAATCCACCCTACATTGAGATGTACATGAACTAGTTAAGTGTTCAATAGTGCATGTCCATACACCCTACAAGCATTCCCCTGTGATTCATAATATTAAATGAGCAACTAAGTTAGTCTACAGCTGTGTTGGTGGATGCTTGTTGATTTAACAGTACTCCATCCACTTGAAAATATTGTAACAATAATACCTTAACTTTGCTTGCACACCTTGTAACAACACCCGCACAAGTTAATAGTCAAGGGGCTTGTGGGGAAAAAGCTTACACCGCCGGTATTAAAAAGTGGGAAAACAACACCAAAACCTTGACTTTTGTTATTGCTACGCACCACTAGCGAAATACAATTCAGATTGCAAAAAGGGTAAAAAAAAGATAACACACAGGTGTATAAACCCATTAGGGTTAACTGTCAGGAAATTATCAAGAAAGATCAACAACAATATCGATTTAATTAAGAGGTATACTTGACTGAGTTGAGGATATTTACAATACTGGCACCAAAGCTGTGTTCATTACAATTACAAACACTTTAACCATATTTGTTTCAAAAATAGGTTTTCAAACAGCGTAAATCAACTGGTGAGACACGCTGACATGGCAGATACACTGCAGAACAAAAGTAATCATTTCCTCAACCTGGCACTCTCTATTTAAAGAATATTGATATGTTTATCACTTTGCAATCCAGATACCAACACAGGTGTTACTGGACTATTATTATCAACACAACTGGCCATGTGTTTTATGATGATTCAGTTAAAATTATTAACAGGTGCATTACCAAGGCGCTTTAAAGAGATTAGCAATTAACAGAATGATTGATGCTTATGAATGAAAATAGCAGAAGAGTTCAAGGCAATGAACTAGAAAAGTACCAAGACAAAAACCAGCAGGGGATATGGCTAGATATATGCACATGTTTATAGAGCTTTTAGTATGTCAGTAGAAGTCAGAAATGAGACTGCACTGGATTGCTTTCATGTAGTTAAGATTTGTCTTGACAATTCAAGGTGGAAATCTTGAATATGGCATCACAGGACACAGGAGAATGCAATATTCTAATATATATATATGTATATAGTATATGTTTTTTTAATACAAACGGGGACACAAAAAAATTATTTTGTATTTCTTTCTAGTATCCAATAGCAATCAAGTGTCTAAATAAATATACATTGATTACACTTTAAGGTAACCCTGTCCAAACTGAGCAGCAATGGGTTTGACAAATTGTGGTATCTTTTTATTAGGGATTACGTTAACCCCATATTCTGCTTCCCGGACTCCAATTATTGAAGAGGGACCCAGTTTTTCAGGCAAGCTGTGGTCCAATCTCTAATAATTAAAAGTTATCCAGAGTCAAATTTCAATTTCTTAAGATTTGAAGTGGGATTGTCTTGCAGAGACACTAGCACAAACCCTGTAAATTTATACAAGCAAATCTATGAGAAAGGGACTGGCAAATAGTGTTCCATTTAGTCATTTAGGTATTAAGTTTACACAGGGTTGATTTAGCAGGTTTACTACATTTTGAACAAGAACAAAATGAGTAATAGTATACTGGGGTTAAGTAAGCATACATACTTGACAAAACTGTACTGATGATTGTTATAATACAAGAACAGACAAGCAGGAGTCAACATTATTTGCACCTGAGATGAAAATTCAGCTATCTACCACTTGACCTTTTATATGGATAACCTGCTTACACAGAAGCACTGGTAAGTACACAATAATTGTTAGTATACAAGTTTAAACCGATAGCGGCAAAACATACAAAGTCAGCGGAATCTCGCTATGTATGACTATGTAGACTTCGCCTGTCCTAAAATCAACAATACTAGTATAACAAGAACCCAATCATGAGAACTGTAGATTCTATCCTTGTCCCATAAAATAAATCTGAACTGGTTGATCAGTGACAGTTGGCTGATATCCAAACAAATTAATGAATCTGGCTGGCTTGCAGTATGTGCAGAGGATAAAAAACAAGATAAATCATTAAAATGACTGTAATATTTCATGTTAGTTGACATTGGTCATGAAAGGGTGAAGATTGTAATGTTAACATTGTTCTCTTTCTGTCAATTTTATTACCAACTAACTGCTCACATATGACAAATATTTTCTTAATGGTCATTATTACCAGATTTTCAGCAGTTTGTCTCATTAGTTACACAACATAAGTTTTTAATCGGATGTTACATATGTTGTCTAAAGACAAATAAAGAATTAGCTTACATGTACTGCCCAAGTGTATAATGAGTGCTAATAAAATCAAAATATTGTAGGCATACCAACTGTTCAATTGGATTCCCAGATAAATATATGCAATTACTAGTAGAAGATACTTGATTTTGGAGAACTACTACAGAATTTGTTAGGATGAATAAACAATGAAGAATAAACGCCAAGATGGAATGATTATGAGAAGTACGCTAAAATCTGTATTAGAAGTTGCATCCCTAATAGAAGTTGCACAATTGAGAACTAAAAATTCATGATTTCTCATATGTGTACATGCTCTAATAGATGCATCCTTCTGTTCCATTTTTAAAGATGCTGCAGCTTCTAATACAGATTTGCCTGTCAGAAATGGTGGCAGGAAATTCAAGATGTGAGACCAGTAAAGGTGGTGAATTATCAGTCAAGTTTCATTGCCAGAACCTACATTCCATAAGTCTGTTTAAAACTATAGCCTATGTCTATGGCAGAACGGTTTTGTCTGAATTTGTTTGGAACTGTATGTTTTAATAGCACTCTTTTTATTGGCTGAAAGTTTGTTGCAAGGGATTCTATAGCATCATTGACTGTTGTTTATACTGTGAAGGCTAAGTGTTGTTATTTTTTTATGTGATATAGCAGGGCCAACCTGGAGGTTCAACCAAATATGTGCATTATTGTCATACTGTCGCACCAATTTCAAATTAACATTTGACAATACAAAAAAAATGAGACTCTTCAAAACTATACATATTTTAAGAAATAACATTTTCTAATCAGGTACATCACTGAACTCTAAGACAACCTTGAAATATACTACTATGATCAACTATTTTATTGCCAACATGTGGTTTCCCACAATTAAATTTTTAATGTTGCTCTCAATGTTGAATAGCCTAAAGAGAATAGGCAGCTCAGCAAGTGGTAGAGTAGAAAAAATAACAGTTCTCTCTATTATGATTTGTTGAAGGAATACAATTTAAACATGTTTGATGGATACCATAGTCTGTGTTCCCCAGTGTAGTCTAACACTATGATACTATGAAAGCACTTTCTTTCTGTTTCTGTCTTAAAATACTTTCAACATTCTAACTTACATGTGAAGCAAAGTTTGATTCCCAAGGTAACATTACCTCACTTTGTAAAATCTAAACTTGTTTTGACCTTTTTTGTTCTGAAATCGTCTGGGAACATTTTTCACATCCATTTCTAAATAAAATCTGCCCTCATCGCTTGACATCATGCCCTAATGTCATGATCCTGGGCACCCTACTATTATGTCTCTGAGGTATGCCAACGGTGCATATATTACGTTGAAATGAATGAATCGTTTGTATTGGAATACTTTCAGTTGTTTGGTCAGACACACAGAATTACTTACTATAATATTGTTTTAATTTTGTGAGACAAATTTTCAGTGAAAATCGTACAATTCTGTAGCAGTGAAACGTATCTCTTCCACCTTCACGAATACTAGTACCATAAAATTGTGAAAATAACTAGCAGTGAAATTAAAAGGTTTACAGTAATCAGACATACAATTTACAGGAGGAATGGCCATAACCAAATTGGTCAAGTCACCATGTGTCAGTTTCTTCTCTGTTATCATCAACAAGTATGGAAACACATTGACACACATCCCATTCACATGTTAAAACTGGCCAACCATGTGGATGTTGATACATCCTTAAACAACTTCAAATCTGCTTCTCAATATTTTTTGCTATTCTATTTTCTGTAGGTATTACTGATGGCAGTACAAATAGGAACAATAATTACATGATGACTTTTCCCGTATCTAACACTTCTAGAACATGTAACTAGTACTACCAACATATCAGGGTATTCCCAGGGATAAAGTATGAATTGCTTCAACAATAAATGGCACAAAGAGGTCTATTCATAGAGGAATACCTTCCTAGGTGCAATAAGAAAGGATTACTTTTCTTTAATATACAACTGAGATTCGGATCAGAGTTTGTTACTGATGGATTGTTGAGACTTGATACAGATTTGTTTGATGTTGCCTCCAGTGTAATGGAATTTTGCCAGTTGGCTAAGATTGTTGTGTCTGACTACTGAGTTGTGATGACAAAATCATTGCAGAAAATAAATAGAAATGTGCGGAGGTCTTTCCCAACAGTAGCATCATGGGAGATTGTAACATCTGACATTGGAATTTCAAACTCCAAAGGTGAAGGTCATTCAATGGCCTGCAACACCCCCCACAAATCAGGAACTGGCATAATATTTTGTTTGAAATTCATAATAATTATTTTTTGGGCTGCAAAAGATCAATATTGCGAATTGTTTCTGCAAAGTATAAAACTGGAAGCCCCTGAAAAGGGTGTTTGAGTATGCCACCTCCAAGTGATGCATTGGATTTAATCTCTTCTGCCCATATTCATGTATTGAAAATGTACTTCTAATAAAAACATACAGTATTATTTTTATTTCTCAGAATCCCATAGAAATCTAAGATAATGCATACATTTCCTCCTATTTAATATCTGAATGCAAAACACTGCAATTACAGAAATAAAATGAAATTTTAATTTTATGACAAATTGCAAAACTGGAATTTATAAAAAAGGAAGTAATTCAAATTCTTTACTACCGGTATGCTTCATATCCAACCTTATATTTTACATGTCTCTCTTTTGAATTGCTCTACAGCAGCTCACATCTGATACCCATAGGAATCTTTCAGCACAGAATGTGGAAGCTCTGACTGCTAGAAATAGCAATACAGAACTTGTAGACAGATGACTGCAATCCTTATATTCAGATAGCCTTAATATTGAAGCTGTTTAGCATGATTAAACAGTCTCTAACTGAAGACATCTGAGAGCTATACAAATGTATATTGGAAGAAGATTAGACTTCTAAGGTGGTCATAATGTGCAAAGTGATATATCTATATGTGGGCAGGCTGGTTAATTCATGGGAAATGTACTGTGATTCTTCACATGTTAAACTTTAATCATTTTATAGGTACGTGCTCAACACACAAGTGTTAACTGATTGTCTCTGCATTAAATCATAAAGGTTCCGTATACCATATTTGCTTGATTAGAAGCGCATAAAGTAAGTAGTTATTTTAACATTCTGTTAGTTTCCTAGATACTGTATTTGCACTATTAGTAGTGCATACGCATAAAATGATATGCAAATGATGCTCTGCTAGCAGAAAGCATTATGGCGAATTTTGATCTGGACTTGATGTGCATTAAGAAGTCACTTTGAATTCTAAGACTCCTTTGATGTATTCCAATCATCCCAGGAATTACCTAGTTAAACCTTAGTAGTGTCTTTTTTTGTATGTGTTTATCTGTGCAAAAATTAAAGTCGCAATCTTTGTTAATATAGGATTTGTATCTCAGGTATGCATAGTGAAACCACCGCTCTTTAACTCAAGTACCTAACAATATACTGACCTAACACACCCCAAACCCCAATTCAAATTTCTCGACCAGAACAGTATAATCCTAAATTCTTGTGTACATGTAATTTTAAATCAAGAGACTACGTACATCAATTCCGTTTCCTACGTGATCGAAAGACAATAAACTACAGAAGTTCATGACCACACGAGGTCATAAACTCTCTTTCACAGGCATGTGTATCTTAGCCCTTGAGTTATCAAATAGCAAACATTATTGTGATAGGACATTTAAAGCACACGTGTCTTAAAGTTGGAACCTTTAAAGGGTGATGGTAGTCAGGACCTCATTCATTTGATATGGTTACCATACTATGGATATTATTGAAAGCATGGAGAGGAATGGCTGGAAGTGTGATCAGTGCATATTTATTTATCTGTACATTTCTTACTTTACCTCCATTTTTCCCCTGCAGCGCTTGACATGTTATTTTTTTCTCTCTCTTTGTTTCTAGCTTGCAAATTTGTTTTTTTAACAAATCTTCTAGCCACTCCTCATGATTTCAAATGGTCAACCTCCTTATATACATAATGCATGTAGGTCAAATGTGTTGTATATTTAAACAAAATCCAAACACATATATAAACCCAAGCAGGCATGGCGATGACCTTAATACAACTGTACTAATTCCATTATAGTGCAGTCACATCATTATTCAAAGTAAACATAAGCAGCATAAATCAAAGTTATCAGATCAGGCACATAGGAAGTCATTCACCAGTCTTTTACAGGCACTTTAAAATGACTGTCTGAATTTCAACAAATCTGTCTACAAGTGACTCACAATTCATAAAGCAACAACCACCAACACAGACATTTTTCATTTCCTGGCTATATATTAGATTGTAATCAATCTGAAATTCTGCTGTATAGACTCCAAATACTAAACAAGACTCTTTATTTTGAAAGAAGAATTTGTTGAGTTGCTGATGATGAGGAGGATGTCTCCGGGACAGTGAATACAGTCATGCTTACTAGTATATCTTGATCCCATGCATTAGACATAATCGGAACCTAGGATTAGCCTCAATTAACCTTTAATATAATACAGTATACTCTGTAGAGATCTTTTTGGCCTACTTGATTAAAACCTTATAAGTTAGCAGGAAATCTGATGGATCTGTAAGTGATATTGAATCATGAGTACTAAGAGCCTCCAGTACAAAACATCTGACAACCATAGGAAACGAGAGTCGATGCCTGGAGTAATCACATACAGTCAGTTACTCAAATCACAAGATATCTAATTCTTTATGCAATGCAAGTCTATCACAACTGACATGTGTCTTTCATCATGAATGTATTCTCCAGGTTGGAATAAATCCTGACATTTTAATTTAATTAAGTCAACAGTATTCCAACAATATTCAAAGAATCTTCAGTATCCACAAATAAAATACAGTATTGCTCTATTAGTAGTACATGAAATTATTATAAGTAATACTACTTTTTAATTTGTCGCTATTGTTCTGACAGTCCACTACCCTTTGATAGTGGCAGCTTTATTTGTTCAGCATTTACTAGGAAATTACTCTCTCTTAGTTTAAAATGGTGCCATTTACTATATTCTTTGTTCTCAACAATGCCCATTATCTAGGAAAGTATTCTTTCTTAGTTACAGTTACCTTTTACTAGTGTCTTTGATCTCAACAATGCCCATTTACTGGGAAAGTACTCTTTCTTAGTTTAAAATGGTACTATTTACTAGTTTCTTTGTTCTCAACAATGCCTGTTTACCAGGAAAGTACTTGTTCTTGGTTCCAAACAGTACTGTTTACTAGTTTCTTTGTTCTCAACAATGCCCGTTTACTGGGAAAGTACTCTTTCTTAGTTCCAAATAGTAATCGTTTACTAGTTTTATTGTTCTCAACAATGCCTGTTTACTAGGAAAATACTCTTTTTTTGCTCCAAACAATACTTAATTTGAATCAACGATTTTCAGATCAACAATCTGTGTCATTCTAGCTATTGCGCTAAGCAATTTGTTTGTGGTTGGAAGCAACATGTAGTTGACTATGATATATACACAAGTCAGGTGTGATTTCTACAGGTCATTGGCACATTGTCTTTCTATTCAAAAGGAGTTATGTAACACACGTACACTGATGGAGCTGCAGGAAAACTGGCCAAATTCACAGTATTACTATGTTAAAGTACGACAACTCAGACGTTATGACAGTTAATAGCCTGTAGGGGTTATGGTTCTATTAAACTAGCACCTTATCCTTGTAGCCATCCTTTAACTATCAGTAAATGACAGCGGTATGTCTACAATCAAAATTTAATTTTAACAATACCTTAAATGCAATTTTTGTCATTCATGACATAATGGTGACATTTTGTGAAAGTCAATGTGATACCTTGTTGTAAAGAAATACAGAGAATACTGTGAACCAGTTCAATTGTGTCAGTGACGATATAATAATATGTCGCAACATTTTTTCTTCACAATATTGTAAAATCATGAACATTTTTAGCAGTGAAAAAAACAGTTTAGTCATGCACATGACTCCTTGTCTCTAATGAACCATAGTGAATAGTTCACTACTACAAAATTTGACCTACATTCATGTGGGTGAGACACATACATGTACATAGCCCTTCTAAATGCATGCTATGTCACCCATGAAGTCACTCCACATCTCTCATTTATTTATTTATTTATTTATTTATTTATTTATTTATTAACACACAACATCCCCCGGAGGGGATGAAAAGGGTTACAAATCAGATATTAGTAAAAGAAAAATAACCACATAAAGAGTAAGGGAACAAAAAGGCATAAAAAAAAAAAAAAGATAATAAGTTGAATACAAGGAATGTATTACTGGCTTAGTTTATGTAGGTGCTGCTGTCTTGTATTAAAACAGTTTTTTAAATATTGCGCTAAAGGAATTGACATTTTCTCGTCACTTAGTAATGATATGAATTTATTTTCATTACTAAATTTGTCAAAATTTGGTATACGTTTATTAGCTACAATGTAAAGTTTTGATCTTATTTCATTGTAATGAGGACAATTTGTGACAAAATGTTGTTCATCTTCAACATGGTCATTGTCGCACATATTGCAGACTCTGTCTTTAAAATCCAATCCTGTATGCCGGCCTGTTTCAATTTTCAGACAGTGGTTGCCAAGTCTAAATTTTGTTAAGGATTTGCGAAGTTCACTGTTTTTCATAATTGTTAAGTAGTTTTCTTGTTCTATTTTGGTTTTAAAAAGTTTGTAGGTTCTTAGTTTATTTTTAGAATTTGATTTTTTCCTATTGTCATTATTTATTTCATTTTTCCACTCAGTTGTAAACTCTTCTTTTAATTTCTCATCAATTGTTTTTAATTTTGATAATGAGATAATATTTGTTTCATTTAAAAGATAAGAATGGTTAATATTATTTAATATCAGATCAAGTTTTTTAAACCATTTACTTTTAATAATTTTATTGACATAGTATGCTTCTTGAAGTAGAGTATTTGTGGAATTTGCAATACGATTGGCATATTTTATCATTTGTTTCTTAATAAAAGAGTCAAGAGGTAATTTTCCCAATTCACTATATATTGCCATGATTGGTGTATTTTTTGAGATCTCAAAAGGGTAAGCCATAAAACCAAACAACAACATTATGACACTGTGGACGGAGTATAGATTCAACAACACACACAATATAACCAGCTATGTGTATTCAAGCAAAACATCTCTTGTGGCACATCACATTAAACAAAAATGCATCCCATGCAACATATACAACATGCGCTGCATGAGGACTGACTCACTTCTACTTGTTATACCATAGTATTTGCTTTTTCTTCTTGTATGAATTTAATCACTTGATACACAAATGATGATGAGAAATTATTGACGAAACAGTTTTAGACAATAGTGAGAAACCTGCACGCTTCTAATGGAGCCAAAATTAGCTTTTGGATTTATATCCACGATTAAATATGCACTTCCAGTAGGCACTATGATACTGCATATAGCTATGAATTCTTCTAACTATATTTATACAGCTCAATCATATAGAGATGTACAATATCCTGTACACACTACAGAAACTATGACCAAGAACAAGTCAAAGGTTGTGGTTTGGGAAACTTAAAACTGACTTCAAATAAGGAAGGAAAGTCTGTATAACTGCATGAGCATAATTCCAAATATTCCCAGTATATCAATTGTAAATTCTTTGCTGGCAGGAAACTATGAATGAATAAGTTCCTGTTTATAGCAGTACTTTGATATGATAGTGGTCATAAAGTTTATTCTTACACATCTTTTTCTTATTTAATTATTTTTCTCTAATGTGTCAATGTTCACGTTACTGTATACATTACATGGTACAACACTTGCATATTTCCTATGACCCATATTGTGTTGACTTAAAGTAGGACAGCAGTATATATGTCATTGAACCGTTGATGTGTAAAAAATTCAACCACTGTAAGGACAATTTATCACCATGACCACTTCATAGCATTAACGGAATGTTGTCATGACAACTGGGGTGTCATTCTTGTGAAGTTGTAAACATAAGGGTGCATTTAATGCTTCAAGAAATATATAACATCGAATTAAACATATTTTCAAGAAAAATGGTGAACAATCACTTACAAAAAAGAAAGCTGGACCTTTGTTCTGTAACTAGGGGGCCTTCTACTGGTAATACCACTTTTAAGGTTATACTTTAATTTCATGCATGACAAGTGTTTGCGTATTTGTGTCAGCAACTTTTGCAAAATTTGGTCTTATTTTGAAAATACAAACTCATATTATAACCCACTGTTTCAACATCTCTTAAATACATATGACTTTAAAAGCAAATTATCATTTATAAAGTATTTGACAACACTGTTGGTAGGACCTTAGACTTTTAGTGGTCTGAGGTGGGGCCTACACACTGGTACTGACTGCAGCCTAACACCCTAAAATAACTTTTGTTTGGTCTCTGTTTGTTAAAGAGATACCCTTGTCTAAGCACATAATATTCAACAATTTAATTATGGATAGCATGTATTGAAAAGCTAGTGTCAGCCATTAAAAAATGTTTATTTTTACTAACTGAACTTGTTGAGAACTACCACATTTGTAGATTTATAAATGTCAAAGAGAGACATTGAAGAAGAGGGAACTGCTGTGAAACGAATAAAATACTTTTAGCTGAGACAAGTGTGTACCAATTATGGAGTGAAAAGATACCGACAAAGTTAAGTTTTACGACATTTTGTATACTAGAGGTGGTTGAGTCTATCATTCCATCCTTTCATCTTTCTCTTAATATTGGTGACAGGGGAGAAATATTTTGGTTATTTGTTTTCACAAACCTGTTTAACTATATATGGATTTGAACAGCAAAGTGATAGCTTAAACTGAAACATTTTTTAAGTTGCATTTCAGGGAATATATAGATAGCATCATGGAGAATGCATACCCATGGAACAGTGTCAGACTTGTAAATCATCAATATGGTGTCTTACATTCAAAGCTACATACCAAGACATCGTCACATAACCTATAAATGCAAGATTGTGCCATACACAATGTAATTGAGACGCAAACCCGAGCTCTACATTAAACCACCATCAATGTTTTATCAGAGAAACTGTCTACACACATAATGAGGTACTGCAATTTTTTAGAAATTTCATTCTTCTGAATCCCTTCACTTATACCATACTTGACCTAGTACTTAGTGCTCAGAGTACTCAGCTCCCAAAATCATGTTTTTTAAGAGTGGATGCTTTAGTCAAGCATCCCCTTGAAGAATTAGACAAATGCCAAATTTTCTTTCACTATGTACCAAACTAGGTGAAATACGTCTTTTTTTGGAAAATAAAATTGCGAAACGAGTTGTGTCGTCATTATTGATTTCTACAACACACCAAATGTTCTTGAAAACACATTTTATTACAACATTATTTACATATTATCAGAATTCATATTCTGATAATTATCTCTGTTGTTGAATGTTTTAGTTTGTATGCTAACTCTTGATGCAAAGCATTTCCCACCATGATGATTTTCCTGTGACCTAATGGTCAAGTCTGTTAATAACCAATCAATATTGATTCTCCAGGAATTTTTGAATAAATTAATGACAATTACGAGTTGTTGGCAATGATTTTAACAATAAAAATGATTTTGAAAATTTTTCGAAAAGTAAACTGAGTGTGAACAAACTATTTAACACCTTTCATGTTCATTAACAGGTCATATTGAAACGTCATTTGCCCGTTTACACCCCATTCACTGGTCACAATGGACATAGTAATTATACGGAAGAGTAAAATGATGTTCAATGACCAGGTTTCACGACCTGATGGTCTAATTTGGAGTGTTTCGGAAGTAGTGGGCGCAAAGTGGAGCATGAAAATAGAGGTCCACCAAAAGTGAGTGCTAAGTACGGCATATGCAAGTCAATGGAGAATAGACAAGAAAGTGACATTCAGTTTAAAAAAACTTTAATACCACTTTGAGTTAGGAATTTTGTCATTATATAATCACACAATCTACTTCCTAGTCAGTCCTCACCAACCCCATGGCTATTATAGTTATGCAACTTCCTGCAATATTATTCAGTTCAAGTGACCTTGAAAACTTTTCAATTCATGTAAGTTATTTATACATATCCTGTCTCAACAAACAACATTTCCTGCTTATTTTATATTAAATAAGACTATTTTTCACACACTAAACTAGGTCACAACATGTGTTTTATTAGTGATTCTACATTTTATCTCGTCCTTGTGTGCTGCTCCTTGTCACAGTGAGTAGCAGATTACCACAGGGAACCTGGAACTTACTGCATGTACTATAATGTAGATATGTTTACCCAGGAATGCAACCACATTGCTAATGCATGATAAATAAATAAATAAATGTCATCATTCTTCGCATTTCTGTGCCAGTGATGTCATCATTGACGAGGGTTGATTTTGTGATCTTCAAGGGTTAGTTGTGTAGGATTGAAGGACTAGGTTTCACTACTCTTGCTGCTTCCATGTTATGTTTAGAAAGGTGTCAATGTAATCTATAAACTGAACACCTCTATTAATTGAACAATTTTCTCAGTCCATTAATGTTTGGTTTACACAGGTTTCACTGTAAGATCTTTAGACACACCTCTGTAAACTGAATAATTTTCTCAGTCTTTGACAAGTCTATGATACCAATGTCCATCCTTATGGATACTACAATCAAACAATTTTCTCAGTCCATTTAGACATTTAGACAAGTCTATGATACCAATGTCCATCCTTATGGATACTACAATCAAACAATTTTCTCAGTCCATTTAGACAAGTCTATGATACCAATGTCCATTCTTATGGATACTACAATCAAACAATTTTCTCAGTCCATTTAGACAAGTCTATGATACCAATGTCCATCCTTATGGATACTACAATCAAACAATTTTCTCAGTCCATTTAGACAAGTCTATGATACCAATGTCCATTCTTATGGATACTACAATCAAACAATTTTCTCAGTCCATTTAGACATTTAGACAAGTCTATGATACCAATGTCCATCCTTATGGATACTACAATCAAACAATTTTCTCAGTCCATTTAGACAAGTCTATGATACCAATGTCCATCCTTATGGATACTACAATCAAACAATTTTCTCAGTCCATTTAGACAAGTCTATGATACCAATGTCCATTCTTATGGATACTACAATCAAACAATTTTCTCAGTCCATTTAGACATTTAGACAAGTCTATGATACCAATGTCCATCCTTATGGATACTACAATCAAACAATTTTCTCAGTCCATTTAGACAAGTCTATGATACCAATGTCCATCCTTATGGATACTACAATCAAACAATTTTCTCAGTCCATTTAAACAAGTCTATGATACCAATGTCCATCCTTATGGATACTACAATCAAACAATTTGCTCAGTCCATTTAGACATTTAGACAAGTCTATGATACCAATGTCCATCCTTATGGATACTACAATCAAACAATTTTCTCAGTCCATTTAGACATTTAGACAAGTCTATGATACCAATGTCCATTCTTATGGATTCTACAATCAAACAATTTGCTCAGTCCATTTAGACATTTAGACAAGTCTATGATACCAATGTCCATCCTTATGGATACTACAATCAAACAATTTTCTCAGTCCATTTAGACATTTAGACAAGTCTATGATACCAATGTCCATTCTTATGGATACTACAATCAAACAATTTTCTCAGTCCATTTAGACATTTAGACAAGTCTATGATACCAATGTCCATTCTTATGGATTCTACAATCAAACAATTTTCTCAGTCCATTTAGACATTTAGACAAGTCTATGATACCAATGTCCATCCTTATGGATACTACAATCAAACAATTTTCTCAGTCCATTTAGACATTTAGACAAGTCTATGATACCAATGTCCATTCTTATGGATACTACAATCAAACAATTTTCTTAGTCCATTTAGACATTTAGACAAGTCTATGATACCAATGTCCATTCTTATGGATACTACAATCAAACAATTTTCTCAGTCCATTTAGACATTTAGACAAGTCTATGATACCAATGTCCATCCTTATGGATACTACAATCAAACAATTTTCTCAGTCCATTTAGACATTTAGACAAGTCTATGATACTAATGTCCATTCTTATGGATACTACAATCAAACAATTTTCTCAGTCCATTTAGACAAGTCTATGATACCAATGTCCATTCTTATGGATACTACAATCAAACAATTTTCTCAGTCCATTTAGACATTTAGACAAGTCTATGATACCAATGTCCATCCTTATGGATACTACAATCAAACAATTTTCTCAGTCCATTTAGACAAGTCTATGATACCAATGTCCATCCTTATGGATACTACAATCAAACAATTTTCTCAGTCCATTTAGACAAGTCTATGATACCAATGTCCATTCTTATGGATACTACAATCAAACAATTTTCTCAGTCCATTTAGACATTTAGACAAGTCTATGATACCAATGTCCATCCTTATGGATACTACAATCAAACAATTTTCTCAGTCCATTTAGACAAGTCTATGATACCAATGTCCATCCTTATGGATACTACAATCAAACAATTTTCTCAGTCCATTTAGACAAGTCTATGATACCAATGTCCATCCTTATGGATACTACAATCAAACAATTTGCTCAGTCCATTTAGACATTTAGACAAGTCTATGATACCAATGTCCATCCTTATGGATACTACAATCAAACAATTTTCTCAGTCCATTTAGACATTTAGACAAGTCTATGATACCAATGTCCATTCTTATGGATTCTACAATCAAACAATTTGCTCAGTCCATTTAGACATTTAGACAAGTCTATGATACCAATGTCCATCCTTATGGATACTACAATCAAACAATTTTCTCAGTCCATTTAGACATTTAGACAAGTCTATGATACCAATGTCCATCCTTATGGATACTACAATCAAACAATTTTCTCAGTCCATTTAGACATTTAGACAAGTCTATGATACCAATGTCCATTCTTATGGATACTACAATCAAACAATTTTCTCAGTCCATTTAGACATTTAGACAAGTCTATGATACCAATGTCCATTCTTATGGATTCTACAATCAAACAATTTTCTCAGTCCATTTAGACATTTAGACAAGTCTATGATACCAATGTCCATCCTTATGGATACTACAATCAAACAATTTTCTCAGTCCATTTAGACATTTAGACAAGTCTATGATACCAATGTCCATTCTTATGGATACTACAATCAAACAATTTTCTTAGTCCATTTAGACATTTAGACAAGTCTATGATACCAATGTCCATTCTTATGGATACTACAATCAAACAATTTTCTCAGTCCATTTAGACATTTAGACAAGTCTATGATACCAATGTCCATCCTTATGGATACTACAATCAAACAATTTTCTCAGTCCATTTAGACATTTAGACAAGTCTATGATACTAATGTCCATTCTTATGGATACTACAATCAAACAATTTTCTCAGTCCATTTAGACAAGTCTATGATACCAATGTCCATTCTTATGGATTCTACAATCAAACAATTTGCTCAGTCCATTTAGACAAGTCTATGATACCAATGTCCATCCTTATGGATACTACAATCAATCAATTTTCTCAGTCCATTTAGACATTTAGACAAGTCTATGATACCAATGTCCATCCTTATGGATACTACAATCAAACAATTTTCTTAGTCCATTTAGACAAGTCTATGATACCAATGTCCATTCTTATGGATACTACAATCAAAAACAATTTTCTCAGTCCATTTAGACATTTAGACAAGTCTATGATACCAATGTCCATCCTTATGGATACTACAATCAAACAATTTTCTCAGTCCATTTAGACAAGTCTATGATACCAATGTCCATTCTTATGGATACTACAATCAAACAATTTTCTCAGTCCATTTAGACAAGTCTATGATACCAATGTCCATTCTTATGGATTCTACAATCAAATAAGTTACCTGAATACATTATGAAAAATCATTTCACTTTATTATAATTTTAAAGAGATCACACATTTTCAAGGTTTCTTCTCATGGGTATTCCCTAAGTTTCTCATCCCTAAAAATAGAACATACAAAGTAGAGATGGACCTACAGCAGTGATGAGCAGTTTAACCAATGTATATGGTACTGACTACTTGAGGTAATGTTGCTATTACAAGATGACTACCCTGTTTACCACCATATCCTGCACATTTAGATAGCTGAAGTAGCTTTAGAATGGCGTACGTGTGCCATCTGCACAATTACAGAGGAAACACGTTAAGATTTATATTTCCTATGATGCACTTTCCAGTATTGAATATCAAGTCAATGGACTGACAAGTCAACATAGCATATTCTCACTATTAGAAGACATATAGTCAGTGCTATAGCTCTATGGTTTAAGCAACCCAGTTTGATACTGTGTGAACACAGATGGTGTTCTGCCATAGCCATGCAGTTAGCCAATGGAAAAGTCATTTTATCATCAACTCTGGTCAAACTTAATATTCAATTTTAGTCCAAACAATTAGTTTGTTTCTAGACTTCACATACATCAGCCACATTTTATTTTTTGGTCAAAATATTTGTAAAAAGGAATGAAAAACAATTATTTTCACCGAAATTTAAAAAAAGAAATAAATAAAACCGATTATGTGTCACACTTGCCACTTTTTAAACATGACACAGCCAGAAACACATCTTTTTTGTTATGTTTGAACCTACACTATTTCATAATGTCAGTGACTTGTGTCTATGTTTATTCCTCCCCGTCTCTTGTGTTATGTATGTCTTTGTTTCAAAAAAGAACTGTTTGCACAGGAATCTAAGTCCAGTAATCTCCTGATAGTTTAAGAGAACAGTTCAAGTGAGTTTAAAAACTGCAGACAAATAAAACTATTTATCATACGAGTTGAATGACTTCTGGCAAATAGGTAGCCTATTACACCATATTAGCTCTATGAGTAGTACATCATCCTTGTAAAAGACAAAGGAGTGTCTTTAGTCAAAATAAGTCATATTTTAACAATTCAGTATACAATAAATGCAATATATTAATTAATGATGTGTGCATCAATTAAAGATTCACTTCTGAAAGAGCAAATACAAGACCATCATGATCCCATTATCTAGATATAATATCACAGTTGGATAATTTACAAAAATGAATGAATACATCGGTCATATATATCAAAGTTGCAGACCTATCTCATAAATCCTTGTCTATATAATTTAAGAGCAGATAAAACAACACATATCACACAATATCATGAATTTCTTCTTCAGTGGCGAAAACATCGCGGTTATAAAAAACATCATCTGATAAATAAGTGATAAGGCTGTTTTGGGGCAGACAATTGTCATATATACTAAAACAACATCTCAATTCAAAAGTAAATACAAACTTAAACAAGCAGCCTCTTGGCTGAGATAGCTCCGCTGTAAGCAATGCACATTACAATTAAAGAACTGAAGATATCATTAGAAAATGAACAATATATATATAAAAAGCAACGGGACAAATCTGAAAGAAGTCCACACATAGTACGTATATATGTAATATAAAAGCAATCGGACTTGCGATTTTCAACAAGAAGTCAAAAATATCACTTTTCACCAAAAATGAAAAAATAATCATCAAAATTAAATAATTGAAGATTTCACAACAAAATTAACAAATCAGAAAGCAATCGAAGCACTTTTTACCAAAAATGATAAAAATATTCACCAAAATTAGAGAATTAAAGCTATCATCACAAAATGAACAAATCTGAGAGAGGTCCTTATGTAGTACCTATATATGTAATATAAAAGCAATTAGACTTGCGGTTTTTAACAAGAAGTTGAAAATATCACTTTTTACCAAAAATGACAAAAATATTCACTAAAATTAGAGAATTAAAGATATCATTACAAAATGAAGAAATCTGAGAGAGGTCCACATGTAGTACCTATATATGTAATATAAAAGCAATTGGACTTTTGGTTTTTAACAAGAAGTCGAAAATATCACTTTTTACCAAAAATGACAAAAATATTCACCAAAAATAGAGAATTAAAGATATCATCATGAAATGAACAAATCTGAGAGAGGTCTACCCAAGGTACATATACACCAAGTATCAAAGCATTAAGGCTTGTAGTTTTAAAGAAGAAGTCGAAAAAATAAAACATTGACACGGACGACGACGGACGCCGACGACGGTCAATCACTCATGTGATAAGCTCCGCTCGACAAAGTCGACAGCGGAGCTAAAAAGAAGTCGTTTATTTTTCTCATCATGAGGATAATATTGGAAAGTCAAAGGCTGCAAACACAAGTGACCTTAACTGAAAATTTGAACTATTTCTGTGCAAATAACAACTGTATTTTTCTATCTTTATCTTATCATACAAAAACAATTAGACTGTTAGAGGATTAACTGTTATCAGTTCATCCAAAACATAAATAAATAAATAATGATAATAGGTATGATAAGAGTTAAAAGATATACTGTAAAACCATTCATTTTTACTGGTATTCAGATCATTCAGTTTTTATATTCACAAACTTGGCAGGGAAACAATGAGTTCTATTGTTATTTTACATATTCACATGGATTTAATTTGGCAAGTTTTTCATGTCTGTAAAAATAGTAAAATTAAAAACCAGTTAATAATTAATGTGTTTACAGTACTATGGTTTACTGTCTTTCACATCATACCAGTCAACTTATGAGTGCCACACAAGAATGTGATAATTTGTTTGTACAGAGAGAACATCTTTCCTGTATACCATCTTGAAGAATTCAAGCATCAAACCCTGCATTCAGGGAAGGGTAAATCTCTGGAGACCACCAGAAGTGAGTAATTTATGGATATTGCCCAGCCAACAACAATTCTTATCAGAGAATGAGAAAAGGATGCAACATAGCAGTAAAATTATGAATCAGTCCAAGTGCATTCCTGACTGACTGGCTAGTAGCAAAAAATGATTGCTTGCATGAACTGAATGAAGGAAATTGGTGTAACGGCACCCAGAGGTGAGCCAAAATATGATAAAAATATATCTGTATCAATCTATTCATGAGTTTGCTTCCGGTAAAACAAAGAAATTCATTGAAATGAGCAAAAAGTATAATAGAAGTCAGTTTTCATAACTGTTAATTGAATCAAATAACCACCTGTTTACATTTCCTGTAGTGTAGAGTTGAAATTAGATAGCGACCAACTCTACATGAGTTAGCTCTCCACTTGGTTTACATAATAAACTATGAAGTGACCTGAGGTTATCAGTCTAATCGAGCATCTGAGTGTAATATTGTTCCTGCTAACACACCCATAACATCTCTGCTTCCCTAACAAAATTGCAACCAAGTGGGTTCAGTCGATTGTGACTGATGCGCTGAAGCGAAAAAACCAGATACACTGGAAAGAATATTTTTAACACTCTTCTTTGGTGTCATACACGTCCAGTATATTGTCAAAACTTCACAGTGATCACTCACGAACTAAATACCAGTTATTCCAGAAAAAAGGTGGATTGTGCAAAAAAGTAAATATTTTCATGCAATTGCAGAAGAAAGCAATCCCTTAGTTCCCTAACTGTGTCAAATGAAATTTGTGTTATTTGAAATTGGTAAGATGGTAGATTACATCAGTAGAATTGTGTTACAGTTCCAGCCTGTAGTATGATCGCAGATACAAGACATTCATGTCTAATTATCTATTATGACTAACACACATATGACAAATATGATACAAACTGGTGCCATTTTTTTGTGTGTTTTATGTATATTTGTGTTGAATGTGATCAGGTATATGGCCCTGGAACAGCATTTATTTTATTTTGCCATTTTGAATCCGATCTGGATGAAAAACAATACATGCATCAAGGACTCACTATTATCACAGTTTGAATAAAATATGTCCATAAAAGTACTAGAAAAGCCACCATTCAGCCAACTTGAATTAGATCATGAAGCAAATGCATGAGTGATATATTTTTACGAGTTGAACGTATTAGGAACTGGAACCGCATTTGTTAAAACAAAATAATTATTGAACCAGTTGGCTATTGTGAATCCAATCAGGGAGGGGGGAATGATGTGCATCAAGGACCCATTATGTTCAATGAACATGCACGACTGAGATCCAGTTCCGGAATGTCAGAAATGCTTGATTTTGATGAATATTTAACCCTATAATGCCCGCCATTCACCTATCTTGAATCAGTTCAAGAAACAAATGTACATGTATGATATTATGTGTGTGTTAATTTTGAATGTAATAGGCCAAGGCATGTCTGGGATAAATGTGTGAATGGACGCACGGATGCACATACCAACAAAGGTGAAATTATTAGTCCCTACTTTCAGACTACATCTGAATGGGGACTAACAAAGCATTGAAGAAGTTTCCTCTAGACTTAGAAATGCCTTGGTTACTCTGAAAAGTATAATGAATTTCATTCCAATCATATTGCAGTTAAAGAGGTTGCAAATCTTTCAAATGAAGGCATGTTGGTAGAAACTTGTTAAATCCATTTTGTGTGTGCATAGAATCATTGTGGGTATACTCTTACATCAATCAATATGTCCTAATGGGGTGTGATGAAGTATCAAAGACACCAACATAATTGACATAAACTTAGTACTTGGAATTGTTTGTACATTGGAGAAAAGAAGTTACAAACATCAACTCATGTACATGCCAACACCCACAACTGTCCACACTGTAAAGAAGAAGACAAAATGAATGTGCTAGCAACTTGATAGCATCCTCAGTAGTACGATCACATTACACAGCCTTTGCACTGTCCCTTGAAGGTAACAATAAAAGTTGTGAGTGTCAGCCACACATGGTAGCTCAGATGAACAGACCTTGTAAGGATACATGGATGACTGACTATAGACACCATCTTCACAAAGATAAATAGGGTAGATCCAATTCAGGGATAAAATTCATACAAAAAATTTTAATTTATTGGAAACATGTAATAAGAGATTTGTACAAAAGAATAACTTGCTTTTTCAGACATTGTTGACGTGACTAAGAATGGTAGGTAGAAATAATATTATTTACTGGATGAGTTCTTATCATATTTTCATTCCATGTTCAGTGAAAATAACACAAGCCAACTGTGTAACTGCCAGTAGCATGTAGTATTACATAATAAATTGGCAATTAGCAAGTATGGTGATGTGATAAAGTATTTATGTGGCTGTGACAACTCCCTAAGTACATAAGATTAACTTGTCCACAAGGATGAACACAGTTACCTGATCAGATTACAGGAAATATGACCAATTATAAAATCCCTAAAGGGAAAACAAGACCTTGGATAAATGAAAAGACAAGGTAACAAACTTAATATTCAAAATTAATCAATCAATCAACCTTTCAAACTACAACTACAGGGTGTGTTAACTTGACATTCCAGATAAGCAGTGTATATTACCAAACATGACTCAATAGATTTTAATAGTCATTAAGATTTCTTTTCAAGATAGGAATTTAATAATGTTTGATTTCTTAAACACACCAGTCACTATGCCCGTATGTGTATATGAATACTAGACATGTGCTGTGGTCATTTATTAATTATGGTTAAAAAAAAACAGATAAAAAGAGTTTATAAAGGTTTTAGCAGACACAGACAAGTAATACAACACACACACTCTATTGATGAATTACTTGAACTGAAAGATGCATATATTGCCCATAATTTGATTAACCATACACCACAAAAAAATCATCTCAAACCAACATCTGGACTCTGTAAAAAGACCTGGGAAAGTCTTCAACATGAATGTTACATCATATATCACTGAACTGTTTAACAGTACCATGCCTTTGAGACTAACTGCCTTCTTCAAATATGCCAAGGAGAGAGCAACTTTTAACACAGCTGGACCATTTTTTAAATGGGTAGAGGGGTAGGGATGTGTAAAAAAAATGGCAATGGGTGTATTTCATGGATGTACAAATTCACATTTCTAAAATGGCTGTGTTTGTATTTTAAATAATAATTAGGCAGCAAATTTTCAATAGTATTATTACAATTGTATGATTTTTGAGATATGTTTCCCCTTCCACTCACCTCACCCCATTAATAATGGTAGCGTCCTGCATGTGTTAGCTATACAAACAGACAACTAGTAAATCATTTGCGACTCTGTCAAGTTGACTGAATTTTAAAGTCTTTGTTTAAATCATTTATCAATGAACAAGTTCAAATCTAAACCATATGAAATATTAAGTAATTTGCCAAACCCATCTGAAAGGATGGGAATACTGCACGAAAATCAAGCTAATACTAATACTATACTATAGTGTTTAGCTCTGGGGTTGGATGGGGGACACCCTCTACATGAAGTTTGGGACCAAAAATTGGCCAGAATATACTGGGATCACAATTTTGTTATCACTTTTTACCAGCTTTTTTCATATTTCAGTGAAATATGGTGACAAATTTGCATATGAATATTTAAATTACATACAAATAGATCATTACAACAAATCTGTACATATCAGATATTTATTTACCTAATGAGGATAAATGAAGACAACATGGTTAGACAGATAAGAGAATATTTTAAGAGAACAAGCTGACTTCTGTCTGTTTGTTTGTTTTTCATTTTAAACTATTTTATTGCTGTACACTGACAGAAATGTTATTTCAAAAGATGCAATAACACATTATTATTATTGTTATCAATGTTGAAATCTGTTTTGTTGATACTATTGGAGAAATTCTGATGTTAATTGAGAACTTAGTAGTAACTTTAACAATGATGAATGCTTTAATGTCAATCATTCATTGTAATAATAGAAACTTAGCACTTAGAACAATCTCCACAATCCAAGTACACGGTATTACGCAAGCTGATTTGATACCTTTTGCCTCCATGGAATTAGTTGATAATTAATCTGACAAATACTTTAAGACAGTTATTAACAGACAAATAAGATTTTCTACATGTTTATTTTAAATTCCTAAGAAAACAAACATGTTGCTGCTAATACCAATATAATTACAAGGTTGTACAGTAAGTAAAGACATGGATGTAGAAAGTAAGGTCGTGTCAAAGACAATCAAGTAACTGTTAAACCCCTAGTAATGACAGACTTTACTTTTGAGATGTGACGACTAATTGATTGGTCAGTTTAGTTTAAAAATACACTCAAGCACTTCAGGGCAAGTTGTTTGAGATAAATGTAAATGTATTGTGGACTAACTATACCCCAATATTAAGTCAAACAAATTAGTTTTAATTCACCAATCATGAACGGCTCACAGCACATGGGAAACCAGA
Organism: Saccoglossus kowalevskii; assembly: GCF_978046115.1. NCBI lineage: Eukaryota > Metazoa > Hemichordata > Enteropneusta > Harrimaniidae > Saccoglossus > Saccoglossus kowalevskii. The sequence goes on along the minus strand of NC_140643.1, from coordinate 11,860,622 downwards.
GCTTTTATTGCTACATGAATGTCAAAACTTCATTAAACTTAAATAATAGTGTTTAGCATGCTACCAAACTTTTTAAAACATTTGCCTTTTTTTTAAATTCAAATTTATAATGTTTGGCCTGCATACAAAATTCTTATAATTTGGTAACAAGGTAGTACTAGGTACAACAAAATATACTTTGTGTGATTAAACAAAAAAAACTTGCTTGCAGAAGTGTATGACTAAAGTAGATTTAGTTAAGTTACTCTTGCGTAAAATCTGTAAAGATACCTTTAAAGTGCGGTATGTTTCATGGCATTAAATCGCCTTGAGGGATATTGTAAAGGTTGTGTTGCTGAACTTCAATTGTGTGATTAACCAACTGTGATTCTTGAATTCTATACATAAGACTTTTTTAATTGTTCACAGTTTCTGGTTTCTCTTTCCATTTCATATTGCAATACAAGTGAACACTTTACATTTCCAACAGGGCGAATCTTGTTGCATAGAGTTTAGGTCAAGTAGAAAACTGATATACCTACACTGGATTTTCTACAGTATAGTTTAAAGTAACATATAGTCCATTTTTAATTTGATATTCATTGATTCCATCAGGAATTCTCCAAGTGGCAGAAAGAAGATCAAGTTAACCAGGAATGGACATGCTGATTACAAATCTGAAAGCACTTTCCATTATTTGGCACATCATCTCAGCAGGAAGGGTATCTCCCTTTAACCACAGATGTGCTACCCCTTCCCTACTTAAATCACACAGCAATTACAGATGTGTGCCAACAGCCTGTGTAACAAAACTAAACCACAGGAATACTCTTATAATCTTTCAATCTACTCAGCTATCTGCACCCATTCATTAATTTGAAAACTAACTTCATCTACAAGAAGTTTCTCAGCAGAATCTGAAATATGATATCATCCTATTTTCCATGTTCATAACAGAAAACAGCATTAGCAGCACGTAATACCATCACATACACCCATGTTTCCAGTGCGTCTATACCTTAGGGATTTAAATAGTGCTTTGAAACCTAACCAAAATGTTGTCTGGCAGTTGCAAGTTCAGATAAAATTCCACTAGAAGGCTAACCTAGAGCAGTCTACAAGAGGATTTTATTCCATGTGTTGATAGCTTTATTTAATCAAAGTAGTTACCTCAGTAGTCACTAGGGAGTTCTTTTTACATAGAAAGTTTGAATTTCTTATCATTGATTTTATTTTATTTTAGAATTAGCCAAAAAGGAGGGGGGATCATACAATTATGAATTGCATGCATTTTCAAAATGTGTTTTGTATCTTTAAAAAGGGTACGTCAACATTCCCCATAAATTCTCACCTTTCTTACCAAAGATGGTATCACTGAAAGCATGATGCACAGTTCATCACGTCTGCATGGTCTTGAGCAGTACAGAAGAACAGGTGCATGATAGGTGAAGACGACAAATTGCAATCATTGCTACTTCTCATGGCACATACATGTACAAATATCTTCAGAGACGATTACGTTTTGTATTGAATTGCATCTCTGTACTGAATTATATTACTCCTGCAGGAGTGCTGAGTGTTTATCTTGGTAAATTAACCATGAAATATCAATATTTTTTAAAATGATTCCACAGGGACCACCAGGATGTGGTCTTTAAAATTCTTGATCCTCTTCATGACAGTGTGATACCATCTGAATAAATAACTACACCAAGCCATATGGTCAATATCATCACCAGAGCTAGAATTAGACATATCTCCATATATACACTATACCATCTGTGCCATTATGTGTCACTTACACAGAAACAATGATTATAGTGTATGACTTAAATGTCCCAAGGTGATACTATGATGGTCCCTGCAGCAATATAGCATGGTTCCCACACACTATATGCTGTGTTGATTCAGCACCGTGATATGCATTAAACAAGTACATCTACACTGATTTTTGATTTATACGTACAAACAATTGAGGGACATCCTACCATTAGGAAGATCACAATCAGTACAAGTATTAAAACTATCATACTACCTCTATAGACAAACTCTTCTAAATTTGGCTTTATTCACAAATATAATCAATGAAATGTAATTGGATATACATGTACGTGTCAGATGAGGCTTTAGACATTCATTCACTTGCGTGTTAATTGGGATAGGCAGCAAAGTTATTCGATGTTAAGGAAACTAAAATTGACAAGCAAATTTAATATCAGAAAGCGCTTTGACTATTTATTTGGGATTAAAATTAGTTTTGTTTTTTAATTGTTATTCCACAAAAGTGTTTACAAATATCTATACATAAAAGGGACACCATAATCTCAAACAGTTATTACCGGTACATATGGGTTCATGTCATTTTTATTATAAATCTGAAAATGTACCTTTCCAATTAGATGCCAGGTCTAAAATACAAACAACTTAATATACACGAATATGAATAAGATTACTATCATCGCTATATTGTTCCGAACACCAGAACAGCAACATTGCTAAGACTGGTTTGATATTTGTGTCTGGAGATCATTACACAATCAGAAAAAGTTGGGTCAAGCCAACTAGGGGACTAGAAGATCACGATGCAATTGCCTTTCAATTTATTTCATTCAATCGTCTAAATTTCTATATTTATCAAAACAAAACTGCACTGACACAGTATAAAATGTCACAGTTGCAGGTGTGTCTGATGCATGTTATAAAGCTTGTAAATGTGCGCATTTAGCCGAACAACACATCCTCGTAAAAGTGGTTTGAACTAACCAGCTCTAATTGTGCAACGATATCCAAGCACGCTTAGCAAACCAGTCAGCAGCTTAGCTGTTGCTGTTTTGGTGTTCAGAACAATATGGTGGTAACAGTATGTTGTATATCAAGTACCATGTTTGATTATTAGAAAGGCATTTTTGATAGAAACACACAACACCAAAAATTGCATTTGCATACCGGCTCATTAAAAGATAACTTATTTTGACCACACAAACACAGCTCTATTATTTGTATAATATAATATAATATATATAATTTATATCGATAATAGAGCAAATATAAGGTATATGTGTTCAATATCAGACCATTGATTATGACTAACTGTATTAACATTAATTCAGTGAGATTTAATTTCATTACTTTTAACCTATTGACTGGGTTTCAAATTCAGAGATATGCCAATGAATTAATAATCTTCATTGTTATAACACATATTCACATGAATTTCATCTGGTAGATTTCACTTATCAGCAAAAATAAAACTTGGATAGTAATAAAATTAGTGCATTTTAATACAGTGTGATCATAGTTTGTCTAGGGTAATAAGTCATATAAATAGCCTACATGATCTGCACTGTGTCTGCTAATACTACACACAGTCTCTCAGATCAGTGGAGGGCACATACTTTCAAACCATAGCCATACTGGAGAGGGAGACAAATGGCATATTCCATTAGGAAGCAAGGGGGGGATGTACTACACTGTTTCCACTACAGTCATTCTCAATATCAATTTAAGTTACTTTTGATTTAATTTTAGTTTGGTTGAAATCCAGCTCAAAAAATAAATCCTTTCATAGATAAGATGTTTTAATTAGTAACCTTTTTATGACCTTGTCCAACTTCAATGTAATGTTTATAGCTGTTGTGGGAAATAAACTACTGTAGAATACTTTATTTTCGCTTGGAATTTATTTTCGCTATTTTCGCTGGAGGGATGATTCCGTGAAAATAAAATCCAGCGAATATACTTTTCTTCCAATATTTCATATTAAACTCATCAAAAATCAGTGAAAATAAATTCCATACAAAACGCACAAAAAGCCTTTTCAGCGAAAATTAATTCCAGCGAAAATAAAGTATTCCACAGTATGCATAAAGTTTACTTTTAAACTTGACACTAATAACAATTGCCAATTGATTTCCATATGTAATATTGAAGAAAATGCTATCTTTCTCATCTGTATGTGTCTTTTTAACTTTAAGAAAACCTCACATATTCATACTAGATGGCCTAGACCTTAATAGCATGGACTAGATTTAAGCTAATCTCACTTGTTTGTATATCGGCTAGACCCAATTGCTTTCATGCCTGGGAGAAAACAGCAGTTAGCATGGGTTAAGGAATGCCTAAACATGATAAGACTATACAAATCTTTAGTCCTTTTAACTATGATTATTCAGTATAGCAAACAGGAAAGTATACATACTACTTCTATGGTTATAAAAGCAAATTCAAAAAGAGCAGAAGCAGTAGTACAGTAGTTTCATCGTCAGTCCATTTTTTTTCACAAGAATGTCTCTGGATGTGATCATGTTGATTGTCAAGTCAGAAATGGCATACAGAAATGAATAGCTATAAATATAAACCTGCTTAATATTAAACCCAGATAATGTACAGCATTATCTTCAGCAGAGACAAATCAAGAATTTTATTTTACCCTGCTTAGTTGCTTAGTTAAAAGAAAAATAAACACAACACAACACAGAGAAAGCACAATTACTCAGGTTATGAAAATTTCAGATTTTAAAGAGATCGTACAAACCCAATGACCCTGTCAAGATCGGCCCCTGTCTAGATGAATGTGTATAGATTGATAAAGCACCAGTGTGACATAAAGTATGTTTTCATAGTCCTTTTTATGAACACATTAGAAATTGTATAAACTTTCAAATTTAATTACAGTGCTGACCTTGTACCTACTGCCTTACTACTGTACAGTACATTAGTATGTGAAATTTAATGTCTTCTGAAGCTGACAAACTGAAGGCTAGAACGCTTTGTAAAAATATCAGTAGTATTTTAAAAGTGTACTGTTCATGCATTGCCGTGGTTTATATTTAACTAGGTGTTTACACCTTTTCATGCCCTTTTCACCACCGGGTTGCCGTTAGAGGGCATTGTTTTAACACAGAGATCTTGTTCACACGTGCCTTGTCGCCAGGTTAAACACGAAACTCATGTTCAGCCCGAGTCAAGACCAGGTTAATCTGTTTCTACAGTGAGTTAAAATGAACTCTGGGTCAAACCCTACATTTTGCTACATGTGTGAACACCCTAGAACTTTAGCTCTAGCTCTATAAAAGCATTGTAAAGTTCACATTGTGGTTCATGTTCATCTGGGTTGAATTATAGAAGTATAGCCATGGTTTTATGATGTTATTGCTGTCATAACAAAGTGGGAGGTCCCTTTCAGTGAGTATAAATTTATTGTACAATGCAAATACATTGTTATCATGGAATAATACAATGCACAATAATAATTATAATGCACATATACACAAATAAGAAAATGAGAAACAAGCCATTGAAAAACACCACCCCTTTATTCTTGTACTTATAAGCCAATTGAATGGCCAACTTATATATGCTCCTTCATGTACAAAATTGTAAACTCTGAACTAAATGATTAGGACTGCAAGACAACTTTAAAATGTGTGAGTCTATCATGATATCTGCCAGATAACAAAACAATGGCTGCCAGTTGGCCATCCTGGATTAGTTCATGACTAAGATAAATTTTTATGTACTAGAACACAATTGTTTATGTATCAAATTTGAACCTAATTGAACCATAGACCCTACAATAAGCTAGTACCAAAAAAAGGACAAACCAAATTGTAGAAATATCAGCTGAAAATTTACTAAATATGCAAATTAGGTGATTAATATGCATGCTATTAACCAAAACCTATCAGGTCTGGGCATTGTCCTACGGAATCAACGTTTCAAGTTTCATTGAAATGTGATGCTTAGTACTAGAGATAATGGTGGAACAGACATACATACAAACAGGTTAACCACAACGATGGGAGCCAATGACCGAAAATAAGTTGGCCAATTTCAAACAACCTATAACGAATAATAGATGTACATTTTGTACCACAGTAAGCCAACAGGTGTTACCAATATTCCAAGTCTGAACAAATTGATTTGTGCAAATCAGAGACAATGCTTCACACACATAAAATATAGGTTTTCAGGTCATTTTGGGATCAATTATGACCACCACCATTATTAATCTTATCAAAAATTGGTCAATGAACCTTTTAAAAAATGTGATGAACAAATGAACAGATGGGCAGAATAATGTTCATATCCCCTGGAATGTATCCAGTCAGGGCCTAAAAGATATGTAACAACAAATTAATCAACTCTGTTTGGAAAAAAATGGTCAATGAACCTCTGTGAAAATGTGCCGGATAAACGAATGAACAGACAGACAGAACCCAATCCCTAAACTCCTGGAATGTGTCCAGTCTGGGCATTACAACCACAGTTTTACAATTAAAATGGGTAGGAACAAAAACTCATTTCCGTGGTGACAGAATAGTGGTGTGACCTAAATAGGTGGCACACTGGGAGTGGATCTACTATCTAGATGACTGGACAGTACAATGTATCTTCAAAATTACATTAAAGTGACTGGGTAAACTTTCTTTTCATTTTGAAACAAATCACACAAAGGAAAGTGATAAATGTGAATATTGCAAGGTTTTTTTTCCAGTTCTCAGCATGGTGCAAATCAATTATTAGAGCAAGTAGAATGTTTTTCATTGTTCTTCAACTTGTGAACATCTAGAACACACCCGGTACCCAATCTTTTGAAGCACACTAGGAAGCCATAGTAGTGAATAAAGCTAGAGATCAAGGGGGATTAAATGGGAACGCCCACATTTGAGAACTGCCTGCAAGCATGAAGCTTCCTTCATGAAAGGCTAAATGATTCTCTCTATAGTCATGCAATGATCTTTATTCAAACAACACCACCATGATTAGAAAATTCACACATTTTAAGAATTGGCAAACATGATAAAATAACTTTATTGACCCACCACATCTAATGAGAAAGTGTGAACAGATTTGGTAGCAATTATATTACAGAAAGGTCGAAGCTGGAAATAATAATGTAGGAACTTTTATGATATTAAGTAGGAACCCAAACATAACACAGTAAACAATAAAACCAGAGAACACAGATGAATAAATAAGACACTTGCATGACACATATATATTCATTGTACGATTTTATTAATGTACGTATTTACACTAAAACAAGATATCATAATAAAAGATATATGTATATGTCCCAATACTACATGACGTATATGTATTGATAATTACTTCTATCAATATATCAGTTCATTATAAATGAACATAATTTCCACAGCTAAAATCAAACACAAACTAATATATGCTAAGATCACTATTCACTATACTATACAAGTATCAATAAATCAGTTCATTATAAATGAACATAATTTCCACAGCTAAAATGAAACACAAATACACTAATATATGCTAAGATCACTATTCACTATACTATACAAGTATCAATAAATCAGTTCATTATAAATGAACATAATTTCCACAGCTAAAATCAAACACAAATACACTAATATATGCTAAGATCACTATTCACTATACTATACAAGTATCAACAAATCAGTTCATTATAAATGAACATAATTTCCACAGGTAAAATGAAACACAAATACACTAATATATGCTAAGATCACTATTCACTATACTATACAAGTATCAATAAATCAGTTCATTATAAATGAACATAATTTCCACAGCTAAAATGAAACACAAATACACTAATATATGCTAAGATCACTATTCACTATACTATACAAGTATCAATAAATCAGTTCATTATAAATGAACATAATTTCCACAGGTAAAATGAAACACAAATACACTAATATATGCTAAGATCACTATTCACTATACTATACAAGTATCAATAAATCAGTTCATTATAAATGAACATAATTTCCACAGCTAAAATCAAACACAAATACACTAATATATGCTAAGATCACTATTCACTATACTATACAAGTATCAATAAATCAGTTCATTCATGTTTAATTTGTGAGTGGGCATGGACAGATGGATGAACCCAAATAGTACATTTGTTTTGAAGTACTCTTCACACAAAAAATCACAATGTAGCATTTTGTGAAAACAATTTTAATAAACAAATGCCAGAAGTTAATGAATGGATAAAATGTGACACACTGTTATGAACAAAGCAAAAAACACAGACATTGAACACATAACATACCACAGATGATTCAGAAAGAGTAAGTTCCTTTTATATGATAATTGCTGCAATTGCATATCCTTTCTAATTGTCCATGGTAGAATATATATGTATTCATAAACTGCAAACAATGCAAGGCATTTGCCCCACTTTTTTCTTTTCTTTTCGTAGTAATCATGATGTCAGATTGAATTTGATGTCAAAAGGGTTATCTAAACAAGAATTTTATGTTTTGTGAAAAAGAACTGTTTACAAAAATGACCATAATCAGTTTTCGCATGGAACAAAAAATCAAAGAACATTCAATCAAAATAATAGGTTGTTTTTTTGCCTTTCTTACAATTGTACAATTTCTGTAGCCTTGAGCTCTCCCCAGGTAAATGGCCAAGTATGGTGGCTAATTTGATTAATAATGTGTCTAAATTACATAATTATCATATTAATAACTTATATTGTTTTTCAGTTTAAGCATGGCATGCTTAAAAGCTCTTTAAGGGATAGCTATTTGAATTGGCTGTGGATGAGAGATTATTTGATAACCACCCTACCACTGTTTTTTCATACACTCTTAATTTTTTTTTTTATAAAAAGTACTTCTGGTCATGAATACCCCCGGCTTCAAATGAATTTTTTCATGAGTTTATGAATATAAGTTTTTTTTAAAAAAGTTTTCTTCTAGAAGATTGAGCAACAAATGTGCCGGAGTTGAAGACTTTGATCTACATCATTTTAGAGAGTGAAAGTTCATGAACTTTGAACCAGATTAAACAAGTGGTGACCTTCTTGAATACATGTACGTGGAATCAAACAATAGTTTGTTTAAAATTCTATTTTTGTAACAATAAAGTACTTTGACATTCATGTCATGAGAAAGTAAACTTCTTATCAACAAAATCCAGTATGTAAAAACTAATAAATGCTTGATTTATTTAATAATATTAATAATTTTTTTCGGCTAGTGAGAACCTTGGTCTACAGTTAGGGAAGATGGCATATTCTGATTATCCTCCTTCAAAGTCTAGCTGTTGTCTGACAGATTGTGAGGGAGCAGTGCCACCTGTGAACCAAACAAGAAGTACCTGTCATCGGTACTCAAGTAGAGCTCCAATTTGTGTCAAATCTAAGCGGTCTCCACACAACTAGTGACGAAAATGCTCAACTTGTTAAACAGCTTATCTAGTTATCATCATTGTGAAAACCCTACTTATTATGGATCAATTTCAATTTGATGAACGTTTCTGCAGCTTTCATCGCCTGGGACAATGCGAATTGGGACAGAAGGCGTCAGTCAACCCCCGACCAGCTCTCAAATTCTGTCTTTACAATGCAAGATCTGTAAAGAGAAGTACTTCAAAAAGGCGCCACACTCTGACACACTCTCTTAACCACCAAGTGTGTAGAGTTCCTGGGTAAAGCTTTAGAACAGTGCACACGTCCTGGTACCCAGACAGGCCACAGGTGAGCTGTCTAACCATTGCATATGACTTCCCACTTCAGATTAGTAGTTCATGAAAATGTGGGGACAGCATCACAGTATCAAGATTGTTTATTTCTGAATAATGCCTGCAATTAAATCATTTAATAGGATAAACACCACTTTTAATATTCTATTACATACATACCACATCATTTTAATAATACTTGATTAGACAAGGAACTTACTGCTTTGCAGCTTCACCATAATTATATGGAAATATTACACTATTTCTAACATTGTGGGATATGTGATTTCTTACCAAGTCTATATGATAGATAGCAATAGCCTTGCTTAGTCCACACTTATGAATGCCTTTACAGTCTTAGCTCTCGGATTGCTCCTTAACGACTAGTATTACCACTACCACCCAGACTGTGAACAGCATACAACTGCTTTGTGTAAGAGGTGGGCTGGGCTACTATACATGTATAGCCCCAACAAAATCACCAGTATATTAGACAGACGGACACTCAATATACCGCCACTTTACATCATTACAGCAAATGTGAGGGATTATAAATGCTCAATTTGCAATCACAAAGAATTGTGAATGGCTTGTAACTAAGGACAATCACCCATTTTGTGTGCAGGTTTTCTCTTAAGTTCTACCGAAAGACTGCATTTGATCTATGTAAGGTCGCAGGTTAGATTTCAGTCTGGTATAATGTCACTATAGTTTATATACCCTCAAATTGAGACTGGAAACCATTAAGAATGACTGCACTTAGTTTTCTGTGAGAAAGTTACCATTCAAACATTTTTTGAGTAATGCACATGGCTGGTGCCTGGACAGGTAGCGATATTGCCACTCCTGGGGGTATAAGATCATGTTTGTGTTGTTTTATTTATTAGCAGATCTCTTTACACCTATGTTTCAACAATACTTATTGAGGTCTACACACCTATTACTGACCTCCTAAGGATAGTTTGTCTGTATAACCACAAATAGTATCAACAAAACATCCGGAAAAGCTTAACACAAGGCACTTTCTGTACAATATCCTGGTGAAGAGGAACTTTTGGCTGGCACAGGATTTTTTTGAGAACATTTTCTAGTCTTCACGTGTTGTGGAAATGAAATAAAATACAGCTATCACTTTTGTCCACAGGAAAGAATATCGGTCTTGATCAACTTAAAAGTTAAATGATTACTACTACATCTGGCTTTTTACTATGAACAGTCCAACGCTAATTTCAGAATAAAAATGAAAAAATATCATTTTTATCAATACCAATATATGTATACTGTTTTACTCCAATTTTTGTAAGGTGTTTTGTTCTGGAAATTAGTTCACATCTAAATGAATGAAATAATTACATGTAGAAATTCAAACATGTTTGAAAAGCTGGACATTCCACAAGACACATGAGCTGACTCTGCCTGTATTTACTAAACACACTCAAATCAGAGTGAATAAAAAGAATGACAAAAACTGAGTGACTGAGGTGAAAAACTAACCCTGTTTCTTTCATCCTTCTTTAGTAATGGCAACAAAGCATATGTCACTTGACAGATGAGGCGGCCACGTTGAATAGAGGTGTTTCAAATGAAAAATAGTTAGCTTAGTAAACCTTCTTTTTTTCTGAGAGGTTAGCAATTTGTTTCCACTTTCATGTTCCTTTTTGTCATGTAATAAATTAGGAGTTCACGTAACAATTAAAATTGATTTTAATTTAAAAGTAGCTATTTTCTAAATATTTTAGCTGTAAAAGATTTTTTCAGGTCTAGACACCATGTGCATGCAGTCAAGGTATCTTGATAAACTCACATTATAAGATCTAGCATTTGCTAAAAATATCATGAAAAGGATAAACCATTCCTAGCTAGAGGGGTGGTGGCATATCCAATGTTGTAAATTTAAAAAATTGAAAAAGGAAGTAAATTGAAGAAAGAATGAAATGATTCAAGAAATTGTGCAAAGGAAAGCTGAGCCAAGTAGCCACTTAGTAATGGTGTTGAAAGCAATGCTGTAAGCTAGAGAATGTCAGTATATATAGAAGCTTTGTAAAACATTATACCCAGCATTCACTGGTGCAAGGCATGAAAAGTGATAGAGGGTATTCCGTGTCCCATTCTAAAAGGTTAGACAGATCTCTGTGTGATCAAAGAGGCTGCTAAATTATTAATCACTAAAGTTTATAATTATGTTTTTATTAAAATATTGATAATATGAATTTTAAAATTGTGTTCAATATCTATGTTATGGATTACAATTAAATTTGTTTTTTTATCTTGCGAATGGAGTGAAGCAGTTTGGGTAAATAAAAAGCAAAGCAAGTGATTGGAATTAACAGCATGATTCAGTAATTAAAAGTGTCCTTTGTGCATAAAAAATAGAGGACTTAATTATTCACTTTCACTTATTTCACTGATGTGCTTAATTGCAGATCTACTGAGCATTCAAATATAACCTTAAAATGTTTCCTTCACAATTCGGTGAATTTGAAACCTACTGAATACCCCTGCAAAATAAAATCCACTAAAATTAAAGGACGACGGCCGTCGCACCATGCTGTGTTCCAAAATTAACAAAGAAATCCAAATTTTAGTGAAAAAAATGATGGCGTTCAGCATTTGAATGTTCTTGTCTTTTGTTTCATCAATTACAGGGTTCATCTGTTAATGATAACAGGAATCATTGAAAAATCTAATAAAAGTAATTATAATATATACTGTAATACAACTAAACATAGACACATGACCTAAGGAAGGGGGGTCTCCAATTAGGATTACCCAATACAGCTAGTTTGGAGTAAAGACTTTGATCTGTGTCACCTTATAGCTTCAAGACGTATTATTTCATAAAGATCAAATGTCATGTCTTGAGTCTCTTAATCTGACAGCAGTACAACCTGAATCTATTTGTAAACCTGTAATAACATATATATTCATGTCAAGTAGTATTCCAAATTGGGCACAAATACATGGAGAATCAAGACGTTTTTAGAAATTTGCTGTCACTGCAACAGAAATTAAATGGCTAATGGTATATTCCATCTGGGGTGTTCTCCACTGATTAATTTTTCAGTTTAGTGGCTAATTTACATATAAAAATTTATATTAATGCATAAATAAATCACAATGACCATAATTATGTATGTTACATAGACCTTGTGACCTTGATTGGACAAATGGGTTGATTGGTAGATAAAAAATAACAAGTGTATCTATTGGTCAACATTAACATAATATATATTATATATATTTTTATTAGACGCATAAAATCCTTAGGAAAGGATAGAAAGGGTCTTACAGAAAGAAATTAAAAAAAAAACAAAAAAACTACAATCTAAAAAAGAAAACAAAAAATAAAAACATTTCTAAAAAAAAAAAAAAAAAAAAAACAAGTCAAAAACAAAAAAATACAATTTGCAGCCAATGGTGAATACAGAATATAGAATGAACACAGAATGTGGCCTAATACACTGATAGTTGTTGCTGTTTTGTTCCATAGCTGTTTTTTAAGAAGACAGCTAAGGCTGGTGCTAGAGTATGGTTTGCCATAATCATATGATTGGCTGGATGATTTGCGGTGTAAATTTGAAACTGAAATCAAGCTAATTGTACTAAGTACTTTTATTTGTGACAATATGGTAGTATAGCCATGCATTAAAATGGCCCCTGAAGAACACAGGTTAAAATTTAGAAATGAGGAACAAGACATTATTCTAAGCAATAAGCATTCAGCTCTGGCAGTTCATTGCTACTGTATTTGCCCTATTTAGTAACACATATGCTTGTGAAAATGACAGAGGTTTGTCTGTGGTCAAAATAAGTCAAATTTTAATAATCTAATATATGATAAATTTAGGTTTTTATGCACTTCTATTGGATTCACTTCCAATAGACCAAATACGGTGTACTGGAAGTTGCACCTGAAAACACCTGAGAAAATAAAACTAAAATACCTGAAGCTCATTGTGATAACCTTGGTACTACATTAAGGTAACTTGACAATGAATTGTAATATATGACAAACTTGTGCTATGTTCTGGAGCAATTGTTTCTAAATCATGTTAGATCAGGGCAATTAATGCGTACACCATGTATGTAATTTAAATAAGATGACGGAATGCCATACTAAATTGTCAGCAAGTGAAAAGGTATGTCTCTTAATGTGTAACACAAATCAGATAGAAGATGAATACCATTTTGTGTTGTTTATGCCCGACAAAGAAACAATCTATTTATGGAAGTAGCAAAAATATCCACAAATTTCAAACAAATATATCATGAAGAACAAATCATCTTTATCTTGAACTCCTAAACAAATATCTATCTCTTTTGGCTAATACTTTGAGAATCTTTATTTTGAAGACCATTCCAATTTTTGGATTTTCTAGTCAGGTATTTTCATTGTAATTTTCTGGGTGTTTTTATTCATTGTGTGACAAATAGCTTTCATTCAAATAGAGGTTTACTGAATAAACTAAATAAGTGCCAGGTCAGTATACTTCCAAGTAAACTGAAATATATACTGTTGTACTGTTTGGGTACTGCCAATTTTCACTATCAGAATAGTCCTTAGACACAAATAGCCAAGAGGAACTTATTAAGAGAACCATGTCACATGTTTTACCCCCTCAAATAGTGTTTCATTCCTTCCTATTGATCACATACGTCCATTAGTGATCAATAAACACATGGAATTTGGTACAGTGAACAGGAGAAAGGCAACCTCTCACTCTCAACAAGATCTCGATGTGTCTCAGGTTTATTCTGGTAGTGAAATTTACCAGTATTTAGTCACTTGCATGCCAACAGAAGTAAGGTAAATTATATTTCAGCTCACTCAAAAGTACACTGACTTGATACTGTTATCTGTTATTTAAATTACACAATGACATAAAATGGTATACTCAACGTGGATATGTACTAGTATTGTCTTTATGTAATATGATTGAGAATCAAACACTCTAGTATATGTATATTGCACAAGTTAGTCACATATTACAACTACCTTTAAAGAAAGGAACACATCTGAGAATATATATTCTCTGGTTATAGCACAAAATCAAATGTATTAATGAAAACTGATTTTGATGACTTCATCGGATGTCTGTGATTTTTTAATTCAGTCTTTTTCTGGGTTTGTTTCCAACTACATATATTTGTCTTTCTATGAGAAAACATCCAGCAGGCAAGCCTCTCAGTAAGTCAACTGTCTTTACATTTGTCAAAGTAAAAATCCCTTCCAAGAGGCCTCAGAGCTTTTTTAATACTCAAATTCTTGAAAGCAGACTGTATTATACACTAGTGTATAGTCTTGTCTGGAGTCTCATTGGTGTGATCCCTGACCTTTTCCAGTTGGTTTATGTACCATTAAGGATACAATTTTACTTGCAAATTACAAGTGACATAAAATTAAAATAATGTTAAGAGTAGTACAAATTATTGATATAATATTGTCAAGTAGCACTTGTAAAATATGATACGCATGATCTTGCTAATTAGATAGAGATGTGTATTGAAAGGGAAAGTTAGTATGTAATTTAAGATAAAATTAGTAATTAAAATGTGGACAGAAAATATTTGCCCTGACTATAACTTTAAAATAAAACTAGCTAATAATATTTTATTTGTGGAGAAGGGGTATGAAAAGAAATTCCAATAGCCAAGAGCAATTCGTCAAGAAAAAAATCAATCAATAAAACACCATTAAGAGTCAAAATGTTAAATACTGCAAATTGTAATAATATCAGGAAAAGTATTTAGTTAAAAATGTGTCACTTTATAGTGATGGGTAACTTTACAATGACACATGCATCATCTAGTTTTAATCAAAGAAAGCTTAGAAAGAACTCCTGTGTGCTGAGAGTATTGGAGACACATTAAAATTTGAGATTTGCTTTGAAACGAAAAGCTTGGCAACTAATTTTTGTCTGCATTTGAGATGCATAACATCAAAAAAATGTGATTCACATTATTAAAATTTATAATACATACAGACAATACATTTGATTTTTCATCCATGGTTTTTAGTCTAATTTATTCCAGAGCACCTCTATGATGAATTCAATTTAAATCTGATTTTTTTAGATATCAGAAATGGGCTAATAATAGATAATCAATAAGCATGTTTATCAACATTAAATTAATCATGTTTGTGGATTACCTCAATGAACCAAATGAATTATTATAACAAACTAAGCAATTATTATGCATAGATTTAGGTCTGTATATTGTTTCAGGGCGCCCATGTACAAAGTTTCATTATCATGTGATGATTAAAACTAAATTAGTGGAAAGTTGAAAAGTAAATTATTATGCAAATGTTTTTTTGTATATAAGCTCATTGGATCCTCACATTGTGTTAAAGTACATATGTACCAAGATTCATTGAATTATGATAAGTACTGTCACAGACTATCTATGTATGAAATTTTATTGAAATGTGATTAGAACCAAAATTATTATTTATTATGCAAATTAGGTAATTAATATGATCTGATTTTAATTCAAAACTGAGCAGGTCTGTGCATTGTTCTGGAGCATTTATGTACCAAGATTCATTGAAATGGGATAATTAGTACTTGCGATATCAGTGTAAACGCCAAAAATTAACTAGTTATGTAAATTAGTTGATTAATACGCACACATTTTTACTTAAAATTAATCAGGTCTTTGGATTGTTCTAGAGCATCTATGTACCAAGTTTCATTGAAAAGTAATAAAGTAATAGTAATATCAAAAGCTAAAAATTTAGAAAGATATCAGTGGAAAAGCTGAAAATTGACTAATCATCATGCAAATTAGGTTAATAATATTCATGGTTTTTACCCAAAACTAATAAAATCTATGTACTAAGTTTTATCAAAATCTAATGAATGGCTCTTTAAAGATCGGTTGAAGCTAAAAATTAGCTAATTATCATGCAAATCAGGTTATTAATATGCATGGATTTCAACCAAAACCTAGGTCTGCCCAGAGCATCTACACACCAAGTTTCATTAAAAACCAACACTCACACACACACATACAGACAGGGTAACTGCAAAGATGCCCATTATGTGCTTCGCACACGGGAGTCAAAAATGATGAAAGTTTTGATTCTGAAATGTATGAGAAAGAGGTATTTTTGGGTGGCCTATAAACAAACATTGAACTAAGAACTGACATATGAAATACAATGAAATCAATAGTATACAAGACAAATTAGCTGATAAATATTTGTACCAAAAATAATCACGTTTTGCATTTGACCAATACCGCTAGTATCTGATATGTATTAAATTACAATTAAACTGGGCCATAAGTGACCATTCAAATCACAATAGAAAAGATTATATAGTTGTCTTTAAGAAAGTTCTCACCAGCCCTATTCAAAGGTATCATTCAGGTATATACCTCAGACAACTAATGCAATAGACTGGCAACGCCTATTGTTTAATGTGTTAATCGGCTTAATTGTATATGTTATGAGTGTCATGCTCAGTAGTATTGAAATAAACACCTTCAAAGCTTACCGAACACTGGATATTCTGCACACTTCGTGCTTTTTCGGAAATTGCGTATTTCTTCGTAAAACGGATCTGTACATTTTTAAAGCAACGGGAGATGCGTTCTGGACATTTTGACCTTTGCAGCTGTGTAAGAATTTTAAGAATCTACCAACATTTAGGCGAGTTACAAGTAACTGAATGTATTTGTATATACCTCAAATAGTTTTTAAATATATAATGAACAACTTTGAAGTGATCATACCACTTGTTTCGCAATTTATCGCGATAGTTGATTGGAATATAAATAGATCTCCCGTTATTTTGTGAGATCTAATGATAATCTTGTTGCTCCGCAACGTTTACTAGATATGATAAGAATTGATAACCTGAACAAAAGTGGCACACATTACTTCAATAGAAAATGCCTCATTGCCAGTCTGTTTATTAGTTGTCTGAGTAAATACTAAGATTCAACACAAGCATAGTGTTATTGTTGAGTGTTACTTTATTTTGTCTAAAAACTGCAATTTAGGTTCACACAAATAACTAAACAATATTACATACTTAAACCAGAAGAGAAACAAATTTTTTCATGTCATTTTAGTTTCACTGGTTTACACTACAACTTCAGACAAAATAACAAAAATACTGTCAACTATTTATTTTTGTACGATTTGGAGCAAATGCACAGTATTCAGTAGCTTACGAAAAAATTAAAATGGTTTCCAAGTGAAAAATATGTATTCTACAGCACTAGTTACCAATTCTAAAGTGACAGTTCAAACTCAAGTTGTTTCCTGTCATGCCAGAACACACATCCTGAGCAGTCATTTACACATCCTCTTCTGCCTAGTTGAGCATTTGATTAAATTTTTATTATAAGATAGTGGGCTAGTTTGGACAAAAGAGACCACACATGACATCAGAGCAAACCTGGCCTCGTAAATTAGAATAGGCAAAGTGTGCATGGTTTGTGTGTAGATACAAGTATACAAATAACACTAGTGCATTGAAATCGGCACCATTGAATAATAATGTGTACTGTATTCCTTTTACATCAATGAACATCATGTTCTTCTTTTCAAAGATACCATTGTGGCAATCTAATTTGTAAGGGAAGGACCATTTCATGAATTAGTGTTTTCATGTACTTTTTTAAATTCAAACCATCATGCAGTTTTTGTCATTTGTAATCCCTGTACATTTTTACCAATAAAATTGATTGGGTATTAGACAATGCATCAGAGTTGATCAGATATAAAGTTACTGCAGTATATTTAAATGGCTTCAGTATTGCAATACAGAAACGTTTAATAAAATGTATTTAACTTCAATTCAATGTCACTGTGTTGTTACATTTATAGTAGTTCTCTCATCATTATCAAAATCTATTGTTGAAGAGATATTCCTAACTTCTTTTTACCAAGAGTCTTTCAAAAGTGTACTTCAATTCTATGTTTATATAAAATAATAACTCCACTCCCCAATTTAAGTTTACTAATCTACAATGAATGCCCAAGAAAACGTGTTCTTTTGACGACCTTTAACCCCTAGCAATAATAGAATCGGGGTCAATCATCAAATGCTGTCACATGCACATTACAATATCAACAGTCAATGATTTGCGTTCATGTTTAACAAGACGGAAGGTTAGAAAAGGTCACAGCATAAAATTGAGTCCAACATGAACTAGGTGAATGAATTTGAATGTACAATGAATATACAATGATATACATCCTCCTTCATTCAATTCAGTGTCCGACTATCCTGAATTCATGGTATGTAGGCCCAGTTAATTGGTAGTGTGAAGGTAAATACTTTAACCAGTGGCTGAACTTACTAGAAATGAATGCTTTATACTCAATACTATCCTTCTGTTTATTATTTTTAATGAATTAAAAAATGACGCAAACTTTAATCTTTTCAAAAAATTGCCTTCCAAATGTAGATGCATAGAGATGCAACAGGGAAATTGATTCTGCTGTGTGTTCTCAATCTGATCAACATTTATAAAGTTTAAAAAAAGAACATATATATAGACATATATGTACTAAAACCAGATACATGATATAAAAGTTTAGAATGCCTCATACTAGTGCTTGTTCTCTAATCTCCAAATAAGCAAATAAAAAATGGCAGCCATTGAAATAACTGTTCTACTGGGTGGTCTGCAGTTTGTATTATGATATTGATATGCAAAGTAATCCATGTAAAGTCACAAAAACATTCAAAATAAAGATGATTGTGTTCTCTCTCTCGAGGCTTATGTGTAACAGAATATTCATATTTGGCAGTGATGAAATTGTTAGTATGCCAGTGTTTGTTATATGAAAGACAAGCCATGCTGTGCCACAAAGTATGCACATATGCTGGCTGATAATTTTAACAGTACAATCACACCACAATCAGCACTGGGCTGTCAAGCTCTTGTGCATATAACCAAATAGCAATGATAGTCACAAATGTCTAAAATCCATTAATTATAAACAAAAGGGCTACATCGTTATAACTTAAAAGCTACAGCCGTTGTATTTTAATTAAATTTTAGTGTAACGATCCAAACTTGCATTAATAGCAGTAATGAGCTTTGCTTCCTCCAAGATATTGACCAACAAGACTGATTTATAAGTAAGCCAATCAGCATGACAGAACCTGGGTTTTAATCAAGCTACATGACCCGCATCTGCAACAGTGGTTATTTACATCATTGATGCGTGGAAATACATTAAAATTGGTCATATTTCAATCATGCTTAAAGTAAATGTAATTTTTGGTCTCTTTATGCTTCTATTGGAGATGCATTTGTAAAAGTATGAAATAGTTTGCCTTCAAGTGTTGTAGAAAACTTAATGAGCACCTTATGTACAATATGTTATGTTATACAGGCTAATGACCTGTCAGATTAATGACTATCGGACCAATGAGCCTGCCCTGGACAGTGTTCTCCCCAAAGCGTTTTAGCGTAGCGGGGCCGCTACTCCATTATTTATGCCGCTACTCTGAGAGATTGCCCGCTACTCTGTGGCATTTCCTGTTACTCTTTGTTTTAGCTTGTTAATACACGTGCGAATCTGTTAGTCAGCGTCATCAGCGTCCGGTACTGTGAGCCAAATCAGGTGTGAATGGAAACATGTTAGTGATTACGCGAAGACAATGGACTAATACAGCTTCGTACTTCGACAATAAACACTTTCGCCCTATTTAATTGGGGTAATAGCGAGTATTTTCTCAGTAGCATATTTGGCTGGAAGAAGCAACGATGTCAAACAGCAGAAATATTACGTTGTGGTTCCGCGTAGAACGCCCTGCTGGGCCCCTGGTTGCGAGCGATAAACCCACCAGCAACGCGGTCACCGGTACCCCTGTCGGCAGTGGTACTAAACGTGTCCAAGATGATGTTACAACGAAAAGTGCAAAAAAACAAACTCTAGATTTGATGCACAATGGACAACAAAATATACGTGGCTGAGAGAAACATCCGATGGCAAAGGTAAAAAAAGTATTTATTTGTAGCGTTTTACTTGGAAGCGAGTTTTGACCTAGTTTAGTAAATTTTTGTATGGCTTCATTTTTTGCCGATCGTCGAAACATTTTTTTGGAAACGACCTTCTTTCTGGAAGTTCAAAAATTGTTGGCTGCGATTTATCAAAGTAACTAATACTAGTATTGTGTTTTGAAATAGTTGGGTAAAGTTTATCGTGGCAATTTTTAAGTTTAGCGACTTTTCAAAATGGCGGCAATTTGTTTATTTTCGTGTTGATCGTGACGATATTTTTTAAATACAAGTATTGATTCGCTCCTATTTCTTATCTTTTAGGAATGCTGTGACACATATGTGGAAAATTCAACTTAAAAACATCCAGAAATAGTTCTTTGGTATGGAATTCTATGCCATGTATAACTATTACGAAATATGCTATCGATAAACACGCACACTCGGAGATGCACAAGAAGGCCATGTCATTTAATAGAAGTGGGAAGCAAAGAAAATCACGGCGTTCTCAAAAGCTGCAGATCACTGGGCTTCCATGAAAGTCCGAAAAATCAACATTACATAGAAATCACACAGCAGCAGATTCATTTAATCTTCTACATAAATTTGTTAAAAAATAAAGACACATTTTCATCCATGCAAGCCTGTCATTATTGTTTTCTTTATCTTCAGACAAATGCTAATGATATGTAAATTATATGCAAATTAGCCGCCACTCTGATACATTTTTCTGGGGAGAACACTGCCTGGTAACTCCCACAGACCCAACTTCCAATAACCTATGCTGGGGTGATCAAGTACAATAATACCACTAAATCTAGGTCAAGAATTGGGTTTGAATGCTGTTGGGGGAGTGGTGAAATGAACAAATCAAATGATCAAATAATACCCCCATCCCATCCTTGTTAAAGAGTTGCAGGTATATCAAGTGTATGATCCACATCCAACTTTTAAATCACTTGCCTCATTAACATAATTTTTTTGACATAATCCTGCAACTGTTTCCCTTGAAAGCCAAGCAATAAAAGTTAAGGTCTGTTTAGTGTCAAGTAACAAATTCCATACAAGCTGCATGCATTCAAGCAATATAATCCATAATACTGCTTGGCAATATCACCTCTTTATCTGACAGCTTTTACATTCAAACACTCAAAAGTTGAGTAAGTTATGACCTAATATTTATCTAGTTTAGACCCAATATGCCCAGAAATTCTATTCAAAATGACCACCAATGAAATGCAAGTTAACACTACCAAGATCACATAGAAATGTGTTTCCATAGAAATATAAGTGACCTCCACCCTTAAAAGATCTCTCTATGTGTTTGTGAGTGTCCTTCGGAACAGTTTTTTAGAAAGTGCTGCAATACATGGGTCAAGGAGGCCAGCTTTACTATGAATTTATATCATTAATAAATCACCTTAAGATGTAATCTGATTCAGTAACAAACATAAGGATCTCAATGAACCCATCTGTGAGTTTTTGAAGACCAATTTCAACAGAAGTTTACAAATGGTGCTGATCTATATGAACACAAATCCTCGGCTCAGCCCACATTTAATGATAAATGGCCTATAAAATGATGGGCAGTGAGAGGTTGAAGTCCAAAGTACCAAATTCAGAAAGAAGGGCATAAATCAGCTCATATCAAGGTCAACATATCACCTCTGAGAGATAAAGCTAAATAATCAAGTACATGCCTGGCTTGGCCTGACACGTACCCACATCTGCCATCTCTTTGTCATTTAGTATCAATGATTTTTAAAACAAATATCTATTTTCATTTAAAAACTTCAATGAAAATTCTGCTTATAATTAACCTACTTAATTTACCATATTAGCAAAATTTAGACACCTAATTGCTTGCCATCTTCACCAGCCATTCAGTTCATTCAACTGACGCCTCAACATTACACCTTGGCAGGACTCATATGATAAACCTTTATTTATTCTTGATTAAATCAAACACAATGGCACGTGCTCTGGTGTGTTTCCATGGTAATTGGAACACAAAGTCACATGTTATGATGCGTTTCCATGGGAAATCAAATGCGAAGTCGCATATTTATGTCAATTAAGCTATGACGTGATATAAGACTGCAGAATCCATTGGTTCAAATTTGAAAATGATGTGAACACTGATTGATGGATCTAGCTGCTGAGTTCCAATACAGCTTTCCTAATACAATCATGCACAGGTTCATAAAGATGGCCATGGATGGACAGTTTCAATGAACCTGTGGGAATCAGACAATGATCTCTTGCTTGTTTAATCATCTTGACAGAATTTTGCATCTAAATTTGTGCCTCATATCATGGAAAGTCTAAATATTTCCTGTGGGTATCCTAGCGTAAACTGTGATCACAAGTCCTTCCCCATGGAGCCCTAATTTGGCTCACATTTGCAATGTTCATGTGGAGTATGGGCAGGGTCTTAGCCAGCCACCAGTCCACCCTGCAAATGGACTGACAACTTTTTCCCATTTTTCTGTGTTTGCCTATTGTTCTTTGATAATTTTACCAAAATATTTTCAAAACCATCTACATTCTTCATTAAGTTGAATTGTTTTGGACTGGCAATTGCAAATTCCTGGCTAATAGCCTGAGTATGGGTAGCAGAATTTGGTACTATTGTAACACAATCCCTGCAGCATTGTTTCAACTGAGATCAATAAAATAGTATCTGACAAGAAGGTTTGTAGAAGTTAACATAATTTGTTAAAAGCAAATGTTAACATTCCCAGTATAAAACATTCCTAAAGAACAGACAACAAATGATTCCTGTAAAATTTAAACAACCACATTTAGTCAATTGGCAGCCATTGGTAAATACCAGTCTGTATTTCTTGTATCAATGCCTTTTGTGATAATAAAGACATTAAAATGGGCAAATGAAAAGGACTAAGCCTCATTACACTTGATGGGTTGGTAATATAATGTAATCAACATTAATGAGAATGCTTGATTTGGCTGTCTTACACATAGTATAAATTGAAACACTTGTTTGTTTTTTCTCACACAAATATGAAGCAGTTCTAAACAGTTGAGAGAATAATTGGAGCTTTTAAAATTCATTACCTTCCCCATTTTGGATGATTTATTCTAATTCTCATTAATACTGTAGACACATTAATTATTCACTGGTAAAACATGCTTGAAAGCAAGCAAAATAATTCTATGGTTCTATCATTTTCTATGGGTACTGTATGTGATATGTGCCACTATTGCAGAAATGAAGGAAACCGATGGTATGGTAGTTGCAGATTGATACAATAACACACACACACAAACTGGAGGGAATCCTGGCCACAAAAAAACCTTGACACTGAAATTCCTTTGCAACTTAAATGTGAGCAAAGGGTAATAGGAGTGAAAATAAGTGATTAGTGAATGTGGAAATTCCTAGTTTCTGATAGTAGAATTCCTGCGTTTAATAACTCCACAGTTCAGAGTCATACATACTTGTAATAGATAGAAATTACTATGCGAACGTCTTGCATGAGGCAAACACACCAACCATCATAGGAATTTAAGGTGAGATGGAGTGACATCAAGGGAAACCACTTTGTTTCATTAATTACTGCATTTCTGAAGTATTTTGGTGTTCATGTTGATGATATAATCATTGGTAACTATTTGGTACAAGCCACTCTTCTAGTTCTTAGATTAGATTGACTGTTTTGGGACAGATGAACTGAAAGCTGAACAGTACCCCAAATACCAGGCAATTACCAATTACTAATTAAATATGTTCTACCATCTGATACGAAAATAAAACTTATTGGTGCAGTTAGCATTATTAAATTAAATTGTATACAAAACCTTAACAGTACAAGATGTAGTATAAAATATTAAAATACTGTGAATTATTTTATACATGGTATGCTGATAAATTAAATTGACACATGGAATCCATGTGCTTCATTATAAATAACATACAACTAGAGCCTACAGGGGCAAATGATAATCTCAGGGTATTTAATTTTTGCTCAGATTTACGCCTTTGGCAAATATAAATTACAAGTGAAATTAAAGGATTCAAGAGTAGACAGTTGCATTACTTGCGACCAAAGATCATGGAATATCAATTTATTATATGTCTGTCTTGACTTCTTATAGTACTAAAGATATGTGGAAATTCTAATTCAACATGCACAACATCAAATTATAGTCACCAATTAATCAAGAATTAATGAGATGTTACACTTCAGGGTATCAATCCACAGCTTGGCTAACACAAACTTTCAAATTAAAATGAAAGACTGACATTTCTGGTATGTCTTTCACCACAGATAAACCTGAATGGCATAGCTTAAAATGACCTTGTTGGAGTTATTTATACCTTTTACCTTGCAATTGGCCTTGACAACAAACTACTACAGGCTGTTATTTTCTTGCTTTAAGGTGTTAATTGCTATCAATTAAGGAGTAACTGCAACCAGATTACAGTTTAACAACTATTTGTATACTATTAACACCTTGTAAATGCCCCAGAGGCAACCAATGGGGTTCAGCGGAAG
Organism: Saccoglossus kowalevskii; assembly: GCF_978046115.1. Lineage (NCBI taxonomy): Eukaryota > Metazoa > Hemichordata > Enteropneusta > Harrimaniidae > Saccoglossus > Saccoglossus kowalevskii. The sequence goes on along the minus strand of NC_140643.1, from coordinate 11,835,666 downwards.
GCCATTCACTAATTCACACCTACTTCCAAACTTTGACAGCTATCCTCAAAATAAGCAGCCAGTGAGTGTTTATTGTTGTTTTTTTTAAACCAGGAAAACAAATTACATAATGAAAGTACACTTTCACTGGCACTTTTGTGTTTGTACAGGTCAATTATGCTCAGATTCTCTATTAGAATCTAACTCACTGATAAGGAAGCATAAGCAAGTAATTAGTCATTTTTATGTAAAGTACAAGTACATGGTATTAGCATGTCCAGGACACACATATACTAAAGAGTAATTCACTTTGACAATAGCTAACAAGCATTATGTAATTTTACAAAGTGAGAAATTTGTATTCCAGACCCAAATTACTAATATAAATAATATAGATTTACAATATGAATTGCATAATTTTTCTTGCCAAAATTCTGGTGCTCATATTCATATATTTTTCTATGATTTCTTTTGGGTGAAATAGACAAAGTTTCCCATTGGCTGCAGGGCTGCGACAGCAAGTGATGTCATCTAAACATGTGGCAGACGGCCATAGCATGTTTACATATGAACATTTATCCATGAGCCTTTGCGGTTTTACGGTGTGTTGTTATCGCAGCCTAGGACTCTCCTGTACATCTACAGGTAATGATTTCTTCGCTCTAAGTATGTACACAACTAGAAAATATAGTTATTGAATCATAAATTCTTTTTAATCAGTAACCACATATTCATTTAGTGGTTTACCATTTATTTTCTGATTGTTAATAGCATTTTCTGGGTCAGCGAAAGTGATTACAAGGGATTTTATACATCCACACTATTTTTGAGGTGAGAAAAAAAACAAAGGCAACATTTCTTTTATGTAGTGGTACATATATATACAAGATCCAGTGGCCCATATCATGCAGTATTTTTCTATAAATGGTCTAGTTACTAATGGCACAACACATTTTATCACTATATTCTGCTGTTACTCAGTCTAATCGACGATTTGTTTTGATCTCCACTTTACCAAAGTACAACACAATTCACCTGGTAGTCACAAGTTTTAAATTATTAATTCACTGTATGCAAAGTATTTAGAAAATATGAGAACTAATCTTAGAGCTAGAGAATACCTGCTAATACCTGTTTCATTCACATTTACAGCTTATAAATTGCTGGCATTTTTCGGTCCCCACACAAGGTAAATGTTTTTACATGCATTCAAACAGAGAACAAGCAGTCACAAGTATGCAAATGTCGATAGGAGGCTTATTCTTATAAAAACAACATGATTTTAACTTCCAGTTTGCAAACAACTTTAAAAGCTGGTTGTTGTTGTTGTAACACAAAGGAATTTAGTCTTGCATAAGATAAACTGGATTTTCTAAACGGTTTCTGAAGAAAAGTTGGTATCTAGTACATGATGGCCAAAAACATTCAACAATATTGATCTACTTAAAAATGCAATAGGTCTAATGAAATCCTGGGAAACTTATTTAACACTTCTCGACATTAATTCATTAGAATTTTCTATATTTTCAATCAATGAATAACTGAACACACATGCCATAGAAATTGATAATATACACCAAAATCAATCTACAAAGACACAGTATATACTCAGCTATTTAATTTTAGCCCACTGTATGGTCTCAATTCTAGTACAACCCTGTGATGTTGCTAGATTTTACTAGATAGGTAAATTCACAATTTTGCAATGTAGCCAATTTTATTTTAAAAAAAATCATTACTAAGTAGTATATTGTATTATTCTCTACTACAGTTTTACATTCCATGAGTCAAGTTGAGGAATTTTTAATTCTGTTCCATTTTGTCACTTAGATAAGAATTCAAGCTTTTCTGAAAGACCAATGTAATCACAGTCCCTCTATCATAAATAGAGAGACTGTAGTGTAATCAATGGGTTCATGAAATCCGCATAACATACTAGTACTTAGCATTTTTTTCCAGAGCATTATCGAGTAGGGATCTTGAGTACTTTTGAGCAACTTGTCATTATTATCTGTTGTGAATAAACCAATATTTGCTTTAGGACAATGATCAGCCATTACAGATTATACAGTAAAACACTCCAGAATTGCAGACATTGGAGCTCCAAAAGAAGGGAAGGGCAAACTGCACAAGTTTTCACAGTGGCGGATCCAAGCATACACACACTTACACCTGTGCAGTAGTCAGATTCGCCAGGAAGTACCAAAAATGGTAATGATTTCCTGACTTTGAATGACACAGCATATCATTAACAGTCTCAGGCGGTATTCAGTGTCAAAACCCTGATCTACAACTGACTTGGGACTGTGTGTTTTTGCAGGCGATTCAATCAGCCTGAACAAAATTACCTAGTCATGTATTGAAAGCTTTGAAAGCAAAAGAATCAGTGTTCACGTTAACATTGATGTCAGCCATGCAAGAAACAGAACAAAGACCAAAGTTTTCCCTTCCTGCAGTAGTTAATTAATCGTAAAATTATTTAATTTTATTCTTGTGTTGAAAACAAAGGACAATTGACCGTGTTGAAAGCTAATCTCATACTCTTGCTATAAAATATTCTATTGTTCCACCCAAAAGAATGACGCTGCTTTAGTTGCTCAAAATTCTTGCATAAGCTGCAGCAAGCAAATACTGGTAATTACTTTTTTGGGGGCTGAAAACCATAACTATTGCTGAAGATGTAACTTATTTTAAATGAAAAGTTTGAAAATCTATGTAAACCATATGATTTCATTCGATATAGTTTTACTGATTTAAATATTAAGCGAGAATAAAAATTAAACAAATTTTTAACGAATGTAAAGTATTCTACAGTACTCGTGATTACACACAAGGAAGCTCAAAATGCCATAAACAGAATACTAGTATATATACAGAATACATCTTGGACTGAGCAGTCATTTTTGTTTATGTAGCTCCTTGGAGAGCGTGATTTCTTCTGGATTATTAAATAAATACAACTCCAGTGTTTGAGTAATAATGTGGAACTCCTCTTACCTTTAACCCCGCAAGTTGATTCGATTGGTTTCTGTGTATGGGGCAAATCAGTATGCTTGTAAATCACATGTGGTTTACTGTTCTCATCAGCCACCGTGTCTTTACTATCTTCACTTGGTAAAGGCTCCACATAATACTGTGTTCCATTTTCAGTTTTGAAGGCACCAAACTAGTTTTAAAAGAAAAACAAAACAAACAATGTAAGGCTTCAACATGGCTGTTTGAATTGACAGCTTTCAGAAGCATAAATGAGGAGATGGTGGCGCTAACTGTGCGAAAACTTTGCTATAGGACAATAGCCTGACCTTTTCAGTGTAACTAAGTTCAGAGTTCGGGACTTGAGTCATCACCAATAATAGCAATTCAAAAATCAATTATCATTCATTGCACAGACCAGTAATGCGAAAAGAAAAAATGAACCTAAATAATCCAGAATCAAGAGCTTGCACAGTGATTACTTAAAGCAAAAATAAATAGACATGCCAAAAATAGAATACTGCAGTGGTAGAACATATTTAGTGTAAAAGTTGAGCGCTAATGTATGTTGACAGTTGAAGCACACAGTAAGGAAATCCGTTTCCAATTCACTTTAGGGTGCTTTAAACATGAGCCAATATTATAAATAAATTTGGGTTAAAAAAATATCAGGTCTGCTATATTAAATTACTGTAAAAAATGTTAATGGTAGCCATGAAGACAAAATTTATGTGAAAGTCCATGTATTTAGGGACCCTAGTAACATTTTCACTGGCAATAATTTTTTTGCGATTTTCACTGTTTCTCACAAAAAAAAAGTAGTGCACAGTAACGGGTATGTTCCATAATAAACCTTGACCAAAATGTAGAATTACAAATAAATGAACTCCAATAGTTGTTGACAGTGTATGGTTGTCAGGTTGTGTAGGACTATACACAAAGTACACACAAAGGATGACAGTATTAAAATCCTTCTTTTATTGCTCCATCAAATATCTGCTTGCCGATCCACCTCCGATGTACCCCCCCCCCCTCAATAGCCCACCAATGATGGTCTATTCCTCATTATCTTTTCTTGGTTCAAGAATGTAATGTTTGAGAACGAACAAGAAATTATTGACTTGTATTGTTTTTAAATTCAAGCCATCGAGCTGAAGGTGCTGATTTGTCCACCTAAAATGCTAGTCACAGCAAATTATTTGTTTCTTGCAGCGGTCATGTATGGAATGAATGTCAACAATTTGTAAACAAATATGTAAACTACGGAGTTTGTGTATAAACGTACAGGTTGTGTACGGACGTGAAAGGAGGCTGCCTCCAGGGAAATAAAAGGTTATGACGACAATTTGAAAGATCATTTGCTCACTGGGACTTCTTTTTTACTTTACATGTTTAGCGTTGCAGAGGCAATATACCACACAATCAAACGGCGCAACTCCACTTTGTTTACATTCTTCAAATAAATTTACAATTGTAATCCCCGGAAACGAAGACAGAGGTCACTATCATGGCCCAGCTGGGAATTTACACCAGTTCGGACGTACTGGCTTTGTTCCAAATAGTCTGGCAGCAAAGCAGACCGGATTACATCGTTCACAAGTCACAAGGAAAGGCACATGTCTTCAACTTGTTTTGTTTTCTGAACGGATGCCGCTGCTACATTTAACCATGATTTAACATACATAATGAATATGATGCGATCTGGACCTCGGGAGATAGCGGCGTCCATTAAAATTGCGTAAAGTGTGATTATGCTGTGTCGTAAGGAATAATACTCACCATTCCCGCACACAGACTGAACACAGCGTTCGATCCCGGGTGTGAGTCGACATGGCCGGAGAAAAAACAATGACTTACTGACGGCTCTGTCAGTATTGTGTCGTCTCCATACTCCCCCGTTAAAGTATCATTAACATTTCCATGTCCCATATTCCCTGAATATTCAAACACAAAACTGCCAGCTAAAAATCCCTCATCTTCTCTCAAATTTAGATGGAACTTTTGACCGAATGCTTCGATAACATACGCCGCTGTAGAGTTCCAGCTCTCTTCCGAATTTGCTGCCTGTCTACGATTGCGAAAATGAAGATTTGAAGGGAATGTCTTGCCATCTGAGTTCACTCTGATAGGAAACACGACTTCATGGCCTTTGACGGACTGTCCAAGTACTCTCTTGGAATCCCCTGCGTAAAAGATGAAGAATCATAAATACAACCTTTTTCAGCTACGCGAGCAGTTCATTCAAAGAGCCTTATGCGAGTTTAAAATGCGTGGGCGAATGGTTTTTAAAACTTTCTGAGACATACAGGACTGGTCCAAAGTTATCAAAAGTCGAGTCAAGACCCATAAATCAACGAGAAGGTAAAACTACCTTTACATAACACACCGCGTCCAGTAGTTACACAGACTTCCATCGCGATTTCAAGGGGCGACAAACTTTGACACACAAGCGTACACTTACATATACAGAATATACAGAAAACCCACCTTGACCGGCCTGGACGTTCTGTGTTTGAAGCCCTAGCGCTGCTGGCTGCAACAAACACACGAGCAGTACTAAAGCAACCAACACAGAACACATGATCAACCTGTTACTACCGTACTCTGCATGCAAACACTGAAGGTCTTTCCCCGATACGATCAGCTGGAGCGAAAGTAGGCTTCAAGCCAAGGGAACTCCGTTACTGTAATATGGCATTTCTCCAAGACACCCAGCATCGAAATCAGCAAATAGCCCCGCCCCTGATTGAGACGCTTAACCAATCACCACCGACCGGACATCAAACAGTCGTAATCAGCAAGCAAATTGCAATCCAACACACGTTGTACACACAGTAATATCTCCTTCAAAGTCACCCGCGAAATATTCTGCTACAAAAGATGGTTGTTTTTCAAATTAAAGAACAATTGTTGGCAATAACAATAGATTGCGTTCCACGATTTTCGGCCCAAGCTATTAACAAGTACTTAATAACTGACATCTCGTCTGCTAAACGAAAGACCGATTGAATGGATGTTATTCGCTTTGACTCGGGAAGGGAACTAAATGAAGAAATTATAAATCGACGACCTATTCGTGGAACAAACTGTTTATATCGGCTGTATATCGAGTGTACGATTTACTGCATGTTATCGCCGTCCGAATCGCCGATTTTGGATAGTCAGAAGAAAACAAAGTTTTCAGGTAGAAATAATAAGCCGTAGAAAAGAAAACAAAGATTTAGAAAACTCTTTTCACAAAGTCTAAACTTTAAACCAGAGCCGAATTCAATGGTTCACGGTATTTTATTAGGAATGTGTTTTCAGATCATGTAGCCCCGAACAGAAGAAAGCACGGAAGAAAGAATTTTGTTTTGTCATGATCGACATGAAATTCTCTGAGACGGAGATGTCATTTTAAGAAGTTATGAATACATTATATGATATCTTTAAAATTACTAGAACAAGAAACAATATACGCATCGACAGGCTATTAAATTCGTCAAAACACAATTTATTTTAAAGTTTATTTGGTGGTTTACGAACACAGGAAGCGGTTCACGGCTTGCGCACATCCTTTGCTCCCTGACGACCCTTCCGACCGTTGTATCAACATACTAGTACCACTATCCATTATACGCATGTGTGTAAACAGAGCAGCTAACTTTCCCAGCACTATTTTTTAGGGAAATTGTAAACTACGTTTTGTGCAACAGTAACTACGTTGTTGGACGTGTGCCGCCTCGCTTGTCATATTCCTATCCGAGAAATGAAAGTACGGTGAATAACCCATGGTAGTGGAAGTATGCCAGTATTTTAAGAACGCGTCTAAGGTTACTGGTGTTTCATTTTTCAGATTCTGTGAATGAAATAACAATTTACAGTTTATGTATAGCACAAACAAGTACAATATTATGTATGCTGATGCTGACTCACATCAACTCACCGGGATGTGTATAGTCTGAGAAATAGATTTTCTCATAAATACATATGCCAATTATCAGTGGGGCATATATGTTGGTTTTACCGAATGGGCGAAAATAAATTGTCAAGCGTCAGGTGTGTATTAATAACCCAAGCATGTGACGTGTTGTATAATAGTCATACATAAGTGCAATTACTACAGTGAGGTGAAAAGCTTTGGAAAATTTCAATGCGCGGTTCATTCAAGCTAAACATGTAAACCAGCCCGGTATCACCGGATGTGGCCGGTCCCATTCTTACACGCCTTGAAGGACTGAAAAAATATTATCCGGTAACAGGAGGAAGACCAAACTGTGTGAAACAGTATTACGATTTATAATTTGGGTTGTGGTGTAATATGTTTTGGGGGAATCATACTTGGGTATGTCTCGCTTACTGTAGTGCGTTGATTCAGACATGCACCTGTTTTGCAGCACTTGCCCATTGTACGCCGCCGACTCAAAACCGGGTCTGTACTGTACGTAGTTTTAATAAATCTAACTATTTAAATATTTTTGAATGTGTTGTTTTGAGTAGTTAAAATTAGCAGAGCCACTGGTCAACAGTGGTCAACAGTTGTGTTTGTACAACCTTGTTACAGCGTCAAGTTTATAGCTCCAACAGCTATACACACCATACCCAGGCACCATGACGCAGGTTTCGAAACGTTTAGGTATGATTCAATAATTTATCCTAATTTATTTGATCATTACAACCTAACATCAAATAAAAGTCCGTGTCATCTTTGTACACATCATTCATAATGTACGCCGAGGTTATTCTGTTTGGTAAATACCAATCGCCCGGCTCCAGTGTGTAGATATTGGAAGGGCGCCCTCTGTTGTTGGACACACCTGAAATAAATCGAAGGATTCGAACAAATGACAAGAAATAAAGAGCCAAGAAGACTACACATGTTACAGACTGAAAAGTCACGTGATTTTCCAGATATTGGCCTACCCACCATCTCCAATGTGTTTAATATTCAGAAAAGCGTCCGTCACAAGCAACAAGACTGTGGAAAATTAATACTATATCCTCAACAGATTATGTATAGTCATGTGCTGCCAACGAACTTCTGACAATCTGACACGCTTCACAATCCCCAGTCTGTCAAAAGATAATACGCATTTACGCATTAGAAATTTAAAGCGCAGTACAAAAATATCGGGAACTTTTGATCAGTCATGCACATTTTTCATTAAATGTCGGCCCGGGACCGCCAATTTTCGACGTATCTGGTGTACTGTTCATTCTCTTCCTTCAACCAAAAGGAAAGCAATATTGTGTTACGTTGTATTCATTGAATTACAATAAAATAACCAAGTAGCCCGATTATTTAACACAATTTCACCATATTTAATGCTACCTATAATGTGTTTTTTTTTTGTAGTATGTTTACTAGTTCCGGATCATTGGACCGTGTGAAAATTTGTCATACTATTTTCTAAGTGTTTCCGCTGACAGCCAGAGTACCAATTAAAGTGTTTCCACAAACTTGTCACATGGCAAGTGATAAAGTATATCACACGTCATCATGAACGTCATCAGGTCAGTGTATCATGGAATTAATAATGAGAATACACCATCGGATTTTTTCTCGCTCAAGCTTGACTTGCCAATACCGTGTACCGACATAATAAATATAGTTCCACACGCTTAGTAAAATAACTGATTGTTTCAAGCAACCTATTTTCGCTGAGGGCGCACTTTAAGAACATTTCACTGCATGTGTACATGTACGAGCATCGCCCTTATTTATTATAGTAGGTTGGATCGGTTGCAGAAAATGCTAAAGACAAATGCATACAGTACCTCTTGGCCGAATGTGTTTCCATAAATATATTTAAAACATGATGAACACGTAAGCCACGTATACGCGTTAATTTGAGTCGTGCCCGGACACAAAGCTTTCATTGAAATTTTATGGCTCAACACACAACTATAACTACAAGTATAATATTTGTACTGGCGGATTTATGCGTCTTTAACTCCAGTGTACATTTACAATTAACTTTTAAATGTCAAGCCCTGTTTGTCAACTGAAGATTCTCGACGTCTGGCACAGGAAATTACCGAATTATGCTTCGCCATACTGACGTCAATGTAACGTTACTGTCAGTCGGTTGCGATAATGAGTTGGTTTCAATACTGATGACATGTTTGTCATTCATGCATGGCCAATTATACGACAAGCAAACAAACATCGCACCTAAAGCTAAAACTATATTTTATGTTGTGGTCGGTGCACGCGACGACATTCCACCGAATGTTGTCAAATGACGAATGACCATTTCGTCGAAAGTCAAAATTATCACTACATCATCGAAATGGTCATTTGATGAAGTAGTCCTTCGCGACGAAATGTCGTAAACCCAGTTGTGATTGTACTTCATTCGCGTGTCAAAAAGTTTAAGCACCGAAAAAATAGTGATTGCTCACTTTTTGTAGGTCAGTAAAACAAAAACGAAGGACGTATACGTAGCAATTTTTACCCGTGCAATTAGATAGTATGTATTCCTCCATCGATTATTTCGTCTACACGCATTGTTGGAAGTGACAGTCTTGGCAGATTCTCTCTGTCACTATGTAGTAAATATATATTTTTAATTTACTCAATTTTCCAAGATGAATTATACATTGGTATTTTCTATAACCGGTATTCTTGAATGTTATGCAGGGGTTTAGTTGTCTCAAAATTAGCTTAGGATATTTGGTCTAAAATTGCAACTAGCGTCATGGAACATTTCTGAAAATTTGCCACATGCTGCGTGCAAAATAGTAAATTTAACAGAAAAAACTCAGGCAACTTGTCTGAAATGACTGAACAAAATTACAACATATTGAGAAAAATACTAGCAAATTTCTAGATCACTGTTAGGGTTGTGCAATTAGAATAATGAGACGTCACGAGTTGCAGCCATGCGGTTTATCCGTGCTGTATTTACACTCGTTTGGTACGTGAAAATACGGCCACAGAATCATTGACACGCCGCACCACTCGTGAAAATAATTTCACAACTGCCAGATCGAGGATTGATGCATATGGTAGACGTTTGATGTTCTCAATTCTCACATTTTCTAAAACTAAACAATCCAAGACAGCACCCGGGGGGGGGGGGCAGGGGTAGCTGGTACAGTTTTACGTGAAATAAATAGGACTTTTTACAATTTACAAGGAAAAAAAAGACGTTTATACAGTTTACAGTAAAAACTGAATTGTGTCATCTAGTCGTTTTACAGTTTCGAAAAAATAATCTCCCTGGATTATTCTGTACGACTTTTTTTTATTTTGATGTTAATTCTTGTACGTACCGAGAAAAATTACACATTTTTACAGCGTACGAAAAAAATATTTGATTGAATACGTTGTACGTCTAGCCTGTGATTACAGAATTACGGAATTTATTTTTTTCAATTTACGTTGTACGAACAAAAAAATATTGCAATTACTTTGAACAAAAATAACCCTTGCCCCCTCCCCCCTCCACTCAGTATCTCCCAGACCATTAATTGTTTCCTGCCGGGCTACAATTGTGTGTACTATCATCGTCCCGGGCATGAGGTCCAAGTTTTTTAGTTGGTTTACTAGCCACACAAGCATACCGGCAACTATGAATCCATAGCTCTCATGGTGCCTCTTTCGTCATTTGTGGAATTTTCGGCGAGATTTTAATTTTCACCACTTTTTTGCTATTTTTGCGTTTTTGTCACGTATAAAGACCCACAGCTAGTACTGTCACACAAGCACAAATGCAATGGAAATATAGACACCCCACCTTTAATACGAGGGCACGGACACTATAGGAAGTCTGATAACGAATTATTAACACATCAATACTTCACCACATTTAGGACACAGTTGACTGTGGGCGACGTATCTGGACTCCTGACGTATAATGAACAGATGGGACAGAATTCGCACTTTGTGTAACCATAGACAGTATACTATACTATACTGTTTATGGCGTAGCTTATGGTATAGGTAATAATAGGTGATATATATTTGTAGATGATAAACTTGTTTTCGTCCCCTTTTTGTGAAACATGTCTCTGGTGTAGACTGTCGCATTTGTAGTTGTTTTTGTTAAGTTCATAAAAATATATAAATTCTAGCTGTCCGTTTGTGATTTGGACTAGTATTGCCTTATGACTGTGTGTGTGTTAAATGGAATATTCATATCTCCTACATCAATGGTACAGTCGCCTCCAAACCGATTGAAAACTATTAAATTATAAATACTAGTATACTCAATTACCGTATTTTCAGAAATGTCTGTTTGAATGGGTTTTTCATACGAATCATTTAAGTTCTCAAAATTTCTCGAATGTTTACCGCTTTGTTACATAATATATGGCAGTCAAGTGAGCACATAAACTTGCTTGGTTTGGTCACAGTCCCTCTATCCCTCTATAGAGGGACTGTGGTTTGGTCATAGAATTTAAGATCTATTGTTTGGTTGTTTTTTGTTCCAGTACGGTGGCAATGAGGTGAACGCCGTCCTGGTTCGTAGTTCCACGTCCGGTGACAGGCAATGTTTTGACTTACGATGACTGTAAGATGTAATAGAAAACGTAAAAAGAAACATCAACGAGAACAAAATGAAGACAGGTAATGTTATCAAGGAACAGATCAAAGCAAACGCCAACTTCACCCATGCCGTAGTCAAATTCGACAGAAAGTACCAAAAACGGTAAGATTTCTCCCAAATAACTTGACCAAGCAAACTTACGAGCCGCTATGGACATAGTACTCGCGTACACACCCACACAGTATATTCAGGTTCCCACAAGCAACGGTTAGTATCATGGTGGTGTAAATATCGACGCCCGGAAAACTGCAACAAAGTGTTGGTTGGATGGGGGAACATGGCAACCTAGCGGACGTCTTTTTTTTTACTGAGCTCTGTAAAAAAATGTCTCAGTTTTTACGAAATATACTCACCACTGTCCTCATTGTGATATTAGGTTCTCTCGACTATCCATGCTGCCGATAAAGCCAATCATTGCAAGATGATATGCTGTGAATGTGTAAGTGTCGTCTGCTACAGCGGCCATGTTGTTTATCTTACTCAATCAATGACGTCGGCTCAGAGAGTCTCGAACGCGTTCGAAGATCTCGTTAAAAACTCAAGTCATACATTTCGTGAGAGTTCACATAAACTACGGATAAACTGGAAACAATCAAAAGATTTTGAACAAATTGGACATAATTTATCATTGGTCTTGGTCATTTTTTTAGGGGAGGGGGTAAAATATGAAAAAAAAATATGTAGATTTATTTTGTGAATATTGACAAAAAAGTGATAGGGATAAAAAGTGCACGTAAGCTGGCCAAGTAGGGCTAATAGGCGAATACGCAATAAGCGAAGAATGTGGTCAGATATTCAGACAGCGCAAGTCCCGACAAAATGTTGTTGAATTAAGGCGGCGTCTATTTTACTTGGTCAACATTGTGTACCGACACCGTCTTGTGGAATGTTCTTACATATTGATTTAAGTGAGCATTGGTGCGATTCTAGTTGAGAATAAGCTGCCACACAATCCCTCTTTCAGATCAGAAAACTAACACACAGGAACGATGGGGTTGCACACATACCGAAATTTACGTTGTTCAACGTCGATAATTCGTCTCGAAAATCTAACCAAGACGCCGAGAAGAACACCTAAAAGATCCACTCAGTGTGTTTAATGGTACAAACATTGGCACCTTTTATTGACACTAGGTTGACGTTGTCGGAAATGACGTTGTTTGCGACATGGTGTCAATGAACGTGGGGATAGAAATATACATCGTCCGTAAAAGGGGTGCACTCACTGAAAGACATGAAAAGTAGAGATCTAAATTCATGTTATATAAGTAGTCAATTTACGAAGACATATACATTGTATATTGTTACTAAATCGTTAAAGCGTCCCCCATCCTTTCAGCCCGCAAAAAAAACAAAAACAAAACAAGCCCACGTCAATAGGAGGCCCCCCATTACCGAATTTCTGGATCCGCCAGTGATACTACATTCGTCTGCGCGATTTACCACCAGCAAACAAATTTGAAAATGTGCCCTCTGTAGGCAGAATATTGCATGCTTTTGTCTTTCTTCGCCGAATTATGGTTACTCCATGTGTAGTATGTAGCCAAAAAAGGAAACTTACGCAATATATCGCATCCCATCACCCTATAATGGCAGCAGAATCAACCAGATTTACCGAAATCTTCAACTGTCATCTCCCCCAATATATTTTATCTTATACCCATAGCATATGTCATGTAAAAAAAATCACACGATGAGATCACCATTAACATTTCGCAGAACACCATTTTATTAAACGAAAACCACAAAACACATTCACAGGTGTAGAGGATTTCACCATTATTCCGATGGCACGTTGATAGTTACATTTGTATATTACATTTATATATCCCAATTGAAACTTGTTGACAAAGTTTACACAAACAAACAATTGACAACATTGCTACTGGATTTTACTGACTAAATGATTTACCAATTTCCCCCATTCCACGTGTCATTTGTGTACATAATTACATGTTTACGGATAATAAGCAATTTTTGTATACATTCATTTCGGTCATTGTGATAGTCCCGGCGACATGTACCAATTTTCTTAAGATCATAGTTGAGAACTTCTTGCTGTTATACTATGCCCTCAACGATCAAAAGTTAAAGTAAGTAAGTACAAATTGTCTATTGCCGCATCATGGACCCAAATAATAGGTCATACCATAAGCAGAGGTCTTAGTTTATGGGAGCATTTTATTCACTCGACATGCGATGGTCCATTTGCGTGTAGTAATAATTATGCAAATGTGACATGCTGAAATATCAGATAATTGATTGTAGTATCAGGTGACACAGGGGGGGTATAGATGTATAATTAAAATTGAATTACTTGGATATAGCCAGACATGATGAAACAGGAGATTACAACATGTATGAGCAAATCTTTGCTGAATTATCGTATTTGTACAAATATGTACATTGTATTACAATTTGCTAAAGAAGCATACTGATTGAGCCGGCTTGTCCATGTCCTCTGACATACACATGACGAAACTGACCACGTACTGGAGACTATTGCACAAGTTCAAGGGCGTGTCCATTTCCCCCCTCGTCCCCAACAACGATGCGTAACGACGGGTTGTGCTGAATGGTTGGCCTCGTACACACTGTAGTTATATTGGACTTGGTTGGAGTAAAGAACAAGCCAACATCGCAGATGTCACCCGGGAGCTGTTGCGATGAACCTGAAAATGAAAATAAATATTTTTTTATATTAAGTTTAAATGTAATATCATCACTTACTTATTTTTTTATCATTCCATGATTGTGATAACACGGCAAGAGTAGCTGTTCTTTTAATCGCTTCACGGTAGGTTGCCTAGTTTGAGGTGCGTATTCACACTGCCTGTATAACTGTAAAATACTTTATTTTAGCTGGAATTAATTTTCGCTGAAAAACCTTTTGGGTGTTTTGTATGGAATTTATTTTCACTGATTTATATTTAATTTTACTCAACGAAAATAGCGAAAATAAAGTATTATCATGGAACCAAAAATACACTTTAGTTTAATGATAATATCTAGATACTAACTGAAAAGATAATATAAATATAGATGGAATAATGACACTAATCAGCAGGTCGAAATTAAAATAAGTTATTCTAGAAAAACGATGAGCCTTTTTTTAATATCAAGAATGTGAATACTCTCAATTAGTGTCCGGCATCACAACACTTTATTGACTCGTGATTCATCAGTCACAATCAATTCCCGCGTGTACTTCGTGTCTGAAGTATGAGAACGATGGGCTAATCTGCACTGGCTCGGAAGGTTGTAAATGATTAGCTAGTTTGAATTTGCATAACAATACTGACAATGAACGTGCATTCAACGCCACAAGTTTTTTTGTTTTTTTAGCCAATCAGAATTCATCTTCCGAGCCAGTGCAGATCAGCCGAGAACGATTAGTGAAATGAGGGAGTCTTATTTGTGTGCTTCGTTCCCGGTCATGCTATATGTATTGGTAATCAGAGAGATGGGGGCGTCATATAAGGCACCAGATATAGATAAAAGATAAAAGACGACTAATACTACTCGCGGAGTCTATAGGTTTCACAGTATAAATGCGCGAGGGCACACATTCACGAATGCAACCCCCTCTATTCAATCCGTCAGACTGCTTTATTTAACATAATACCATAATAACCAAGCCTTAGATTGGTGAGTGGAATTTTAGTGTACAACAGCTGGTTTTGAAATGCCTGACTTTCTACTCAGTGGGCAAACATTTCCATTATTGCCAATATTAGTGCAGCTAAATCGGCTAAATTTGTGTGACTTTCAGCACTATGGTGATGATGTTTCAATTTGCGATTTCAAAAGCTAGACAAATCAGTAGTATGTAATATAAGACATGTGTGATATCAATACGATCGTTAAACTTAGAAAACAAACAAACATGAAACTTGAAATTTTGACGAAACTCTCAATGCGAGAGATTTGAATTGGACTGTCTATACTTGATTTTAATGTGCTAGTTCGAGGTGATGTTAGTTAACGGAAATGATGTAATGATATGCAGAATTGAACCACTGGTATGTCAAATAAAATCAACAAAGATGCTACCATTGTTTATTTGTGGATTATCAATAATGATCATCAGGTAATAAAGAAAACAAGACCAGAATTTGAATAATTGTGAGCGAAAGCCTAGTTGACCTTTGGTGGAAGCGTTAAGTTTTCAGTGTTATAACAAATTGTCCTTTTTTTTTACTGTTTTTGCACTACAATTTCACCATAGGTTGAACATTGCTCAAATGTTCACCCTTTCCTTTATTTGTAGTTCCTTTGTTCACTACGTGCTAACCCACAAACGTCTTGAGAGGTATACTATTACCTGAAATTCTCATTATACAGGGCAGTGCTTCATTGGAAAGTGAACCACGATTTACAATATATTTATGCATATACATATACCATAGATATATGTGTATTATACATACCTGGACATTTGAGTTGGTTTTTGGTAATGGGTATTTTATGTCTTGTTGTGGCGTTAGTCGTATCTGCCGTCCACTGTCTTCGAATAGATATCTTCGGCAATTTTTGTTTTCTTCCATTTGTGTCATCGTCCAGGAATATCTCACACACGTGCACCACGTCCTTTGCCGCGCTCAGCAAGTATCTTGCATCGGTTGTCATGGAGATAGATGTTATATCGGCGTTGTAATATGGTAGGTATTCTGCCACCACCATCTGCTGTACCACGTCCCACAGCTGAAATGTGGTCAAGAACATTCTTGAAATTACAATACATGAAGCCTACTAAAAGTGTTTGAGGATATATTTAAAAGGTAGCACATTTTATAAGGCAATCACGTTTTTTTTTCTTCAAAATTACACCATTCTTTATGAATAGTATTGACGATTTCCGAGTTCTTGGTAAATAAGAATGTTTGAATGAATGGACGCGATATAGAGAAACGTACTTATTAACAGGCCTTTGGCAGATCTGTATCATTCCACACTGAATGTTCATACCCAATTACGTTGTCGAGTATTAATTCTCAATAATCTACATTTTCATTTTCTAATTAATTCGGTTATTTTTGTTTCATATTCACCTGTCAAATTAGTTTGAGATTATTTCTTACAGCTTACGAACCGAATGTCGCATCAACACAAACCGACATTACAGTGCATGCAAATTAGACAATACTGCTAGTTACGTAGTGACACAACTACTAGTATTTATTGGCCTTGTCACATATTCGTGTAAGTACTGCACTGAGAGAACAATACATAGTAGGCAAGTATCAATTCCACAAATCAAATAATAAAAAGACGGTGACTCTATCCTCCTCGTAAAATCCCTTCACATCGAATAACGGCATAATTTGTTATTTTAACTCAAAATATTTACGCCGGTTAACGCTACGAGGCTTCTGTGGAAATCATCACGGCAAACCAAGTAATATTTACATCATATTTTTCAATTTTACCGCCATATTGTTCCGAACACCAGAAGAGCAACATTGCCAGCTAAGTTTCTGTTTGTTATGTGCATCTCGAGATCGTTACATGATTTAGAACTGGTTAGTTCAAACCTCTTTTACGAGGGCTAAATGCGCGTGGTTACAAGCGCTTTGTTATGCATCATACACGCCAGAGACACACCTGCGACTGCTTTCTGACATTTCATACTGTGTCAGTGCATACGTTTTGTTTGGATATTAAACTCTGCCACATATAGCAATTTATACGATTGAATAAAAATAAATTGAAAGGCAATCGCATTGTGGTCTTCTATTTATATTCAACGTATCCGAGTCATCCACTACTTAGTATTCGTTTGACGTCTCCTGTTGAGGTTGGTTTGACACAACTTGTTCTCCCGTTAGCACCGCATAGCAAACCAGTCAGCAACTTAGCTGGCACTCATGTTGTTGTACGGAACAATGATGGCGGTGACAGTAATTTTTCACAAAATGTGATAGTAAGTCCTGGAACTATACATATTGATTTTAGACAGTATTGTGTGAAATGTGTCAAATAACGAGTTTTAAGCGATACTGTTGTGATTCAGGCAATGCACATAATCAATGTAGTTGCCATACTCGCGTGGTTTGATTTTTGAACTCCGAACAGTTCGCATCGCGCGAATGACTTATTTGCCGCACATGGCAGAATGGGTCGTTTGAAGGAACTCGAAAAAGGTAAATTGCGATTGACAGAATTAATGACATAACATTATTCATAACACATCTACATCACTAAACTTAAGGAATAAACAACATCGTATTCCCGCTATATTATGGTAATTATTCTCGGGAGCGAACATCCGGGCATTTTTACTCCTTGGCAATCACAGCCAATGAAAACAACGGTCAAAACTCTCAAAAAACTGTTTTTGGCTAGTAGTTGAGACTCTCCAGAAGAGTTTAACAATTTTAACCTTACATGTGAAACATATATAAATTTGGTTGTTCAGGATTGTTTCATAATTGCGATTTTGCTGTTTTCTCGACTGTTTTCACCAGCTCTTCGACCAGCGTTCCACAGCAGTTCGCGCAGTGCTAGTATAAATACACGGTTCAGTCTTGCGCGTCTTATCAACGTAGAACGTTCTGTGACGTAGCTCCAGCCCCGTACATTAAAATCAAACTACGCATGTCCCGAAATTGAAGAAGTGAATGTACTGCACATTTTTACCTATTACCCCCCAAACCACACACATTGACATATTCGATTGTGTGCGTATGTGGGTTGTATCGAGGGAAAATGTTGAGAAAATAAATAAAACGACACCCCCACACCACTGGTGTTGTTGTTTTGTAATCACCTGTATCGTTGGTCCTGATTTCCCTTCCGGGTCACAGACAGCCGCGAATGTGAACCCGCCATTTACTGCGAACATATTGGCAGTCTGTGAAACTGCCAACTCGTGAATGAACTCGCCCTCATCGGCATCCAAAAACAATAGTCTTTGTTCTTTACCAGTCTCGTCCAATCCAAAACAAGCCAGCGTCGAGCCATCTTCAGTGACCTTCAATTGACCTCCATCATCAGCCACCATCTTAGTAAACTCATACACTAACTTTCGTGTTTCCCCGTGGAAGATTCGGACAAATCCATTATTTGTATGGGTGACACGAGTATCCTTTCCTAATGCGCATATCGTGTTGTTATTGCTGCCGAATACTGCCGATAGCACGGCACCTTGGAAGAGCTCGGTGATTTCTGGAGAAAGTCTCCCAGAAGCAATGTCACATATCTAATAAGAGAAGATAATATACACTCACACTCATTCTAGTCGATAAAACGAAAATATATTTTTACAAATATATATATATATATATATATATATATATATATATATATATATATATATATATATATATATATATATATATATATATATATATATATATATATATATATATATATATATATATATATATATATATATATTGTTTTGTTATAAATATAGTAACATTTGACTTGTATTATTCGAACGCGTATGTATAGACGTGCTTTCACGGATTTGTTTTCGAATGAAAATAATCAATACGCCTTTATCCTTGACATAACTCAACTTTATCCTTGATTTACCGTGTTTCAGCTTGAAAACAACAAACATTCAGAAGCCTTGTCAGACATATATTACCTTCTGTCTAGTCACCGCCCAAGGGCAGTCGCGTGTTTATAGGCCAGAACGCCACACGTAGATATACCGACAACAACAAAAAAATACCTGAGCGCCAGTTCGTCCGACAGCGATGAGGCTGTCACCATTACTAGAGAAGGCACAGCTAGTGGGACGAGCGACCTGTAGTTTCAGAAAATGTTCGGCTTTCGTAACACGGTGGTTGAAAATCTTCAATAGATTCGATTGGCTGTGTACCATTGCCACCAGTTTTCCGTCGGGACTGTGAAAGGTCAAACCAGACACGAATTACACACAGACAGGGATGATAAGTGAAAATGAGAGTTACTTTAAATTGGTGACGTCATTGGGGAGTGTTACTAATTTATAGTAATACATGTACAAAAATGATAATCACTCAATTGAAGCTAATGTAGACATGGGTATACCCGAGCACGATGAAGTTAAAATAAAATGGATCACATTTCAGTATTTGCCGAGAGCAGTATAACGACTTCTATACACAAGTCTGGTTTTATAACGGAGATCACTAGTGTAAAGGATTTACTAGCCAGGATTTAGATGAATTCGAAAAAAAACGGATTAGGATCAGTTTTCTGTTCATGCTTCGCTCGTAATGTCGCTATAATATTAAAAATTCTTCATTCTTGTCTTGGGCTTTCTTGGGAATAGAGAAATGAGAAAGGGAAACTAGGAATAATAATGCATACTAATTTTTACTAAGGTGAGTGGTGGTCATCAAGTACCATGCGTTCCAATTGTGTGTAAGCAAACAATGTACATACGTTGTATACGTAGTGTGGGACCCACACCGAACACAGCGCGTCCCGATATTCATCGTTTTTTGATGTTCAGGTATCACACAGTAAATTAAGTTGATTTACAACAATGACCAGAAAAAATAATAATTTTGACATTAATCACAGAAAGAACAGCGTCTGTTTTACACCATACTAATTTAAAGTGTTTGACTATAATTTCAAGTTCAAGAACAATATAACGACCGTATGATCACACCAAGGCATTGCAGGACACACCCAACAAAGTCGATTCACAAATCAATGTATAAATATAACGACCCTATGATCACACCATGGCATTGCAGGACACATCCAACAAAGTCGATTCACAAATCAATGTATAAATATAACGACCCTATGATCACACCATGGCATTGCAGGACACACCCAACAAAGTCGATTCACAAATCAATGTATAAATATAACGACCCTATGATCACACCATGGCATTGCAGGACACACCCAACAAAGTCGATTCACAAATCAATGTATAAATATAACGACCCTATGATCACACCATGGCATTGCAGGACACACCCAACAAAGTCGATTCACAAATCAATGTATAAATATAACGACCCTATGATCACACCATGGCATTGCAGGACACATCCAACAAAGTCGATTCACAAATCAATGTATAAATATAACGACCCTATGATCACACCATGGCATTGCAGGACACACCCAACAAAGTCGATTCATAAATCAATGTATAAATATAACGACCCTGATCACACCATGGCATTGCAGGACACATCCAACAAAGTCGATTCACAAATCAATGTATAAATATAACGACCCTATGATCACACCATGGCATTGCAGGACACATCCAACAAAGTCGATTCACAAATCAATGTACAGTCAAACCTGTCTATAAAGGACAGTCAGTGGACTGAGCCAAACTGTCCTTTATAGACAGGTGGTCTTTATATGGAGGTGGCCTAATTTATTCATGTAATCATGAATATTAATTAGGGTGGGAATTTTAAGGGAGATCATCAGCAAAACAAACCTACAATGAATTGGTCTTTTTAATAAGTCACTCATTTTCATCTGGATAATTACACAGCTTTACTTTTTTACTACAAATTATATCATGTAAATTCACTGAAACCAAGTGATTCTGCCCATGGATTCATTGGTGTATTTAATGCATAAGAACGATTGTCAACGATCGGCCGCATTGGTGTTTCAGCTCGGACTTTCACATTCTCGCCATGCAGTCTTATTCCCCAGCCCATCACAGGCGGTAATCAGTCCCATCGTTAGTATTGTCGATTGTACACTGTGACAAAATGCACAGGCAAAGTTGCCGTGTTTGAAAAAACAAACAAGCATTAAAAATGAAGAAGCATTGGTAATAAACAAAATTTACCAAACTCGTAACGATTGCTCCAACTCTCGGCGTTGAATCAGAAAGTCAAACGAACCGGAAATGAAACACGATGATCGTACACGCAATTTTACAGTTATTTGTTGCAAGCATCGACGCATCAAAACTGCCCAAACGAAATGATTTTTTCTCGAATTATTGATATTACCGTTTATAAAAAAAGAGGATCAAAATAGAAATCATTTTTCGTTGAGAATAACCCCGAGATGACCCCTCAGTTTTGCCCATGCGCTAGCTTCATTAGCATAATTTATAACGATCAACAACAAACAACATGGCGGCCAAAATAGGTCGGATTTTGCAATCCCGCGATGAGAACGAAATAGCGAATGTTTTATTATTTTGTTCGGGTATTTCATGTCGACAGGGTAAATAAAACATCTCTCATTTAATTAAACTGGTTCATTTTTCTTGTTTTCGGGACGGGAGGAATGTGCTCTTCATGTGCGAGACAGTCCACAGAAGTGCCGCTGGCCGGCTGGGGATCGATAGTATACCGGGGTAGTACCGATCGGAAACAAGCTAGTTTTTCATTTCCAACTTTGAATGAAACTGTTTTAATTTGTTGTTAAAATCTTTCCAGTCTCCAGACGTTACATTCAGATGATATTCAACTGTTTTTTTGTTTTTTTTTTTACTTTTTCGCAACTTCACAATCCAAGTTGCGATTGTCACCCCTGTCTACAGATTGTGTACTCGGTAATCTGAACGTAACATATGGCCACTTTCCTGTTAGCGATTCGCAAGTAGCTATTGTCTTTTTGCTGAGACCGTCTGATGGACATGTTGGTGGTCGTTATACAAAGGTTAAAGTGTGAATAGGTCTACAATAGGGTGGTCGCTGGTCGCGTTGGACAGGTGGTCGCTATAGCCAGTGTCTTTAACGTGTAAATTGTGAAGGGACTGTACTGAGGTGGTCGCTATGAGCAGGTGTCCGCTCTGCACAGGTGGTCGTTAACACACGTTTGACTGTATAAATATAACGACCCTATGATCACACCATGGCATTGCAGGACAGATCCAACAAAGTCGATTCACAAATCAATGTATAAATATAACGACCCTATGATCACACCATGGCATTGCAGGACACATCCAACAAAGTCGATTCACAAATCAATGTATAAATATAACGACCCTATGATCACACCATGGCATTGCAGGACACACCCAACAAAGTCGATTCACAAATCAATGTATAAATATAACGACCCTATGATCACACCATGGCATTGCAGGACACACCCAACAAAGTCTATTCACAAATCAATGTATAAATATAATGACCCTATGATCACACCATGGCATTGCAGGACACACCCAACAAAGTCGATTCACAAATCAATGTATAACGACCCTATGATCACACCATGGCATTGCAGGACACATCCAACAAAGTCGATTCACAAATCAATGTACAAATATAACGACCCTATGATCACACCATGGCATTGCAGGACACATCCAACAAAGTCGATTCACAAATCAATGTATAAATATAACGACCCTATGATCACACCATGGCATTGCAGGACACATCCAACAAAGTCGATTCACAAATCAATGTATAAATATAACGACCCTATGATCACACCATGGCATTGCAGGACACACCCAACAAAGTCGATTCACAAATCAATGTATAAATATAACGACCCTATGATCACACCATGGCATTGCAGGACACATCCAACAAAGTCGATTCACAAATCAATGTATAAATATAACGACCCTATGATCACACCATGGCATTGCAGGACACACCCAACAAAGTCGATTCACAAATCAATGTATAAATATAACGACCCTATGATCACACCATGGCATTGCAGGACACACCCAACAAAGTCGATTCACAAATCAATGTATAAATATAACGACCCTATGATCACACCATGGCATTGCAGGACACATCCAACAAAGTCGATTCACAAATCAATGTATAAATATAACGACCCTATGATCACACCATGGCATTGCAGGACACACCCAACAAAGTCGATTCATAAATCAATGTATAAATATAACGACCCTGATCACACCATGGCATTGCAGGACACATCCAACAAAGTCGATTCACAAATCAATGTATAAATATAACGACCCTATGATCACACCATGGCATTGCAGGACACATCCAACAAAGTTGATTCACAAATCAATGTATAAATATAACGACCCTATGATCACACCATGGCATTGCAGGACAGATCCAACAAAGTCGATTCACAATTCAATGTATAAATATAACGACCCTATGATCACACCATGGCATTGCAGGACACATCCAACAAAGTCGATTCACAAATCAATGTATAAATATAACGACCCTATGATCACACCATGGCATTGCAGGACACATCCAACAAAGTCGATTCACAAATCAATGTATAAATATAACGACCCTATGATCACACCATGGCATTGCAGGACACATCCAACAAAGTCGATTCACAAATCAATGTATAAATATAACGACCCTATGATCACACCATGGCATTGCAGGACACATCCAACAAAGTTGATTCACAAATCAATGTATAAATATAACGACCCTATGATCACACCATGGCATTGCAGGACAGATCCAACAAAGTCGATTCACAAATCAATGTATAAATATAACGACCCTATGATCACACCATGGCATTGCAGGACACATCCAACAAAGTCGATTCACAAATCAATGTATAAATATAACGACCCTATGATCACACCATGGCATTGCAGGACACATCCAACAAAGTCGATTCACAAATCAATGTATAAATATAACGACCCTATGATCACACCATGGCATTGCAGGACACATCCAACAAAGTCGATTCACAAATCAATGTATAAATATAACGACCCTATGATCACACCATGGCATTGCAGGACACACCCAACAAAGTCGATTCACAAATCAATGTATAAATATAACGACCCTATGATCACACCATGGCATTGCAGGACACACCCAACAAAGTCGATTCATAAATCAATGTATAAATATAACGACCCTGATCACACCATGGCATTGCAGGACACATCCAACAAAGTCGATTCACAAATCAATGTATAAATATAACGACCCTATGATCACACCATGGCATTGCAGGACACATCCAACAAAGTCGATTCACAAATCAATGTATAAATATAACGACCCTATGATCACACCATGGCATTGCAGGACACATCCAACAAAGTCGATTCACAAATCAATGTATAAATATAACGACCCTATGATCACACCATGGCATTGCAGGACACACCCAACAAAGTCGATTCACAAATCAATGTATAAATATAACGACCCTATGATCACACCATGGCATTGCAGGACACACCCAACAAAGTCTATTCACAAATCAATGTATAAATATAATGACCCTATGATCACACCATGGCATTGCAGGACACACCCAACAAAGTCGATTCACAAATCAATGTATAAATATAACGACCCTATGATCACACCATGGCATTGCAGGACACATCCAACAAAGTCGATTCACAAATCAATGTATAAATATAACGACCCTATGATCACACCATGGCATTGCAGGACACACCCAACAAAGTCGATTCACAAATCAATGTATAAATATAACGACCCTATGATCACACCATGGCATTGCAGGACACATCCAACAAAGTCGATTCACAAATCAATGTATAAATATAACGACCCTATGATCACACCATGGCATTGCAGGACACATCCAACAAAGTCGATTCACAAATCAATGTATAAATATAACGACCCTATGATCACACCATGGCATTGCAGGACACACCCTACAAAGTCGATTCACAAATCAATGTATAAATATAACGACCCTATGATCACACCATGGCATTGCAGGACACATCCAACAAAGTCGATTCACAAATCAATGTATAAATATAACGACCCTATGATCACACCATGGCATTGCAGGACACACCCAACAAAGTCGATTCACAAATCAATGTATAAATATAACGACCCTATGATCACACCATGGCATTGCAGGACACACCCAACAAAGTCGATTCACAAATCAATGTATAAATATAACGACCCTATGATCACACCATGGCATTGCAGGACACACCCAACAAAGTCGATTCACAAATCAATGTATAAATATAACGACCCTATGATCACACCATGGCATTGCAGGACACATCCAACAAAGTCGATTCACAAATCAATGTATAAATATAACGACCCTATGATCACACCATGGCATTGCAGGACACACCCAACAAAGTCGATTCATAAATCAATGTATAAATATAACGACCCTGATCACACCATGGCATTGCAGGACACATCCAACAAAGTCGATTCACAAATCAATGTATAAATATAACGACCCTATGATCACACCATGGCATTGCAGGACACATCCAACAAAGTCGATTCACAAATCAATGTATAAATATAACGACCCTATGATCACACCATGGCATTGCAGGACACATCCAACAAAGTCGATTCACAAATCAATGTATAAATATAACGACCCTATGATCACACCATGGCATTGCAGGACACATCCAACAAAGTCGATTCACAAATCAATGTATAAATATAACGACCCTATGATCACACCATGGCATTGCAGGACACACCCAACAAAGTCGATTCACAAATCAATGTATAAATATAACGACCCTATGATCACACCATGGCATTGCAGGACACACCCAACAAAGTCTATTCACAAATCAATGTATAAATATAATGACCCTATGATCACACCATGGCATTGCAGGACACACCCAACAAAGTCGATTCACAAATCAATGTATAAATATAACGACCCTATGATCACACCATGGCATTGCAGGACACATCCAACAAAGTCGATTCACAAATCAATGTATAAATATAACGACCCTATGATCACACCATGGCATTGCAGGACACACCCATAAAAGTCGATTCACAAATCAATGTATAAATATAACGACCCTATGATCACACCATGGCATTGCAGGACACATCCAACAAAGTCGATTCACAAATCAATGTATAAATATAACGACCCTATGATCACACCATGGCATTGCAGGACACATCCAACAAAGTCGATTCACAAATCAATGTATAAATATAACGACCCTATGATCACACCATGGCATTGCAGGACACACCCAACAAAGTCGATTCACAAATCAATGTATAAATATAACGACCCTATGATCACACCATGGCATTGCAGGACACATCCAACAAAGTCGATTCACAAATCAATGTATAAATATAACGACCCTATGATCACACCATGGCATTGCAGGACACACCCAACAAAGTCGATTCACAAATCAATGTATAAATATAACGACCCTATGATCACACCATGGCATTGCAGGACACACCCAACAAAGTCGATTCACAAATCAATGTATAAATATAACGACCCTATGATCACACCATGGCATTGCAGGACACATCCAACAAAGTCGATTCACAAATCAATGTATAAATATAACGACCCTATGATCACACCATGGCATTGCAGGACACACCCAACAAAGTCGATTCACAAATCAATGTATAAATATAACGACCCTATGATCACACCATGGCATTGCAGGTCACATCCAACAAAGTCGATTCACAAATCAATGTATAAATATAACGACCCTATGATCACACCATGGCATTGCAGGACACATCCAACAAAGTCGATTCACAAATCAATGTATAAATATAACGACCCTATGATCACACCATGGCATTGCAGGACACACGCAACAAAGTCGATTCACAAATCAATGTATAAATATAACGTCCCTATGATCACACCATGGCATTGCAGGACACATCCAACAAAGTCGATTCACAAATCAATGTATAAATATAACGACCCTATGATCACACCATGGCATTGCAGGACACACCCAACAAAGTCGATTCACAAATCAATGTATAAATATAACGACCCTATGATCACACCATGGCATTGCAGGACACACCCAACAAAGTCGATTCACAAATCAATGTATAAATATAACGACCCTATGATCACACCATGGCATTGCAGGACACATCCAACAAAGTCGATTCACAAATCAATGTATAAATATAACGACCCTATGATCACACCATGGCATTGCAGGACACATCCAACAAAGTCGATTCACAAATCAATGTATAAATATAACGACCCTATGATCACACCATGGCATTGCAGGACACATCCAACAAAGTCGATTCACAAATCAATGTATAAATATAACGACCCTATGATCACACCATGGCATTGCAGGACACACCCAACAAAGTCGATTCACAAATCAATGTATAAATATAACGTCCCTATGATCACACCATGGCATTGCAGGACACATCCAACAAAATCGATTCACAAATCAATGTATAAATATAACGACCCTATGATCACACCATGGCATTGCAGGACACACCCAACAAAGTCGATTCACAAATCAATGTATAAATATAACGACCCTATGATCACACCATGGCATTGCAGGACACATCCAACAAAGTCGATTCACAAATCAATGTATAAATATAACGACCCTATGATCACACCATGGCATTGCAGGACACACCCAACAAAGTCGATTCACAAATCAATGTATAAATATAACGACCCTATGATCACACCATGGCATTGCAGGACACATCCAACAAAGTCGATTCACAAATCAATGTATAAATATAACGACCCTATGATCACACCATGGCATTGCAGGACACATCCAACAAAGTCGATTCACAAATCAATGTATAAATATAACGACCCTATGATCACACCATGGCATTGCAGGACACACCCAACAAAGTCGATTCACAAATCAATGTATAAATATAACGACCCTATGATCACACCATGGCATTGCAGGACACACCCAACAAAGTCGATTCACAAATCAATGTATAAATATAACGACCCTATGATCACACCATGGCATTGCAGGACACACCCAACAAAGTCGATTCACAAATCAATGTATAAATATAACGACCCTATGATCACACCATGGCATTGCAGGACACATCCAACAAAGTCGATTCACAAATCAATGTATAAATATAACGACCCTATGATCACACCATGGCATTGCAGGACACATCCAACAAAGTCGATTCACAAATCAATGTATAAATATAACGACCCTATGATCACACCATGGCATTGCAGGACACACCCAACAAAGTCGATTCACAAATCAATATATAAATATAACGACCCTATGATCACACCATGGCATTGCAGGACACATCCAACAAAGTCGATTCACAAATCAATGTATAAATATAACGACCCTATGATCACACCATGGCATTGCAGGACACATCCAACAAAGTCGATTCACAAATCAATGTATAAATATAACGACCCTATGATCACACCATGGCATTGCAGGACACACCCAACAAAGTCGATTCACAAATCAATGTATAAATATAACGTCCCTATGATCACACCATGCATTGCAGGACACATCCAACAAAATCGATTCACAAATCAATGTATAAATATAACGACCCTATGATCACACCATGGCATTGCAGGACACACCCAACAAAGTCGATTCACAAATCAATGTATAAATATAACGACCCTATGATCACACCATGGCATTGCAGGACACATCCAACAAAGTCGATTCACAAATCAATGTATAAATATAACGACCCTATGATCACACCATGGCATTGCAGGACACACCCAACAAAGTCGATTCACAAATCAATGTATAAATATAACGACCCTATGATCACACCATGGCATTGCAGGACACACCCAACAAAGTCGATTCACAAATCAATGTATAAATATAACGACCCTATGATCACACCATGGCATTGCAGGACACATCCAACAAAGTCGATTCACAAATCAATGTATAAATATAACGACCCTATGATCACACCATGGCATTGCAGGACACACCCAACAAAGTCGATTCACAAATCAATGTATAAATATAACGACCCTATGATCACACCATGGCATTGCAGGACACATCCAACAAAGTCGATTCACAAATCAATGTATAAATATAACGACCCTATGATCACACCATGGCATTGCAGGACACATCCAACAAAGTCGATTCACAAATCAATGTATAAATATAACGACCCTATGATCACACCATGGCATTGCAGGACACATCCAACAAAGTCGATTCACAAATCAATGTATAAATATAACGACCCTATGATCACACCATGGCATTGCAGGACACACCCAACAAAGTCGATTCACAAATCAATGTATAAATATAACGACCCTATGATCACACCATGGCATTGCAGGTCACACCCAACAAAGTCGATTCACAAATCAATGTATAAATATAACGACCCTATGATCACACCATGGCATTGCAGGACACATCCAACAAAGTCGATTCACAAATCAATGTATAAATATAACGACCCTATGATCACACCATGGCATTGCAGGACACATCCAACAAAGTCGATTCACAAATCAATGTATAAATATAACGACCCTATGATCACACCATGGCATTGCAGGACACACCCAACAAAGTCGATTCACAAATCAATGTATAAATATAACGACCCTATGATCACACCATGGCATTGCAGGACACATCCAACAAAGTCGATTCACAAATCAATGTATAAATCAAGACCATCCGCAAGAAAATGCAGTTTTTACACTTACAAAAAAACATTTTGTAATTATTATTATTAAATGAACTCGATTGACTTACTGAATCAGATATTAACCATATATCATAAACTACCCCAAATACAACTATGTTTCATACTGTTACATCCGGGTATGATTAGCATTGAGTACATGTAATCGAGATAATTCGAGGAAACGAATTAATTCCACAAATATTACAACCTTCCCTGTAATTTCATGCAAATGAGTATCCGATTTATCGAGCTGATTGAGTTATACAACTGTAGCTTTCGTTCAGTTGCCATGGCAATGGGATAGCACTTGGAATCGACAACGGTGTTCAATATCGTTTAATACGATTTTATTACATTTCCACATTGAGTGGTGTAATTAACTCTCTCCATGTGAGGGCATTTCTATTGGAGAGCTGTATAAGTGTCACTAGTAGATGAGATTACTTTTATGAGCTCGTGTCTGAATTGCAGCATTGTCGAATGAAATCGCTAAAAAGCGTTGTTTAAATCATGAAATTCGTTAATAAGGGTACCACCAACGGCTCTTATACGTGAAAAACCATTCTTCTGAGAAGATGTATGCAAAATTGTTCGAAGCGGACTAGAAATACCACCAGAAGTATTATTTTTATATTACACCAGTTCTCATCCCGCGTGTAACTAACGAGGTTATGAAACAATGTAGTCAACAAACTCAATTTAATGTTCACTTGAGAACCGCCATTTCGTGTTTTAAACAAATCGTTAAGTCTTGTGAACCGAAACTCGGCACGTCCTGAACGCCCGGCGCGTACCGAAATCATCCCCGGTCGTGAATTTAAGAGAACATATATTGATTCATACTGGTATGACATGGCGATGGAGGAACGTACAGCTAGATATGGCTGGATGCTGTGGTACTGAATGAAACTGAATGCAGAGCGGTACGTTGATAGTCGACGACGCAACGTGAACGTGAAGTTGAGGGATTGACAATTTCGGCAAGTGCCGAGATCTCGTAACCTGAAGTAGCTAATGCGTCTTAATTGTATTTCAACACTAATCCACTAGGCCCTAATACGATAATCTTTGTACTCAGGATGTCGGCAATTTAATATTCTAGCCACTAGCCGGTTTGCCACTCTTCCAATAAATATTGATATTTGTAACTTAGTTGAACCATTGAAAGTCCATACGTCACAGTATCATAATTTGCATTATTGTCACCGTCAGGAAGCACTTCGAAAAACATCTGGATAACTAGTGATATAATACATATTGAATGGAATTCTTTATCATCACCAACTTGACTTTTGCATCCAAGCAACCCCTTTAATTACCTGAATGTTATGTGTGTGACCGGATCTGACGTCACAGGTGACGTTTCCTCGACAGCGGCATTCCAGAGGTGAGCCATTCCTCGATCTGCAAGGACACACACGAACGGTCCATGTGAACTGGAAACAAAGCCTTTGACTGATCCACCAGCTGGGATTGAAGTTGTTGCTAACAATTCCACACTGTTCACGTTCCACATTTTGACAACACCTTTATCACAACAGGAAAACAGAATAGCGGGTAACTTATGATGGTAGTGCGCCGCCACGAGTTTGGACTTGGCACTATGATGGAGAGTTACCAGAACTGGAAGACAATTTCGAGATCTAGTCGTGTCATAGATTTTCACGATTCCCCTGGTAAATGTAACAGCTAAACAATCCGATTTGCTGTTGAAGGACAGACTGTTGAAACATTTCGAATGACGGGCATTGTTGGTTTGTTCCTCCATGCTGTCACAGTTGACACCACAAAGACACTCGCCGTTTCGCAAATCCCAAATACGTAAGACGCCATGGTCACAAACGGAGGCAAGGAGATCCGAATCCGGGCTTGTTGCTAGGAAGGTAATGTTGCCATAATGTGGATAACACCCTTCTTCAGCTTCGTTGCTGTACAGATGGTTCCCTCTACAATAAAACATAAATAAAACTATAACATTAAAAATATTATATCATTTAAAAAAGAATTCGAGAAAAGAGAGAGGCCTTTGTCTATTTTGGCATTTCGATTTCGTCATGGCAAGTGAATAATAAAATATTTAACACTCGCCCACGGACCCACTCACTAATTCACTCAATCACTCACTCGCACCAAAATAAATTGTAACATCTACCACAGTAGGTTAAAAGCTCAGTCACAATCCTGTGCTTAGGTAAATGTGTCTTTATGCCCTAATTCAGAGATCACACACGTGTCTTTAGAAGGACATATCTGTAATGATAGCGGAGAAGCAAGCCTCTAGCCACATAACTGTGATAGGGATAGATAACGTACTTAAATTTGTACAAGTAAATTGTAGATTTAGACATCCTGTCGTTTGGTGGAAGTGACAATGACCAGAGTGTTGTTACTATCACGGGGGAATTCTCTCTTCTGGGTTCTCCACACGTGCCAGGGGTAAATCTCGTCTTGTCTCTCTATCGCGTCCCCTTGAGGTACGGGATCGGGAAAGTCACTTAAACTTTACAGTCAAATAGGACACACGCAACGAAATACGTTTCACTCTCGTCTTTAGTCGGTCAGTCGAGCACTCTATAAGACACAGCGCCCTGAGGAAAAGTCCCCACGACTATCGCAAGGTTGACCCAAGACTCTCCCAAAACTGCGTCTGTCGTGGTGTACTCGCCAAGACCAACTAAAACAACTTTATTCACTTTCAAAACCTTAACCAATTACAAAGCAGTAAAAAGACTCTAGGGCGTAATCTTCACACATACAGCCAATCACACTAAGTACTGAACACGTCATATCTTTTGATTAATCGTTCACTATATTAGCAGCAACTGCGAATACCAACTGTCATCAAAAATAGTAGTCCGAATAGCGACGGTAATATCGTAATTAGTTCCAAATCACTGAACCAAGTTCCGTCCAGAACCTCACATGGGCCTAAACGATTCAACCATTCGCTAGTAATCAACTAAATAAGTCGATCAACAGATACGTGCAAACAATTTCATCATATTACTCTCGGGTTAGCCCGTACACAGACAGTCTGTAAAATATTTCTTTCTACTTCTGTCCTGCCGCCGTCAAAAATCTACCTGATATATAATCTAAGATGTGAAATATACTGAAATTATTTATAGCTTTATTGGGATATGGGAATGGGAATATCTGATCTACGCGAACGCGAACCACGAGGATGATACTACGGTATCCATTAATGTTGCCATGGCAATTATAACCGAGGTACATCATATTGCATCAGACCAATTCGAGATCCATAGTGCGAATACTGCGTCAGATGCCTACAAACCACATATAACGAGAACTGGCGTTTGTGGACGTCAAATATATTGCGACAAATTGAGTTGACTTGCATGTCTGGAAACTACCTCAACGTTGATTACGTGCTTGACAGCGTCCTACAACTTGCATATAAAACGAGTCCATTTTAAATAAAACCTAAATATGTCAATATGACATACAACTTCCTCTGATGTCAGTATTAAACACTACGACACATCGGCTTATTATCACGTGTGAGCTTTACTGAGTGCGATGCTATTCAAGAAACAACAAAAAGTCAATAAAGGAGAAACGCCGATTCATCAAGTTATCCGTAACAGTAATGTTAGTCAGCTAGTTTCCGACTTATTTAATCAGAAGCAACCCCGTAATGCAAATTGAGTAAGTATAGTTAGCTTACAAGGGTTAGTTGTGAAAAACGAAAATCGAAAACATCACGCAGACACAATTCTATACAATCCTTTCATAGCAATCTTCTCACCGACACGGAGTCCCATTTAAAATTTGATTACACTCATGATACAATTACCAATATAAATGGATTAATAGAGAATCACAGACAGCAGTGTATATTACCTATCTGAATTCATGTCCCAAATACATAGGGCCCTGCAACCTGTACGTTTCTGACTGTTATATGCAGCAATAACCAATCGATCATCGCCGCTGAACACCACGTGATCAATGCACGCGCCCTGTACTACTGTGGAATCATCCTTCAGTTCTTTCACGGTTCTTCCTGAAATGCGATTAATGATAGATGATTACTTTTTGAAATACGTTAAAATATCCAAAAATTAAGTATTTGTATAATATATATGATGTCCAACTACGTCATTAAATCCGCCATATTGACAATTATGTTATTGTAGCTAGTCTTCTTACAATCACTGAAATCATCTTCCGAATATCGATAACATCATGAATCAGACCCCGGCACACCACTGGTATACCGATCATATATGGGAGTATTCATTTAGCGCATCACGATAGACTAGGGACTCGTTGTTCGTCCAGAAATGAGTGTGTATCATTTGTTTGTAACTAAACTCAATAATGAGTCAATTTCACACAATTTCGTAAGGTTTATTAAGACTTGTGTTCTAGTCAAAGAAAAGTGTACATTGCGGAATATGTGTAAACATCCGTGGCTCAGATACATTCAACGACGAGAACAGTTTGATACGCAGTACTAACGCCACGTATAAGGTAAAAAGGTAATTACTGCTAGCACTAGTGAATATGATATATTGAGAATGGTAGTAGGTTGTCACAGTCCATTGTAATTATTCAAATAACCAATCCTTTTGGACAATTGTGTCAATGTAAGTATAATTTACACACAGCTCATTCGCACCTTCAAGTTACTTCAGTTAGTTTTCACAACCTAATTAATCTAAACGAAATGCTCCACTGATTATTTTTTAGACCTAGTTTGAACTGTAATATAATTGTAGTTTCCTCATTGCTTTAGTTTATACAATAGTTGGAAAGAACGCATGAATGGTCATCACATTTTGGCGCAGATCGTTGAATTATAAAATTAAATTGTTTCCGTCTAGCAGGGAAGTTATATTACCGTTCGCCATTGTGTTTCGCTTCATTCTAAATACGTTGACCGATTTACGAAGATTATTTAAAGATATTATCTTATAAAAAGATCATAAGCGATGACTAACTTTATTAACTACCAATGTATGTTCCAATCTTTTCTGCCCAAAATTATCATCGAAGCATTCATTGGTAAACTAGAAAATCATTAAAGCCTGAGTTAAAACAGGCTCTATTGTTTTCTTCTCGGCGAAGTAAGGTGAATTACTCCATTCGTCGTGGAGGTATACATGAGCACGTATAAAGATGATTACGCCCTCGTTCACATACTTACTAATATCTTACCGAGACAATTTACTATTCAAAAAAAAAAAAGAAAAAAGAAAATACCGACATATACACAGAATTATGTGACAATCAATAACTAGGATTGTAATTTGACACAGTTTACTCGCAAAATCCTGACAAGCTGCAAGTCTTTGATCACCGCCGTATTGTATCCAAATCTTAACAATCAATTGTATATGGGATTTATTTCCGCACATTTCATTGAACCATTCAGTACTCATTGTGTGTTGATAATTATATAGCCATATGCATCATTATTTAAAACCGCACTCTGAGATAATTTACAAAGCTGTATTGATATAACATTCATTTTTCAATAGTACATGAATCAAAATACATGATTTGATAGTACGTATAGCCATATGCCGCATATGATTCACCATTTAATTTTTTGCGAATTGAGGGAAATAGAAATCAACTTAAATTCGTCAATAGTTTTCCGGGTATCCGAATATTAATGATCATTTCGATTTCACACATTTTCATCACGTCATTAAATATCACACATAATATTTCCCATATCTCAACGAAGCTATAAATAATTTCAGTTTATATGTTCATGCATTAAACATTACACATAATAATTCTTATATGTCGACAAAACTATGATTAATTTCAGAATATATATACACGCATTAAATATTACACATAATAATTCCCATATCCCAATAAAGCTATAAATAATTTCAGTATATTTCACATCTTAGATTATATAAATGCTCGATGCCAGGCTCAGTGTACGTACTTGAAGTCTACTTACCCCTTTTGGTGTCCAGTATTTTCAGCGCAGAACTAGACATTCCTATGGCTATACGTGTACCGTCTTTTGAGAAACAAAACGATTTGATGGTGTCCCCTTCCACGCTATAGTAGCTGAAGTAAGAGTTACCACTGCTTGTGCTTGTACACTGAAAGGTAAAACGTATTCGTCATCGTACTAAGTGTGTGGTTTCTGGACAATGCGAATATTACAAACCTATTCGCATCAAAATATGTCATCAAGATGGTTATTAGTTATGTATTGACGTCAAATGGGCTCCCTTTTTAACATGAGTGTTCAAAGTACGGTTTCTTGTCATTCTAAAGGGACTTACAATTTCAAATTATCAAGAAATCAAGTTATCGCTGAAAGTAATAAAGCATTTTCCAATCCTAATAAACGTTGCAAAATAACCAGTTCAGGTGGGAAAATTGCTCATATTTTACATAATCAATGTCAATCTATAAATGAATAAATATTTCTCGCAAATCTTTGTGAAATCTTCGGGCTATTACAAGATATTATAATAAGTCTTCGGTTTCGGACAATAACAGCCACTTGGGAACGATAACTGTTGATATCGGCATCAAGCGAGGGCACTAACCGTTTAATATAATAGACTTCATGCGTATAGGAAATGGATGCACGCAGAGACACCACGCATATTACAGACACCGTGGCTATTAAGACCAGGCGTGACAATGCCACTGGACACATTGTCAATACATTCTCACCTTTAATACAGATTTCCCCTTCTCTTGGCATATATACCCCAGCTTCATACCGCACGGTGACAGGCATATTTTAGTCGCTAGGGCACATTTCATATTCAGGTGCATTGCTCGTATTTGAGACTTTTCTGAATTATGTACTGTTTCTTTGTTGATCAATTGCAACCACGGCAAAGGTCTCGTCTTCGAATTCGCTTTCTTCTCGGCTGTCTTCTTCGCCCATCGGCAGGGCGCAGACAGTGATGGATAGTTTGCAGCTTGTTGGGTGAGGAGTGTGGGTTCTCTTCGCAAAATGTGTCCATCTGTTTGTACAAAATGAATTATGCACACACAAGTATCCCGTCAATAATTGCTGTAAACCGTTTGCTGTAAACCAATTTTCGCGACTCAATGCTGTTCATTGCATACGTGGGGACGAAACATCGTGAAAAGTCACTATAACTATGTCTCAAAGTTTCAAATTTTACTACTAAAATGCAGTTTTCCCAAACTAGCAAAAATCGAGATATTTTTCTTATGGAAATAAAGCGGTAAGTTACTGTCTATATACGCCTATAACCCAGTAATTGCCTCTATATGCAAACGACCGCCGAAATCTCATTGAGAGCGAAAGAACCACGATACTCTCGTCGCGTCCAATGATTCCTTGATATTTGTACCGTCGCCTAGAATAAGATCTCAGCGACTATTTGCGTCTAAGGACTATTGCAAATATGTAATAGCCGCGCTGTCAGGATTCCAAATAAATAAATAAATAAATACATTTATTACGACGTACCAATGTCACTGTTATTTTTGTAGTCAATTATTCATGAGCGACCGAAAAATGTCTTTAGTTTATGAGCAAATATACTCCAGTTTGAGTTTCGATACGCCACGTCGAACTATTAAAACAAGATGATTTGTCGTGTATCTATATTGCCTCGCCGATTTCACGAGAAGAAACCGTGTTGAAAAATGTATTTACTGCCATGTAGACAGCTTAAAATCTATGATCATTCGTGTTTTTAAAACCAGTAACATGCGCGTTAAAGCTCCCTGACGGGGGAGCATGGTATTTTGAATTAAACATAGGCAAACTACGCAGAGGGAACAAGACAGATTTAAGGTGTATTAGAGCATTGGATTATACGAGTATCAAACACATGGGGATATAAATAATTCATGTCGCAAGAGAATGCAGGTTTATCCTGACTAGCATCGATATTTGCCTACTATTTAATAAAATATTATTTCTAAAAATGTTTATTAAGAAAGACAAGCTTTTTTTTGACTGATATTTTCAGTCGCGCGATATCGCATAAATGTTCACTTTTGAGATGTTTTTTGTGTTCTCTGACATCTAAACTGAGTCGTCCGCTACATTGTGTAGTATTTCGGATTGCGTAAAAAGCTATTAAAATAGGATTTTATAATTTGAACTAGACAAAACACTGAGCTGACACCATTTGGTGGCGGGGAAGCTTAGGGATGTGCATTCTTACACGCAGTCCATAGATTTAACGCATTCAAAATATATGCAAGTTTTTGCAAATTATTATCCTCTCAAAAATCAGCAATTGTTATACTTTATATATATTGTTATATATATGAATATGTTATATTCAGTCCTACTTTACCAGCCATTGTGACTGTTGCATATTTAAGCTATCCTCAGATGTTTGTTCTTCCATGGAACCATGGTTTCATGCCCCCCCCCCCGATTTATCTGCCTATTCAGACAATTAAAGCTCCCATTTTCTAAACCAGAAACAAACGTGTCAACATTTCAAGATTTAAAGTTAGATGGTTTGGCGAATGTCCAATTCTTCTTCCGGGTACCCATGATCATACCAGAACTAACTATTTTCAGTACATGCCATTACTTACTAACATGTACTTATTTCTGTGGCATTATATTATTATATTACATGCCATTATCAAGATTTGGTTGCGAGATACAATTTCTCATATCTCAATGAAGCTATAAATAATTTCAGTTTATATATTCATGCATTAAATATTACACATAATAATTCCTATATTTCGATAAAGCTATGATTAATTTCAGAATATATATTCATGCATTAAATATTACACATAAAAATTTACATATCCCAATAAAGCTATTAATAATTTCAGTATATTTTATTTTATATATGTTATATTATTTCGTGTATGATAAAAATAAATAATTAAAACAAATTAAAAAAATAAGTAATATGTTATGAAAAGTTATGAGAGGTTATTTTAATTACATATTTCGACTTTTTAGGTTCTACAAAAACCACTCTACAGACTGGTATAATTGACGGGGGGGGGGTAATTGTCATAAATACTAGAGGCGTTCCTATTTGTATTTTCTTGGTTCGAATCCTACGTATATCACAATAAAAGGTTGGGAAGAGAGGGTGTTTTTTTCTAATTAAAATACATGATAATCCTTAACTAGTGCTTTAAGCAAGATGGGATGAATGGTAAAGAACTTAATAAACGTATCTCAGAATTATTCCTACTACACGTTGGATGGTTTGGGGCATTAAATAAGGTTTATCTTTGTTTTCCTGGTTGTATTCAAAAACGCTAATGTAATGTAAACAATCTTCAGAATACAATTTTTATAAATTTTATATATAATATAATTATCAGCAACTTTAAAAAAACTTTAAAATTAAAATAATCATTATAATTTAATATGGACAAATAATATGACTAATATATGTAAACTCCATTTGTTAAAAATTCTGTGACGACAGGAGAATTGTTAAAATATGACAATGTATAAATTATGTAATTTATTATGGCGCTCATTTAAACCATCAATGTTAATAGCGTTAGAACACGAACTACCGAATATCAAGAAATCATGTTATCGCAAAAGTCACACACTGTGAAACACCTAATGTATGATGTCAAATATATGACCACTGTCGATAATATAGACACGTTCATATAAAGTACATCGATTGTCATTTTGCAAGTACATGTACATACCTCTAGAAATCAAATACTTAAACTCTAGTAGAGTGCTCGGGTCATAGTCATAGTCTATAGCCATATTAGATGCTTTTTCTAACCATGTCTTCAGTACATCAACTTGTCCTGTAGCACACATGGCCTGCAGATATCAATCACACACGATTGGTCTAAGTAAATAACATGTCCCTGAATACGCCACTGTCTTCGATTATTCAAAACAAATCGTCACCAGTTGCATTTGCCAACGTAGTAAACGACTTGTCGGTTGCAGCATCATTATGTGTGTGCTAGTACGTCATACATTCTGCAACCTCGTTCGAGGCCTTTTGTGCATTAATAATAAAAATCGTCATCCAAATATCTATCTATCAAACCACTGCATGACAGGTAAACTTTTAGTTTGAAACAAAGCGAAATCCTGAGAAAGGTCACGTGCATTATATTGGTCCATTTGTTTATTGACCTTGACCGTGACAGGTGACCGTGCGCACAATGGATATACTTCGAACAAGCCTAAAATTCACTGACGTAACCCCGTAAATGGCATCTTTAGCGAAATAAAGTGCTTTTGCCGCTGGGCCACATTTCTTGAAAACACATATAATTCCATTTGCATCACTATTTATATAATAAACGTGTGTCATACAGAGTATTTGAAATTGAATTGCATGTGTACCTGTATGAATTTGAAATCACATAAAGTCTCTTCCAGTGACTGCCAATCTCCGCAATTAATTAATGCCCATGGCAGTTCCATCAGTCGACGTTGATTATAGATAATTTTTCTCGTTAGAGCATCATCACCACTGGCTGCTGTGGAAACGAGACGGTAATTTAGCTTAGAAAGCTGCTGGCGAGTGTTACTGGATCTTAAGCATGATTTATAATATACCGGACGTAGACTTAGTGTGCATGCTTACTTACGACAAAATAAAAAAAATACTCCTCTCGCACGATGACAATAACTCGATTTTAAGGCAGTGCGAAATAATAACAGTACATTTGCTACCATTACTATATATCAGCACGTTTAAATAAAGTATGTGACTTTTGTAAATAATTGGTGCGCTTATCACAGTTTACGGGAGAACATATTTTCTTAAATCTCAGAGGTTTCAATTATATGAACGTGTGACAAGACTCACATTATTATGCTCTCTTGGTCACTTACCTGGTGTGAGTATTATGGGATGTTTAATGATTCCCGGATCAAGATGTGGATTTTTGCGGTGAGTTTGTTCAGACGTCTTTCCAAGAGATCCGTCGAAATAACTAGACATGTACGCGTGGATAGATATCCGGATTTCCTCGGAAGGAAGGAATCTGAATACGAAAATCACCAATTAGTAGCGTTCAAAAGAACAGTGCATTTTTTCCATGATGCTTATATCGATTTGCTGTAAAGTTGGCTTGTTGCACAGTAAAATACTGGTTAATATAAATTCGTAGACCTTACTAACTAAGCAATTAGATAATATGTTGTTATTGAATAGCAATATGTTGGATTGGGTTAGTGGTTATTAAATAAATACCCCCAATTTGTTTAGAAGCTTTAACCATTTGGCTGAACCAGTATGGATGTACAAAGCATAAAGCCTATTCATTCAATGTATAATACCTGGCAGTCGCTAAAGACGAGAAATGCCCTGAAGACCAGAATAAACGCCCGAGGATATCTCAAAGAAAAAAAAAACGCATTTTGAAACAGCGTGGCATAGCTCTTGTAGTGTTCATATAGTCACGGTTTTTGTAATCACGTTAATAGATACATATACACACTTAGACTGGGTTCGCTCAGACATGAATGTTAATAGACGACAAATAGTCCTTCTGAGACTGACAAAGAAGAGGATCTTTAGTGTACCAAGGCTACATGACGCTACTCTCATGGAATGAAAAGAAAATTACCATTACGTGACGTGTACTATTACTGATCTAACGTATCATACAGCCTAGTAACAACATATACAATATAATGGTGTCCCCTTATTAGTAGACCTATTTATATTCTCGACTTTTAGAGACATTGTGAAATAAATGCATCATAAGGCGCTTCGTTTCTATTGTATTGACCCAACTGTGAGATCCTGGTATATCCACGGCAGAGGTAAATATACCAAGGCACCGAAAGACCACATACGCAGTAAAATATCAATGACTCTATTCTATTCTATTGGGAAAAAACGTCTTTCAAATTACCCGAACACGACCGCCATTACTATATCAGTGTACTGAAGGACGTGTGTGGGTGAGTTGGTTAGAGTATAATTGGACTGACAATCTACGATTTGACGCAAATAATCTTACAGGTTCCCTCTTAGAATTACCTTGAGCTGATTACTGAGGGATAAAAACGTCAACAAACGAATGGCATTTGCTGTTATTCCTTTAACAAGGTCTCAAAGATCAATCCTTATACAGTGTGGCAATACACAGTTAATATATTGGCGCACAATGCATGTATGCTGTAATAGCATTTGTTTTCAGTGGCATTTAATTTCACTATTTTGATGGCTTGAGTTTTTTCAACCGGGTTTTAATTTCACGGATTTGCCTGTAAAATAATGAGCTCTATTCTGATATTTTATGTTCACATGGTTTTAATTTTAATCAGATTAGACCTTTTCAAGAAAATGGCGAAACCTAATTTATGCATGCATCTATAGAATAGGTAGATTATGGGCGTGTATATCAATGTTTACATTGTGGGGTAGTATCAACCTTGAGACATGTATTCGTTTAAAAGGTTCATAACACCACGGCACCTACATCGTCAGAATCAGTGTATCCGTCATACAACCACAACAATTTTACACCGAAGATACCAAGTAATTAAATGATTATGAATAAGAAATCTGTATCTTTGTGCGCGTTGCTTATCTGTATCTCTATAATCATGTACATCATCGTCAGAGGAACTTACGTGGATTCATTAGAATAAATCGATGAATAAATAAAGGATGTCGCATGGAAATGAAATTCATTGATAATGAATAAAATATGCAGTATAAACGTATTGGCGGAAAGACAGCCGCCGGTGTCTTATATTAGCATTGACACAATGTCCCTAAGACACATATAGTGTGCCCATGCAATCATGGTTCACTGGTGATAGATAACAGAGATAAATATCATCTGTATGTTGTTACGTACATTTATTACGCAGAATACACTCAATCTTCTGTTGCTCAGGGTCTTGAACTAGTAAGCTGAGATCAAAGACATCGACCGCCTACTTGTAATGCAGACCTTCACAGCTCGAAACAACAATACTCAGTCATGCGACACGGAATTTACCGCAAATCGACATTTTTGTTCGATTGTTTTGATTGCACTGCTGCAAACTAAATCCACACTTCTCCAAGATTTAACAGCACGCTGAAGTATATGTGTGTTACTGAGCTCAAAATATATATGGTTTATGGAGCAGAGCTTTCCCTATAATATATATGTATTCTCTACACACATTTACATATTCTGATAAGATACATTCGTGTTATTAACATAAATTAGTTTAGAGTATTCCATGATCGGATTGCCATGTGACTGACCCTAATGTCAATTCCATGAAGTGACCGACGCCGTCTGAAAGACGTTTACTGGTGTTATATTACGGCTCCTTGATAATCTCCCGAGACATGTCCTGGGACGTGCCTGAATTAATTCACTATTGTGCATGCGTAGAATAGGACGCACACGTGACAAACATCTCATCACGATAAAAGCCAGAAGCGACCATATTAGTTCGGTTATTATGTGTTCTGCAATCTATGCTTTGATTGGAATACCAAATAATCTATCTGAGTTTGAGACGACGACCATTCGTGGACAGCGTACTTAATGGCCACATTAACTAATTTTATGACGAAGCCTACGTTTGTGGCTTCTAGCAAAATAAAGCATAATGAGCAAGCAAAAAGTTATTATGTCCATCTAGCACAAAATATAAACACCCTGAATGTGCCAAAAAATGGTTGTTAGACGATTACTCTTACCTCTGCTCAGCAACCTCGCGAAATGCATCATGGGACCATCTCCAGGTGATACTTCCATCTCCAAGTGAAGTATCCTGAATATATACGTCTAGAAGATTACGTAATTCGACCCAGATACCAGTTGGCCATCTAAAGAAAAACAGCGCATTTATGAATAGCATGTAGTAGGAGAACCACGAGAACGTAAAGAACTAATCAAAAAATCTATGAAAAGCTCCCGTGTGCTGAATGCTTAGGAATGAATCGAAAATATTAACACTCTTCCATGTTGTTTTGAAATATGAATTGATAATCTAATTAGTTCTGATGACTCAGAAGTCAACAACTTACAAAACTAAAGATAATTTAGTATAATACTTCTTACCAACACGTGTAAATTGAATACGCCCCATTCCATTCCACACGTACAAACATATACTAGTATATTCGCATCCTTCCTCATGCACCATCAGCTAAGGCTAACCTTCCTCTTTTACAGGCAGCCGTCATTCATTCAGTCGCCAGTGGCAGTTACGAGATGTGAATTTATACAGCATGACACGAATTCGATTGTGCTTCTACACACGTGTTTGTCAATAGTACATTTCTCATGTTCCGTGTTGCAAATTTCCGTCGACATCCAATTATTCAGTGTGCAACTAATTCTGACATTGAATCATGTATGTGTCAACTCAGATCTTGAATAAAACACGCGAATCGTTGGATTCGATACTTTGCACTGGTTATCCGATTTTTATGTACGTACTTAAAGTTACTTTATTGATACACATACATAGATTACACGTTTATAAATTCAACATAACTAATGTTCTCAAGCATTTTATATTTAGATCTGTGTCTCACCTGATGTCCTTCTGCTCTTTAGGATACATTTCCAAAGTTTCGTCGCATAAAAGAAGATCAACAATTTCGTTATCAGTGAGGCCGTTCTTGGAAGCTGTTAGATAGGTTAAAGCTCTCTCTTCCACTTGCTTTGAAGAATACGTGTTCAGTGAGTATTCAAACAAACTTGTTATCTCAGTGGAGGGAATATCCTGTGTGGAAGATAATAATTGCATTCAATTTTATCCTACACCCATTAACCAATTAATCACACCCATTTCGAGATATTTCATTGCCTAATTAATTGTCATTATACTTTAATCAGATTGAGCGTTTTTACATAAACTTGTTTGTAGG
This sequence comes from Saccoglossus kowalevskii, assembly GCF_978046115.1. Taxonomy (NCBI): domain Eukaryota; kingdom Metazoa; phylum Hemichordata; class Enteropneusta; family Harrimaniidae; genus Saccoglossus; species Saccoglossus kowalevskii. The sequence goes on along the minus strand of NC_140643.1, from coordinate 11,790,939 downwards.
TTTAGTCAGTTATTGAATTCTATCCATGGATATCATGGGCAGTTACTGTGCAGAACATGCACCATAAACACACACACACACAAACCACATAGTGAACACATTCTGCAATAAGCATAAATTTAAGATTATAAGCGTTAGTAATGGACATAAATATCGCATATATAAGTGGATCGCAGTTTAGGGAAATCCGCCAGTTACCCGCCACCGTTATGTTCACTTATGATTATTTCAACAGCAAATGAAATATATAGGCATCAGTCAAAATGGATGAAACGCCGCCTGTTGTAATGAAGTTCGATAATCGAACGTTTCTTGCACTTTGCTATAATTGTCAAATCAATAAATTCAACGCTAAGTGTTAAATAAGGCACTGACAGGCAACCGATAAGTACAAAACCTTACACACGACAGAACAGTCCGCGATAAGCCGTAGAGTAATAACACGATTTTCCTTTTAAATTGAAGTGTTCCAGCCACTTAACATTGAGTGAAGATAAAGACAATGTTTACTCGGCATTATGTGCCATAAAAGTATCAATGCTGCTATTGATTGAATAATGGGTGAAAACATTCTGTCTTATATATCATTGAATGAATGAGTGTTATACAGGCAATTACGTGAATGGGCGTATAAGCAGCGTGCTAAGATTTATATATCTTCTTGTACATCGCGTAATGATGGTTAATTTGAATGCAAGACGTATACTTAGTGTGAAATAGTATGTTTTTAACATTTCCACTCTCATCAAACTGAATCAATTATCATTTCAGATCTCTACAATAATATCAAGGGATTTTCTGCTCTGTGTGTATTTTTCAAGAAACTTTCCTTTACAAAATAATTCAACTTGGCAGAGATTTAATATAATTGCATACATGTTGTATGTAACGTACAAACATTTTTTTTGTGTATTATATAGTTTTGCATATTAAATATGCAGCTGTCGTTGTTAAAATGTGTGCATAATAAATGTAGTTATATTCTACAGATATATGCATACTTTATATATTGACGCCATTCTACTGTCAATCCACAATTCAACGATTAGAAGTATGAATTCATCATTTTAATTACGTACCTTGGGACCATCAAAAGACTTCCAGGTGCAACACTCATGCAGGATGCAACGTAGATACAGAGGCTCGCACCTCTTATTCAATACTTTAAGTATTCCTTGTTCTTGCTCAGGTGTTAGAGTTCGACCTGCATCTTGTAACCATGTGTGAAATATGGAGCTCAGCTAAAGGAGTTGAATGAATAAATCAATTTTACATAGCCAAGTTACTGAGACTTGAATTTCATTAAAAACAAAATAAATACCCATACACGGCGATACATCGCATCTACATTCATGGTGAACCATTGTCTCCAAGTTACCACAGTCTGTGCGCAGCTCGTTCGACATTCGTGTAAACAAACACAGTATGTTACATGCGTTGTATACGTCGCGTGGGACTCGTATCGAGGCACGACGCGATGTGATGACTTTATACTGTTTTTATGAAGAACACAGTTCTGTCAATATGACGAATTTAAATTAAAACACAACATATACCTTTGACATTTACCCCCCTCCAATACTCATAGCATAAACTATTGGCATTTTTCAAATGTAACAAATATAGTTACAGTAAATGCCAATATCCATAACACTGCTGACCTTACCTCTTCTTTGCAAAGCGAAGGTATTTCCAAAACGTTTCGCTCTGGAATGAACGACTTCAGTAGGTGTTGTAATTTTGGAGTCCGTACAGCAGATATCACCATTCTGATGTTGCGATTAGGAAAGGCCCTCCTCAACCATAGTAATATATTGTCGAGAGAAACCGGTTCAATCTGAAAGGGCAATAATGATGAAAAGTTACAGAATAATTATTCCAAACTAATAAACCTCGTGTGTTATATTTAACATTTATTTTTCATTTTACTGTGTCTCATGAGTATAAATGTCAAAGTATATCACATGAATTATTGTTCAGAGGACACAGACATGCTTAATAATTTATCAACAGCGATTGCAAGAATCATATATTCTACCTTATGAAGTGAATGTAGAAATATCCAAAGTGGCTTCTCTCTTTCCGCAAGCCTTAGGCAAACTTCAAACGCATCACACAGGTTATGCAGATCATAGTTTTGATTCTCGGCAACATTGCTCCCAAAGGCTCGTGCAATCTGTCAAAATATATACACATTACAACGGTTATGATACTGTATTTTGCATGTCATATCTGCATATGCATACCGACAAGTTAAATATATTTTGAAATAATCAAAAGATCATTCCCGCCGTATGACCACTCTGTAAACTGGTAACAATTCTCAGAAATACTGTAGCTTATTTGTCTAACTATATAATACATGTTATCATGCACGAACATATTTCAACCTTGCTGTATCACCCATGTATATAATATATATACATGTCCTCCACCATGTGCTTAATTGATGTTTACATATTCAAAGCTAATTGCATAAACTGGTCTAGATAGTATGTACAGATCAAATATGAATACATATCAAGGGAGTATTACGATGATACTGCACACACTTATACAGTATAGCGGAAGTATTGACCGACACGTAGCCGAGGTCGATGCTTCCGCGTACTGTCTGAGTGCATACTTTGCGGTACCTTCGTAATAACCTCATTATTATTTTTCCGATCCAACCGTTCGATGTATGAAGCCCACAACTGAGCAAAATAGTGAATATAAGCGGAACTATCTCATTATGAACTTCGTTTTCAAACATGTCCGCCGCCTTGGAACTACCGCGTAATCGTTCCATTTGAAATTCGGATTTCCTAATATGGTAGGATGCATATAGCTCGTGCAATACAACGTTATTACGGCACACTGTAACTTATGAAAATACGGTGACAGATGTATAATAATACAAGATACAAATAAAGAAATACTATTTTGGTTATTGCCAATGGCAATGAAAAACATTGATGTGTATGTGCATGCGCCAAATAAACGAATATATAGTAAAGTTTGTACATAAGTCACATAAAATAATCAAACGAAGGTACAGATATCCAAAAGGCCATTCTCGTGCTAATAAACGTCCGAATCTGCTCACAGATAAGACGGCCACATGTCAACGCATAAATCACTCCATTAGGTTAAATTTTACTTGATGACTTTCTGATGCAGGTGTGAACTGGTAACTGATGATAACAGCGCGATTAAAAAAAATTGTGAGACCGTGAGAACTCGTTGATTGGATATGATTGCACAGCATGTAGTGGTAGGGTTACAATTATAATTGATTGCATGGCAATCATATGAAGAAACATGTTTGCATCACGGTTTATGACACTAGCAATTGAAGAAAAAAATTGCGAGTCATGTTAATTTCCTAATTACAATTCTGACATAAACATTAGTGTGATGTTTCAATGGACATATTTGACAAGAGAACAATCTCTCAGAACCTGTATAACTAGAAAGCACATTTGACGTTCATCAATGTGGAGGTAAACACTTACGACATCATCTGCCGTTACGAATGATCCCTTAGACTGACTGCTGATAGTGGCATTTATAATTTATTTGAAAAAAATGCGTGTGATTGGACAACAACACCCCACTGATATCCAATCACAGATCATGTTAAATATTACTCACCTGGAGCGATATACTTCTCAGTACACTTAGGGAAGTTTCGGAACGAGGTGAAGTCGCTAAGTACCGGACGACCACAACAGCGTTACTGCTATTCCCCCACATTTGCTTAACGAGATTCGCCATGAAAGTCGTCAAGCCGCAGCCTGGGGCAAAAACGAGAAAACTTCATTTGAAAAAAACGTATACTAATGATGTACATGGGCAGAGGATTAAGATGGAATGTTGATCTAATTTCCTTTCAAAATATCAAATGAATATATTTAATCTAATTGTGGCAATTATATTTTACATGCCCGCAGTTATCCCTAATTATCAAATTAGGATAGATTGGTGTGCTCCCGTGTGGTGATTTGATCTGTTCGGTGTTTATCAAATTGAATCTGAATTCAAAAGGGCCATAGAATGCTGGTATTCAAATACGAAACATGGAACTACATGTAATGTCTTTTATTTTTTATATACCACCCATGTGTCATATGCTTGCTTCAAGTTGTCAAACATTTCGAACACTACACTCCGAAATTGACACATTAAAAAGTGCGTTTGTTAATTTCCCGGATGCCCAAGTAATATATCCATATAATAAAAGTCGAATGCGTCAACCAATAACAACTGACATGCAACAACGCGTTACGTTAAATATCACTTTGTGTATAATAATTACTTCACAGTTGGGAGTTGACAGACAGAATCCTAACTTTTCATACTCAGAAAGTATTTTGAAATTAATTCGCAGTCGCAGAGTCTTCTTCAAATCACCCAATCATCAGTTAGTTGAATCGATTCAATATCTGAAATGATTAGCGACATATTTGAAGCTTTTGAATTACTTTCCTCAGTGTGTATTCATCGTACTATTGAATAGAAATTACTACACCTGCTTATATTTACGTACGCGTAATCGAATCCGTTTGCCACGTATGTGCGTGGAAGGAATACAAATAAATATTGTGTCGAATTATGTCAACAGTGGCGGCTTTATAGTTATCAGAACAGTGTTTGATGATTCCGAGAATTATAGAATGACCTGAATTTGATCAACGATCCACTGAATACAAGTAATTGAACTTGCCTTTGTCGTGTGAATACATATACAATTGTAAAAAGCTGCAAGCTATTTTCCATGCGTTCAACTTTGGCATATGAATGGTCGTATTAGTAAGTTTGCGTGTGAATGATCAATCAGGCTTCAATTTGTTGTCAAATACAAACAAAGAAGACATGAGTCGAATGAGTCTAGTACATGTAATTGTGTTAGGGTACCAATCTTTGTTGTCATTATACCAGACACTTTTAGCTGCGATGATAATACAAACCTACTATGTGAATAGAGTTGTACTCGCGAGTAACTGCGAACAATTTGATATATTAAAACGACTGTAATGATTTCCGGTTGTCTCTTGTGCGTGCTAGGTTAGATCTGTTCAGTTATAGGAAGTATGTCATGTTACGTCTACTGGTGTGAAAACACCAAATCTCTGTGGAAAATCCAGGAAACCGAGGACATAATTTAAACGACACAATTACAACATGAATTGCGGTTTACATAGCTGTGGGGCCATAGCTCTTCTTGTGTCGGGTTTTAGTATTTGTGATGGTATTTTAGTCATTTCTGATACAATTGGTGTCATTAAATTTGCTATTTTCAGACATCAGGATTTTTATCGACAAAGAAGAGCTATGGTTCCTCCCACAGACTTGCGTAACACAAATGTGCGACGCTACGCAAGTTTTTCAAGAGAATAAAATTAAATTATGCAAAATTTATTTGAACACTTGTTTTCAACGCAAGGATATCTGCAGCCCATGTTCAGTCACGCTTGATGTGAACCAGCTTGCAATACGGGATCCATCGCAAATATGATAAGAGGTGTTTGAAACACAAGGCATGTATCAAATCTTGTCGGGGGTGTTATCTATACTTGGAACAGCCAATCACGGTATTGCTTTTATCATCAGCAATATCTCCGGGTGCTATAGATTATGGTTATTGTCATATTCGACTAACAATACACAATGTACAATTTTCTTTTCAAGAAATACAATTTTTTCATATTCTAGAGTCAACATTTTCTAAAAATTTATAATATATTTTTTTTATAAACAAAACATAACGGTTGAAAACAATCGTCGCCATGTAGTGGGTGAACACTTTCCTTTTAGCCGTCGTCCAATCAGCAATTATCATCGACCGTTATGATCGTTTGTGTTTGAACATAGCCGCAAAGACATTAACACTTGGCCGGTTTCGAAAATCAATTTCTGTAAAATGTAAAAATAACAATTCTAATGATGCCATTCTACTAGGTCCCTGGGTTCAAGTTCAAATCTGTAAAATTCACATTTTTTTCCGACAGTTCAGTCATTTCACTGTTGAATAAGCGGAAGAGCAAAAACGAAAGGTCAATTGTCGGAAAACCCGGTTTTAAGGTTGTCAGTGAAATTTAGTGTGAGTGGGAATAATGGTTATTAATGTTTCACAAATGGGTTTGGCATTCTCATTTTCATATCTAAGGTAAAAACGAATTGCTGACATAGACCATTTGTTAATTTCACCATATCCATGTTACCGCACATTAGATAGATATTTGAAAAATTATAGTATGGATTATAGTAAAGAACAGGAGTGACTAACCGGAACAATTTATTATAAATATTGTTGTTCCAATAATTGAGATTTCAATCTACGGATCGAACGCATTCATCAAATGCTAGGTTTACACCGTGACGGCAGTATTTTGTCGGAACCGAACTATTGCCCCGCTCACCAACAGTACATTATCTCTTGTGTATCCATTGTGTGTTGGGGCTGAACGAGAGCCGAGTTCGACCCGGTTCTTCCAGCTACCTCAATCACTTGAGAATAATATATTTTTAATATTTGAGAATCAGTTTCGAATCAAAGCGGCAACACCCCTTGATATTGATGTCTCCCGATGACATTCCCAATACTCGGGATTTATGTCATGACAAATAAGAAGTAAATGATTTCGTCAATCGCCACCGACGAACAACATACATTTTTGTACATGAATTACAAACGACATTGACTCCCGAGTTGCCATGATTTAAATTGAACGTAATTTTAAGAAGGCGATAGAGGGCGTGATTTTGTCCCGATGCGTTTACATAGTCAGGGCCGTGTTGCACCCAGTTCTACCGGAGCTCAACCACGATATTTGATAGAAGCTGAACTCGGCTCGAGCCAGCTCAAGCCGAACACGTTTACACGACGATTTTTGCTGACTCGAATCGTTGGGATCCGATAAAATGCTGTCGTTTATGAACGAATCATTTTAGATCTATTTGTTTTGATGAAGGTATTGTCCCATTAGCTGTAAATGGTCTATACGCGCTTCGCGGAATAAAGAGCCTTTCTTACAGCCAATCGCAGCTCCTTGATTTGATTTGAATGAAACTAATTTATAGATTGTTTTATAAAATGTGAACGCAGTTTTGTAGAAATAACATTATTTGACATTTTAATTTCTTTTGATAGATTAATTTAATTGCCAATGTTGACTCAAATCGGATAAGGGTTGACGAGCTGATTTATTATACGGCTAAGTACAAACGGACACGGCACTCAAAATGTTCAGGCGATACTGAGAATGCAAGTTCGAATTCTTAGCGTACTCTATAGATCACGAGACATCATGTTTATTATGAACAATTATGGGGCTATATTTCCATGGTAACACGGAACCGCATTCTTGTGTGTACAGTGCCGTATTTTGAGAAAATTGTCCAAATATTTTATTTCTGCCATAAATATCAATAGTAAAAACGTTATAATACTGACAAAAGTATCACTATTCACTGAAATACAACCATCGCTATCACGGAAATAGTCTAAGGCGGTGCCCCCAACTATTTAAGTCAATATTCTTATATTGAGCCAGAAATATTGCAAATTTAATACATTCTGGGTACTTTCGTTTATGAGTAGGTTTCTACCTTAATGTTGTATCTGTGTGTATTAAATTAAGTGATTTTTTCATTCTCTGAATAATCATAACATATCAAATAATTACTTTGAGACATTAACATCAATATATGTATTTGTTGCCCTTTTTCGCAAATAAGAATCCATATGTTTTAGATATATTGTGGTAATACTCTGGCAGTTGTTTGTATATATGTTGGGCTTTTTTTCTTCTGTAGTTTGCATTATTTTTTCTCGAGCGGGGGCTAATCTCGTTGTGACACAGCACAATATATTGTCGTGTGGGGGTTTCCAGAAAACCGCACCTTACAAAAACCGTGATTTAGACAAAAGACAAAATGTTAAATCGTGAGCAAAATTCGTTCTTACCTTGTTTTCCGTACAGTATAAGTGGTTTGTTTTTGTCATACTTGTCAATAGGTGAGTGTGACCCGAAGTACGACAGCACCTTTTTCTTGAATTCGTCCATGCCAACCATACATGATGAGGTATACTGGTGAGTCAATAGTGTATGGTGCGATATCTCCTGAGTCAACTCGTCAGCCGTCGACAGTCTGTTACTCTTTGCCGTACGAACAATCATGTCCACCATGCGACCTACAGCAGCAAAAATAAAATTCTCGATTAGAAGTTAGCTCCCTAGCTCGGTGTTTATCGGTTCACAAATGGTTTCATGCGCAGTAAAATACTAGCAAGGTACATCATGTCTGAGTTAACAATGCTTCACCAAAGCAGTCGTAGTGTGCAGCGTGAAATCTTTCTCTCTATCAACCAACTATTGCTTTAGTGTCTGCCGATTAGGCCGCGTTTACTGTCAGTGAAAGTGATATTTATCCCTGACAGGAGAGGACCCTGTAGTACAGTACATTATGTAAAAATGACCACACTAATGTACTACATAATTACATCATTTGCCAATATAACATGCGAGTACCGTTACGATAATCTTCGGAATGACAACATTAAAAATCAATCCTCAATAAATTTCTCAAGGCCATCCATATAAGGTATATTTTATTACACTATGTCATATGAGCGATGCTTGCTACTATATCACACTAATACTAATTTAAAAAGGTCACTTCCGAATGAGAGTTACACAGCCCGTCTGCCAGTCATGAGCTTAGAAAAATAATTTTATTCAACAAATAAAAGAATTTTAATCACACACCGAAAAAGATAAATGTGCGATTTCATCTAGTTACGAAACGAGATGGCGGAATCCGTAACTATTAAGTAATCACATAATATTTTTTATTGGTTCGGAAATAAGACTACGGAACAGCATGGGATACTTATTTCCAATTCTGAATCGTGCAGTAGACTAATGAAACACTGCGACATTCCACCAAGCAGATGTGATTTATGTAAGAACTGTTTTATATGTACTATGTACTTCAAAGTGGAGAATGGTTTATTTGCCTTGCATCACGGCCTTCATTAAATTACACAGAAGACAGGTGCACAACGGGATACCATAAACCATAATAAGAACATTGAATCGCATACGAAAAGCGTGTGGTGCTTACAATGAAGTATAATTTCAGAGAAGACAGGAAATTGTTTTTCAATGGCGCGTTGTATCTGAATTTAATGTATAAGAGAATCAAATTGAGACAAGGTGTCGTTATCTTGAGATCGGAGTAATAAATATATAATCACAATTCATGGCACCGCCATTCATATACGCACTTGATTATGATTTATCCGGGAATAACTTTGTGTTGCACAAAATTGTATTCATTTGAATAATGAACAATGCAATTGCACAGGCGCTCCAAATCACTACTACGTACTATTAATTTAAAGTGCATATTATTGGTACGTACAATTAATTCAATATGCATATTAGTGGTAAGTACTATTAATTAAAAATGCATAATAATGGTACGTACCATTATTTCAAAGTATATATTACTGGTACGTACCAATATTTCAAAGCGCATATTACTGGCATGTACAATTAATTCAAAATGAATATTACTATTAATTAAAAATGGATAATAATGGTTCGTACTATTATTTCATAGTGTACATTAGTGGTATGTACCATTATTTCAAAGTGCATATTACTGGTACGTACCATTATTTCAAAGTGTATATTAGTTGTACGTACCATTATTTTAAAGTGCATATTACTGGTACGTACCATTATTTCAAAGTGTATATTAGTTGTACGTACCATTATTTTAAAGTGCATATTACTGGTACATACCATTAATTCAAAGTGCATATTACCATTAATTCAAAATGTTTGTAAATACAAAGGGCATGTTTAATCGTGTAGTTTAACTTATTTTAACGAATTTTATAGTATACTGCATAAACAATAGTTCCGGGTGCCATGACGACAAGCATACTCCCCCGATACACCGGGCACACAGGAAAGTGTTAAATTATAGTCAAGACCCAGAAGACCAGTCTGTCTAGTCGACAATTCCATGCATTACAGCCACACAGCTGTGGATCATGTCTCGGCACTAACGCTACCATGGTAACAGTATATTTCTTCTGTGAAAATCTTAAATTGCTTCCAAGCAGTTGTATGCGGGTTTCACTAAGCCATGTGATACATGCGCCAAGCATTTCACGTATACTCTGTGTAATTGATGTCGACTGTTGACAAAGACGGAAATGCAAATCATTTCAGAAACACTTCAAACTTGAATTTGATAGTATCGGTTTCCTTCGAACACTGTCGCCGGGAATGACGAAACAGCAAACCAGCGATTACAAAACAATGTCTTGAAGACCTGCGACTCTAATAGCACATGTATAGGTAGAAGATAGAGCCGATAACACCTGTACAGCTGCACGTAATGTTTTATGAAACACGAGTTGACTAGAAACATGTTATGCCCAATTTATCAACGTACCGGTAAATATACGCGCAATTGACCGAATATATATTCTTTTCTTTTAAAGTAGCTATCCGTATTTAATTTGATTTTGTATTAAATTGTATATATATACTCCTTAATGTAGAAAGGGATTGCCCCTTTATTGAATTTTCCCGATAAATATAGTCCACTTTTGTGTTATTGATATTCTTTTTTGGAGCTCATATACCTGTGACATATTGCTTGACGTTATCAGACTATGGGTAGCCCCTTGTCGATTCCTCATAACAAACTCTAAGGACAACATCAATTCATCGTTTTTCCGTGTTGAAGACGTTTCTGGAACCCGATTCAAACATTTTCCATTAAAATGTAAAACGCGTTTAATACTAAAAATCTCATCTCCGCTATTTTCCTCAATAATAAGCTTTTCAAAGTGAACTTACGAAATACGGATTGACTGTCTCCATTTATAGCGTGGCAATATGCTCAGATTTATTCGCTAAATATATTAATGAGGCTTACACGTCATGGCGTCAACTTCTTGCCGCAAAACAAGTCACGTGGCTAACGAGATCTCGGTAGTCATTATCTATTAAACTTTAGAAAACACGTAACGTCTGATTAACCAAACTGTGTTCAGTTCCTCAACGTTTTCACTATACCATTAGTTTATACATTTTAGCTCTCATTCTCATATTTGTCTTTACACAGATACTGTAAATGACCCCGGATCCGATCGCGCTGCTGTTTCTCGTAATCGGGGCCTCGGGCAATACCCTGATCCACAATATTACTATTTACAACGTCTCCAATCACATTATGCATATTATATGCATTAACGGATCGGTTACAGTATTTGTGCTGCGATCTAGTATCCACTTTCCTGATGTATATTTCAATGTGTTGCTAGCATGAATGGTGATCCTGGTGTGATAGACATGTGTGCGATGAGTAGTCCATTTATCTAGTCATTTAATGATGTGAGAATGATACACGTGTTAAAACGTCAAACGTTGACATTATTCAAATGTAATTTCCTTTTTTACACACATAATACAAATATCAAACATTCGTTCAATGTTTAAATAGGTCAATCGCCCATTTCTTAAAAGATAAAATGTTCAGTGAGATGTTATATCTGCAGATAAGACAAATATTGAATATCATTTTTTTAAATAGGTCAGAATAGAGTAGCGTTGGTGTCTACATCGACTGGATCAAAAAACTATATCTACGAAAGTCCGATGACGTCATGACTCCCAAGTGACTGAACACCGACAACGATACAGTGGGTGATGCAGTATTCTAACAGACTAAAAATGTAACTTTCGGCAGATTAAAAATTTCTCGGAAAATATATTTCTCCGATAACCTGAATTGAATTGATAGCGATGGATTATGACAGTTGAAATTTCATTTTATGCTGACATATGATTGCAGAGAAAGGCGCAGTTATATCAGAATTGTATAAAATATAATTGAAAATAACAGGGTTGTTCAAAACTTGTCCCCCAATTCACACGTCATTATTCGCAAACCGACCTCTAAGCTGAATTGAACTGAACGGTATACACGATCCTTTTAATGTAGGTTGCATATCGTAGGTTTAATGTAGGTTGCATATCGTAGGTTTAATGTAGGTTTCATATCGTAGGTTTAATGTAGGTTGCATATCGTAGGTTTAATGTAGGTTGCATATCGAACGCTGACACTTATCGACTACGGAGTACCTTTGCCTTGATATCAATGCGATTCGGGACTATGATATGCCACACACATTTTATCAAGCCGCAATGAGCCCATTAATGACACTGAAACTTAAAACCATCTATTATCTGATAGTATAGGTAACTTATAAACTTAAAACCATCTATTATCTGATATTGTAGGTCACTTAAAAACTTAAAACCATCTATTATATGATATTATAGGTAACTTACAAACTTAAAACCATCTATTATCTGATATTGTAGGTCACTTAAAAACTTAAAACCATCTATTATCTGATATTAGAGGTAACTTATCAACTTAAAACCATCTATTCTCAGATATTGTGGGTCACTTATAAACTTAAAATCATCTATTCTCAGATATTGTGGGTCACTTATCAACTTAAAATCATCTATTATCTGATATTGTAGGTAACTTATAAACTTAAAATCATCTATTATCTGATATTGTTGGTAACTTATGAACTTAAAACCATCTATTATTTGATATTGTTGGTAACTTATGAACTTAAAACCATCTACTATCTGATATTGTAGGTCACTTATCAACTCAAAACCATCTAATATCTGATATTGTAGATCAAGTTTAAACTTAAAAACATCTATTATCTGATATTGTAGGTAACGTATAAATTTAAAACCATCTATTATCTGATATTGTAGGTAACTTACAAACTTAAAACCATCTATTATCTGATATTGTAGGTCACTTAAAAACTTAAAACCATCTATTATCTGATATTAGAGGTAACTTATCAACTTAAAACCATCTATTCTCAGATATTGTGGGTCACTTATAAACTTAAAATCATCTATTCTCAGATATTGTGGGTCACTTATCAACTTAAAACCATCTATTATCTGATATTGTAGGTCACTTATCAACTCAAAACCATCTAATATCTGATATTGTAGATCAATTATAAACTTAAAACCATCTATTATCTGGTATTGTAGGTAACGTATAAATTTAAAACCATCTATTATCTGATATTGTAGGTCACTTATCAACTCAAAACCATCTATTATATGATATTGTAGGTCACTTATGAACTTAAAATCATCTACTATCTGATATTGTAGGTCACTTATCAACTCAAAACCATCTATTATCTGATATTGTAGGTCACTTATGAACTTAAAATCATCTACTATCTGATATTGTAGGTCACTTATCAACTCAAAACCATCTAATATCTGATATTGTGGGTCACTTATAAACTTAAAACCATCTATTATCTGATATTGAAGATCACTTATAAACTTAAAACCATCTATTATCTGATATTGTAGGTCACTTAAAAACTTAAAACCATCTATTATCTGATATTATAGGTAACTTATAAACTTAAAACCATCTATTATCTGATAGTATAGCTAACTTATAAACTTAAAACCATCTATTATTATCTGATATTGTAGGTCACTTATAAACTTAAAACCATCTATTATCTGATATTGTAGGTAACTTATGAACTTAAAACCATCTATTATCTGATATTGTAGGTCACTTAAAAACTTAAAACCATCTATTATCTGATATTATAGGTAACTTATAAACTTAAAACCATCTATTATCTGATAGTATAGCTAACTTATAAACTTAAAACCATCTATTATCTGATATTGTAGGTAACTTATGAACTTAAAACCATCTATTATCTGATATTGTAGGTCACTTAAAATCTTAAAACCATCTATTATCTGATATTGTTGGTAACTTATGAACTTAAAACCATCTATTATCTGATATTGTAGATCAATTATAAACTTAAAACCATCTATTATCTGATATTGTAGGTAACTTATAAACTTAAAACCATCTATTATTTGATATTGTTGGTAACTTATGAACTTAAAACCATCTACTATCTGATATTGTAGGTCACTTATCAACTCAAAACCATCTAATATCTGATATTGTAGATCAAGTTTAAACTTAAAAACATCTATTATCTAATATTGTAGGTAACGTATAAATTTAAAACCATCTATTATCTGATATTGTAGATCAATTATAAACTTAAAACCATCTATTATCTGATATTGTAGGTAACTTATAAACTTAAAACCATCTATTATTTGATATTGTTGGTAACTTATAAACTTAAAACCATCTATTATCTGATATTGTAGATAACTTATAAACTTAAAACCATCTATTATTTGATATTGTTGGTAACTTATGAACTTAAAACCATCTACTATCTGATATTGTAGGTCACTTATCAACTCAAAACCATCTAATATCTGATATTGTAGATCAAGTTTAAACTTAAAAACATCTATTATCTGATATTATAGGTAACGTATAAATTTAAAACCATCTATTATCTGATATTGTTGGTAACTTATAAACTTAAAACCATCTATTATCTGATATTGTAGGTCACTTATCAACTCAAAACCATCTACTATCTGATATTGTAGGTCACTTATCAACTTAAAACCATCTAATATCTGATATTGTGGGTCACTTATAAACTTAAAACCATCTATTATCTGATATTGTGGGTCACTTATGAACTTAAAACCATCTATTATCTGATATTACAGGTAACTTATAAACTTAAAACCATCTATTATCTGATATTGTAGGTAACTTATAAACTTAAAACCATCGATTATCTGATATTACAGGTCACTTATAAACTTAAAACCATCTATTATCTGATATTACAGGTAACTTATAAACTTAAAACCATCGATTATCTGATATTACAGGTAACTTATAAACTTAAAACCATCGATTATCTGATATTACAGGTAACTTATAAACTTAAAACCATCGATTATCTGATATTACAGGTAACTTATAAACTTAAAACCATCGATTATCTGATATTACAGGTAACTTATAAACTTAAAACCATCTATTATCTGATATAACAGGTAACTTATAAACTTAAAACCATCGATTATCTGATATTACAGGTAACTTATAAACTTTAAACCATCTATTATCTGATATTGTAGGTCGCGTATAAAAAAAACATGCATCGACTAAGCATAAGTTGTTTTTGGTAGATTTCATAATTGGAATTGCCAAAACAAGTTATGTTTGGGAACCCTCGATATGACTACAGCTACATATAGTACCACATCAAACTCAGTTGGTGATATACATATTTTAAACAAAACATGTAATTAGATATCGCATTATTTACAATAACGATTCCAATAATTCCACTTGTATATCCCCAAAATCCCCGACAAGCCAAGCTAAAGTGCGCTGCAAATAATTATCTTGAGTAATTGGCCAAAATTATAAACCATCTTAACTCCCCGTGGAGCGCACGAATCTAAATGTTGTTTGGGGTTAAATGCCAAACATTCCACACCAGGTTTTCATTCATCCCTTGATAGACAAAGCGAGTACGAGTTAAGTACCTTGCCCAGAGGAACAGCACTTGTTGTAACCAGCAATAAAACTCTGCCGTTGTAATTATTTACAGAGAATTCAAATAATTGGAACACTAGAATGTATATATTATAGTATACATACAAAGAGTGACGATCGACATATATATCAACCTAGCCATATAACTAGCACCTAACTCGAGAAGAGAGAGAGAGAGAGAGAGTAAACTGAATCCTAATGTATTCACTGAATATGCCAAGGACAAATCGAGGTCTATACAATTTTCATGGCGATTTCCCTTGACGTGCCTCACAATATTGTCTGCAAAATTGAACTGCAGATAATTTATTGAAAACATCTACTATATACACTATAGATAAAAAACAATACATTCGTATCGAGACAACTACATTATCATGACAAAATACGAATCACCAAGGTGTAGATACGTAAGCGCACCGTCGCCAGGTGATATCTATATGAACGTAGGTACCGTTGTCACACCTTATTAAACTCCGAGTGACGTAAAGTACCGGAAATGTAAATGATTATCTGATATATAATAAAGTATAATGACAGGTGATACGCCGGCGGTCGGCGACATGTTACCACGCATGGAAACATTAAAATACCCACCGAATATAATTGTTATGTGGGGGTTACCTATTTGAAATTTGGGGGCTATGTATTTTTTTGAAATGTGTATATGCCTGACGATTTTTACTCCAATAAACTTTCAATCATTCGCAAAAAATATTTTTAACTGTTTTTTCTCAAAATATCCCTCAACTGAAGAACCCCTTGCCATGCAACAAACGCATTGTGCTGAAATTAGGTCGGATATCAAGATGACCCAATTTAATAAATTTACACCTTCGATAGAAAAAAATATTTTCAATTCATCAGCAATTGTGATGAACTAATTACCATGACTTGTCAAATAACTTTATTCTCTTGTTGGATAATATTAATGAGACTTATCGATGCATGCATGGTTTGGTGTATCAGCCAAATTGAATATTAAATGAATATGCGACATTAGCAGCAGTTACACTATTCATATATTGATGCACTAACCCAAGAATAAGTCTTCATACTCTTCACACTTGCTATGTTGATTTCAAAACGAAATGAATACAGTATGGTTGCAATGTACATGCTGAGTAGAGGGCAACGTGTTAGCATGCGAATACAATGAGATTAATTTGAAAAATCGTCATCTGTTGAATATTACACGAATAACCAATGTGCATATCGGTCGCGTGACTTTTTTTAATTAGTGTAATTGCAATTTTAATTTAGCTGTCAGTTATCAGCGACATAGCTTTTGCTTAGTAGCTGTATAATCACATTTTTAGATTAGATAGGCAGTCCGCGATTGGGATTTAAGATGACGTACAACTGAGTAGATGAACACTTATTCGCATTAATTTGAAAATGGCGAAGGTCAAAGCGCATTAATTCAGTGCAAGCGAAACAACATTGTTTAATAAACATTGTCAGACGTTTTCTATCGAACAAAATCAAAGACCTGCCCCAAGGAAATTTAAACCACAACACGGGTAAAAGTAATTTCGATAGACCTTATAACTCTACCTCACACACCATTACTTTAATGTGTAAAGCGAAAACTGTTTGGCGTTCCCTGCAGTTTGTTCAGACCTTTTTATATAAAGGTCGTCATCACGATGCTAGTCCGATCATAATCCCAAAGTATCGACTGAATATGTGCAATCAATCAAGAAGACATAAGCCAATGGCACACATGACCACCTTTAGTAGTAGCAGAAACAGCATCAGTAACAACAGCGACGACAACAACAACAACAACAACAAAAACAAAAACGATGACGACAACGTCATAAAAACACAAAAGAAGAATATCAGTGCTTTGAATGGTATTAACTTGGATTTAGTATAGCTTTGACAGGTTTCATTCAGGGTTTTACGGCGGTGGAAATGAATCAGTATATACAGCGAAGACGAGAATCTCATTCACTAAACTAATGGTCACTATGTTCAAATCAATCTAGGAGTGGGACAGATGATGGATATCACATAGGTTATATTGGCGAATTCCCATGCGTTAGCCTTGTCCAGTAAATGACTTTGCCGAGAGAACGATTAATCGATATTATAGTAACGAGCTATTTAATCGATAGTCATACCTACTGGAATGAATGAATGTACTTCACCGTGTAAGCTTCCACCAACAAACAGTTTATTTAGTACATCTCTTATCTGAGAGCATAGAAAGAAACATGCCTAGACAAATACACATGTAAATGGGAACAAAACGCATCTTTACGAAAAACAAATATATAATGTTAATAAAACAGATTTCAAATATAACACATTTGAACTTCATTGTCAACGCATTTCCAATTAAAAAAAACAGTTGCAGGTATTGGAGATTGGTAGTATATTGGAAAAATAGAAAGATCGATAAAAACAATATCTAGTGTGACACATGGAAAACATGCCAATTGTGCATAAACCTGGAGGCAAGCCTGTAATGTATTTCACACAATATAATATTTGTTTGTGGAATTGGAAAACATAGATAAACGACTTTATAACCTTATGTTTACTTCATCTTCATGCGAGCCGTTTTGGGCAATCTGACGCTCCATCCGTTCATTTGTTTCAGGATAATTATTGAACGCAGGAGAAAAGGTCACATGCGGCGTGATGCCAGCTTTTAAGCATACCACATGACCTTGCCTCTCTTTTACCCAATTAATACCAAAGAATTATATTGTCAAATTCACGTGGTCAGGATTTCTACTTTGAAAAGAACGGCACTTACACCGCAATTACGGTGAAATAGGCACATACAGTTCAATTCAGCAAAAAGGGTTCAGCGTTTTTTAACGCATTCACGGCTTGTTATTGAAGTAACTGTTGTCGCTTCGCTTTGTCTTTATATTCAGTGGATAACACGTACGATATGTTTCCTGTACATACTCCACATGCGGTGATTGTCTAAACAACGTCTAACACCATTAGTCTGTGTTAAATTACCTCCCCCGCATTCACGGCCTCCCTTCTAATATCTGATTACTGACACTAAAATATACGCACGTCAATGTTTAAGTACGTAGCTTGTCAAGATCAAGTACCTCAACACCACTTTGAAATGAAAAACCCATTTAATAATAGTATGGTATAATTATAATGCATATGGGAGTTGTCAATGCCATGAACACAACTACATGAAATGAATCACGCATCATTTCCACACAGCTATATAATTCGCCATGTCACTTATAGGTTGTTTGCACACACATTTCCAGGTTGTAAATCCCATCACATGAATTCCAGCTCTTTAAAATTAATTATTGTACTAACAGTTCTTATTCAGTCACGCATCATTTCCACATAGCTATATAATTCGCCATGTAATTTATGTTTTTAAGAGGTATAACGTTAATTTGGTCTACACAAAATAACTGCTAAAGAGGGCTCCTAATTTACATATAATTAGCATATTTATGCTAACAAATCGAATGAAAATGCAAGTAATATATTGATGTTCTTAAAATGTGTTCATGAATAAATTAAAATTGTAATATAGTTTCTTCGTTCTTTTTCTTCGTCTCCCCGTGAGAATAGAGATCAAGTAATTGATCCCATCCAAAATGTATGTATTATATAGCATATACAATTTCACATCAACGATTCATTAAAGTAATATTTAAAGCAATCGAATGTGGCATGTGTATCAGGTGTCAATATGTATGTAAATGAGTCATATATTGTAAGAATAGGTTCGTATTTTTATGAAGACATTGTCTTCTCCCATTCAAAGTAACCGTAAACTAGACGTCTTCCTATATTCTGGACAACATGCCTTATCATAGACAATTTGCCCTAATCCAGATGATTTGTTTTACCCGAGACGACTTGGCTTAATGCTTTTTACTTGCCTTAACATAGACGACATTTTTAACTTAGACGAGTTACCCTAACTTAGATGATTTTCCTTATCCTAGACGTATTGCTTTACTTGGGAGAACTTGCCGTGACCTAGATGAATTTCCTTATCGTACACAATTTTCCCGAGCCTACACGACATGCTCTATCCTAAAAGATTTGTCTTATTCTAGACAGTTCGTATTCGCCTAGATGAATTTCATGTTTTAGTCCACTTTCCTTAACTTATCTGCGAAAACTCGTCTTAGGGTGGGGTAGAGTTGTTTTCGTGAATTTCCTGATCCTGGATGACTCTCCTTAACTTAGAGGATTTGTCCTATCCTAGAATACTTGTCTTATTCTAGAAGACTTGCTTTATCCTAGAATACTTGCCATATTCTAGACTACCTGCCTTATCCTAGACTACCTGCCATATTCTAGACTACTTGCTTTATCCTAGACTACCTGCCTTATCCTAGAATACTTGTTTTATTCTAGAATACTTGCCTTATCCTAGAATACTTGCCTTATCCTAGACTACCTGCCTTATCCTAGACTACCTGCCTTATCCTAAACTACCTGCATTATCCTAGACTACCTGCCTTATTCTAGACTACCTGCCTTATCCTAGACTACTTGCTTTATCCTAGACTACCTGCCTTATTCTAAAATACTTGCTTTATTCTAGAATACTTGCCTTATCCTAGACTACCTGCCGTATTCTAGAATACTTGCCTTATCCTAGAATACTTGCCTTATCCTAGACTACCTGCCTTATCCTAAACTATACCTGCCGTATTCTAGAATACTTGCTTTATCCTGGACTACTTGCCTTATTCTAGACTACTTGCCTTATTCTAGAATACTTGCCTTATCCTAACTACTTGCCTTATTCTAGACTACCTGCCGTATTCTAGAATACTTGCCTTATCCTAGAATACTTGCCTTATTCTAGACTACCTGCCTTATCCTAAACTATACCTGCCGTATCCTAGAATACTTGCCTTATCCTAGAATACTTGCTTTATTCTAGACTACCTGCCTTATTCTAGAATACTTGCTTTATCCTAGAATACTTGCCATATTCTAGACTACCTGCCTTATTCTAGACTACCTGCCTTATCCTAGACTACTTGCCTTACCCTAGACTACCTGCCTTATTCTAGACTACCTGCCTTATCCTAAACTTCTTGCCTTATCCTAAACTATACCTGCCTTATCCTAGAATACTTGCTTTATTCTAGAATACTTGCCATATTCTAGACTACCTGCCTTATCCTAGACTACCTGGCTTATCCTAGACTACTTGCCTTACCCTAGACTACCTGCCTTATTCTAGACTACCTGCCTTATCCTAAACTTCTTGCCTTATCCTAAACTATACCTGCCTTATCCTAGAATACTTGCTTTATTCTAGAATACTTGCTTTATCCTAGACTACTTGCCTTATTCTAGACTACCTGCCTTATCCTAGAATACTTGCCTTATCCTAGACTACCTGCCTTATCCTAAACTACCTGCTTTATCCTAGAATACTTGCCTTATCCTAGACTACTTGCTTTATCCTAGAATACTTGCTTTATTCTAGAATACTTGCTTTATCCTAGACTACCTGCTTTATCCTAGAATACTTGCCTTATCCTAGACTACTTGCTTTATCCTAGAATACTTGCTTTATTCTAGAATACTTGCTTTATCCTAGACTACTTGCCTTATTCTAGACTACCTGCCGTATTCTAGACTACTTGCCTTATCCTAGAATACTTGCCTTATCCTAGAATACTTGCTTTATCCTAGACTACTTGCCTTATCCTAGAATACTTGCCTTATCCTAGAATACTTGCTTTATCCTAGAATACTTGTTTTATCCTAGACTACTTGTCTTATTCGAGACTACCTGCCTTATCCTAAACTATACCTGCCTTATCCTAGAATACTTGCTTTATTCTAGAATACTTGCTTTATCCTAGACTACTTGCCTTATTCTAGACTACCTGCTTTATCTTAGAATACTTGCCTTATCCTAGACTATCTGCCTTATCCTAGACTACCTGCCTTATCCTAAACTTCCTGCCTTATCCTAGACTACCTGCCTTATCCTAAACTTAACCTGCCTTATCCTAGAATACTTGCTTTATCCTAGACTATCTGCCTTATCCTAGAATGCTTGGCTTCTTCTAGACTACCTGCCTTATCCTAGACTACCTGCCTTATCCTAGACTACCTGCCTTATTCTAGACTACCTGCCTTATCCTAGAATACTTGCCTTATCTTAGACTACCTGCCTTATCCTAGACTACCAGCCTTATCCTAGACTACCTGCCTTATCCTAGAATACTTGCTTTATCCTAGAATACTTGCTTTATCCTAGAATACTTGCCTTATCCTACAACACTTGTTTTATCCTAGACTACTTGCCTTATTCGAGACTACTTGCCTTTTCCTATAATACTTGCTTTATCCTAGAATACTTGCTTTATCCTATACTATTTGCCTTATTCTAGAATGCTTGCCTTATTTTAGACTACCTGCCTTATCCTAGACTACCTACCTTATCCTAGACTACCTGCCTTATTCTAGAATACTTGCTTTATCCTAGAATACTTGCCTTATCCTAAACTACTTGCCTTATTCTAGAATACTTGCTTTATCCTAGAATACTTGCCTTATCCTAAACTACCTGCCTTATCCTAGACTACTTGCCTTATCCTAAACTACCTGCCGTATTCTAGAATACTTGCTTTATCTTAGAATACTTGCCTTATCCTAGACTATCTGCCTTATCCTAGACTACCTGCCTTATCCTAAACTACCTGCCTTATCCTAGACTACCTGCCTTATCCTAAACTATACCTGCCTTATCCTAGAATACTTGCTTTATCCCAGACTATCTGCCTCATCCTAGAATGCTTGGCTTCTTCTAGACTACCTGCCTTATCCTAGACTACCTGCCTTATCCTAGACTACCTGCCTTATCCTAGAATACTTGCCTTATCTTAGACTACCTGCCTTATCCTAGACTACCAGCCTTATCCTAGACTACCTGCCTTATCCTAGAATACTTGCTTTATCCTAGAATACTTGCTTTATCCTAGAATACTTGCCTTATCCTACAACACTTGTTTTATCCTAGACTACTTGCCTTATTCGAGACTACTTGCCTTTTCCTATAATACTTGCTTTATCCTAGAATACTTGCTTTATCCTATACTATTTGCCTTATTCTAGAATGCTTGCCTTATTCTAGACTACCTGCCTTATCCTAGACTACCTACCTTATCCTAGACTACCTGCCTTATTCTAGAATACTTGCTTTATCCTAGAATACTTGCCTTATCCTAAACTACTTGCCTTAATCTAGAATACTTGCTTTATCCTAGAATACTTGCCTTATCCTAAACTACTTGCCTTATCCTAGAATACTTGCTTTATCCTAGAATACTTGCTTTATCCTAGACTATTTGACTTATCCTAAACTACCTGCCTTATCCTAAACTACCTGCCTTATCCTAGACTACTTGCCTTATCCTAGACTACTTGCCTTATTCTAAACTACTTGCCTTATCCTAGAATACTTGCTTTATCCTAGAATACTTGCTTTATCCTTGACAACTTGCTTTATCCTAGACTACCTGCCTTATCCTAGACTACTTGCCTTATCCTAGACTACTTGCCTTATCCTAGACTACTTGCCTTATTCTAAACTACCTGCCTTATCCTAGAATACTTGCTTTATCCTAGAATACTTGCTTTATCCGAGACTACCTGCCTTATCCTAGAATACTTGCCTTATCCTAAACTACCTGCCGTATTCTAGAATACTTGCCTTATCCTAGAATACTTGCTTTATCCTAGACTACCTGCCTTATCCTAGAATACTTGCCTTATCGTAGAATACCTGCCTTATCCTAGACTACCTGCCTTATCCTAGACTACCTGCCTTATTCTAAAATACTTGCTTTTTCCTAGACTACCTGCCTTATCCTAGAATACTTGCTTTATTCTAGGCTACTTACCATAACCATAGATTTATTTCCTCATCCTAGACGACTAGCCTTATACTATTTGTATTATCCTATAAGGTTTGCCTTAACCTAGACGACGTTCATTAACAAAGAAGGCCTGCCTTAACCTGCTCGACTTGCCTTAATATTCAACAAATGTTGTTTGCATGCATGTAAATATGTTAGCTCTGTTGACTCAGACAGCGTTGATCTTTGGGAACATCAACGTAACTTGCCTGAAATAGACCATTAGTCTCTAAAAGAAACTTATTGACTATGACTTAACTTGAATAGTTATATGGCAGGTGGCACGTGTTGAGAAGGATGTGCTCACTCTATTCAAAATCTCTGACATCACATCTTGGCTGTATGCCGATACGTACTTGTACTTATTTGTTTGTCATTTGTTTTGTGTTCCTTGACTAGTAACGGCCATATTGTATTATCATTTCACCTTGTTCGTTATACTCAATTACAACATATGGCAAAAACAAATGTTTAATATTTTATATTGAAATAAACATTGTAATACGTCTGTAATTTAACAGTAATCTCACAATCTGTGTTTGTTTCGTGGCAGTGTCTTATTAAGGTCTCAGGTAACACACAGAAACATTGCTGATTATGTTTTTGTTTTTTCCAATCCAAAATGACCGCCAAAGTACTGCTCAACGTTATACAGGACGATTGCCAAGTCGTTTTTGTTCATGGAAACAATTTTGAGGTACCGCCATTTGCTTTTGTCAATTTGATGAAATTGTTCAATCAGAAAAATTTATAATGCTTTTAAAGTGTCTGCACATTTTACTATTTATAATCGTCAATTCTGTTCAAAAAATAATATTATTTTTGTCCTAACATGTATAACGTTTCATATTAGAAGAATGAAGCCAATGTTTTGTCATCGTTGTTGCGTTTTACGGCAAAGATATATCGTAATATGTGCTAAAAATAGCGTAGCATAGTTACCTTAAAGAACAATTTATGCATAATAAAATCGCCATAAAGTAGAAAATCATACTACATGTTGCCAAGAAAGTAATTATTTTGAATTAATTTTCTCCATACAGATGATTCTCGTATTTTATGATAGATACGTGAGAACAATTTAAATTAGATTTCACGGCAATGAATATAATACTTTTACATATGTCAATTTTCATTGCGATTGGCTTGAGAAGACGTACAGATAATTTTGTATAGAGCATATATTTTCTTAATTAGTTTCTTATATCTTTTGCATATGACAATCGTCCAGACTTATTTAAACGTGACAAATGAAAGCGTGTGTGTTTTAAGGTAATATACTTATTTAGTATCCGATGTAACACGATTATACATGTAGTTTATTATAGAAAGCACAGCGTAAACGACCGAATTCCACGTGCAAAGCGAGCTCTATAGATAACATGTGTATATAGACGAGTATGGGAGAAATCTATATACAATGTACCCTAAGAGTTTCAAAATGATGTACTTTCGGTACATGACCGACGTCATGTACTTTGTTAGTTATTTTACAAATTACGCGAAGCAAGACAGATAATTCATGATAAAACATCATCAGAAGCGTTGTTTTCTGGCAATAGACTGAAAATAGTTTAATTTTGAATGGTAATTTTAGTCACGTTGAGTAGCAGCGACACATGTGTCGTGCAAACACCCGTAGATGACGCGCTTCGACGTTCTATGGTTACGTCAGTTTCTATTTTTAGTAAATATATTGCTCAGCTGCGCGCACTCGCCAGGCCTTACCTGCTACATATTATCGATATGCACCTAATATAATGAAGCCATTTTGCAATTTCACCTCCTCGAAAGACCAATGTGACGAAACTGATTAAATTGGTACGCAATCAGCACAATGTTCATTCCGCACTTTGTAATGCATTAACGTATCAGACTAATAAACCATATACACGCGAGATACCATTGGAAGCGATACAGCCACGAGAGTTGTTTGTGCCTAACAATCAGTGTCCCATCAGTCTCTCCCCCGTCATCGCATCATAAGTTTCCCTTGACCCATGTGACCTTGGTATTTGGAGCATTGGGCGCGGTATTTTTTTTTTTGGGGGGGGGGGGGTCTAGTGCGTGGTTTGCATATTAAATATTACAATGTTACTTAATCATCATCCATTTGTACAACCGCTGTACAACATAGTCAACATAATCAAATCGGTGTATCAGTGTTTTGACAAACGTTATGAGTAGGCAAATGTGACATTCGTCATCATCATACAACCAGAGCATGTGATTAATCGAAATAGTGTGTGTTTTGCACTAAAAATATATTGGTTGGTAAAAGTGGCAAATGTCACATGCAAATGAAGTCCCACCAGTTATACTTTAAGCAGATATCCACGATCGGTTTTGAGTAAATTCCGCTACAACGTTACGAGTTGACATGTTCACAGAATAATAAATGTGTATTCTCTGAAAACACAGAATGTGATTTGTAATCTAAAGGTATATAAAAAAAGATGCAGCTACAACAACACAATCCGGAAAGTAATAAAAGCCTTTACTACAATTATATATTCGAAACATTAAAGCACTTCCGACAATCTGAATTTTGCACCCGCACTTTATGTATGTACTGCATGGAATTACCGATTCTGAAATTCATAATCCTCCCCACCTGCAGTATGATGAGAGGCGGATTAAAATATCCCGTATTTTGCAGATAGTTCCCCTCATTCGATTATGATTTATGTTGCTTTATGCGAGACTGCTATGCACATACGTCTTTCATAACTGAGATAGACGAATTTTAGATATTTAGAAACAATCAAAACCAAAAACGTTATTAAAATGCACACCGCTGGTTATTGCATTAAAACCGTTAGTATACATGCAAATACGCTTTTTAAAGAAACCATAGAAACAAGTGTATTCTAACTCTCCCGATCGAATAGATGACGCAATTAATAACAGTTACACGCTTTTCACCTATTTCACCGCGATAAAGTTCACATTTGATCGATACGAAAGGTGCTACAGGGCTTAATGTCACCGTAGTCATCTGTTAGAAGCTTTTAATCCATCTTGATAACATGTCACAGGCTATAAATTAATGCCGGTCAGCAGGACATCCAAAATGAGTATATCAAGGTGGAATTGAAAATTGGTACACACACGTAAGAATTACCACAGTCCAGTGCCAAATGTATCCGACGTAATTCCGCACTCAGAATATTGTGAATTGTTTTCTAAGCATTGAAATGTATTTGTAATCTGAAACTCCAGTGACATCGTACTTATCCATCGTACATGCCAACAAATGGTGGCAGTACTATAATATCGTATCTCCAAAAACGACCGAAAAATATATTGTTCGATGTGGCAGAGGATGTTAATATGAAATTCGTGATATGTGTTAGATTAGAATTCTGCAAACACTCGGTAATCCTGACTGTCTAGTGTGCGATCGATTGTTTTCCACCCCGTCCGGCAGGCATACACAACATACGACCAGGAAAACGTCAGATATACTCGTAAGTAGGTACAAGTCAGTTGTGGACGGGGGTCACGTTGGGGTAGGCGGAATTGGAACTCGCACAGAACCACAGCCATCGACCGATCGGCACCGCCTATCGCCATCATACCTGTATTTCTTATCTGATGATCATACAACAAGTACAGGTACATTACATCGAACTATAAGAGCTATCGAGCATTGAGTGATGGAATTGTGGTGTCTTAAGTGTCAATGTTGTCGACAATTGAAGACGCGCTGAAGGCCACTTTTGGATCGTACCATTATCGAACTTTTGGGACTTCTTAAGCAAGAGTCGTTTAAACAAAGGAATCTTTGGAGATTGACATGTAAATATTCTTTATTTGAACAGAACATTTTCTGTATTCTCCCAACATTTCTATACATACAGTGAACTCGGAACATGAGACACCGTCCTACCAAGCGACTTGTCATGTCCCCTTTGCGTCTCCCAACACAAAAACAAACAAACAAACAAAACATTGAAAATAAAACGACCGATTTTCGCTTAACAACAACAACAGCAGCATATATTTCTACCTAGGCATATGACCAACAGATCATCTGTGGTTATATGTGTGTGTTGGCGAAAAGTGCATTGAATATTTTTATCTATGAGAACAAAGTGATGTTGTGATGACAGCATTTACATATTTGCATATAATTATTTTGATGGGTGTGATGTATTACCAAATAAATTAAATTATAATATTCAAAATAAAAATTGCACAGCTTGGGCACACACAAATATAGTCATAATCTCGGGAGCGGACATCTGGGCATTTCACCGCCTCGCAACCATCTCGGTGAAAACAAAGGCCGTAGTAAACTCACAGAAACGGTACTTTGGGACAGTTGTTAAGACCTTTATGAATAGTATAAAAAGAGTACCCCTACATGTGCAATATATATAAATTTGGTTACTCAGGATTAATTTAAAGTTGAATTTGTGCTGTTTCTTCGCGCAGACCATATACTGTAGTAGCTCCGCCATGAGGATATCTGATAAATAACACAGTTGCTTTGATTGGTCAATGCAAGAAGACGTATTATTATATATGAATAATAATCGTGGTATCTTACATTTCATTACTGCGATAACATTGTAACGTCATAGCATTATGCACAACAAGGGAATATTTATCATCCCAGAGGGCAAATTCGACCGACAATTTGTCCAGACGTTATTTGAGATAATATAACACTCATCAGTCTTGGTCGCCGTCGACAGCAATAATTATATAGACCCCGGTTTTAACCACCCGGGCTTTAATTTTGATATTGACCGAAGCTAAGGCCAATAGATGGATAATATCCAAGTAAGAACATTTTTTTATGCCACAAGTTTATTAACCATATAAACAACGGTCACATTACTCACTGCATTTGGGGCATTAGCGTAGAGTATTCCATCGCACCACTGAAGCAAGACTGGGTAGATTAGTACAAATAAAGAATGAATGCGAAGTAACGCACAAGATTGTGTGTGATTGGCTACCCAGCCCTTACATCTAACAGTCAGACCAATTAGAGAGTGTTTTTTTTTCGACGTATAAAATCCTGTTTTGTATAGATGCTTCGACACTGTCATCTCATAATTATCATTCATGAACATCGACTCTCTGTGAAACATCTATTCACACACAGTCCCTCCATTAGTGATGTATTTTCGCGTAATATTTGTGTAAAAATACTTGAATGACTGAGCCAAGCCAGTCAACATCCAAATTCCACGATGTGTGTGAATTGTAAACGCGATCCAACACTGACTTGCCGCGTCAGTGCGTTTTTTTTAAAGAGAATGTAACATATAGTGCCTTGCAATACAGAGTCTGTGGCATATATATTCGTAAAAGAAACGTGAGTCTAACATCGTTGGACGGTATGTTAGCATAGATTGGCAATGAAAAAATAAGATAACACGCGCTAGACTCCTTGCACACCTCTTTATCATTGTCACTGAGGTGTCTTTTTATCGTTTTAAGTCATTGTAAAAATAATATATATAAATAAGATGTTATCGCAGTATGATAATAACACTGCGGTTGTTATTCCCATAAACAAGTGAATTTTAGTGACTGCGCATGCACTGTTTTATCTTCAAACCAATTGATATTCCCAAATCGTCGGTTTGTATGGAACCCTGGGAGCATATCCTTTTTTTCTATGAATGTAATCTTGCATTTTCGTAATTACAATTTTAAAAGATATATAGATCCCATGGGTCATGATAAGCGTTTGAGTTATTAGAAGGAGCTCTGCGTACAACAAAATGATGAAACAAAAGACTAGTGACACTAGTGCACGTCCTAGCCCACGGCGGTCCTGCCCATGCGTTATGGCAGGGCACCTTAACGCAGAGCAGACATAATAAAGGTCCGCTATGAGAACAATTATGCAACAGTATGTTTGTCTGTGACTTGTTATTTTATACTGAGTGAATATGTATTGCTACTACTCGTAGTTGAAAAATAACATAATTTATACATATATTCACTAGGAGCTAACACGGATACAATTAGGTGACTTGAAGAGTCAATACATTCAAATGTGCTGTCTATGTCTACATTCACGATGGCAACAATACGGACTAATCTCGTAGATGAACGATACTGTCGGTGATAAAATTCTCACTATACTGTATCTCCATTGACTTGACTGTTTCGTCGGATGTGCCGACAGATTGGACGGAAACATTAAGATTGATAGAAAAAGGCGACGTACCACAAGGTCGCTTCTTTTGAATATCATCTATCATTTGTAGGGATATTCACAATCTGTATGATGTCTCCCAGCTGCATTCCGTGAAATTATTTCAATGGAATTGAATTGGACTGAATTGATGTCGTTGAGACGGCTGTCCGGTTGTGTGAGTATATCTAATGTACATAACCGAAGGGCATTAAGGGGAATTGGAATTGAAATGAAGACACTGAAAAAGAGAAATTGCATTTCCTGATCTCGAGCACATATTGTTGATTATATACCAATGAGGTCAACCCCGACCGATTTAGACCTTTATAACGTAGACATTAATATTAAATACTCATAAAAGCAACATTTTGACATTTTTTCCCCACGTCTTATTAATATTGTATATCATACCAGCAGTGTTTAGTTCATATTCAATCATTCTACATTACATATTCATTTGTTATATCAGCCTAACTAAACTAATGAATTGAACATTGGGGTCCGAGCATTCATTAATCCAACCGTGTCCCATGCCAACGCAAGCGCGTGCCGGAAACAGGAAGCCTGACGTATCACGTGATCGATTGCTTTGTATTATGGGTAACGCCCAACAGCCCGTTAACAATAAATCTCCCTGTTTAAATTATGCTGTAATTACCGCTAATTCTATCTAATTACCTCTAATTACCGCTTTACGGTGAACAGTCACTCATAAGTAAGCCCATGCCATGAGGAAAGTAGCGAAATTAACTGTTTCATTTATTAACGATTATAAAAAAATTGCAGCCTTCCGGGCTACATGTAATTAGAGGTGAGTTTTGGATACATGCAGCAATGCAACCTATAGGATGCTTAGTTTGTTTACACGTACCATTTCATCTGAGTGAACAATGTGTCAGCGAATTAAAATAGATCGTACGCAGTCCAGCTCATTACTGAAAATCATCGCATTTCAGAGGCAATTATTGAGCTCTTGAAATATACACAAAAACTGTTATTTGACACAACATGTGGTTTTCAAATAGTCTCCTATCTATCAGTGAGTGTACAGGAGAAATATATTGACAGCGAAACGTGAAAATAATATGACAAGTCGTCTGTCATCGCTTCCCAATAACGTTGTGCATTTGGTGTGCTTGACGCCAACATTCGGCTCAACTCAGCTGTAATGTAAGCTCGCTGAGAAGTAATTACATAGTGACGTTGGTTCATTATTTGTTAGACCATGGAAGGTATTTGGTGACGTTTACATATCTACCTTTCTAATTATCTATTGTGTCGGATTAGGAACTTGAACCACTTAAATATTTGTACCGTGGCAACAAGATTAGAGCAATTGACAATGTATTCGTGACGCTACCATAACCGTGGCCGTTTTTAAGGTCAAATGTGAATCTATAAAGATCACAAGCAAATTCATCAAACTTCAAGATTGGATTCGCCGCTTCGTTAGCAAGCTATGTATTGTGTGTGCTTAACCAGGAAAGTATGGAATGAACGCAATAGCCCATATAATACGGAAACACGGGAAAGAGCAATTCATATCAATCACCGGCGTACGTGTGTCGGTTAGATTAAGAAAACAAACGCAGATATGTGACAAATATCGCTGTGATTACGCACGCATAGTTAGAAATGCGAACAAAGTAGGTATACGTAGAATCGGTGTCATCAAAGCGAATATTGGCGAGGCCAACACAATGATGTTATTTTGAAGTAGAAACGGACCCTATATGGGGTCGAATTAATACCATAATCATTGAGACACTGTGTAATATAGTGACCTTATCATTTATCCACATGGATAAATTATTATTAGATAAAATCATGAACCTCAATGATAAAAACACATATACATTCATTGATAAAAGAAATATGCAGCTGTCTATACAGCTTTCGGCTCGTATGTGTTAACACACGGCTGCTAGATATACAACTGAGGCAAAGAAAAAATAATACGATGACTATAAGGTCATAAGATTTAAAATTAACATTGCATTGTGCTAACTAACCACTGTGCGACCCTGACATCAGAATTAAACCCCAAAACAGAAAATATTTTACTCACTGCGCTGTACCATTTTTTTTCCCACTGAGATGCTGCTGATCTGTTACACGTTTGAACGCAATGCAACACACGGTAGCGTACCGACATATCAATTTAAAAGTACATGTTATATAGACACAGTGCCCATTGAAAGGGCTGCATGCAACGTATAGTAAATGTGCCTCACATACTCACCACAGAAATGATCAGCCAATGCTTGCAGATAAGAGCGATGGTTATTATAAGTGAGTCCTGATTTGTGCCAGTTAACTACTATATCGACGATATTCGATAACTGTATGTGCTGCTGTGCCTAGCGACAAAATATAAATCACGTAGAGGGATGATTAATTGTACTTAGATCATTGCTATGTGGTACCGTACTCGCTGCTGATTTCAGTACGCTCGCCCTCACTCGTTTTCTCTTGATGGCGTTCTGATGAATCGATCTCTTTATACCCAGCAAATAAAGCTCATCGCAAGAGACAGTTTAATTGGCTCAGTGTCGTCATATATTTTCTGGAGTTATAATCTTTCTCTGTTTTACAGACATTAATAGACTAAAGTCTCGCGTAAACCGCTTTCTGGCGCGAGCCGTTCATAGCAAATCACTGGCAAATGGGGCGTTTTGAATATGCGATGCTTTATACTGCTTACACTAGGCGTTCAACGAGACAGCCGATTTGTGACAGGATACAGAGGGACTGTGTACAAATGATTGTTATCATATAGACCAGTTCATATACTAAATGCAATGAACACGTTCAAATAAATGATATAAACATTAATTATGCACGCATATGTAAATTCAAAGAAACATTAAACATCAAAATGATAATTATACTGGCTGACAACTTAATGTGTTAAATATAAGGCAAAATAATGGTACGTTAAATTATAAAAAAAAATCTTTCACAATAATACAATTCGTTACAATAAACCCCCATTCCGAACTGGCATATCTGGTAGCGTTTGTGTGTGTGTGTCAATCCGGTCAATCAAGTTCGAATTGCGGTATATTTTTCAAGAAAATTGAAGATGTCAGCTTCATAACCTCATGGTTTGTTGATCCAATTTGTTTTTTACCCCGCATGCTATCATAGAAAAAATAAAGCAAGAAATGAAACGTTGGTAGCGACGGGATGGGCATGAAGGCAATACTCAAGCAATCAATTAAATAAATGTATAAATATATAAATAAATAAATGTATAAATGTATAAATAAATAAATAAGAAAATAAATAAATAAATAAATAAATAAATAAATAAATAAATAAATAAATAAATAAATAAATAAATAAATAAATAAATGTATAAATAAATAAATAAATGTATAAATGTATAAATAAATAAATAAATAAATAAATAAATAAATAAATAAATAAATAAATAAATAAATAAATAAATAAATAAATAAATGAATGAATGAATGAATAAATAAATAAATAAATAAATAAATAAATAAATAAATAAATAAATAAATAAATAAATAAATAAATAAATAAATAAATTTTCGATTTGAAACTCTAATACCAAAAACGAACGCCAACGATGGTGTCGTCGAGGGCGCTATGCTTACCTTAGTATATTTTAAGTCGGATACTCTACGGTAAGCAATTCTATCGGGCGATGATCTGAAAACAGAATGAAAAGACGTAATAGAAATAGAGTAATAAAGTAAAATATACTGTATAGAACTAAGACGCTTTGATAATAAAGTATTTTAAATGCGTAAACAATACAAAAGACGAACCTCAAGAGAAATAAATTCAATTAAGTTGGATATCAGAAACAACATGATTTATTACTAAATTGATACGCTGGGTTAGTGGTACAAGCCAAGCATCAAAATCAAATATTGCGGATTAAGAGGCGCCATAAATCAGTTTTAAAATCATCAAGGTATTAACAATTTTACTGACAACGCCAGTCTGTCTAGATATGGATATATTACGTGATCTTTTCTAACTTATATCTTAACAATTTCATTTCTATTTTTCCCTTATAGTAGTTTTATACCCATGTCATATATATACATCACATGCACAGACAAGTATGTTCGATGGTACAGGATCCAAACACAAAATGGGGTTTCAACCCTTGTGAAGTAGGGAGGGTGTTCTAAAATTCGGCTGAGCGGACCGTGAAAAAATAGACGTAATCAGAGAATTTGGCTTGGGGAAATACATATTTTGAGGTCAGAACATCCTCAATACCCGTCTTTAAAAATGTAAAATGATGGAAAAATTATTGTACATCTGATGTGTTTTGAATTGGTCAATGGGCGCCAAGTTCTAGAATTTCCGTAGTTCTATGCTGTAACCAGGTTATGACGCGTTATCAGAAATCAAAATACCGAGAACTTTAATATGCAACAAATTGATCACAAAATAAGCTATGCGTGCTAACACCGACGATTTGAATGGCTGAAACTGCCTACTTCACGACAGCCCTTTTACAAATGAGTTAAATCAATTAAATGGTAACTTGACTCGCGCGATCACGTCTCCGAGTAGTGTTTTAGATGCCGTAACCAACACGTGACCATGTTTTAACTTATACAAAAACTCCTCGTTTTTCAAATGGCAAAGAAACAATTTGAAAATATTCCCCCGTATTTACAAAATAAAACTGGCATAGGGTGGGATTTAAAGACCTGGCACCTTACCCAGGATTGCTGTCCATATATTTGATAGCTTGAGCGTTTTTTGTGTCTCGTAATAACCCCATTATTGCTCTTCTGTAAACAAGACATCGATTGCTTTTACATTTCTCCGTCGCCTTGGTAACTGAAGTGGCGTGTTCGAATTGCATCTCCAGAGTAGAGTTCGGTACTCTGTTTGCCCTGCATCCCGCTAGACAAAAGAATATAAAATGAATTATTTATGACGTCAACAAACAACTCATATGGCATACTAGTATTTACAATGCAGCGAGTATGACAACTTAAAAAGTTGAAGAGTACACACAACAGTTGCTCTGTGAGGGCGCTATTCTCACAATAACCCCAACCGTTTCAATCAGCCCATAAGCTGAAAAGACAGCTGTTATAATAAATGGATTCAAAGAGAGGGTAGTTACGAACAATGGGTTCTATTTAGGGTCACAGCTGGGGTCACGGGTACTATACAATACCAACAAATACCACGAGGTATGAAAATGATTTCACCTAGTGGCAAGAAACATGCAGCGCACGTGTAATGTAGATGTAGAACAATGCGCACAGTCACATTTGAATCAAAGTATATATATAAGGCATAATTTGATTCGTCGAAATAGCCTGTTATCAAACAAAAAAGCTGCTCGCTAATTGGTCGGACTGTTAAGTATCAAGATAACTTGTAGAAAGTGTACACTGCCCCACCTGTTGGATTTATGACGTTAGTTGCCCTCAGTAGTATGTTTGATAACTTTTCTTTATCTTCGTCATTTGCACTTCTTCTGAGACAATAGCACCGGTGTTTAGAATTATTGTCCATTTCATAAGACTCTTTAACAATCTGTAAATCAGCTCGAGACAGATTCCTACTTGTGAGAAGTTGACGATAATCTTCAAAATGGATGATCCCCGGGAGATCGCCCTCTCGATATTTCTCGCCCAGAAATGCAACGAAACACAACGATTCTTCAAAACTACTTTCTGCGCATCTCCGTATTTCTCGCAATTGGGTATGGTCGGAGGGGGAGTGAAATTGGCTGGATGAGGGTATTTCGGAAATATTAAAATTGACTCCTCTAATGTACGCTAGTCTACGCAGGTACGGGTACACATCAGAAAAAATGACGTTCTTTTCCGCGGTGAAGTCGTCGTTGGAACATAGATATATCTGAATAGAATTTTCATATTTCATGCTTATTAGGCTCTCAAAGTCGTTGATATACAAAGAGGGTCCGATTGTTACATTTGAATCGTTGTGGACGTAGTCATCAAGATTGGTGGTTATCTTCAAGTATTGTCTCCACTTTGGCCGCCCGCCTCTCTTAATCCTCCAGTGTTTGAGTTGCACAGTTTCCTTCGGACACAAGTCATTCTCTTCGTTCCAACGGATCTTGCCTAGAAATGGCGGTGGCATGATGGTTGCAGACGCGGCAGAGCCCATGTCGGATGAACTGCAGTAGTATAAAATCACGCTGGTGATAAGGTAGAATCAAATATACGCGTAAACATTAAAACAGATGCCGTCGAGGTCGATCACAGCCGATTTAGATTTAGATCACTCTGACTCTCTATTTTCATCTGCCTCTGTATGGTGTATCATAAGCGTTCTATTGACATCCTTTCACGTTATCGCACTCCGTGGGTCTTTTCTTTGTGCAATGGGCACGCGACTGCTTTTGGGTTACAACAATGGTCTGTGATCGCTTTGTATTTTTAAGTGCACGCGCGTGTACTGAAGTGAAGACAACGAAGGAACTTCACTCACCGAAAAACTTATTCTGAAACTATGACGCAGGAAACCCTCGGAAATACATGTATATGGGTGGACTTCTTTAACTCGCACAAGGATTACAGCTAAACTGGTGGTTCGCTCTTTGTTCATTAACATATTACACATGTCCTATACATGTACCATACAAGCTCTTCACGAACCAGTAGCTAATAATGATGGTGTCACACATTTAAAGTTTATTCAATCTGCGAACGTTACGTGCGCAGTTATATCATGCAAGTACGAGTATAAAACGCTAACTATTTATCGGACGAAATAACAAGCTGCAGTGAATACGTGAGACATAATGAATGGCCGAATGATTGGAGTTTACTTAGCTTATGCATGTAGCTCCATGTATGTGCTATCGTCATGACAACGCGTTTGAATAGCCCTCCTTTGTTTTCGTCCTCCAGGTGGGGTCCTTGCCATATACGAAACTGTAGAGTCTGGAAAAAGGGGACGCCGACCACATCAACATCAATTAAATCACTCTCTCAGCGGAGATTGGAACACCTGTCCGTTTCAGAAAACCGTTGAGTACTAGTATTTGCATTCATAAAGCAGTTCAAATGGTTCACAACATATACATTCCCCAAAAGTACTTGTAACATTATAACAATATTAGGGTGACTGTATCAATTAGGGCATATACATTTTTTTAAAGAAATGGGTCAGGGTTTGAGGTGTGTTTAAATATACTGTACCACCGCTGCATGCATGACCCTGGCCATTCAGCCATAATGTGGGGAATATGTTTACCCCGGTGGTAACACCTTAACCGTTATCATTTGTGGCACGCCTAATGGCCAAAAAAAATACCTTTTGGGTCGAGTACATAGAGGAACATAATCCCACACAGAGAAGCGTAGAGTGTAGTTGTATTAATCACCCAGTTATCATCAGTAGTGTTCATTTCAATATCAACATCAATATTTTGCAAACAACAGTTTCCCATGGTCTATTCTCATGGTGGCGCTCTTTGCATACACCAATGCTGAGATTTCAACTACCAGTATCTATGAGTAACATTTTTAACGGCTTTCGAAAACTGGTGCTACAGAAGAATTTGGAGAGTGAACTGGAAGGATCATTTAACAAATGAAAAGGTTGAAAGACTTATAGGATGTCAACTGAAATTGGCAACAATGCTGTGTCAAAGGAAATCTAGGTTTGTATGACATGTTCTTAGAGGATCTAATGGTGGGCTTGCTAGTCTCGTAATTGAAGGTACTATAGAGGGAAATCGAGAGGACAATCTAGAAGAACTTGAGAAAGAACATCACAAAATGGACAAACACGGAGAACCTTGGGAGCGCGAAGAAAAATGCTGAGAACAGAAGTTTGTGGCGCAGTCTTGTTGTCAACCTTCGAATTGAAGAAGACACTGGATGATGATGATGATGATGATGTGTTTTAAACACTCTTTGTAGATCACGTATAATCATTACAGTATATTACACGTAGTTTGCTGATAATTTCCAAATAAACAAAGTTGTATACATGTGGTGAAACGTGGAAGAAATGAATCACGAAGTAGATGCAAATAGTATGGCAGCGTAGACTATGCAGGTCATGAATTTGACAATTTATTATACCACGTAAGTATCAGTTATGACGTAATATAATAATCCAACGACGTCCATAGTGTCATCCACGTCTGTGAGAAATGAGTAGACCATAATAATTACGCTGTATATGAACAAATAAATGTGTTCTTATAACGAATGAAATGAACAGTGAAATGATCATGGAATAGTTTATGTCGTGCAACTAAATCCAGCGTCTGTGTGTAATACAACAAACAGTTGTAATCTATTCGTCTTACAAACAGTCGAACTCAATCAACACATTTTCATCCCCGATTGTTTTCTACGATTTGGTTACCGGACATGAAATCTAGTTATTTTGATACGTAATGTTAAGACCAAATATTCAATAAACGACATAGAGTGGACATGGCGTCTGTGTTTCGACAATTCCTAGAAGGGAGCACACTGGGCAATATAATGTTGTAACAGTAAACTAAATAACAAGGGAGCACACTGGGCAATATAATGTTGTAACAGTAAACTAAATAACAAGGGAGCACACTGGGCAATATAATGTTGTAACAGTAAACTAAATAACAAGGGAGCACACTGGGCAATATAATGTTGTAACAGTAAACTAAATAACAAGGGAGCACACTGGGCAATATAATGTTGTAACAGTAAACTAAATAACAAGGGAGCACACTGGGCAATATAATGTTGTAACAGTAAACTAAATATTCTAAAACTTCGGAAATTCATTTCACCTAAATATATTTGCAACATTGCATTCGCGAGAATCGGACGATCAAGTAGAAGTTATCAAAGTGCCGAGTGACATGAATAACAACAACAATTTAGTGTGAAATACTAGTAACAACAAATCGAACATTAATTTTTGGTATGTGTCAAAGGTAACTGCAAATAATACTGTAAAACATGTCGAAAAAGCGACATGATGTAATAGCGAATCTCTCTCTTGTTGATTTCCTGTTTTTACAATACTTGTCTGCCGCGTACTAAAACAAATGCACAGTTATCACCCATACAAACAAAGAAAAACTGTCAAGTGTAATTAAGAAGCGCCCCAGATGTTTGTGTTCCAAATTACTGTATACAATTCCCCATGCCTTGGCCATTTTGAATTTATAATAAAGTCATTAGCGACATTTTGAATTAGCGAATCAGTTGTCTCGCTAAATTCGCTGAAAAGACAAGCTCGCGAAAAAGACATGTTTTACAGTATATATTTTAACATATTCTATAATTTAAATTAGCTTT
Organism: Saccoglossus kowalevskii; assembly: GCF_978046115.1. Classification (NCBI taxonomy): domain Eukaryota; kingdom Metazoa; phylum Hemichordata; class Enteropneusta; family Harrimaniidae; genus Saccoglossus; species Saccoglossus kowalevskii. Next base: position 11,752,021 of record NC_140643.1, on the reverse strand, counting down.
TCTTCAAACAGGTCGCTCACGACTGTTTTGTGGTTTCTGACAAAATATTAAAAAATGGAAGAAAGAACAACCAAAAAATGCACAGAACCGCACCATATTCGTGAATATCCCCGGAATTTAATCAACTCTTTTTTTTATTACCTGTTTTGGTTTTTATTCTCGACGTTTAACTGACGTCCGTTGCCGTGGTGATAACATCATCACTTTACCTCATAGCCGACAATGTAAACTAGGAATAGTCAGTTCAACACAGTATACAAAGGGAGTCCTAAAATCCAATTGAGAATAAAACCAATAACTAGTAATTGAATGAAGTAATTTATTATGAAACAGAGAGAAAATAAGTTTAAATAATTACATTTGGATTATTTCAATCGTTCCCGGTACATTTCAATATAGGCCGATTATTTTGTACATCTATCACGTTACAATTCTTAGACACTCTACGTATAGATTTAGTATCGTGAGTATAAAATACAGTCTTTCAATAATGTTGCCATATAAACAAATCAGGTACCCTCTGTTCGGCTTGGAGGAGGTGGGGGTGGTTTTACTCACCCGCAATGATGTTACACATCGATTAGTATATCGGGAGATTAAATTTAAAATATAGAATTGCTATCTGCTTCGTGGAGGTTAGGGGGCCAGGTTAAGTTTATATATCCCAATATACGTTATTTGTCAGATATATCGTCACTACATAGTAGACATTGAATATAAATTGTCGTATAATCTAATTTTGGACTCATCTCCAATTTCCCCGAGGGAAACATATTCAATAGATTCAAACGACAAAAGAACATGAATAGTATACAATACAATGACGTCAGCTAAAGACGTCAAACTAACGTTTACATTTTTAATAAGTGAGTAAGATGGAACATCACAGTGGTAATTCGGCGCATACTAAATAGATTCATCATTGGTGGAATGAGGTCACGTGGGTAGTTTATACATCATATCCCGATATTGACTTATATTTCACTCACAGTGAGACGTGACTTAATTGTAGACGATCGTGTAGAAATGGAGACATCATTGGATGCAATCATTTATTGAAAATTTACCGACGTTTATCATCGTTTCGCATGAACATTAGCTCCCTTAACTTTCGTGTTCGAATAAACCTGTATATTATTTTCTATAATTGTCAACAATTTTGATTATGAAGAAGTGCATCCAATGAGAAATTGTGTTTATTTGTTCCAAAGTGAACAAAGAAATTCTAGAAAAATACTTGAACCAACGAGAAATAACTTGGTATCTGAGAGTTACCGAATCTATCTGGGAAAACATGGGAAGAACACTTATAATGCGTATGAGACATGAGTACATTTACTTGCATTGTGACGTACACGGTATTGGTATATCATCGGGATTGATGTACGGTACTAGTATGTTTGACAGATTGTATTGACGAATCGGAATATAAAAAAAAAACACCACCCGAAATTTACCTATTTAAAATGTATTCTTATTGTACAGGTTTATTCAAATGTAAAATTCAATAAAGTCTTTCGACATATCATCGTTTCTGCTATATAGTGACGCTAATTTGCTAATACCGACTGACACGCCTTATCAATCATGTCACGTGTGAGAACGTTTCCTTTGACGTAAGGTTGATAATTTTCACCTACATCAGCCCAGATCGGCTCGCTGCACACTCACATGAACAATAGTTCTAAGTGGTAATCATGTTTTCACTAACCTTTGCAATACTACTAACCCATGCTGCGCAAAGTGCTGGTTCTCGATTCATTGAACAGCACACTGTGCCTTTATCGTCGAATGAGTTAGAAGAAGCGAGCGACATAGACATTTTCAGGCTTTTGGACATCATACTTGGCAATATGAAAGTCCGACGAGAAGCTACTAACGAAAAATATATCTCAGAACACATTAATGATGGGAACCCGGATGGATACCTCTCGTTGACGGAACCGAGTCACCAATACAACATTATCAGTAAAAAGGGTGACCACAGCAATAAGGATGGTTTTATATTCGGAGACGATGACCGTATTAGGGTATCCGTTTCGAAGCAACGACGTGTGCCGTATAGCAACATAGTTCGATTGTCCGTGGGTTGTAGCGGCATGTTGGTGACACCAAGCCATGTACTGACAGCAGCACACTGTGTACACGACGGCTCTAACTTAGTTGTGAGTAAAAACAGAATCAAAATTGAAGTGCCTTATATGTTCAAGTTTAGTCTTTTCCACGTGGCAAATGTTAAGCTACCTCGAGGTTGGTTGCTAGGGGACAGTATGAGTAACATTGAACGTTCCATATATGACTACGCTGTTCTTACTCTCACGAGGAAAGTAACGGGACACGATCAGTTTCCTGACATCCAACACAGCTGGTTTTCAAAAGCAGGAATCATTCATTTCGTGGGATACCCTTCCGATAAGCCAAGTTCTCAGATGTGGCAATCCTCTTGCGTTGTCTCCAAAGACCTTATCGGATTGCACGGCAATCTGATGCTCACACGATGCGACTCTGCCCCGGGCAGCTCAGGTTCCCCAGCGTTTAACTTCAACTCGCGAGGTGGGAGACCCCAGCTCATTGGGATCGTTTCTAATTCCTTCAGCATCAAGACACGGGATGGCGGTGAAATGAGATACAATGTCATCAATCGCATTAACGATATGAAACTTCGGGACATATGCACAATGATCGAGCCATACGTAGACATGTTATACGATTGCAGGGGAAGACACAGTGCGAGGCAGGGGAGAGAACGGCGACACAGACGTGGGCAAGCAAAACGGGTTGCATGAATATTACCAATATATCGCATATAAAATACCGCATGGACAAATTTACTGATATTTATAGAATTTAATTTACGGTAAATAATAAGCAGGAGTAAATATCTAAATTAAATTTGTTTCATGGTGAAAAAATGTCGATTTTTCCAGCTTTCATAACAAGATATAGTGGCGGCGTTTTAACAGGTCCTGGAATTGTAATTGATTATCTGTGCACAATTGCAAAGATTAATTTTACCATTATCCGTATGATTATTGTTTGGTATGTATTTGTTCTTCAACCTGTATGATATACTATTTAATCCTGACTTCCGTAAATTTGTAAAATGAAAATTAAAATGTTTCAACCCATAACAAAGCTGAAAGGATATATACATGTTTCAATAAAGGTCTGAATAAAAGAGAGATGTAATTGAGAAATTGTTTGCAATTATAGCACATTCAAGACCGTGTGACTGCTTGTCCATGCTATGCTTACATTTGTGGTCTACGTTTGCTGTGCTATCTTCAATATGGGTCTCACGCGACTTACTCAGCGCGTGTTAGTATTTATTGACTTTGAGAAAGCATTCGACGACATTGATCACTACTACCTCTTATGTAACTTATTTAATTGTGGAATAAATGGAAAATTTCCATAAAATACTGTCTTTTGAATATTAAAGCATGCGTCCATTCAACAATGTGTATTGTAGATTTTTCTTGAATGTAATTATGGTGTGCAAAATTCCTTCCATTCTACTTTATGGTTCGAAAATAAGGGGTTTCAACGAATTAATAAAGTACATCGCTTTACCCCGAATCTCTGTAATACACAGAGTTTTGCTGGAAGTTCATGAATATTGTAGAGCAATTAAATACTGGTTGAGGGTTTTGAAAATGAAAACTGAACGACCAGCATACAAATGCTACGTATTTCATCGTGTTATGATATACTTTTTCTGGGCCAGAAATTTTGAGTAATTGTTTCAAATCTATGGTTTTGGGAAAGTTTGGGCTCAACAGGGCATTGGCAATACAACAATGTTCTTTTTTATATTTAGAAAACGTTGTATTGACATCGATATCCAAACCGGGCAGGGAAATTACACTGTTTGGGCAAACTTGAAACGTATGCCTGGTTTAAAATTGCATTAAAGCATCTTTTAACGTGCGTGGACAATCCTCTGTTCAGACATGCTCTCGTTAAATTTAGCATCTTTGGCAAATCTTAATATCGTGACCGGTTGTTACACCAAGCAAATAGAAGAAGTATGTTATACAATCTGAACTGTGTTCATTTCCTACTGATTTCCTATTTCCTATTTATAGTGTCCTGCCATCAAAATAATACTGATTGATTTTAATCCACTCTTGGTTCATACATTCTGTAGAGCTTTGTCATCTCATAATATATGTACAATAATATATCTTTGCAGATATATCTTTAAGACATTCAAATTAAGAGAGGTACATGTGGCGGATTTATGATTGTAATAATTTAATGAATTTGCGTAAACTGAACCTGAACTCTAACCCATACTTCTGTATTTCCCTTTGATGCAATGTACCTGTAGGCCCGTGTTTTTTTTTACATAATATATAATTCATCCAGCACCCAGATCACAGTGCGAGGCAGGGGATACGTGTATACAACACACAAACATCATTGCATTCGTGAAGAAACGAGCGAAGACGAAGCAGTGTATGTATTCTGTATGTTACACGATAATGATTAACAAAAGCATATAGAACATCCTGAAAAATGTTGAATGTGTTATCTTATAATAATTGTACTACCTGTAGCTACAGAGCGATATCTCTTCCCTGGCAGCTATATACATTATGCGTATGGTTTCGTTATGATATATCAGTTTATGTTCTGGGTAGGTACCAGTTTCAGCATCGAAGGTGCGTAATACACAGCATCTATAATTCGCATCTTCGAGTGATGAAGCGATTCTATGACGTAAAACTGAAGGCAAACAAAATCAACTACTGCCAGACAGATCTGCCTTCGAGACAGACAGATGTTTAAATGTTGAGTAAGTGTGTATTACAAGTATTAGAGCCTATAACATGCCTTACAACAGTCCTCAATCTGTACTATTTGTTTTAATCGCAATCTATATATTTTGAGAATCGCAAAGACTTGAGTACTACAATACAAAATGTGCAATTTGAAAACTGGCAGTCTGTTATCGTGCGGGAAATTTGCAACATGTACTAACTAAGCGCACACCAAAGATGACGAATTTGATGATTTGCTTTACGCCACAGAACGCCTCTTGTGACGTCAACATCGTGTGTGTACTTCCTTTTCCCTTTGTTGCCTACAAGACAGCAGTTTTCCAGTTGCAACTGTTTGCACGCTAACGAGAGTAAACGACTATGTTGAAAGCGTCAATAATGTTTTGATACTTGATCGACCGTCAACGGATTTTTAGATTTTTGCTATGAACTGAACAACGAATGACAAAAACACAAAGGTTTGAACCACATTGCTTATCGTGTATAAAGTGTTGTAGACCCTTCAAGCTTATGTTTTTTTTTAGGAAACTGACTTTGGCGGCACTCATATGAACTATCATAGAAGACTACTCAGTGGAAGCCCGCCGGGAAATGCGGTCAATTTTGTCTACCTGTTTTGATATCGTTGTATTTGCATAATTCCTTTGTGATATTCAAATATTTTAGAAGCATCAATTATGCTAAATTTGCGCGTTTCACGCATTTATGATGTAGATAAATTATTTGCTATACCTCGGCAGGATTTATCAAATCTACTACGAGATTAGTACTGAGTAATTGTCATAGTTTCTGTTAGCATTTACAATAAATGAGGAAATTTTCAACACAGTTGTCGATATTTTTTATGATATTTCAACCACATTTCCATTGATACTTCTGAACCTAATATTAATTATTTCCCATTTTATGATAGTCGTTTCACGGTGTTTTAATAATGCATCTCTATACCTTCCCATCTTGATTATTAAATTATGAAACTTGTTATATAAAATGAAAATGTACAGTTAAGAGGATATATATATATATATATATATCCTCTTAACTGTACATTTTCATTTTACAGTTATATAACCAGTTTCATAATTTTTATTATCGGTAATATAATATTCAGATAATCAGTTTTTGTCATCTTTCGTTTTTGATTTCATGACATTAGCTAGTTTCTCACTATATCATAAGAACATTCTGCACACTAGTAGCAGTCCCACGAAGCATCCACGTGCGTATATATGTGCCAAGCATGCGCATAAGAACTTTGGTAATGGCCTTGCTAGGTCTAAATAGTGATATGTATAAGACAATATAATAATAACTAAAATATACAATCCTGAATTGTTGTCATTTATCCCGACGTTATTAAATGCCTGTCCGTCTACCTACAACATTTCTGGGGAGTTAACTATCACTTTAATAGAACGGAATTCGGACAAATCAGAAGCAAAACGGCCACAAGTGACACAACATGCGTTTTTAGGCAAAACAAACATAATGTCGGAATTTTGAAAAATATATAATATGATTAGAATCAGAATATGTCTACAATATGCTTAAAATTCAGAAAAATAAATTTGAAAAATGACCTACAAATTGATTGGATACTTATTATTGATGTGATTCGCATTCCTACCACATGCAGATGTATTTGCACCAATATTTAGGTGGTAAAATAAAATACACGTGTATGTGTTGCTTTTCTAAATTCAGTGTTTCTTAATAGATGATCAAAAAAATTATCGGTAATTTGTCATTGCAGAATCAAGAACAGTTTGTGTCACGTGGCAATGTATTAATATTCCTGACTTGACAATCATTGGAATTGTCCGAATATTGTTAAAATTGTCGTAAAAGGGCTGAGTATCCTTAAACAATATAATACAAATGCATCAACAATACAAATAATAAGGATACATTAAACACAGTCCATGTATTTACAAACTACAAAAAACTGTTGATAGCATATGGCGAAAAGACTGTACTATTAATTGTTAATAATAATAATATTAAGTAAATATTACTGGAAATATGTGCCATGTGATCATGAGAATTCGAGGTACAATTGAAAAATGAAGTCCTGTATTCAAATTTCTCGGAGATTTGAGACAAAGGTGTAACATCAGCCCAAACCTTCTTAATTTGTAAAGTTGACACATAAATCATATATAAAATCATAGTTTAGACGTAAATACTACGTGCAACTGACATAAATATCTTTGTCTTAAGGGGCTAGCATTGTTATCGGAAATGCATGTTTCCTGATTCAGTTTCCGTGAGATCATCCGGACTACAAGTATATTGTATTAATAGAGTCGGTGCGTACCTAACCATCAGTTCTAACAGTATGACGTGTGCTAGTATCTGAATGTAGTCATATCAATAGTCAGTCGAGAAATAAGTGGGAAGGTGATTCCATAAAAAAACATAAATGTTGAATGTGCTATCTTATAATAATTATACTACCTGTAGCTACAGAGCGATATCTCTTCCCTGACAGCTAAATACGTTAGCATTCTATGCATGCGTCGTTATGCGTATGGTTTCGTTATGATATATCAGTTTATGTTCTGGGTAGGTACCATTTTCAGCATCGAAGGTACGTAATACACAGCATCTATAATTCGCATCTTCGAGTGATGAAGCGATTCTATGACGTAAATGCTGAAGGCAAACAAAATCAACTACTGCCAGACATCTGCCTTCGAGACAGACATATGTTTAAATGTTGAGTAAGTGTGTATTACAAGTATTAGAGCCTATAACATGCCTTACAACAGTCCTCAATCTGTACTATTTGTTTTAATCGCAATCTATATATTTTTAGAATCGCAAAGTTTACAATACAAAATGTGCAATTTGAAAACTGGAAGTCAGTGATCGTGCGGGAAATTTGCAACATGTACCGACTAAGCGCACACCAACGATGACTGACTTTGATGATTTGCTTTACGCCACAGAGCGCCTCTTGTGACGTCAACATCGTGGGTGTACTTCTTTTTTTGCCTGCAAGACAGCAGTTTTCCAGTTGCAACTGTTTGAACGTTAACAGGAGTAAACGACTCTGTTAAGGTAGAGATGCAGGTTCGTGAGCACTTGGGAGTGAAATATATATTTTTTTATTATCCAAAAAGTCTTGGCTATAAACTGTTAAAATTTTGTAGAATTGTGAATAGTGGAACATACTCAAAAAACGATTTTTAAATATAACAGGTGCAAACATTCTCTCTTTTGAATGCTTAGCCAGATTTAGCAAGGCTGTACATAAATAATAAAAAAGAAACATGGTGAAAAAAAATTATGGGATCTCCATATTATGCACTATATTTAACTTTTAACAAAACAATAATACATTTAAATTTGGAACTGTTACAGCCATTTAATTATGAGCATTAGCAAACTTCTTACTGGGTGAATTGTTATGCAAATTAGCAATTATCTCAGCATCTTTTTAGTGCACATCCCAGAACTTTAAAAAAAATAGCTCCTAGACGCTTTGGCCTTTTGTTTTGAAAATTTCACAAATGATTGACAATGTGTTTATCTTCAAAACGCCGTCGGTGCATTTGGTTGAACAGTGTTACAATCGTACAGACTAGCCTGGATGTTAATTTATGCATAAACTTTAAGTACCGGTAGTGCAATTTGAGCTGCTGCCCTGCAAAATTGACAACTGGTAGACCAATTTTGACAGGAAACAGAAGCATGGTTTAGAAGCTAATTTTTTAAAATCACTTTTGACCAAAAAAGCACATTTATGTGCATATTTCAAACTACAGTGTCCATAAAAACAACACTAACAAAATATTAAAATTCTTACAATAAGCTTTTCGAAAATATATAGTTTTGTGGACAAGGGAGGTCATTTTGGTTTCCTAATTAACTAATTAAAATAGGAAACTGACTTTGGCGGCACTCATATGAACTATCATAGAAGACTGCTCAGCGGAAGCCCGCCGGAAAAAGGGGGGTCAAATTTTTCTACCTGTTTTGATAAAGGTGTATATGCACCATTTCTTTGTGATATTCAAATATTTTAGAAGCATCAATTATGCTAAATTTGCTCGTTACATGCATTTATGATGTGGGTAAATTTTTTGCTATAAGTCAACCTCGGCAGGATTTATCAAATCGCATTAAAACTGTCACTGCACTTCACTATAATGATTGCTAATATATACTGAAGAAAAAAAGAAATGTATCACACATCAAAATTAAATAGTTACATATTCATCGAAATGGCACATAATTGGGGCTTGCAATGACATACAGTATTGTTATGTTATCGTTGATGCATCGACTGACTGCAATCTCATACACCGTTATAGAAGATGTTAGATTGAAAATATCGTCTATCTAGACGTCCCCAAGCTATATAAAATATCAAATCAATCATGTTAGCTTTCCAATAAGTTGACAAATATAAGGTTTTACCCGCAATATTCACCAATAAGTTGTCACCACAAAATGAAAATAATCGAATAGAAAATATAATTTTTCACCAAAATATATTCACTGTAAAAAATACATGTACATTATAAACATATAATCACACACACACAGCTCACTACACCACAGTTATATATGTCAAAAAAGACGACTTCAAGCAGCGTGTAAGAAACACGGCCTACAGCTCATACTATGAATATATGTTGAATCTCTGACATCACAAACAATATACAAATTAGATTTCTGCAAACATATTTCATGATCAGTATTGAACGGTATTAATTTCAATTTCAAATAAACAAGCATTACAGGATTCCAACTCCAACATTCTTATCAGATTTGCAAACTCTTATGAAAACGAATATAAATATATATTATGAATCTCCGACACATCTAAGTCTGTCTTAATGAGATTTTTTGACCCACGTATAATTTTACTTTCTGCGTTCTGCTATATATGTTGTTATATAGTTACATCCGGCTCTACCTCTGGACTAGATATTTCTTTGTATATAGCCCTGGGTAGATAGATGGTGATGTGGAAGCAGCTGCCATGAATCAAGTGTTAATGCCCCTGCATGGTGAAGCAAGCTTCGATGGCACAACTTTTTAGATGTGCGTTTAACGCACGGAACACCATCAACTGATCCAAGGCAGTATACGGTCTCAAATAACTGAGGTGTTGAAGTGTAGTAAAGCGAATATCTTCATCTATAAGAATCTTAGCGGAAAGCTGATGTCAAGACTTGACTCAAATCGCATGATGCAGATCCAATATATGATATAGTTAAACTGCAATTGTCACATGGTAATTTGGGTTGCAGGTTCCTTGGCGTAATGGTCAGGGAGATGAGAACCTCGTGATTTTATCAGTAATCATCAATAAACCATAACCATGGTATCGGGGAGGGATGAAGTTTCCACTGGGGTAAATGGTTTTACTTAGCACCAGGGAAAGTATTTTTTTGGCCCAGGGAAAGGTGTGCCCCACGAATCTTCACATTAATATTCATGAGACCATGGTAACCCTGCTGTAGGTGCAATAACCTGAGTAAACTATCAAAACCCTATCCTAATCAGGTTCAAATACGAGGTTGGCAGACAGTTCTGAAAGAAAGCATTGAGATGATCCCAATATACACCGATCGATCATGACATCATTCTCCCTTAGACTTTGCTGAAAAATGTTTAGGAGTGTCAGCATCATTTTCACTTGAGAGGTCACCCACAAGAATATGAACATGAATGAACCATAGGCAACCAAAGTGACAGAAGGCACTGGATAATTTAGTTAAGACCATCAAATCCTGAGTTAATTCAATACCAGCTGTTTCTCCAACCAAATCATTATTATCATGTACGTGTAATACCCTTGTTTCGCTGTTTACAGATTTCTGATTATCTGTAATTAGCAAAACGAACCATTAACTAACTAACTAACTAATCCCGTTATTTTCGGCAAATGTTTTATGAAGTTATACACACGACTGAAAGGTGAATATACTGGTCACGTGTTGACAGACAATTGTGAATATTGTACTTGTAAGAAACGAGCCATTTACGAATATTGTTATTTTCGGCAAATATTTTGTAAATACTGTGCGTATAAAACCCATTTTCTCTGATTACAGTTAATTTTTTTATTATGTGTGTCATCCCGTTCAGTTTCATTTCGTTTCGTCGATTATAATAAGCCCATTTGTGACCACAGAAATGACATTCAACATTGTTTGCAACTCAAACACTGCCTAAACATCTATTTGAAATAGTGGCGCAAACGTAACAGTAGCATGCTTCTTTCAATGATGAAGACAGCCTGGCTTTGTAGATTGTTATACAGCCACATCACCACTGCCAGCATAGGCAAAAAAGTGGGAAAACACAGACAAACACAAAGTAAAATAACTGAAGTATTGTCTACTCACCAGCAAGCTGATGACTCTTCTGTAGAGGGCAATGACTTTGGTAAGACTATAACAGCATAAAGTTTACAAATCAAATGAGTACTCCTTCCATAAAGGTCGGTATGTCAAAATACCTGATTTTAATGTTTTTTTCAACAAGTAAAATAAATGACAAGATTATTAGTTAACCAATCAAAGTGACGCGCATAAACTACCCATAATGGTAAATCCATTCATCATTTTGAAGCAAATTGCCCACATGCCCAATATCTTGTTACATGGCAGACATGTCAAAATATCTGATTTTGTTTAACTAAAATTGTCAGCAGTCAGCCATCTTGGATCAGACAATTGCTCAAAGCATGTAAATATAATTTGTCAAAAACAAAGTCCAGGATAAGTGCTACATCCCCAACCCAAATTCCAAGGGCATTTAGAAATCCTTCCAGGACTTTTAGTATTTTCTACTGGACTTTCAGATGCATGTTCTCTCTCAATATGTCTTTGATCTAAAAGTTAGAGTGCAACTTCCTTAGACAGAAATGCAGCCTTCCTTGATCATCTAAGCCATGGAGTGACCACTCCATTGACTCAGTCAAATAGGCGAGTTGTGATATGATAGAACAAGTGCCCCATTATTACATGTTTAGGCAGAGCTCCAGAAGGAGTACCTACACTTTATGCAATTTTTTTTAAATTATGCTAATTTATTCATGACGTAGCAGTTTCTGTGCTCATGAATATTCATTAATTTGTGGGTCAATACATTTTTAAAGGGGCGATATATTATTTTGAGGGGAAGAGTTAGAAAGGGGGATTAGCAATCCTTAGGGGGTCAATACAAAAGAAGGGACCCATTTGGAGAGCAGCCAAAAATCTAACTAAACATACTGGATTCGAACCAGCGATCGCTCACATTGCTGACATAGTACAAATCAACTGAGCTATGTGGGTAGTCATGCAAATTAAATAATTTGTTGTCGTATTTAGCTTTATTGCCAAATGGTGTTTGCGAGAAAAAGATGGGCAGGCAAGGGAATTGAACCCAGGTCCTCCTGATCACTATGTAGAGAACTGACCCACAAGACCATAATGGATTGACTGGATGTGTTTGCATTTGATAAGACTATATAGTGTGTATATATATAGAAATACAACATATTTCTATTATTGAGTTACAATTGTCCAAAAAATTGCAAATTTATGCATTTTTTTGCATGCATAAACTATATGCATGCCATAACCCGTTAGTGTACATCTTGCCAATTGGGTGTTTGCCATTTGCGTTGCCCATACCCGACCCGACCCTAACCCTAATGTCAAGACACGTTCCTGTTAATAATTCCGTTGCCCATACCTGACCCGACCCTAACCCTAATGCCAAGACACGTTCCTGTTTATAATTGCTCAATAATGATACTCTGTTGTGCACTGTCTGCGGATAAGTTGAATTGATGTCAACTGATTAAACAAGTCGCGTTTAAGTAATTTCCACTATTAACAAGTGGTTAAATTGTGACAATAAATGTGTGGACAAATATTTGAGATTAATTTTGGTGTAGACAACTCTCGTTTAATTATTTTACACCATTACAAGTTGTTAAATTGAGAGAATAAATGTCTCAACAAATATTAAATACTTAGTTTGATGTAAACAACTCACGTTTGATTAATTCCCACAATTACAGGTTGTTAAATTGAAAGAATAAATGTGCGGACAAATATTTTAGACTTATTTTTGTGTAGACATCTCTCGTTTGATTAATTCCCACAATTACATGTTGTTAAATTGAGAGAATAAATGTGCGGACAAATATTTTAGACTTATTTTGGTGTAGACAGCTCTCGTTTAATTATTTTACACCATTACAAGTTGTTAAATTGAGAGAATAAGTGTGCGGACAAATATTTTAGACTTATTTTGGTGTAGACAGCTCTCATTTAATTATTTTACACCATTCCAAGTTGTTAAATTGAGAGAATAAATGTGCGGACAAATATTTTAGACTTATTTTGGTGTAGACAGCTCTCGTTTAATTATTTTACACCATTACAAGTTGTTAAATTGAGAGAATAAATGTGCGGACAAATATTTTAGACTTATTTTGGTGTAGACAACTCTCGTTTAATTATTTTACACCATTACAAGTTGTTAAATTGAGAGAATAAATGTATGGACAAGTATTTGAAACTTATTTTGGTGTAGACAACTCTCATTTGATTAATTCCAACAATTACAAGTTCTTAAATTGACAGAATGAATGTATGGACAAATATTGACCATTATATTTGTGAGTAAATACCTGTTGTTTAATTAATTTCCACCTCTACAAGGTTGAGAGAATAAATGTGTCGACAAATATTTGATACTTATTTAGGTGTAAGAACTCGTGTTTGACCAACTTCCACCATTGCAAGTTGTTAAAATAATGAAATAAATATACTGGTATCATTGGATATTTGATTTAATTGTGAAACTTTCTAACAAAATGTTAACTGCTGGCTTCGAACCCTCAATCAACAATTCCGCAGACACAGTATAAATTCAACAACACCACAGAAGATATTCGTCTGTTGCCTGAATTGTTTTCGTAATATAGGGAACGCCATTGACACTTTAACAAAACTTACCTTGACTTGGGTCTTGTTTATCTCTTGTCACAATCTGGAAACTGTTGAACAAATTGCGCGTCGTCCAGTTAGTTATTTTATTATTTATTCATTCAGTTTTGTATGGTGGAGTTTTGTGAGGTTTATTATTTTTTTGCGACGTTCTTTGTTTACGGTTTGAGAGATTTCAGTTTATTTGATTAACGTTTTTACGGTAGCTCTGAGCGGGACTCGAAACCACTGTCTTTTCAAGCTAATTTTGTTTTATTTTGATGGCACGCTTGTGTACCACGCCACGACGTTGGTCGTTAAGTGGTGTTCATTTTTCTAACTAATCCAGTGTTCCGATGAGTTGAATGGAAAAGCCAAAACGATTGCTGGTTTCTGATTGCTTCGGTTCTGGTGAGTGTGTATCTAGTGTGATTCGAACCCATGTCGTTTGTATTGGGCGTTTTTTTATTTCCCATGTTGGCTACGCCGTAATATGCAACCACTTCCCCGTTTTATTGTGATTTTGAGTGTTTAATGATGTCTCCCTCACCCATCACGCCATGACCCAGGTTCAACCACACGGCCATTTTGCAACACAGTTCGTGACCCTCGGCGTCACCCGACTGACTATATGAGCGTTCTGTTCAACTGTTAAGCTAGGATTTATTACCGTTATTATCATTATATTGTCACATGATTTGTTTTACCTTATGTGTAATGTCTTAAGTATCTTTATTGTAATTTGTATATACCAATTCGTATATACCGAGGAAACGACCCCGATTGAAGGTCATGTATTTTATGACGTCACCAATTCATGTGTAGGTACTGCTTCTAGATCTGTGCCCATGTTTATCAGGTTTTTTCTGCTTATCACTTCATTGTTCCTCCCTCCACACAATAAAGAGTTATATAATACACTTATGCAGAATGTTCAGCTGGACAATATGTAAATTTACAGCAGCCAGTACTGAAGTAGATCAGGGATTTCTAAAAATCCCTGTCCTGACATCCTCTATTTCAGTAACATTGAACATAAATCAAAGAACTTCAGTGTGCTGAAAGTAATGGAGACGTACTAAAATTAATTATTATGGATGCATACAAGCCCAAATCTAATTAGATCATTGCATTGTCTTAGAGTATATATTTACGAAGATTCATTGAAATAAGATAAGTGCTTGAGATACTGATAGAAGAGCTGAAAAATTGATTTGTGTAAATTTGGGTAATAAATATTAACCTAAAACTAATCAGGTCTGTGTATTGTTCTATGTACCAAGTTTTATTAAAAAATGATTTTCTACCCGAGATAAAAGTCGAAAAGCCAAAAATTGACTAATTGTTATGCAAAATAAGTAATTAGTATGCATGGGATTTTTACCCAAAAGTAATCAGGTCCGAGTATAGTCCTATATCACCCATGTACCAAGTTTCATTGAAATGTAATGATCAATATTCGAAATATCAAAATCTGAAAACTGACCAATTATGCAAATTAGGTAATATGCAAATTTATTAACCTAAAACGAATCAGGTCTGTGTATTGTTCCATGACATGTACGAAGTTTATTGAAATTGGATAGTACTCGATATGTCAGAGAAAAAGTCGAAAATTGACTGTTATGCAAATTAGGTAATTAATATCAGTGGATATAATTAATATCTTTAGATATCAGTGGAACAGTCATGAAATGGCTAAAAATTAGTAATTATCATGCAAACTAGGTAATTAATATGCATGGGTTTTAACTAAACGCTAACCAAATCTGTGAATTAGCCCAAGAGCATTTATGCATCAAGTTTTATCAAAAAACAACATATGGTTTTTGAGTTATCAGTGGAACAGATGGACGGACACATGCACACATACAGGCACACCAACAGCAAAGACTCCCATTTTGTGCTTTACACACAGGAGTAAAAAATTAAGCGAGAACAAGTCTTATATTAAAACCTGAAAGCTCTAAATGTATAATAACATTCTCTATTGTAGCACATTAGTTCAGTTATGCACAATATCTTCAAGTAATATTGTGGGGTTCAAGATAGAGAACTATCTTCCTTCAATGTTTCTGGTATTTGAAAATAAAGCCAAACATAGCTACAATTGAGGTTGTTAAATTATCTATTACTTCATTTATTTATGAACCATGGCGACAGTGTTAAAAGGATTCCCCAGTCAATAACAGTTATGCATGTATTAATTTTAATTCAGTATTATTTTAATAATCAACCTCACATTAAAATGTGTACCTCATAAAATATTACAATAATGAATTTGAAAGATCCTTATGTATTTATAATTTTTTTTAAATATTTATAATAAAAGATACAATTTAAATTAAAAAATCAGTACTTAAAGAATTGGAATGTGGAAATGCATATTATACTGGATGACAAAATGCAAGTAAAATATTCTTGAGAATATTAATTAACAATAAAAGACTCATACACTTTGGTCTAGAAAAGGAATTCACAAGCAAGTCTAGCAGCTTTGTAACCTACACTGTAAAATACTTTATTTCAGCTGGAATTAATTAATTTTTTTGGATGCTTTGTATGGAATCTATTTTCACTGATTTTTGATGAGTTGAATGTAAAATATAGGAAAAAAAGTATATTCACTGGACTTTATTTTCACTAAATTATTCTTTCAGGGTAAATTAATTCCAAGCGAAAATAAGGTATTCCACAGTATTTGGTTATTCCTAATGTTGACAATCCCACAGAAGCTGTTGTTGGTAAATTAGTTTGACCACAGTATGCAGTGCTCCATGCCACTCTATTAACACCAAGAATGCATGTAGTGTTTAACTCACTATATGTCACTCGTATATCATTATGTTCACCTTTTGAACATAGGTGATTGGTTGAATGAAAATGATAGCAACATGGCAATGAACACTGCTGAGAATTTTCCTTATGCAGCACTTAATTTGACCAATATATAGCACGCATATTTATATAATACATTCCTTAGTCTCTGTATCTTTGCATAGTAAGTGTTAGAGAAGTATATCAAGTGGAATGTGCATATTATTGGACATTTGAATTATACATGTTCCTGAAGTGCAGTACAACGAAGGAAACCTCATATATATTATGGGTATTTGAAGAGTGGTACATATTGAGTGGAAGGCATTATAGATCCTAAGCAAGTCAGGATATAGAGATGTGTCTAGCTGTATATCAGACAAATACACAGACATGTTGTCAGGCTATGTCAGCAACAGTAATTGTGTTCTCATACCAAGCAGATATAGAAGATGTTCACAAAGATGTTACAGCTGAAGTTTACTCTTCAGAGTACAAATCACATTAACCAGTCGACCTGAGAGAATTATCACAATATGGAGAACTGTCCTAATAATTAAATCACACAGTCACCCCCACAGCATTTCAGATTTATCAAGGATTACAAACATTACTCTCTATACATTATTTATTAACACAATGTTTGAACAACAAACTAAAAGCAATTTACAATCATCTGTATATACAGGTGATGGAAAGAGTTCCCTTTTATTTGCAATAATTATCCAGTGCTTGAAGTTTGAAGTTGCAAGGGCACCACTTTTTCAAGGCCAAAATTGATAAAAATTGCCTTACCATAAAGGAATATCTGTATATATTGAGGAATATCTTTATTTTTTAAAAAGCACCAAGGCAAACTCATGAGGCATCAAGGCAAATTTGCCTTTGACGCCTTTGAAATCTAAGTCCTGATTATCTGCTATTATCATACATGTTTATACCAATCGTAAAATAGATTTCTTTTTTTCTCATCCATCCAACTTTTGTCGTGATCAGTTAACAGTTGTTCTTAAAATTATTATCAGAAGAGTAATCAACAATTCAATGTTTGACATAATTTTCCAACAGGGAGACAGCTCCATGATTGCGTAAGACTTCCTCCATTATTTTTGTCATGTCAGCATTGTATTATATATCCACCAATCATACACCAGATTTAGGTACTCACATACTTGAGTTCTTCACCTCGAAGTAAAAGAGTTTCACTTTCTAACTTAGGTACTTTTCTCTCCTGTAAAGCACAAAGAATATACCTGATTTAAAGTAAAATTACATATTTTTTAAGGGTAATCCCTTTGTATACAGAATGATGTGTATAGTGGCTGTATCCCCCCTCCAGAGACTGAGAGATATTGCTATACAAAGATGACGTCGTATACATAAGTAGCAAGATTAATATTTTTTTCAAGTGAGTATTGTAGGAACAAATATCAATATCACTTCATGCAATACCACATGTGTCCAATTTTAGCCATGAATAAACAATTATTATGTAACTCATTATTCTCAATGCATATGGGATGCATTGAGAATAATGAGTTACTGTGAAAATTAACTCCTCCATCATAATTAAACCAACTAAGATAGCATCAAACAGTTCAGTGGTTTTAGAGAAGTCATTTATAGCTGTCTGACATTGATTGATTACAATTGCTATTGACACAAGGAGCTGAAATGGCTAGAATGGCAAGTTTTTGACAATGTGTTCACTAAATATGATTTAAATTCACGTTGAACACTTCTGGAAACCTTTGTTATATATTAACTGCATATATAAAAAATCTCTTTGTAATTTTACTACAAAACATTGAAGTGAAAAAAGAAATTTCATCAATATAGTTCCGCAATAGACTAGACAGTGACACTATTCACAAAATATTTCTCTTATTGTTCTCAATGGATGATTTTAAATGTATTTATATGACAACAATATGTACTTACACTCATCATTCCAGTTCTTTCAAACTGTGTATTACCACAATTTCTGAAAAACAAAAGCATTTTATAGATGTACAAGACTAAACCAAACATGGTATGCATGATAATTATTTCAGAATTATTTTAGAGTCGTAGTGTGTTATTTTGTTCAATGCTTTGTTGGGTTTAATACTTTTGCCAACTTTGGTATGAATTGTTCACTTGGTTGAAACACCAAATAGTTAAGACGTTTACAGTTGGAATAGATCAATACTTTTGTTAAACTTTACATATTTTCCTTACTTTTGGCTCTACATACTCCAGTCACTTGTCACTCGTGACTGGAGCTTGAAGCCGTGTGTATATATCAGTTGTTCCGTATATGCCCTCTTTATTTATAGTTGTGTTATTAAATATTGAGTTGAAAGTTAATACATCTTCGTGTTGACGTCATTGCAAGCATGTGTGTCGAATTCGTGTACATTTCCAAACCTGGTCACCCCAATAATGGGTAAAGAACCCACAACACAAGGCAAGGTCTTTTGGTCCTCCTTTGGCTACCATTATTAATTAACTGAAAACAAGCCTTGTTACAGGTACATACATGTATACTGACATAGTTATATCGGTTTGAACTGTCACTTAGCAAGATGGCGGGCTACTTTGCAAATCACTTTGGCAGTTACGTCATTCTAGACTTAAAGGGGCACTTTCAGTTAAGACTACTCTCACAACAAATTTACTTTCTGGATTAAAATTACAATGGATAACAAAAGATAGATCAACTTTGTAAACAACATGAACAATAGTGTCCCATGATTCTTTGGTGCAATCTATGGGATTTTGCGGTTCCCCTTTAACAGATGGTGTACTGTATAAGATTATCTATTCGTATTTTAATAACTACTGTAGAATACTTTATTTTCGCTTAGAATTTATTTTCGCTATTTTCGCTGAAGGGATGATTCCGTGAAAATAAAATCCAGCGAATATACTTTTTTTCCTATATTTCACATTAAACTCATCAAAAATCAGTGAATATAAATTCCAAGCAAAACGCCCAAAAAGTCTTTTCAGCAAAACTTTATTCCAGCGAAAATAAAGTATTCCACAGTATTCTTTATGTCTTGTTTATCTACACTGTATACAATTCAAGAATATGAAACATCCAAAATAACATGATTTTTTTTTCATGAACGAGTTTCATTTTGAAAAACTGCACTTTACTTTTCATCTTTCATGAAAATGGAATGACCTAAACAAAGCCATCAAGTCTACATTGGATAGAAAAGTGTTTTGCAAAGTTGAAGTAATAAATATTTGGTTCTAGCATAATAAAAAAACAACCAAACTATTTACAAGTCATTTTAATGAAAATATACCTGAAGGCATGAAATAGAGTAGCTAAATAAGCTTAATTAAAAATTATATGCAAAAGCATATTAAATGACATTTTACTATGAAATTTGCATATAAAATTTTCTTCCCAGTGTGAATATTAAATGTCTAATTAACATATAAGATTATATATGTTTACATGTTATGGTTATGTGCGCTACATATAGTATTTGGTAAAGGTGAATAAACTTTGTAGATATAATTGTATAATTTACATGATTTCAGCAAATTATCATTCAACTACTTCACTTGATGTAAAAAGTTCATAATTTATGCAGTCAAAAACCATAACTAACAATATTTTGTTTCATAGTCCCTACAAAGATTCAAGCAAACATATCAGACTTGCCATATAGGCGAGTTTTGAGATCTCTGGTTGCTAAGTTACTCTGCATGTGCCAGTGATAAAAACGATTGAAGATTGAAATTGGCATGTGCACTGTAGCCAGAGAAAAAACCCAAAGAAAGCTTAGAAAGGACTGAGAGTATTGGAGACACATTAAATATAATTCGAAATTACTTAGCTGAAAACTAATTATGCAAATCAGAAAATTAATATGAACAGATTTGAGTGTAAAACTAATGAGGTCTGCGCAATGTAACAGAAAATCTATGTTTCCAAGTTTAATTGAAATGTGATTAGAACCCAAAAATTATGAATTATTATGCTTATTAGGAAATTAATATGAACAGATTTTTACCCCAAACTAATTAGGTTTGTACATTGTTCTAGAGCATCTTTGTACTAAGTTTCATTGAAATGGAATAATTAGTACTTTAGATATCAGTGTGAAAGCTTAAAATTGGTTAATTATGAAAATTAGGTAATTAATATGTACAGATTTTAACCCACAATTATCCAGGTCTGTCTATTGTCCTACAGCATCCATGTACATTCATTGATATGTGATGTTTAGTACCTGAGATATCAGTGTGAAAGTTGGTTAATTATGCAAATTAGGTGATTAATATGCACAAATATTTACCGGAAACTAATTGGGTCTGCATAATTCTAGATTCATTGAAATGTGATTAGTACTTTAGATATCAGTAGGAAAGCTGAAAATTAATTATGCAAATTAGTTAATTAATATGCACAATTATTTGCCCTAAAACTAATCAGGTCTCTGCATAGTCCTAAAGGATCTATGTACCAAGTTTCATTGAAATGCGATGATTAGTACTTGAGATACCCGTGGAAAAGCTGAAAATTAACTAATTATGCAAATTAGGTGATTAATATGTACTGATATTACCATAAAAACTATCAGGTCTGTGCAGTGTCATATGACATCTATGTACCAAGTTTCATCAAAAACCGATGTATGGTTCTTGAGATAGCAGTGGAACAGTCGGACACACATACACACATACATGTACACACATACACCCATACACACACACAGACAGACACACTAACTGCAAAGACTCCCATTATGTGCTTCGCACATGGGAGTCAAAAATTAATCCTCTAATAATATGCATATTAATATGGCCAAGAAAAAATAATAATTTTGTTTCCAATAACCTACTCATCTATACCTTTGGTGAAATTTTATTTTATGCAAATCATTCTATTTTTATTTTATGCAAATTAGCCAAGTTGTACCCACAACAATATTTATTTATTCACTTTGATGCATTGGATGACTTCCACTGTAAAGACCAATAGCAATTTGTAGTCAATCTTTCTTAATCTTAAGTCTGCATGATAGAAACAACCTGTTTATATTTAGTTCATTGTTTAAAAAAAAGCTGCATCTACACAATATTTTGTCAGCCCTAATATTTATTAGAAACACAGAATTTGTCTAGCTTGGCCTATGTAAAGATGTATCACACAGGTTATATTTGAAGTTCAATAGCTCTATTTAATGTCCAATGACACAAAGCATGTCTATTAATTCAACTGCTTTCATCAAAGATTATTAATTGTCAATTCTGAATGAATTACAAGCGTATCATTACAAGCGTATCATGTATTTAATCTCCAATAAAATAACTGAAGTTAGTATTCTGCATAATTATTTGTATGTAAATTATCTTCTATGGTTGGACATATTTCTGGGGAGAGCCCATCAATAGAGTATCACATATTTTTTGTTAACCAGTCTGTAAATGACTGATGAAGAATATTGCTCACTTATCAACATTAGCTCACAATCTGCTTGACAACATTGCCCATAAAATGTTTTAACCGATACACAGACATGTATATTCAATAGCAGCACCATTATTTTATCTTGCAAATGGCAATTTCTTGCCAACGAGTGGCTATGTATGCGAGTAAACTGTAAATGTGACCATCTATACATATATTATTTGTGTCAGGTCAGTGCTATCGGTATCATGTCATTCAGAACTACCTGCTTACATTTCTGTTATCTGGCCACTCATCCAACACATGTATACCGGTAATCTAATTTGGCTGAGTAAACTCCTACACTTGAATAGAACCAATTT
This sequence comes from Saccoglossus kowalevskii, assembly GCF_978046115.1. Taxonomy (NCBI): domain Eukaryota; kingdom Metazoa; phylum Hemichordata; class Enteropneusta; family Harrimaniidae; genus Saccoglossus; species Saccoglossus kowalevskii. The sequence continues at coordinate 11,729,694 of NC_140643.1, read as the reverse complement.
AATAGAACTGCTAAACTTAAAACACAGTATAAATGAATTGAGTGACCTCAAAATGAGGTTACACGAAAGAAGTCTTGATTTTTGCTGAGGTTAGAATATTTTTCACTACATTGTTTGTTTTAGCCAAACACAAACATGCTAAGCAACTTGACAAAAATGGAGAAAATAAGAACAATCACAATACTTTTCATATTCAATTATTATGATTCAAGTAGTGAAGTGAAATATGATACTGCAACAAGGAATTAATTTATAGATACTGTAGAATACTTTATTTTCGCTGAAGGGATGATTCCGTGAAAATAAAATCCAGCGAATATACTTTTTTCCTATATTTCATATTAAACTCATCAAAATTCAGTGAAAATAAATTCCAAGCAAAACGCCCAAAAAGCCTTTTAAGCGAAAATTAATTCTAGCGAAAATAAAGTATTCCACAGTAATACATTTTTCTGATGTTTAATTTGCTTTTCTGTGTGCTATAACATAAATGATCACTATGGTTTGAAATTCCTCTTAACCATAGGTAGCAAAAATTTGTTGTAGCAAAATCATAAAAATAATCTGTCATTGGTGACTGATTAACAGAAGCCCATACAGTATGTTGTTGTAGATCCTGAAAATATGTGATTTTAGAATTGAAGAGAAAAGTGATCGAATTACAATTTAATACTGTTTCATTACATATTTCCAAATTGCTCAGTGATAAAATAAAAGTATAATCATTATGTTAATATTTTTCATGCAAACAAGCTTTACATGTGTCCTCTAACATAACTGATTTTGTAGATATTTGGGATCAAAATAGAATCCCCCCAAATCAAGTTGAGTCAGTTTGTTCAATGTTGGGAGGTCAGACTTTAAGTAAAAATAAAATTATATGTGTCTTGAGACAGAAACTAAAATGTTGCGGCCCATGATTTCCTTCATTTTTTCACTTATTTTGTTTAAATATGTGAATTTAATTTTAACAAATTCTGTATAGCAAGGTGTTTTTCAAGATCACTATATCAATGTTTCTATTGCATCACAGCAAATCTCTGCATCAATGGTGCGTCATGTTGGCCAAGAGGACATGCTTTTCATAAAGTCCTATTACAAATATGGAAGCTGCATCTTTTGTGATGGCTTTCATAAAATAAAAGAAGCATTTATCTCTTAGATATCATTTAGTTCTTGTGATGTGTTACTTGAGTTTTTTAACATGCACCGACTACATCCAACAAACATAATTTATCGTTTTTAATCAATAGGATACTTTTCTCTTAAACATCACATGTTTAGTTGTTCAAGCAGAATGCACTTTAGTTTATATTACTGAGTGAGCAGTTTCAAACCCATATGTTCTGGATGTATAGGTGAACACACTAACCACTGTGATATCCCCTGGTGAATATTACTGGATTCTTTCAAAGCAAGTGCAAAACTTGATACAGTCAAAACTGTGCTAGTGACCACCTGTCTATAGTGACAATTTTTAGGCAGTCCTAAGGCATAACATATGAGCAACCTGTGTATAAAGACCACCTGTCTATAGTGACCTCTTTTAGACAGTCCTAGAGCATAACATATGAAAAACCTGTGTATAAAGACCACCTGTCTATAGTGACCTCTTTTAGACAGTCCTAAGGCATAACATATGAAAAACCTGTGTATAAAGACCACCTGTCTATAGTGACCTCTTTTAGACAGTCCTAAGGCATAACATATGAAAAACCTGTGTATAAAGACCACCTGTCTATAGTGACCTCTTTTAGACAGTCCTAGAGCATAACATATGAAAAACCTGTGTATAAAGACCACCTGTCTATAGTGACCTCTTTTAGACAGTCCTAAGGCATAACATATGAAAAACCTGTGTATAAAGACCACCTGTCTATAGTGACCTCTTTTAGACAGTCCTAGAGCATAACATATGAAAAACCTGTGTATAAAGACCACCTGTCTATAGTGACCTCTTTTAGACAGTCCTAAGGCATAACATATGAAAAACCTGTGTATAAAGACCACCTGTCTTATGTGACCATCCTTTCAGCAATATTTTTGCAGACTAGCCTTTTTTTTAAGAGACCAAAACAAGATAAATTTTCTTTCTTTCAAATGTACAAGTTGGCGATTCCTGAGAAAAATAATCAAACTTCCATATAAAAACAATTTTAATGAAGTCGAATGGGTGGTCACCCAACAAATGTGTGACTGTAACACAGTTTCCATTGCTGTGTGCAATCTGATTGTTCTGCATTACCTCTATATTGAGTAAACTTTCCCCCAACTTGAGTACTCACCTACAGCTACCAGTAGGCAACATATTAAAAGTAAACATTCTGGTTTTACATTTCTTGCACTGGTAGTATCGTTGTTTAGTTTCATGCCACTTTAAACTATGATTTTCTTTTTTACATCTCTCGGAAGGACTGAAGTAAGTATACTGACACTGGAAATAGAATGGGTAAAGACATTTTCAGGCGATGATGATGAAACTTTTAAATAGTTGGTTTTCCCCACAACATTGGAACATTCATTGTTAGCTATACCTTGTTATGACTTTGATACTGGCACTCATGGATACACAGGGCAAACTGGCTGGCAAAAACTATATTTATTTATTTATGAAATTAACATACAAGCGAATTTTTATATTGACAAAATAAGTTATGTTGTGTTATGTTAAGTTCAACAATTGATTACGGTCGTTGTTCAACATCAAGGTATGTCAAAACACCAGCACAATGTTACTAAGTTGTTGGAAAATGATAGGTGGATATTGTTTTCCTTGATTATCAGTATCCACTTTAAATCACTGCTCATTTACCAACTTAGCGTATATGAAAATTCTTACTTGTTTACAAGAGACAACTTTGCAAACTTTCTCCATGATAGAAGTTGCCCTTGTTTCCAACTTCTCCTTTTTTTCCAGCTCTTGGAAATACTTCTCTTGAAGATCAGCTTCCACCTGTATCAGAAATATGTATTTATAATTTTCCAAAATTTAATCATAATATATGTTGAATATAGTATATTATTGATTCATCTAGAACTGAAAACAATAAAGTTTACCATTCAGTAAAAGCTATATTTGTATTCATTTCTTAATGTATAATTTAAATTTGAAGTAAAATGCGTCACCACCATTAACACCTTACAGATGGTACATTCCAACACAGTAGCAAGATGGCCTGTTGTTGTTGTTGTTGTTGTTGTTGTCGAGAGCGTGTTCTTGAAACTTGAGTTCCAAGTGGCATATACAACAGATGGTTTATTTACATCAAAACACGTGTTCCGTGTAGTAGTAATATGGCCAAAAATAAAAACAGCCGTTATTTGGCCATCTTTGATCTGATTATGAAACACACTGATATGTTTGATGTATGTGCCAAATATGAATGAAAATGAAACATAAATTGTGGAAATATAGAAGTAAGGCCAAAAAGTCAGATTGCTGTCAATCGGCCATCCTTGACCAGATTTTGAAACAAATTGTCATGGACATGCATCCTAACATGTATAAAGTACATGTATGTGCCAAATTTGAATGAAAACTGACAGAGCACTTCCAAGCTACCACATAAAAAAAACAAAAAAACAAGATGCCTGCCAGTCGAACATCTTTGATCCAATTGCGAAATAAATTGTCATGGACATGTAACATAACGTGTATAATCTATGTACCAAGTTTGAATGACAACTGACAAAGCATGTCCAGCCATCTTTTCAAAAAACAAGATGGCTGCCAGTTGGCCATTTTGAATTGAATCGCTAAACCACTGCATGTGCATATGTTCCACATAAGGTACTAGGCACATGCAAAGAATGAATGGAATCGGTCCAAGGGATTCTGAAATATTACTATTGACAGACTGACGCAGGAACGGACGGACAGACTCAGGAACTCACGAACGGACGGACAGACTCAGGAACTCACGGACGGTCGGGACATGTATCCTAACATGTATGATCGATGTACTAAATTTGAATGAAAATTGACATAGCATGTCCAAAAAACCAGATTTTGAAACAAATTGTCATGGACATGCATCCTAACATGTATAAAAAACATGTATGTGCCAAATTTGAATGAAAACTGACAGAGCACTTCCAAGATACCGCATAAAAAAAACAAAACAAGATGGCTGCCAGTCGGCCATCTTTGATCCAATTGTGAAATAAATTGTCATGGACATGTATCCTAACATGTATAATCTATGTACCAAATTTGAATGAAAACTGACAAAGCATGTCCAAAATACATTAACATTTTTTTCAAAAAAACAAGATGGCTGCCAGTCGGCCATTTTGAATTGAATCGCTAAACCACTGCATGTGCATATGTCCCAGATAAAGTACTAGGCACATGCAAAGAATGAACGAAATCGGTCTAAGGGATTCTGAGATACGACTACGGACGGACGGACAGGGACTAATTACTGACACTAAATCATTATGTTCATCACCCTATGAAATAGGTAATCATACACAGCATGCCATTTGTCAAACAGTGCCATTAAGTCTAGAACAAAGTAAACAATAAAGTGTTTTGTAAAGTTGAGATCCATCTTGCTGACTAACCGTTCGAGTAATTCAAATAAGTGGACTAGACTCCAAACTCTGTAACAAACCATTTACGCTGCTCAAAGCTTGTTATACTAGCTCACCTCATGTACAAGTTCAGAATGCTTTGACTTTGCCTTCACCATGTTTTGGAACTCCTCTGAGTGCTTATCAATCTCTGATAAGTCCGTGCCGAGAAATTTCTTTTTCTTCCTAGGCTGTTCGCTTGGGGGTGATTCTATGTATAAAGATATGTAGTAAACGTATTTGAGTCAATGCATTGATTTAATGCATAACCTAGGAATTCCATTGGATGCACAGATGATTAATTTTCAAAATACATCCAAATAGATTGAACCCAAAAAATGACAGGATAAGTTTCTCATAATTATCAATCTCTCAATTATGTGCCACCAGCTATGGATACTTTCAAATAAGAGCTCAAGAACACAATAACCATAAATGTCTTCATTTCAATCAATAAACCATGTAAATGTGTTGAAAGTGGATCCAACACAATCGAAACATCACTTGTGTGTATGCTTACCATCTTGTGAAAGCCTCCTATCTCGCTCAACTCTTTTGTTTATCTGTGTAACTTTATCTGGTGTTATCTTCTTACCAACAGCATTGGGATCATCTCTTGATGCAGGACCTTTGGATTTCCAGAATGCAGTAGCTCGGCTCTATAAATCAATTACATGCAACTTTATAGCATAATTGAAGGTACATCTCGTGTTTCAGTGAAATAGTTCATGCATGACCAAGATCTAATTCTGGAATGGTAGAAATGCTTGATAGGTTTGCTTTACAGCACTGAAATATCCACCAGTCAGCCACATTGAATAGGATAAATGGCCATCAATCGGCCGTTTTGAATAGGATAAATGGTCATCAATTGGCTGTTTTGAATAGGATAAATGGCCATCAATGGGCCGTTTTGAATAGAATAAATGGTCATCAATCGGCCGTGTTGAATAGGATGGATAAATGGCCATCAATTGGCTGTTTTGAATAGAATAAATGGCCATCAATCGGCCATTTTGAATAGGATAAATGGTCATCAATTGGCCGTTTTGAATAGGATGACTGACCATCAATCGGCCGTTTTGAATAGGATAAATGGCCATAATTCGGCCGTTTTGAATAGGATAAATGGTCATCAATTGGCTGTTTTGAATAGGATGACTGGCCATCAATCGGCCGTTTTGAATAGGATAAATGGCCATAATTCGGCCGTTTTGAATAGGATAAATGGTCATCAATTGGCTGTTTTGAATAGGATAAATGGCCATCAATGGCCGTTTTGAATAGAATAAATGGTCATCAATCGGCCGTGTTGAATAGGATGTATAAATGGCCATCAATTGGCTGTTTTGAATAGAATAAATGGCCATCGTCCGTTTTGAATAGGATAAATGGCCATCAATCAGCCATTTTGAATAGGATAAATGGTCATCAATTGGCCGTTTTGAATAGGATGACTGGCCATCAATCGGCCGTTTTGATTAGGATAAATGGCCATAACTCGGCCGTTTTGAATAGGATAAATGGTCATCAATTGGCTGTTTTGAATAGGATAAATGGCCATCAATCGGCCGTTTTGAATAGGATAAATGGTCATCAATTGGTCGATTTGAATAGGATAAATGGTCATCAATTGGCCGTGTTGAATAGGATAAATGGCCATCAATCGGCCGTTTTGAATAGAATAAATGGTCATCAATCGGCCGTGTTGAATAGGATAAATGGCCATCAATCGGCTGTTTTGAATAGGATAAATGGCCATCAATCGGCTGTTTTGAATAGGATAAATGGCCATCAATCGGCTGTTTTGAATAGGATAAATGGCCATCAATCGACCATCTTGAATAGGATTGCTAACAAATAGTCTGGCAATAATGTATCCTACCAGTAAGTACTATCATAAATGTACATATATCTTTAAAGTACAGACAGAAAGATGGACAGACAGACAGAGACACAAAGGTAAATCTGATTCCCTATCCCTAAGAGGCACATTGAACTGAATCCTTACCTTGGCAGACGATTTACTTGGTGGACTAAAATCTAGAAATACTTGCTGATCATCACCTACTCCTCTACCAAGCATAGGTGGAAGAGGTACATTGGGAGAGGTTACAGCTGATAGTTTTCTTTTTTGTGCTCTTTTTCTTTCAAGCAAATCTTTCTTATGGATTTTAATTAAATCAGAAGCTGACACAGATTCTATTAATCCATTCTTGACTTTTTCTGAAAGTGAAGAAAATAATTAAATTACATTTTCCTGCTTGATGGTTGCCAGGCAATGAAAATTCCCAGATGTCTGCCCAAGAATATTGAATAATTAATTTGTTATTGTTTTCCTATAATTCGCTGACAATTTTTTAAAGCTGAAGGGATGTCACCTGAGCATGCATAGGAAATGAGTAGAAAGCAAAGTTAACAACAAATGCTAAAACTTAAAGATTTGTGGGTAGATGCTTGTTTGTAAACTACAACACGTTATGGCCGTTTGACGCATGTGTAGGTGATGAAACCCCCTTCCCATCCCCGCTTTTAGTTGCTTAGGCCATAACTTAATTTCAATAGAACTGAATTATAAATCCGGACAAATCCGGACAAATAGAAACGTCCAATGAACAAAACAGTGTCTTTAAGCTTAAAAAACCTGAAAACAGATGAATCTAGGAAAATGCAAAATAATACATCAAATAAATTACATAAGGTTACTTGATGTACGTCATAGATTGTCCTTATCTTTGACCAAATATTGATTTGTTAGGTTCTCTTCCCTATTAATCAATATACATAGCTTTACTATTCAAATTTGTAGATAAGATCAGTAAAAAGAATATTCTTTCCTTTTCAATCTAGCTACACCCTAAAGGCATCCTGATATTTGCATAAACTGATGCTTGAGAACCGCTATTGAAGAGGAGAGTAGTGTGTTATATTTTTACATCCCTAAATATTTTCACCAAATTAATTCTTCATCAATTCTGTAGAAATTAAATATAAGGCTCAAAATTCATGTATGTATCGTAGTACATATTGCAATCAACCACAAATCACCTACTTTAATAGTCTGGAAAAACAATCCTATCATGGTAACAGGTTTTATTGAGAACAAAAAGGCTAATGAACAGCATCTTTGTCAGCCAAAGTTCATTTATTTGGCCATCGCCTCACCATTATAGCTTGGTAGAATTCCCCATAAACATATATATGCATTGTAAATGGAACACAAGGGTAAAAGTTGTGACGTGTTTCCATGGGAAATTAAATATGAAGTCACGTGTTTGTGCAAGTTAATCTCTGATGTGAAATATATCTAATGGAAAAATTTATTGATTTAATTTTGAAATTTATGTATTTTCAAATCATTCAGAAACTTGTATATGGGTACTGTTTGGGATTAAGTAGGAGTACTTTCCTAGTAAACAGGCATTGTTGAGAACAGAGAAACCTGACCTGTAGTGGTTCAACAGTAGGTCATGTGACCTGTAGTAGGTTAACAGTAGCTAGGTCATGTGACCTGTAGTAGTTGAACAGTAGGTCATGTGACCTGTAGCTGGTTAACAGTAGGTCATGTGACCTGTAGTGGGTTAACAGTAGGTCATGTGACCTGTAGTGGCGTTGTGTCGTCACCGGAAGCGCTGTCCCAGCACAAACCTGTGTCATATGACGCCTTACTAGCCGATTTTGGCTAAAATTCCGCTCCGCCGCCTCTTTACAACAGTGTTTATACGCGAAACTTGATATTGCTTTTTACAATTTGGGTTGCCTTTTAATCACATATTTTTATGAAATATTGTTTATTTAGTGAAATATTATTGTCATACATAATTCAATTGTTGAAACAACAGAAACTAACACATAATAACGATAATAAAATTTGTGTTTGAAGTTCGAAGTAGTTGCGTTATTTCCGGTTTCAACTAGTTCGAAAATAGAACGTCCTTGAGCGCAATAAAATCACACGTAGAACGCCTTCCGAACCAGACATTAGCAGCGTAAACTTATTGCAAATTTGCCCAATTTTAGGGCCAGTATGTCCTTACAATATTTCTAAGTTTTATTTATCGTTTTTTAGTAAACATGCCCCTGAAACGATTTGATATACCCGTAAAACTTCTAAACATTCGAAATTTCGAACAAACTCCCGACACACCTTGCACGATATGCGTCAGATCGGTGTTGAAAGAACGCCGACCTGCAGCGTCAATGCTGTAGTGGGTTAACAGTATGTCATGTGACCTGTAGTGGTTGAACAGTAGGTAATATGACCTGTAGCGGGTTAACAGTAGGTCATGTGACCGGAAGCAGGTTAACAGTAGGTCATGTGACCGGTAGCGGTGGGACAGTAGGTCATGCGACCTGTAGTGGGTGAACAGTAGGTCATGTGACCTGTAGAGGTTGAACAATAGAATTTTTGATTAATGGGCACTTCTGAGAAAGCAACAGTGAAAAACATTTCTATTTTTTTTAACTTTGTATTCAAATAAACTTGATATAAGATTGAGATAAACATTTCTCAGCACCAAATTTCCACTGAAGAGCTTATACTGTACATAAATTTTGATGATGAAAAATTATCTTACCAGTTTCCTCAGTGGTCTTCATATGTTTTAATAAATTCTGTGAACCAACTGTAGGGACCACTAATCGTTCTTGGCTGTACAAGAGATTGCAGTAAGTGTATTAAACTATTACCCCACCATCAAATAGAGAATATCACATGGAAAAGTTATCATCAAGAAATATTATCTTGCAAATGTCCTATTGACCTCTTGAATTGTTTCATTATTATTAAGTTGCAAAAGATTGATAAGATGTGTGTAAAACATTGCAATAATTATACTTTCAATAACAGCCACTTAAGGGAGTATTTTTATTGCCTTTAGCAAAGACCAATAAGTGCATAATAATCTATCCAGAATGATTGATGTGGCTGAATTCATAAGACAGCATTCTTACAAAGACAAATTCTCTGTCACTTAAAATTAACATTTCTTTTTTTCATTTTTTAATATACATCTCTTATTGCCCGGCCTCTGGCTACATTCAAGAGATTAAGTGTCTGGGTGGGTGCTCGAGCTGGGGTTCTAGTTCAAAGAGTTTATGACTGTGACCGAATGTTAGAAAGCTAGCATGTCTTATTGTTGTGACGTCAGGCATAGGAATATCAATCCCCACTGTAAACGTTTGAATAAATGGTAGTAATAAGAATAATAACAGAGATAAATGAAGAACAATTAGTTCAATTGCATTTTTTCAATGAACTCTATAAGGTATATCATAAAACCTTCATGGATTGGATAAGGCTTTTGTGACCCTCTGTCTTAAGGCTAACACAGCCTCGCAAGCTTGTATCCAGTCCATAAAGAGTATTATCATAAAAGTAGCAATTTATTTTGCGGCTTGTCTTCTAATAGACAATTCTTTTGTTTTTATTATAGCCATTGATTTATGTTAGGAGTCCTCTGTTTTAATTGTAAATACAATAGAAATGTATTTTGCGGCTTGCTTGTAACAGAAAATTCTTTTGTTTTTATTATAAATACCAGTTTATCTTGCTGATCAGCCAGGCAATTTCCTGTCAAATCATCATGCTATTTAAAATTTCTTACATTTCCCTCTTATACTTGACAATTAAATGATCAATACTTACAATTGTTCGTTTCCATTAGCAACTCCAATAAACTCGGCACTCTCAGTGGTAGATAAACGATGTATTTTTAGCATATTCATTTTATCAGCTTCTTGTAATTGTTTGGCCTTAGACAAATCTAAGTTTTTTAATGTTTTTGTTTCCTTCTTGACTTTCTTACCGCTGGATCTGATGGAATTAAAAGAAAACATAATTCTGTAAGAACAGATGTAATGTAGAATATGAGCAATTTCAAAAATGCCAGCTTAGAAAGTCACACTGACAATTTACAATGTTTTTCTTCATTAAGAGAGGTCTTTGACATACTGGAAAACACATTATTTTGCTATACATTATTCATGGAAACCTGGTTTAATGAATGAATTTAAGAGCATAAGCATAATTTAGTGAAAATGACGTCACAATTAGAATGTTTTTTTTTTTTTACAGAATTATTCCCAGTATTGGAATTTGTGAGGGTGAAAAACAAAAACAAAAAACGGTTTTACCTGAATACAAGTCTTTTTTTTAAATTTATTTTTATAAATGTGCTTCTCATTAAATACTGTAAATTGCTTGATTTTCACTCAGAAATTGTTATGATTTGATGTCATTTAAATAGACAAGTAAATTTTGTAAAAGTTTTTGACACTTCACTGCTACACAATTTCAGACTTATGAAATTGCTAAAAGTTTGTCATGAAATTAAAGAGGTTTATAGTAATTGTATCACTGAGACAAACACTTATATAGCCCAAAGTTATTAAATAATTGTTGTTATCTCAAATTGTCAAGTTTGAGTGATGGTGCAATACTAAAAGTCTCTGCAGAAATCAACAGTACAAGACAATATTTATTGTAACTTATTTTCATTTTTTACCACACTCAAGTAACCTAGTGCCTATGCTTGACTAAGCACCCACCACATACATTTGACAGATTTTTGTTTTTGGAGTGAAGTTCTAATGAGGACTCATGCTTAAAAAACATGAATTCAATCAATTATTTTCTGCATACAATCTAGTGATAAACTTACGATTGAGAAGTATATGTTTGCCCTCCATAGAATATTGTTCCTTTCTTCATTTGTTCCTTGAATGCCCTTGGTTGTGGGCCTACATATCTATCATGATGTGAGAATGGCATAATGTGTACATAAATACAATAGTTTATCAACCACATCATTTGTTCCTTGAATGCCCTTGGTTGTGGGCCTACATATCTATCATGAAGTAAGAATGGCATAATGTGAACATAAATACAATAGTTTATCAACCACATCATTTGTCATTGTTATTTTAGACTGGATTTTATAGAAAAAGACACTTAAATTTATAACAAAATATTCCAATAATTTTTCAAAACCTCTTTGACATTTATTTGTACACATGGTAAAATTCAGTCCAGATTTTAAGATTACCAAATTCAATTTTTTCAGTATGTACAAAGATAATATGACCTAGTAAGATTTGTGGAGAGCGCCCCCTAACGGCAGATCAGTAACTATGATTTATAGAGTGTGCCACCAAGTGGCAGATCAGGAGTGCATTTGTTTTTCCCAATCACAAATGTGATTGCTATTTCGATAATGTTCAATTAGAGTGTGATTTGAACAATCATGTTCTTAATGATTATCAAAAATAAATGTTAGAAAGGCGATAGGCAGCCATGGGAAAATGAACAAACAGAAATCAAATATTCAAATGTATTCATACAAAACACAGTTTTTATAAAATAGTTTGTTTCAGTAATAGCATCAAATTAATTTAGAGTGCAACCTAGTGGCAGATCAGTTATTATGAACTACATTTTTAGAAATCTATTTTGCTTGGTCCTGTGATTTGATTCATGAAGCATGCAAGCAGATGCACATCATATGTTGGCTATACTGAATAACAGCTGTTAGATTATTGATAATGTATTGATACAAGAATTTCAAAGCATACTTACGAGGCTTGTAAATCAGTTCTTTTAGAACTCATCTTTTTGTAGGCAGATTGAACATGGTATTGACAAAATTCACATTCTGTCCTGAGAAACGTAACAAAGTAGACATTTACAAGAAAACATACAGTACCCGTCTTCTTAATGTACAGTGCCAATGGACAGTTCGATGGATATACATATAGGAGGTGATATAAATGGATACATATTATCATTCACTCATGAATTTTGTGTAAACTATACTATTCTTCTCAGTTATATAACTATAATCAGACTTAACAATTCCTTGCACACTTATATGAATATTTCTATAATTTCTATAATTGGTTATTTCTAGACAAAATTGGCATTGGCTACATGTCAAATTACAGAAATAATTTAGCTATCAGCAAAAAATTAAAAAAAAAATGAATAAATGAATAAACAAGCCCAATATGTGTTGTTTACAGTTGGACATTTTTACGACAGACATTCGGTCCGCGCCTTTCACGCAATATGCAAGATCTGACAGCAACCGGAAAATCACCTATAATCCTAAATTGACACGAGTTTCAGAATATATTTTATTGATGGTGTGATCACCATACCATGATGCATATTTATTTTGGTGCAATGTATGTAATCTTCAGGAAGACTTACTTGTTAACAAACATTGTACAATCACGGCCATCTTTTCTTCTCCCTTTACACCAACCCAAATCTTTTGATTTTCCTAACAGCATTATCTTCTGTGCATGATCCACTTTCAATGTTGATTCGTCAAGCTGTAATTAGAAAATCACCACTTTTTTTTATTTGTGGAAAATATCTGTTACATTTAAACTGCGGCTCTTGGTGTATAAAAGGGAAGATGGCCGCCAGTTTTCAGTATGCAAATGACACTCAAGTGTGAAACATCACTTCGGGGTGCTCTGCAAAATCTTTTCGACAATCTTAACACATGTGGGGCATTATTTTCATGTTGTATACAAACATGAATATATCCATGATATAATTTTGATGTTAATTTACAATTTACAAGTTTCGAGCGATGTTAGTGTTATTTCCACAAACAAAGCAACGGGAAAGCATGATTCAAACAGTCGTTTGGACTGCTCAAAAGGACTGTCATGGGTTTATGCAAATGCAAGGTGTTAATCCAGAGTTGTTTGCTCAATCTTTAGGTATGTTTATGTAATTATGGAGTTGATGATGTACGTGATATCATGGAGCTAATAAGAAATGATATGTGTGTGCATGAGAAAGTAGGGAGTGTGTGTAAACATTCCAACAACTTCCTTAGTGTATGTGCGAAAGAAAGACATCCACAGTTACAGGGCTTGTAAACTTGCTCCATTCTTACTTTTTCAGTGACAATAGAGGTGAACTAGGTCAGTTACGAGAAAGGAAAAAAAAGACAGTTTTCACCCCATTGTTGATGAAAAGACGAACCAAGCTGTGGTTACTGGCCTAAGATTAGTTCATTGCCGAATCTGATGAGCCTGGTTGGTCATGATAACATGATAATAGCAGAGTTTGTTTGAGGGGCTCGTCAACAAATACGTCCCGATAATATGTCGAGTATGCTCAAATTTAATATATGATGTTTCCAACAATTTAAAAAGTACAAATGTGTCTCGAAATAAATAAATTGAAAGATCCCATAAAAATGTTATGTTCCCTGAAATATACCAAAGGCAAAGAGAATGATGCTTCACTACTCCTGTTGGAATTGTTTCTCTGACTTCAACCCTTTTTAGTTTGGCACAATTATCTCAGAAATCAAATAATAAATTGAGAAAATACATCTACGATCTCATAATCTTCCAACTGCATTAATGCAATCAGGGTCTAAATTGTCTCCTCTTATCACATGTTCTGCAAAGTACCAGTACATGTAATCATGATCTCCTATTAATATCTCAAATATCAACTTTGTGCAACTTTGGAAAGTGTGTGCATCAAACAGACAACAAATGTAACAAATACTGAAACACAATGCACAGATTGGTAGCCAGATCTCCACTTGTATTATGGCAGATTATTAACTTTCCTGCATTTTCGCAATGCAACCATAACAAGGTTTATTGTAAAAGACCAAAATTCCAAGGTACATGTAACTACCAAATTTAACTAACATGCTACATTCTAGATACAGAAACACAATAATTGTTGCCATCAAACTTTCAATGCAACAATTTTCAAATCCGAGTGTATTTTTCTATGTTTTTTTGCATTAATTCTGAATAAAATTGATATAATTTTCTATTTACATTACATATTTTCTAGAAAAATTTATTTTTACTAAAGTTTATTTTGATGCGGTTAAAATACATATTCATCAAGCAGAAAAGGTGAAGGATACTGACCCCATCTTTTTTACTCATAACCTCAGCATTAAGGAGTCCTATCACAGTGCCTACAGACAGCTTCCAATGTTCTTTATGTACTTCACCAAACAGAAATAAAGTGACAACGACATCCACATTAATGAGGTCATTTAACTTCCATATACTGTATGCTTTACCCTAGTGGAAAAAACAACAACAACATTTTGCTTCATGTGGTCGTACTAGTCAGTTTGAAACATGTGCCTCACACACTTTTTTCAAAACTTTCTGTGCTGGTGAAGTGCCCCATATATGGTAGAATCGTAAAATGTAGTTTTCTGTTTCAATGGGATTTTGTGAATCTATATCAATCTTCAATGCATCTGTTCAAAAGCAGTATTTAATAAACATTTGGCAATTTTTATATTATACTGTAAAAGGGTTAATTAATTATTCACTGAGTTTTAATGTTTGCTTATTTTGCTGACTGAAAAATGCACTAGAACAAAACCCAGTGAATGTGTAAAATTGAGCATAGAATACATTATCTAAATGATAAAACCGTGAATTCAAAACCCACTGAATATGCCTGAAATGCTAAATCAGTGAAATTTAAACCCAGTGAAAAGTAGTCATTTTATATTACTAGTAATTTACTGAAATTACAGACATTTTTGAAATGGAGAATAAATATATCAACTTACATTACTAGATGTTTTTGGTGGTATTTTGTTAACAAGAACACCAATGGTGACCCAGTCTCCATCTACTTTACCACTTTTTACATGTTTAGATATTACTGACATTCTCACCATTCGTCGTCCTGACATCCTTATTTTCATCATTTCAGATGATATCAGGGGATTTCTAGAAAGTAAAGCAAAACAATTTAAAACTGTTGACAGAACTGCTCATGTGTGTTTTCTATAGTACATATTGTTCTGTTCGTATTTCATAAAATTAATTTAACATTATTCAACCCCAGAACTCACATTTATCATAGTATTTTATCATCATGAAAAACCTTGACTATGACCAAGCAAAACACATAAATGTGACTGTAAATATGTATTTACTAATTAACAGATGGGCATGTGCTGAGGGAGGATGGGCATGTATTAAGAAGGGCCCTTGATTTAGAGGTGAGCAGTCCAAGGAAAAGGGGAAGGCCAAAGAAGACGTGGAAGATGCAAGTGGAGGAGGAGAGTGGGAAGGTTGGGATGAGGATGAGGGATGCTTTAAATCGTGAAATGTGGAGGGAGGGGTAAGAGCGATTGCCACTAGTTTAAGGTGAATCCGGCCACCCTCGTCTTCGGGGACCAAACCGGATTTAAAACTCTGGACTACTACTAACAGACCTTGAAGAACTGGTCACTATGTGTATATGCAAACACTGGTCAATGCATGAGCCTTGCACACCTCTAATACAGGGCTGCTTTAAGATATGACCAGCATGAAACGAGACAAACCTGTAAAAGTTTCACTGCATACTTTTCACTACTTACGAATATATGTGTATTTTACAAGATAAAAAATGAGGAAAAGCTTTAATGGGATACAATACTTCATCTAGGGACTAAAATCGATGGTAGCCAGTGGCAACTTGAACAACTATTCAGTGCACAAGTAGCTGGTTTCACAGATCTGCAAATTCCACTGTATATTACACTCTTAAGCAAGTAATGGATTTGTGAATTTCAAGACATCACATCAAGAATTTATAAGATAAGCATATGAAACGGGTGTGATATGTGATAAGGATCTCAATAAGTCATAATTTATAAAAGATTGTTCAAATAATCACAAATTAACCTTACATTTTTAGACTAAGCAAATGAGTATGTCTGTCAAAATACTAGTTAGTGTTCATCTTAGACTGCTAGTTTCTTTACTTATTCAACAATGCATTTTGCATTTTTTTTCAAAACTCAATCTAACCATTCTAAGCGTTCACTGTTTTGTGATACCACTGGTTAAAATACGCTCAACATTTGCATGGAACTTGCAGGTATCCAAGTTGTATACCTGCATCTCATGAATCTTTAATTATCTTGACTTCAGATTCCCAATCCAGGACAAGTACTGTATTTTCCTATTACTAGTGTATAGGCTTACATAAATGAGTCCAAAATAGTCATACTTTACTGATCCTCCATACAATGAATGCACACATTGAGAAATTGAGATGCAATTCTAATTGGCAAAATATGGTATTAGATTTTGCATAAACTGAAGACATAACATTACATACATTATTCTTATCTGTGAGTAGACTTCAGTTTCCCAATTTCCATCTTCATCCTCCTCCTTTGGTTTCATAGCAGGAGCCAACACTCCACGGTTACTTTTAAACTGGGAGTTTTTATTTCCAGATGTTAAACCTCCCATTCCAGATGCACTCGGTCTGCCACTAGGAAGTTTCACATTATCAGTACGCTCAAGTTTCTTTTGTGCTGGTGAAGATACTTTGTCTGCATGTAGCTTTTGGTGGTGCATTTTGAGGCTGATTTCACTGTTGAATGTTTTCATACACAAATCACACTTCAGTGGATTATTTTTCTGATGTTGATACTCATGAGATTTAAATTCCTCCAATGTAAAGAAAGACTTATTACATAGCTGGCATCTATAAGGACTATTAACTAATGAAAAATACAGAAACAAAAATGTTATCTATCTGCAATGAGTATCATAGTTAATAATGCATAACAATAATATCGCAGCGCAATGTGAGCATGTTGCTTTCGCGGGAGGAGGACAGGAGTAGGGTGTCCCCCTTCCGTAGACCGAAGACTTTTAGAAAGTGCAAGACAATTTTGGTGGCAGGTTTGAATATATTTTTGCTCATTTTGCATGTGGGCATGTGGTTTAAATAAAGACCAAAATAGTAATTTGTTTATTGTGAAAGATTTTATTTGTGATCATTTTATTTATACATTTTATTCCCGTCTTGTTTCTCTGTGTGATCCTACGTTTGGATGCCATTTTCCAATCAACCACGTGACAACATGTGTGACCTATGACCTGCAATTGAATTCTGCAACAGTAGACGGCCATGCGAGATTGTGTAGACGGGAAATAAGCCGGCGACCGGCTTCTAACGAAAACCCTGTTTCTATAATAATGGCCCTATTAATAATGATGAAATGGTAATTGAAAATTCGATTGAAGACCATACAGAGTTTTTTTTCAGTCAATGGAACTACCAGCTACTGATGAAAATAACTCAGAAGTTCTCATGCTGCTTAATTATAAAATAAGGTCATCTTAAGTTTACCACCAGTTGGGGTCATAGTACTTGGTTTAGAAAAAAACAATGAACAAAATGGAGTGAAAATAGCCTGTTTTGTCTGTTGTAGGGTATTTTATCCTAGTTTCCCATGAAATGAATACATCTTAAACTGCTGTGGAACGCCGATTGAAGTCAGTGAATGCAGCTAAAGTCAAGGAAACAGCACAAACTCAACTTTGAAGTAATCCTGAGCAACCAAATTTATATATGTTCTCTCCTAAAGTACAGTTTTCTGAGAGTTTTGTTTTCACATAATGGTTGCCAGCCAATGAAAATGCCCGCATGTTTGTCCAGAGAATACCCAAGTAGTATCTTACAAGGTACTTTAGATCTCTAAAATTATTAAAGAATTGACAATATTATTAGTGGGTTTTTAACAAGGAAATGTGTTTTCATTGTGGTCTATGGAAACCGCTGCTAAAATTATATTTGCATATTATTACCATTTTTCCTCAAAACAGATTGACAGTGAACCAAAAAAGTCCCCATACTGTTGTCTAATACTAAACAATTATTGTCTGATTTTGACATGAAATAATGTCACTGCTACACGCTTATATATACACATATGTCAAAAACCATACTATCATACTACTTTAAGTAATTAATAGAGGAATTGCTTGGTAGTAAAAATGTCATTCAAAGAGCTAAATATGCATGTACTGATATCAGAATACTTGAACTGACCTGTTTGAATACATGATTGTGATTTAGGAGTGTGTGCAGTTCGTTTATTTTTGCTTAACTCTGGACTGGAACCAGAATCCTTTCTTGACATGATGGAACTTGATGGTGGGCTTAAATCTTTAAAGGCCTCCAAAAACTTGGAACTTTGCTTTCTTTTGGTTTCTGATTGATGAAAGGAATAATATTATCACGTGAGGGATGCTGTAGTATTTTTTTGAGAAATTTATTTGTGTTCCATAATGTATCATTCTTAGGGTGAACACGCCACAAACAACAATGATAAAAGATTTCATTTTATTTGAATAAATTTGTTTTTAATCAAACAATTATGTATGAAAATAATTGAATGAGTAATTCACAAAACCAGACAGACATGCACTACTGGTATAAATGATACATCTCAGTAAAGAGCACTCTCTCTTATGACTTTTTTTTTTTTTTGCGCCAGGCGACAGTTCTGGACTTTGAATGTCACTGTTGTCTCTCCTGAATTTTTTTTGTATGTGCAAATTGCAAGTGCAAGTGATGACTTGCACTTGCAATTTCTGCCACAGAAGTCATTTCCTGTTTGGGACTACATGACAGGGCTGTGCGGCCATCTCCCTATCAAATGGTAATTTAATGCGCTATCCTGGAGTAAACCAGGCTCGGTCAAACACAAGCACCTGCGGACCTTAACCAAGGTTCCCCCAAAGTCGCATTCGTTAGTGAATAAATCTCGGCCAGTGGATTATTGGCCTTCCCATTGAGTCTGTGGCACACTCACCCAGGGTAGGGGTCGACCCTTTTGATGTTCAGCCTAAGGTAGGATTTGAACATGGGACTACCAATCATGAGTCTGATGCGACAACCACTATGCTACCAGTGACCAGTGACTCTCTCTTATGATAATGTTATGAAATAAATGAATAAACAATGCCTACTGGTTAGCTTGCTTGTACATACCTTGTGAAGAAATGGGATTTATTCCACTGTTTCTACGCTGTATTTGTGGTGTCACAGCTACTGATGCTTTACTTGGAGTGTGCTGTGCTTGTTTTTCAAGTGTACGTAACTTTTCTTTCATGAGTCTAATTTCCTCTGTTAGTATTGAATAAAAATGCAAACAGTAAAACAGATAATTAAATTTACTGCTTCTGTAGAAAAGAAATAAAGGCCAAACTGATCAGTTAAGGTCCTCAAACACTTTTTGTGATTTTGGCTTAAGCATTTCTCATAAAAGCATGAACAATTTATCTTATCTATTTTCTACATACATGTATTAGCTTGTATACCATATTTTATTAGTAGCTCTTATGTAAAATACAGGGGTATTTCAATGGTCAAAATAATTAGTATTTTGATGATTGAATAAACAAATGCAAATTTTGGAGAAATACTTCTAATAGAGTAAAATATAATTAGACGCGGTATTCAGTTTAATTCTGCAGTGATTGACAAAGAGATTGACTTGAGAAACAGTACTGTAAAATACTTTATTTTCACTAGGAATTAATTTTCGCTATTTTCGCTAAAGAAAAGATTCAGTGCGTATACCTTTTCTACATTCAACTTGTCAGAAATCAGTGAAAACAAATTTCATACAAAACACCCAAAAAGTGTTTTCAGCGAAAATTAATTTCAGCTAAAATAAAGTATTTTACAGTACTTGTAATAACACAATACAAGAAGATAATCAACGTATTGATAATCCTTGAATACAGAAAAAGTGATAGAATTGTCATTCAAGTGTTGTAGATAAGTTTACCCATGAGGTCTTCCTTGGACTTATTAGCATCATCATCACTGCTTAGCGGATCCTGTGTACTAGACATGTCATTATCACTACTTCTCTGTGACTTTTTACATTGTGAACTCTGTGTACTTGTCGAACTGGTATGGTCATCATCATCATAACTGAATCCTGGTGGCATACTGCCATTTTGTTCCTCATCTAGTAGGGAAGTCAGCACATCTAAATCATCACACTCATAATCATCATCCATGTTTCTATTTAAAATAGAATATTATTCAGATTAATATTAATATAATAAAACCATGGATACCAGTACACAAATGGGGGAGATTTAATTATAGTTTGGTATAGTGTTTACTATACTGAAGCACATAAAAGTTGCGTTTGTTGGGAGCAGGTGACATGCAATGTGTTCATTATATCAGGAAAATTATTATCAATACAATTTTTACTTGGTTTGTTTTTCAATGTGAATGCTACAGGGTTCTAGAAGCATTCGGACAAACATATGGCAAGATTGATTACAGCTTTGAGAAACACTTAGCATTTGCTTTGTTTTAGACTTGACGTCACCATTTGAGAAAATGCTGAATTGTTTGATTTACGGACATCAAGATACAAGTATGACCATACCCATAATAACTCAAGTTACAATTTGGGTGTTGTTTCTAAAATATGGGTGGAGTCATTTTTGTAATTCGCAACAATTCAGCATCTCCCATTAGACTGATGTTGAGCAGTGTGGGGTTCACTATTTTATACATGAACATCATAATTTGCAAATCAAAATCATTTCTTATTTATCTACATTCTATTTAATTTTAGGAATAATACAAAACACATCAAAATAACATGTATGCTAATGAATTTGTATTATTTTGATAAACTGGGCTTTACCCTTATCTAGTATGAAAATAAAACGATATAAAATGTAATGGGACAGCATCAAGTCTAGATTGGAGGGAAAAACCAAAGTGTTTTGCAAAGTCAAACCTTCTGTCTGAATAATTCTCAGAAATGCTGTAATAGACTAATGTGAGAAATTGTAATAAAAACCTATGAAACGCCTGTATAGTTATGGGGATGCCAAGTTTGTTTTTGTTTACACATAAACTATACACTTATTTTACTTACAACATCACCAGAACACCAACAAAAAGAATTCAATATGTAATTTTTCATGGGGAACTTAATTACCAACTTCACTACAAAAATCTAAGCAATATAATATTTTCTGTTTTAGTAGTGCATGCAATTACCGGTACATCAATGACAGGTGTGTATCCATTGCCAAAATTGAGTCATTTTCAAATGATCCAGAATTCAATAAGTGTAAGTTTTGATTTATATGCACTTTTATTGGAGATGTAGTTCTAATAGAGCAAATATATTATTTCAAGTGCAAGAATGAATAACCATTGCCAATATGCTATGAATATTACTAATAACCATGTGTTAATAGTCCTCCAATCAGTTTTAATCACAGTCACTTGGGGGCTG
The DNA here is from genome assembly GCF_978046115.1 of Saccoglossus kowalevskii. NCBI lineage: Eukaryota > Metazoa > Hemichordata > Enteropneusta > Harrimaniidae > Saccoglossus > Saccoglossus kowalevskii. The sequence goes on along the minus strand of NC_140643.1, from coordinate 11,708,026 downwards.
AAAATCAATAAATACTAATTTTTTGAAAAAAAATCAACCGCTATACGTATATAAATAAACAAGTTGTGACACATGGCACCTAGTAAACAGACACCCTGTCGGTTTCAAATTTTGATTTCTTACCTTAAAATGTGAAACAACAATTTTAGAGGGGATCAGGTGTTACGTTAATAACCATTGTTTATAATCACTAACTTGGTTTTATTCAAAACTGCACAAATCCTGCGTTTTCTGATGATATCCGACAATTTCATGATCGAAAATGGCCAGCAGCCAGAATCAAGTGGGATTCGCACCGAGTTCTGGGTAAATCAAGTGCGCATACTCATTTTCAGCCAATCATGCGTGCCGTAACAGCGAGTATTTCCTTTATTTACCCAGAACTCTGTGCAAATCTCCCTTGATTCTGGCTGCTGGCCATTTTCGTTCATGAAATCTTCGGATATCATCAGAAAACGCGGGATTTGTGCAGTTTTAAATAAAACCAAGTTAGCGATTATGAACAATGGTTATTAACGTAACACCTGATCCCCTCTAAAATTTTTGTTTCGCATTTTAAGGTAAGTAATCGAAATTTGAAACCGACAGGGTGTCGATTTACTAGGTGCCGTGTTTCACAACTTGTTTATTTATATACGTATAGCGGATGATTTTTTTCCAAAAAATTAGTATTTATTGATTTTCAGCCCCCAAGTGACTGTGGTTTTAATAGTAAAAAGTTAGAAATAAATTTAGCTGAAAAACTGATACAACAAAACCATAAGTGTTGCAAATTGTTTATAAACCTGAATATTTATAAACTCAGCACTTTTCAGAATTGAAGTGAGGTTACTTTGTGATTTGTGTTTTACAGACTGGCTAAATATTAATTAAAAATCCCCCCAAAATAGATCATTTTGAACTTCAGTTGGCTGGAAGATTTACTAAAAAAATGCATGCAAGGTGTAGGAGGGAAAAACATTTCAATAAAAATATACATACACTGAGAAAAAAATGAACTGATAACACTCTTGCAGAATAAGGACCGTACTTGTAGTAAAGGCCCTCTTTTTGTGCTATATGTACATAAGGGAAAACGACGGCTAAAAATGACACGCACCCAGCATTTGACGTGACATTAGTTGTGTTCACGTTACACGAAGTACGGGCTAAGATTTAAAGTGTACACTGAACGATAAATTCGTCAAAGATATTATATTTCAATAAATAAATTGGTGACAATACCGAAAATTTCATCAAAATTCACGCACCATGAGCTTTGTTATGGGCGATCAATGTTAGCATTTTTACCGGTGCGTCGATGCTCATTTGTCTGTCAGGAACTCCGCGTCATTTATGGGCGTCAAATCTGTGACGTCACAAGTGTGACCCAAACATAACCCTAAGGAATAATGGCGTCGCCAACTCATAGTGCTGAAAGTTCGTCAACTCCAAGTGATGCGTCGTCGCAGAGCCGTGATTGCGAGCTTGAGTTGAATTACGAGTCTTCTGACTTCGATGTCGAGGGTTCATCGGTTGACGGAGGTATACGGCCCTACCAATTTGAGCCCGAATTTAACGACGACAGTCACAGTGATTCTGCTGAAGAAAACGATGTCGGTGATGCTTTGGGCGATCGCCTGAATACTACCGAGTGGTAAGTGGTCGAATCAGCTGGTTTTGATAACATTAACTTTCGGAGTTCCGCATATTTTGAATAATTATTAACCTGTATTTCGGAGTAGTTTAAGTCCCAGAACGAAATGTTCTGATTACGTTCAATCACGGAACTCAGACATGCATAGCCCACTAAGTTTAATTTCATTTTCTGTATCTGTTGACATTATATTTGCAAGTCAGTACAATACGATCGGTGACACAACAGCTACCATTTAAGCTTCATATTATTGCCCTAGTAGTTAATTACAATTTATGATTAAATTGTATGCATAGGAGCTTATATTTGTGATGCATGTAATCACAGTCCCTCTATCCCCAACTGTGATGTAATTATAAATTATAAAGTCGAATTTAAGCAAGACATTTACTAATTAGCCAAATTGAAATTATCTTGTATATTGGACATCCAGCATTATATTAGACAGATCATGACAACCACAACACATACAATTAAATTGTAAGGGGCCAGAATGTTAGTATTTGGGAGGAGGCTTAAAAAACTTATTCCCAATAAGTTGCTGTGATGTTTTTGTTTTTTTATTTGAGACTTGGGGTGGGGTGGTGCTATATCGTAGAGGTAATGCCTAATGAATATTAAGGTGAAGACCGTATTTTCAAGTGTCAGGAATAAATGATTTTGAAAATATGCAAAAAAATATCAATCTTAAGATTTTGACAACTTACCTTTGATAGTTCTGATATGGTAATAATTTGTTCTCACAAATAATTATACTGTATTTAGGAGGTAAATAACAAGATAGTAAATTTCATTTTTGCTGAGATACCTGCTTCAAGTATATGTTGTTTATATAATTCAGGTGTCAGTGTAACAGATGCCATGTCATGCCCTCTGCTGAGGAATGTAGATGCTGTTATGAAATAATGCAGGTGAAAGCTGTCTGTGATGAAGTTCCAAATACAGCATGCATCGCAGAACATCCTGGATTTAAGCCAGTGTGTCTGGACAAGTATGTTTTGCTAACAGCTTATCATGTATATAGACAGTACCATGGAACTATTCCAGAATCCTCTGAGTAAGTATTAAAAGTCGCACATACTGGTCTGGTATGAACACAATTTTATTAGGACAAAATATATCATGGTTTTTGTTACACTGAAAATGTATTATGGTAGATGTGCATAAATGTTAATGAATGTCAGACCAATTACAATTATGTTTTGCTAGAAATTTCTGAACTTTGTGAACTGAAAATGGTTGACACATAAATATGTACAACCAGAACCTCAGTATTTTGTTGAGGGCCATACCAACTACATTACATTTGTAATTGTGTACTAACAGTATTCTCTCATGTCCAATAGAAGTATAGGCATTTTATTAGGTTGGAATAAACTGTGTGCAGTAGACAGAATTTGTACATTCAATTTATTTTCCTTGCAGGAGATACAGGTATGTTGCCTACAGGCAACTTGTCCGATGGTGCTGGGGATATTTAGGCAAAGATGTCAGAGTTCCACTCCCATCATGTGCAGTTCATCTTATCAGAGAAACATATCCTTCACAGAATGGAGTTTATCAGGGATTTAATTATGTTGATTAAAAAACCTCGACTGAAAGTCAGAAACTGCCACTTCTTTATTCGGTCTTTTGAATTCACTGCAGAGTGCAGGAGGTACTTTGTTCAACACATCACCTTTTGCCTGTGACATGGTACATTTTACCACTCTTGCAGTGACATTAGTTGTCACATTTTGTACATAATCTGTAATAAAGAATATTTTATTTTTTTAATTATTGTTATTGTTTTATTTGTTGAAAAACTGAGCTGTGGTTGTGATTTTAAGTAGCTTCAGTCATGCAAATATATAAAGCTGCTAGTGTACATGCATGTAGAACATTTTATACCGGTACTTACTGAAGGTAGGTTCTGTCTTTACTTGACGCACTGTGTAACTGCCTTTTTTAAATTTTGGATAAGTTATTTTATAGCAAGGATTTCCCTGCTTAGTAACAGCAGCATGTCGCCCACCATTTTCATTATAATGCATTGCTGCCAAGACAAGCCTATAAATAAAACAACCATGCATTATGATATACTGTATTTTACCACTAAGGACTTAATAGAATTACAAATTCTGAGTGTTAGAATACTTGTTACATACTACATCAATTGTGATTGCTAACTTTTGAAGTTAGAAGGCTCTATCATAGGGATAAGACCTGTCAGTAAATAATTAAAGTCAAAGACAGTAATGAGAACTTGTGTATTACACAGGTCTCCAAACCTGTTGATTTGTAAACAATATGTTGTTCTCTGTTTGATTGTAGAATTTAATGTGATAAAACTTATGATATTTGTACTAATTTAATCTACTAATTTGCTAGCCAGAACTACCAGGGCCAATGTTTTTTCAAAAATGTTGAATTTCAGGTCGTCATTTCAATGTTAATATATTTTGCTGCTATTAGACAACTGTACCAGTTGGAAGGTAGTTTTTTGGGGGGTACACATTGTGAAATAATACAATGACAAGTTTCTTTTATGGTGCCAAACTTTATCAACATCACTCCAGCCTACGTTTCCAACCCACAGTATATTACAACAAAGCTCTTTTGACCGCAAAGTTACTTGTTTATTTTCAATGTTGATTAATACAAGTATGCAGTTACCTGCACATCATTCCATTGTATGAGAACCCATGCATCTTTGGGGCAAACTGATTCACCACAGAATGGTATAAAATAACATAAAATATTCTCCTAGCCTCCCCACATACAATACATACCTTTATTTGATCCAAAGGGCCTTACTTGTACACGCACACTTCTCTTATTAGGCTGCTTGTAAGATATTTGAGTACCATATGTTCTAACAGTCTTAGCCTTGGTTAAAGTCTTAAATGTGAAACAAAATTTAGGAAGTGATTATTTATTTATTTATAAACACACTAATATAAACACACCAAGACGCTGTTTATAGAATACATACATGTTTTTCATGCAAGTTTCTCGCAAATGTTCAGTACCTGAATAGAGCTGTCGGTAAGAGAATCAGTGTCCTGTACTTGGTGGCTTGTGTCCTCGTCATGGGTGTCCTCCGAATACTGCAGAGTTACCTGTATCAAACAATGATTACAAATAATAATGTATGAACAAAACAGACAAGTGAACGTACGTAATAGCATTACCGCCATAGACAGTCGTTATGTGTAAACGTAAACATACTCGCGGTAAATTCAGTGCGCGGCACATAGTCGAACATGAACGAATACAAATACCTACCCTAGCATTTTCTCTTTTAAGAAAAGCAATCCTTGGCCTTTTAGGTGTTGACACAGCCGGATACGCTGGACTTGTATCAGTCTTGTTACTAATACTCTCCGCCAGGACGCCGGTATGAATTGTTGGCACGGCATCTTTGTGCAAAGTTTTTCTTCCGGGAACTTGTCCCATCGCACGCATAAACTTGTATTTTGCCGGGTAGCACTCGTCTGTGAAATGGACTGAGCAAAGCACAGAATGCTTCGTAGGACCATGCCATTTAGCTCTCTTCACCCGAACAAACTTCGTCCAAAGTTTGCTCAAAGACGGTCTGTCGAGGGGGAATGCGTGAAGCGAAACACCGTCAAGGTTCGTGTTCCAGCACCCGAAAGCAACGCAGCGTTTACCTCGTCTGTCACAACGACTTGACATTACTAGTTTAAATACGAAGCTCAAATGAATAAAAAAAAAATCCCAAACGCAACAGTTCGCGTCTTTGGTTGCAATATCACTAAAATAAAACCGTAGAACATACACGAAAATCAACAATAACACAGCTGATCACGAACGACATTTACATACGGTTTACATATCAATGGCGGCAAACTGAACAGGGCGGTCACACTTATGACGTCACATCCAAGAGGTCATGTAAACGAGGTCAAACGGGGGGAGCTTACGTGCGATTTTAACAGAATCCGCTATATTTCGTAAATGAGTCATCGGATTTTAAAACAAATTTCTGGTGTTTGATATTTAAATACAAGATAGCAGAAAATGAAATAAAATCTAGCGTTCAGTGTACACTTTAAGCTGATTTAGGCTCATCTAGCATATTTGCATTTCGGCTAGACCCAATTGCGTCCACGCACAGGGAGGGCCAGTCGTTAGCACGGGCTAAGGGGTGCCATTAGTCGGTGACCTTTGGTAAGCCGCTATTTACGAACGAAAAATGGATGACACGCGCGAGGTTCTATTTCTGCTCCTGCCATGTTTCGCGAACAAAATTTATTTTGTCTACGATTGGAGCTGCTGTACGCTCTACTACAGTGACCCGATTAGTGTGGAAGCGAGCGCTGTGTAATGACTGGTGGAATATTGTCGTTATACGAACATGGGACAATTTTCACACCCAAAGGTCGCCGCAGAGGGCGCTTAGCCCTGGGCTAAGCGTTCGCGCATACTTCGTTAGCCCGTGCTAAGGTCTAGACCGCGTCTTAAATTCGGATCAGATTTAACCCGTACTTAGCATTCCTTAGCCCGTGCTAAGCGTTCACGCACGTTTTCTAAGCACGGGCTAAGGAATTTGACCTCTTAGCCCGTGCTAAGGAGCTGTGCGTGAACGCAACTATTTTGTTGTTGTTTACTAGTAATTAATTTGACAGGAATCAGTTAAAACAATTCAAAATTAAGAAACAAATACGCAATAAACCAACGATTTTGTATCTCAATAATCGTTCAACGGCTCGTTGTTGTCGTGTAAATACTTGTGACTTCCTGGGTTCACGAAATACTAACTCGTAGAAATATTGAAGCCACAAATAGACCGTTTTATCCTCCCTCGAACGGAATCAGGGAAATGTAGCTGCAACAATGACGTCCCAGTAAATTACATAATGCTTTGCCTTCTTAAATTTAATCAAAACCTTTATAAGTTCGCAGATAAATGTTGTTGAAATTATCTGATCCGACCTACCTGAAGTCCTCAAGGTTCCCCGCCAAACATTTGATTCACACTTCGCGGAATTCGCGCATGCGCAGTTAAACACACGGCCATCTTGGTTCACGAAGTTGTGTTTTCGTTACGATAAAACGAAAGGTGGATGAATTCAGAGAAAGCTATCTTGTTTTTCGCGGATTTATTGGTTAATTTTAGACAGAAAGGTAAGAAATATGCGCTAGGTTACAATAAACCAAATATAATGATCCCAATTTTCCTCAGTACTCATATTTCCGTATCTGCATTGCATACACTACATACACTGTGTGTACAGTTTTTGCGTACGAGTTGAAAAATGAACAAATGTAAACATGAATTTTTGGAGCCAATTCTTCATCATTTTTTATATGGCAGCCTGTGATGTTGAGTAATGATATACTACAATACATGCGCACGCATAATACGTGTGTACCCTGTTTTAAATTCGTGTAATAATGCGCTTTAATAACATTAAGTGACTGGAAGGTTTGTAATATGTAAGTTGGACTGTGCCCAGGTTGATATTTTGGTTTGATAAATGGGTGTTTTCGTTCGAACAACAGCGGACGATTGCAATAATATGTATAAATGTTTTTCTTTCATTGGTGTATTTATTGTTAGTTAAAAACAACTTCTTTATTATGTCATATAATATCACGTGGTTTACTTCCTGCTATTCGCCAGTATGCTACACTACACAATTCAGAAAGTTATTGAATGTTTTGTTTTATATAACATGTTTTATAAATTTTAAATGATGGTTGAAAACAACTTGATCAATCACTTAGAGATCAAATACTACCAATATCAGTGATCTGTCATCAATATAGAATTCTACAGTGTTCAGTGTGGCCTTTGACCAATCACAACAACTTTCCCTGTTTTACAATTTAAAACATTGTTTGTCAAACTGTAGTGATGATACTACTTGTACTTATTTGAATTGTATATCTATGAATGATAATTTGAGGAATTCTGAATCAATTTGATGGAATCATTTTTCTCACTAAAATTTACCATAATTAGGAGAAAGACACAGACTGGTGTGTACATGTATTTGGCTTTATCAAAGCGCTTCTCCAGCTGCTAGCTAACTAAAACTTCTTTTTCTTATTTGAGTGTAACATGAGATTCTTCAATTATTGACCAAGTTACCATGAATGCAAATAATAATTATATCTCACAAAATTTGTTTTAAAACACTTGAAATTACAGTGGTTTGTTCGCTGAAATAAATTTGAAAGCTCCAAGTACAGGTAGTACTGGTACCATTATTTTTTGGAACCGAATCTTAAATTGCATAACACATTTATGTTCAGGAAAGCAAGCAAGTGTAAAAAGAAATGTTATTTGACCACAGTGGAATTCTATATAGACTGTTATTCATCCACTAAGGCATGTGGTTGGTCAGGTTGTTAGAACTGTTACTTGAAATTTTTAAAACTTTTATGAATTTTTATATAAAACAAATTCACATGTCATCATGAAACATAGCGTATAGTCAAATAGAAAATTGTATTTCCAAAAATGCAATAAAGTTTTTAGCTCTGCTGTTATCAAAGACTGTCAGTCATCCGCCATCAATTCTATTTTAAACTTCCTCTTGAAAACTATCAGCTCAATTGCTTTGATACTTAGGATGCAGGTACATGTACCTTGGGTGGACCTTTGTCAGATTTGTTTATATTTGACGCTGTCTCAACTCTCTCAATTATTAGTGAATATTTTTGGTAAAAGGTTATTTTCAACTTCTCTGTCTCAATTCTCAGTGAATATTTTTGGTAAATAAAGTCTAATTTCGACTTATTGAAAACTACCAGTTTGCTTTAGGACTTGGTATGTAAGTACCATGAGTTGACCTTCATGAGATTTGTAGCAATTGCAAAAAAACAAATATACTATCATGATTGTGATATATAGCAAGAACATAGTGGAAACACTAATAACCATGTCAAATAGTTAATATCTCATTGTACAGAACGTTATCAACTTTGTCTTGAAGAAGACGCTCTTACAGTGGAGCTAGTTTGACCATTAGGTGGCTTGTTGTTTATTCAACAAATTTATTGATAAAACTTGTGTGATTTTTATGTTTTTGTCTCCAGAAATTACAATGTGATGCATACAGGGTAAAATGAGTTTCATTAATAAGGAGATAGTGGTTGAGGAAACAAGTGCCAAAACTGAAGGACTTGAAAACAAACAGGACCAGGAACCAGTTGTTAAAAATGCGAATGAACACCTTGATAAAGGACATGATGGTAGTGGTGATGATAAAAGTATTGAGGAAAAAGACAAGGTGAAATTGAAAGAAGATGATGTTAAAGTGAGGGATGAGAAATCTGGCTCTACAACCAGCACATCACCAACAGGAACTGGCAGTCTTAAGATCCAGCAAAGTGGAAAAGGAAAATCAGACTATTATAAGGATAGAAATCGGGCAGCAGGTGGTGGAGACAAAGGCTATAACCAGCATAGAGAAGATCGCAGTAGTAAGAGTGATCGAAGAGACAGTCGAGGAAAGGAATTTGAACATGGTAGCAAAGGGGGATTTACAAAGAAAGTGGAAGATCAGAGGAGGTTTCCTTTCAAAGATAAGACTGCTAGTGCAAAGAGAGATGAGAAAAAGGATAAAGAAAGTGATAGAAGGTACTGTAATTGCTCTGTAATTGTGGTGAATGCTCTTAAGTAAATTACGGAGGTTTTTTTTATGGGAACTTAGTAATATACAATGTATTAATGATTTAGTCTACAACAAATGCAATTTTTTGTTTATATGTGCATTCATTACAAAGGCGCTTTTACGATAGCAAATAGACTCCAGGAATATATATATCAGTTTATATATCCTCGTAACCTCAGAGTCTGCATCGTCAACAATAGTTTTTATTGAATTCATGCAGAAATAAAGTTACAGTGTTAGCAAAGATGACTCCCAGCTTTGCAGAATACTTTGGCAGTTGCTTAGTTCTAAACTTGGTAGCGCCACTTGACAGATCGCGTATTGTGTATGATTTACTATTTCATAGGGTGAACAATATGATGATTTGCAAACATAGCGTACATATTCAATAAATACTAAATATTAGAAAATATTAAAAAACACATAAAAAATAAAATAAAATGAAAGCGTTTCATTTTGAAAACTGCCTTTTTACTCTCATCTATCGTGAAAATAGAGTGTACAAGACTACGTGTGTCAATAGAGCAGCGCCGTCAAGTCTAGGTTGAATACAAACCAAGTGTGTTGCAAAGTTGAAAGTCATCCTGCTAAATGACTGAATCATTCTCAGAATGGCTCTAAATACATGTAGATTAATAATTAATTAGTTTTTGCCCTTGAGAATTCAAAATTGAACATGGAACATACTTCAAATTTTAGTTTATTTAAGGAATTTTAACTGATATTTATGTACCAGTGAAACATGATTGAATCTATATCAGAACCAAACCTGTTTTCAGACACTTCGCTTTTTGAAGAATTAAAAGCGAACACTTCTGTAAACTGAATAGGTTTTCTTTGTGGTTGTGACAGCTCAGGTTTTCGTTAGCAAGGGGGCAATAAGAATAATACATGTATGTTTGATGATACCGGTACTTGTGGCTTGGAACATTTGCTAAGCATTGCAGGTGCAATTAGAAAATGTAACATTATGCTACCTTCCTAATTTTATTCGGTTTCTGCAGAATTGTCTGATAATTGAGTTGAGTTGTAATTAAAGAAAAATACAAATTATACAATAAGGATATTGACAAAACACCAGAATTTACGTCCTCAAGCATTGTACAGTGAAGGTATTGTCAAAGCTGCAAAATGGACAAATATCGCACTCAGATGTAAATTCTGGTATTTTGTGTGTAACCTTATTTATAAGTACCACTTCATAATTGTGAGAGAGCAATGTGCCCCTGTTATCTAGTTCAGAGAGAACACTGGGTTTCATTTCTACATGTACATTGATTTTAACATGAATAGTTTAATGGCCTGTTTAATATTTGATCTTGATTCAGTATTGTCTTAGATACATTTGTATATCACAAGTTGTAGTAGGACCAGTATTACATACCAACATTTTTGCCTTGTTTCAGAAAGCAAGAACTGAAGGCAAAAGAGAAAGCCAAAGAGGAAATAAAGAAGTCCTCAGAAGAAATTAAGAGACAGAAAGAAGAAAAAGAAAAACTTGAGAAAGAAAGGAAAGCTGAAGAAGAAAGAAAACTTAAAGAAGAAGAAAAACAACGCAAGGAAGAAGAGAAAAAACGAGAAGAGGAAGAAAGGGTTGGTATTCAATACATAAACATGAGATAGTGTCATAATGATAAGCTACATCTAGACATTTATTGTATTTCTACATGTACATCTGTTCAGTGAAAATGATGGAGATGTCATTCTCACAGCATGCTGCCTGAAATTTTCTTGATTTGAGAATTTGTTGGCATTCATGTAGATTTAAGTTAATTTAATGAGAACCCTTATCAACTTATGTATGCTTTCAGAGGGACTGTGGTATCCTAAAAAAATTGGGTGATTAATTTAATGTAGTTAAATCATAAATACTATGATGACACTCATGAATATTAATTAGTGACCAGCACCCAAGTCAGGCTTAGCAGAATCCTGATATTTAATGGCCTTATATGGTCATGTAATCTTATTAAAAATGATTAAATATCATATCTGGAACACTATTGCAGGTAGAGATATACACAGTGTTCTAGTGAAAACATTGCACACTAGATCAGATCAACATGCTTAATGACCTTATTTGGTAATATGACCTGATTAAAAATGCATAATTACCATATCAGGAGCTTTATTTCAAATAGACATTCAACTAATCAATTGTTAATCAATTAAAACTAATCATTTATTTTGCCATCCAGGAACAAATTTACCCCAAAACTCAAACCCAAAATTCTAACCCAGAACTGAATAATCCTAAACTATTGCATTCCTGTCTTGTATAATATTTTTCTTGTCTGTATTTCAGCAAAGGCGAGAAGAAGAAGCTGTGAGAATGAGAGAAGAGGAGGAGGTATGTAAAACCTTTACAATAGTCCCACTTGTGTACATGTGATGAACCTGTGTTGCTGCTAGTTTTGTCTGAGTTTCAGTGCTCAAGGTCAAGACCAAGGCCATGATGGGTACAGTTTAAAAGTATTAGACATTAACAATGACAAACTGAAATGGCTACATATTCATATTGTTTATATATAATGTCAGTGACCGGTCACTGGTAGCATAGTGATAACTGGTAGCATAGTGGTTGTCACATCAGATTCATGATAAGTAGACCCAAGTTCAAATCCTACCTTAGGCTGAACATCAAAAAGGTCAACCCCTACCCTAGGTGAGTGTGCCACTGACTCAATGAGAAGGCTAATTCCACTGGCCAAGATTCATTCACTAATGAATGCAACTTTGCATGTCAGGTCAGCAAAATGCTGCTACCATTATGACAGAAGATGGTACTACCCGCTCCTACTGCCATGTAGGAACATACAGGAGTATGAAAGGCTCCTGCTGATTCTCAAATGTATTGACCCTGTCTTTCTTTTGTCTCTTATCATCTGTGTCGAGAGGGGGAACATGTACGGGCTAGGCACCTTCTCCATATCCAAAGCCCAGGCAAGCAGCATCTACATGCTGCGTCTCTATCAAGACGAAAAGAGCCATATTAATGTCAGTATGATGCCTGAATCATACAAGTGTGAGCCTGAATTTTACCAGGTAGATGTGAAAACATGACATTTATTGAATAATGTTTCTTTTTTATCATTACAGAAGTTAGCTAGAGAATTAGAAGTAGAAGCGAAGGAAAAGATTGCTGCCAAAATTGAACTTAGAATGAAAAATCTTAATGCTACAGGTATGTTTATTGTTTTCCGACCAAACTGAATATTAATTTACTGTTATTTTTATAACAATCATTTCTGTCACCTAAAAACATGACGGATATCGTATTGCATCATGGTTCAAACCACTAATTAGAACTCCATAGATGACAAAGTTGGTGTTTGGGTGAATTTCTCAAAAAAAGGGTTACAAAGATCAATATATTGTTTAATTTGTTGAAATCATATGTACATGTATGTACCGGTAATAAAATTCTGGTCAGAAAAACGCATGTTTGTCAGCTCAAACTTATACAAAATGGTAATAAACAAAAATGATTTGTTAGGCTTTCTACCTTCAGTATTCTTAGAAAAGCAGCCAGTTTTGAAGTGTCTAATTGAGAGTTGCCCAGATCCACGGGTCACTGGTAATTGTCAATAGACAAAGCTTCACACATGAGTCTAAACAGCGGAAGTTCACCCTCACACATCTCAAAGATGCTCAGTTCAACATGTTCAAACTTTGCACGTACACTATACTTCATGTCACAAATATGCAGCTGCATTCATTTCATGGTTAAAGCATTTTTGCCATTCTAGATTAAAATTTCAGTCAGAAGGATTTAATAAGTCCCTGTTCGGACGAAATCCGAAAACGGAGACTTATAATTCGGTCTGTCCGTCCGTCCGTCCGTCCGGAGTCATGTCTCAGAATCCTTTGGACCAATTCCGTTCATTCTTTGCATGTGCCTAGTACTTTATGTGGGATATATGCACATGTATTGGTTTAGCGATTTGATTCAAAATGGCCGACTGGCAGCCATCTTGTTTTTTAAATATGTCGTATTTTTTACATGTTTTGTCAGTTTTCATTAGTATTTAGTACATAGATTATACATGTTAGGATACATGTCCATGACAATTTCTTTTGCAATTGGATCAAAGATGGCCAACTGGCAGGCATCTTGTTTTGTCTTTTATGTTTGGTATCTTGGACATGCTTTGTCAGTTTTTATTCAAATTTGGCACATACTTTATACATATTAGGATACATGTCCAGGACAATTTGTTTCAAAATCGGATCAAGGATGGTCGATTGACAGCCATCTGAATTTTTGGCCTTACTACTATATTTCCAAGATTTATGTACCATTTTCATTTGTATTTGGCACATACATCATACATGTCAGTTTGTTTCATAATCAGATCAAAAATGGCTGAATAACGGCTGTTTTTATTTTTGGCCATATTACTATTATCTCTGTCACCCATGTATCATTTTAGTTGATATTTAGCATGTCATTAATGGATACATATACATGTCAATTCAATTTGCAATTTGATCAAATATGGCCAACTGGCGGCCATCTTGTTTGTTTAAAATGTGATAACTTAGACATGCTTTCACTTTTGATCTATGTTTTTCTTTGCTGTCTTAAACCGAAGGGGTCGTCACGCAACACGTGTTCGATTTTGATGTGAATAAATAATCTGGTGTATATGCCACTTGGGACTCAAGTTTCAAGGACACGCACGTGACAACCCCTTCGCTTTAATATGACAAGCACAAAGAGACCTTTCAAAAAATTAACAGGGACTGTGTCATTTTCAATGACTTGTTCAAACTTACCGGTAGTATATACATTGAATCGAATTCAAAATGGCTGACTGGTGGATTAAAGAATTCTGTTTTGGGGCCATAACATAACTGATTGCAATCAAACTTTACTCTTATGCTATACATTATTAACACATATTGACATGCATTCATTTCAAGTTTCGATTCAAAATGACTGACTCATTTCAGTTTTGTTTACAACAGAGGCTGTGCATGTCAATAACTTATTTTCTTAATTGTTTTCTTTCCTACAGCTGGACGTCCTGAAGAGTCATTCTTTGGTAAACTTGACTCAAGTCTCAAGAAGAATACCACCTTTGTTAAAAAACTGGTACGACTTACTTCATACCTTTATAATTGATTATTGTTACTATGATCCACATTGTTCTTCCTAGGTCATTGTTAAAAAATTAGCTATAAGAAGAAAATACTTTTAAATGTAGTACCTGCTTTCATTAGCAAGTGTACCAATTACCCTACTTTTCTAATTTTATATCCTCAGTTTCTACAGAATTATTCTATTAGTTATGATTGATAAACAAAAATTAAAAAAATACCAGAAGAGAGCTCTCTAAAATTGCAATAGAACAATACGCCCCTGTTATCCTGTTCACTGATTCATTTGATTTACATGTAGTGACACACCAAAGAGTTTGACTGTGTACATATATGCACGGGTACAAGTCTAACAAAAGAACTGCATGAAATATTCACACTACAATTATAGAATGATAATCATTTATGGAAAATACAAGATTATGATTTTAACTTTGTGTTTGATTTCAACAGAGAACTATGACTGAACAACAAAGAGAATCCCTATCTTCAGATTTCGCTGGGTTGAATTTGACAAAGTACATAGGAGAGGCAGTAAGTCCAATAACTCATTGAAAGATGATATGAATGCTAAATCTGGAGCATTATGATTTATTGACATGATTAATTTGCATTTCTCGTTCCTCCGTGAATTTGCATATTCTCGGAATAGTTCAGTTCCCTGCTATATTTAGGTGAAGAGATGCGGCAGCTTTATTTGGGTGCGACTTCTATTAAAGATGCGGCTTCTAATACAGATTTTACAGCGTGTTGTAATAGGGTGGGCTATTACTTGCATCAGCTTCTGAACTGACTAGTAGGTTTTGGCTCATCTAAATTTTCTGGACATTCTTTTCTGATTGGAGCTGCATCGTCTGCAGCACAAGTCGGAATTCAGGACCACTTAATAAAGGCACTCGGTCGGTGGTCATCCAATAGTTATGTGTGATACATTCATGCTTCAGATGTAACTTTGGGCTCTGCAGTTACTGCCCTGGCTGAGCAAATAAAGTAATTAACCTAGGTTTGTGGAAAGTTGATGTAAGGGATGCACTCATTTTGTAGTACAGTAGGCCATGAATTTGTGCTAGTAATTGTACTTTTATATTATATATATTATATATATATTTAAAAAATTACTTGTGCTCATTTATTCCCCAAATTAAATACCATAAAGTGCTTTTACAAAGTGTATTTTCAATTTTTCGAGTGTTTTTATTACTTATAACATTTCAGTAACCATTCATGCGTAGTTGTGGTCCTCACCACCTGCCAGGTACAGCTACGCTGTCGTCATTTCTGTAGTTGCAGTTTTCACTGCCTCTACCTACCTAACTTGTCATCACGTAGTTGCAGTTTTCACTGCCTCTACCTACTTAACTTGTCATCACGTAGTTGCAGTTTTCATTGCCTCTACCTACCTAACTTGTCATCACGTAGTTGCAGTTTTCACTGCCTCTACCTACCTAACTTGTCATCACGTAGTTGCAGTTTTCACTGCCTCTACCTACTTAACTTGTCATCACGTAGTTGCAGTTTTCATTGCCTCTACCTACCTAACTTGTCATCACGTAGTTGCAGTTTTCACTGCCTCTACCTACCTAACTTGTCATCACGTAGTTGCAGTTTTCACTGCCTCTACCTACCTAACTTGTCATCACGTAGTTGCAGTTTTCACTGCCTCTACCTACCTAACTTGTCATCACGTAGTTGCAGTTTTCACTGCCTCTACCTACCTAACTTGTCATCACGTAGTTGCAGTTTTCATCGCTCTACCAATAACCATTAATGTTCATGTAGTTGCATTTCTCACTACCTCTACCTAATCACCTCTGGTAAGTTTAGTTCCCACTGTCCTACTACCACCTCATCTACTGACCACTAACTAGATGCAGTTTTCACCACAGTAACCTTTGCAAAATTTTGTAACAGTGGACCCCTTGATTTGCCAGAATAAATTAGTTTCCTATTTTACTTTACAACTTCAAGTGTTGTGTCATAAATACTGAATTTGCTCTCTTACATACAAACCAAATGTCGCTTATTTGTATATTGAATCATTAAAAATATTACTTACATTCAATTTAAAAAAACCAAAAACATTTTTAAGATACAATAGAATTTTTTAATTTTTATATTAAATGACAAATCATTTAAATTGCTCACTATTTACAAATGTGTTCACACACTTTACTGTTTTTAACAGGTTACTTCAGTGGTTGAAGCAAAGTTAAAGGTAAATATAGACACTTCATGTTCAGTGTTCTTCAGTTCTTCACAAAGGGTTTGTAGTAGGGTGGGAGTCCATCAAGTTTTACAGCACCCCTAAGGACAGTCAACGCTAATCAACCAGTGTACATCTGCCTAGTGTGAGCGATTGTCACTGTTTATAAAATGATTTGTAAACAAAAATTGTCCAACTCATTATTCAGTATAGTTTCAAATGTCGTGATATAAATAATGACCAATGCAATCATTTAAGAACTGAGCATTGCGAAAATTTTAATATTTTCTAAACTGACAATTATAATATTCATTTGTTTCCATTTATACAACATCAGAATGCATTTAAGGTAGAGATGCAGTTTATTTGGCTTGCTTTTTAATTGAGTAATTAGACAATGAAGATGGTATTATATATCCAGCATGTTATATATTTTCTGAAAGCTTATTATACAAACTTTGTAAAACTTGTCTTCATTTTAAATATCCAGAATGCGTTTTTGATTTTGGGTCAAAAATATGCTTTTTTGGACAAAAGTGGTTTAAAAAAAATTAGCTCAAAAACTTCAAGTCCGTTTGTGGGTAAAATTACATCACTGGATACCTTGGTATACTACTAATTCAAATGCGTCCACTCATCTCTCTAACGGCTTTCAAAGTCGCACAGCATGACCTCAAAGTTCACTCTTTTCTATTTTTGCATAATTTATATATCCATGTTAATTGCGGACTTGTTATTTTTGTTCCACTCGCAGTAATAAACTGTCCGGACGCATTTTGAAGGGGGAACACCTTGTCAATAATGTGTGAACATTTCGAGGCAAATGGCCAAAGCGTCTATCAGCTATTTTAATTTAAAACCCAACAATTCACCAAAAATAGAAGACGAGAAAAAGGCTAATTTGCATATTTGCGCGTTAAATCGGGAATTACTGCTTTGTCATACTTTCTAGACTATTGAAATTGAAAGTTAACGTATAGACATAGACATTTTATGGAAAATTGTTGGACCAGAACAACTGCTCTTGAATATATAAATCAGAAACACGTCATTCATACCAGTGTTTTGATGGGGTCGGTAAAAACACGTGTCAATGCCCAGTAAACATGACGTCATCTCATGAATAATTAAACAGGGGGGCGGTCCTAGGAAGGTGACTTTTTATCACGATCAAAACAGCATGGCTTCTCTTCGATGTATTTTCAATAAAAAATCTACGAGTATTTCAGAGCCTATGGTTTACCATGAAGAGTACAAAGTGGGATATTAAATTAATTATCCTTGATGATTTTTATGTAGTATTTAGAACCAACTCCAGGAAGCGAATGCACAATAATGAATAATCGCGTAATCCTCGAATCGAAATGCGAGGCACAGAAGTTTTGTTCAGCGTTTCCAATCCCATTTTCCCACTGCAACATATTTGTTAAAAGAAATATTTGAATTCTGTTCGTTTTTTAAGGAGGCAATTTTTTTTATTTTTTCCGATTTTGGTAACGCCTTATTCAGGGATTTTCTAAGACAGTCGCAGGCAATCAGCGCACGGATGTACGTACTAGTACAAAACATGCTCTTGTACTACCGGCGATGGTCGCTGCAAGGAGAGAGCTCCAGCTCCTAACATAAAAGTTGTAAAATTTCGACCGGTTTTAAATAATTTGTGTTGGAAATCTGACATGACATGAGTGCAAAATTAAGGTGCATTTTCGAGCGGTCGAATTTTTCTGAATAGAAATCAGCAAATGAAAAAATAGGAGTGCTAAACAGTGTGCTCGTTAGTTTAAAAAAAAATGGAATGTCCGTCAAATTGACGTAAACTTCCCCATTTTTCACGGAAAAAGCAAAGGTCGTGGTTGAGTTGCAGGCTAAAGAACTCAAAAATCAAAACAAAATCATCAATCAGTAAGTATTATGACAAGGAAAACAAAACATCAGACGCGGAGAAGCGGTCAGCGCGTCAAAAGAGTTGTTAATGTATCAAGTTACCTCTCTCTGTGATTTATTTTTCATTGAAATTATTTGGTTGTTTTCAATTAATTTTAGCGTACCTCTGCATTTTATTTTAGCATTGTCAGTTGTTTGTTTCATTGAATTAAACGGAGTTCGTCCGGTTGCAAACAAAGCTGTCTCGCACCACCTAGCACCTAGCATTGGACAAAAGATACACGAAAGTTTGTATCTCCCCGACCCAGTGCAATATATCCGGTTAGAATCAAAGCTCACGTGTCCCGTATTTGAGGGACCAGATTCTGCCGTAAATTCGGGATGGGATTTAGAAAAAAAAATTAGGACTTTTAAGGTGTATTTTGGCGTCATTTTCGGACATTTCAATCATTCCTGATGCCTAGCTAATATAGAGTCTAAGTTTTACCGTAGTCATTGACGCCTATTCAAGAGTGTGATGTTTATTGTGACTAGCGTGAATGGGTAAGCTTCGTTTCGACAATGAGCTGTTATCACTGTGAACAATGTTAAATTATTCTTCACATGCTCAGTTTATTTTTTGAGAACAATTATTTAAAAATAAAATCTCTCAGTCAATCAGAAACTCGGATTCACGCCTTCAGGGAAAGTCACGTTTAGACGCTCACATCGATTTTGTTTTTCGTTCGGCGGGCTGATGCCTTCAGTGTAGCTTTTGCCTCTTCCGACATAGAAATCATCTGAATCTACTTTCTACCTCTCTTTCTTTTCACACCACGCATAATGTAATGATAAAAATTAGGAAAAAACGCTGAGGAAATATAATGTTTGGTTTGCTAGCGAGCGATAACTGATTCGAGAATAATTGCACATGCGCGTGAATTGAATGAACTATGACCCGTACAATCTCGATATGCATATTGTCAATCAAAGGTCCTGTTATTTGCTTACTCATGCAAATTAGGCAATTGGACATAAACATTGCCACGTGTGAGTGTTTTTTATTTTTAACCAGAAAATAAACAGCAATTTTAATGGTGTTCCAATAAGAATTCATTGGTCAAATTTTCACAGAATGTTCTTTAGATAAAAATCTATATAAAAAACGAAAAAAACTATTTTTGATTGAAATTCACAAATAAACTGCATCTCTACCTTAATATTTATATTTTTACTCTTGGCAGATGTCTGATGTTGGCTGTGCAGTTCACATATCTTCACTCCTCCACCAGCGATATGCAGAATATTCTCCACAGCTTCTACAAGCATTCCAAAAAACATTACAAAAGAAAGATGAAAAGGTGAAGTATAATCTATAATTTCATGGATTATTAAACATACATGTATGTCTTTATCGTCATAAATTCAGCAGCATGTCTTAATTTTGTAGTATTGCACAGAGTTACCTGTACCTTTGTCCCCTACTCATATTAGGAAATACAATTTTCAAATATGGAATAAAACACCGAAACATCATAATATCCTTGTAAATTGTTTTGTAAATTACTTGCACTGAATGATCTACTGTAGAATACTTTATTTTCGCTTGGAATTTATTTTCGCTATTTTCGCTGAAGGAATGTTTCCGTGAAAATAAAATCCAGTGAATATACTTTTTTTCCTATATTCCACATTAAACTCATCAAAAATCAGTGAAAATAAATTCCACACAAAATGCCCAAAAAACCTTTTCAGCGAAAATTAATTCCAGCGAAAATAAAGTATTCCACAGTATTCTATTTGACACTATAATTAAAATCAATACTGCAGTGTCTGGAATATTCTTGAAATGTTTTCATACTTTTTACAGCTGAATCCTCCTTGGATAGAAAGATTAGTTAAATTTTTTTTTTATATTGATAAAAAGCTATTTGACATCAGGTGACCATCTGTATTCTGATATGGATACAAATGTTATGGTTTACTAAAAGTGGACCATGAAATCAAGAGTGGTATAATATCCATTCACACTGTTTCTAACGTTTTTTTGTTGTTGTTTCCTTCAATTATAAGGTTACAGATCCAGCAAGAATGAGGATCACCCTGCGTTTGTTGGCTGAGGTTAGTACGTCACTCATCATGTATAAATAACTCTGAAATAATGTTATCCATTCACAGTGATGCAATTTTTCCTGTTTAAATATTATAATGTGATATTTTATTTTCAGCTTGTTGTTCATGGACTGTTTACTGACAAAGAAGGGCTACCATTGCTAGCAAACCAGATTTCTGCCATAGTAAATGTAGACAAGGAAACCCATTCCAATATATCTTTAATTCTGAGTTTTGCCAGACATTGTGGTGAAGATTATGCTGGCTTGATACCCAGGAAAAACAGGTGGGTAAAGTCCAATATTAGATAAATTAAAATATGTGGAATATTTTTTGGCCAGTGAACTCCTTGAAAATTGTATTTACAGTTTTATATTGTAATTAATTATGATGTTTTATTTTACTAACAAAATTATATTAAATAGGCTATTAGCTGAAAAGTTTGGCATCACACTTGCTAGAAGTGAGATCTTCTCAGCAGAAGTTCAGAAATCCTGTAAAAACATGTTAAAGGATTACTACACTTCACTTACCAAGCACCTTGTGAGTGAACATAAAGCTTTACAAAATCAGGACAGACAGAACAGAAGAACACTTATGGTAAGTTCCTTAGCTAATAAGGCTTTGACAATTAAAACGTGGGGTGAGGAGGTGGTAACTGCAAATAATTTTTGTCTCCACTTAACTCGCTAACATGTACATTGTACATGTAAAGCTGAACAGAAACAAAGCTATCTTTAGGAGGAAAGGTGGGGTTGTTTCTAATTACATCCATCATGACATTTATTTTTGTGTTTCAGATGAAAGGAGAACTGAGCGCAAACAGGAAAGAAGAATATGAAAAAGCACTGAGTGCTTATCAGAAACTTCTGGTGAATACATCAACATTTTCAGTAAGTTTTCCACTTGATCTCAATTCACGACTACAGAAAATACATACTTGGCTTGCATGTTTATGTAAAACTTAAATCAGTTCTTTAATTAATAATTGTTTATGGTTTCTATACTAATTATGTCCTTTTATTGTCTTTTTAGGATTTACTTGATGAAAGTATGCCTGATTTACCAGAAGATGGTAAGTACATTGAAGGCTAAAATTTGTCTTGTTTCAGTCATCTTCCATAGACACTACAATTAATACATCCAATGAATGTGATCATAGTCACCTCTTAACCATATATTTGATTGTAAATGCCTAAGCATTTAAACTTGAAAATGTCATGACTTTCAAATACACTGATCTGACTATTGTCTACAAAAGGAAGCGAGTTACTAATCAGTTGTTCAAATGGCAACCTTTCAGTTCTGATGAATATTCTTCCTTTTATCTGGGTTATGTATTGACATACATGTAGTATGTAACATTTGAATACATTTGCATGGCTTATAAGATATTAAACACTTTCAGTAAGTAGTTATTGTAGAGGTCTTTGAGACTTCAGAAAATACCTACTAAATTCTAGGCTTGTTAATAACTTGCTTTTTTAAAATCCAACTTCAATCTCATACTAGTCATGTACAACAAATAAAAACAGAACTGTACAGGTGCACTAAAATCAGTGAAAAGTTTAGTGACCACAAATCTTTAGTTTGGTGTTCAGTGAAAACTTGCCTTACTAGTTTTTCTGAATCACCACAAATTGTGCACAAAGCATTCAAAATGAAACTGTATGTAGTTTCAATATTTAAATATTTCTTCTCTTTTGAAGGTACAGCTCAGATAACCCCTCGATCAGAGTGAAATATTGTAATATTAAACACAGTGAGCAAAATTTTGTTTATAGTAGGTTAACATCTGAGGTGTAATTTATACCAAATATGTTTTCTTTCCCAACAATTTTATAAATTTTCAGAAAATGCCAAACTGGATGGAGTGATGGGGATTGATGTATTTAACCCATATAATTTATCTGTGGAATTTGATTGGGATACATCTCTATGGGAAGATGAAGATGCAAAGTCTTTCTATGAAAACCTTGTGGATCTGAAAGCTTTTGTTCCTGGGGTAACTATTGCATACATATATTATTTTGTTTGAATAATTGAGTTCAATACATTTTAAGCTGAATTTAAGCCATAGAGATTGCATTTTACTGTGGGATCAAAACTATCGCACATTTCCTGTATGAGAGTACGCCATATTGTATTGAAATTTTGAAGAAGTTGATTTTCAGTTTCACTCACAACAGTATCTTGTAACTTTATTGAGATAGAGAAATTCTGCTAATGCATCTAAATTTGTCATTAGCTTTATATTACCATTTCATTTCATGGAGGTGCCTCTTTTATAGTTTCTTATTCTTGTTTATGTACCATCAGATATTATTTAAAGACAGTGAAAAGGTTGCTGAATTGGCTGAAGATACAGAAGAAGAAGGTAAGAATTTGTATATTGTGTTTTGGTGATCTGTAGCCAATAGTTGAATGCTTTGGTGTCATACATAAGAAGATTGATAAACCCAACATCAGACTCCTACATACTGTAGTTTTATGAAGTCTTAACTTCCATCTACCGATACATACTGGGAGTATATATTTTGAGCTTTTTGATTGCTGTATTTTTGCTGAAAAGTCATTTTGGATGTTTTGTTTTCACTGATTTTGTTGAGTTGAATGTGAAATATAGGAAAAAAGGTATGTTCGCTGGATTTTATTTTCACTGAATCATTCCTTCAGTGAAAATTAATTTCAAGCGAAAAATTAAGTATTTTACAGTACTTACTCATAATATGTACCATATTTGCTCTATTAGAAGCACATCTCCAATAGGAGCGCATGTAAACCAACAGTTGCATGTATTGTTCACTCTGGATCACCAAAAATATAGGCCATAGACACCGCTGTCATTTTTGTAAGCGCATACACTGTCCGGTATATGATTTTGATGAAATGATAAATACTTGTTCTTATGAGCATCAGCAGCATGAATATGTGTACGGGAGACATGTATGCAGATTATCAAAATCAATCAACCGATGCAACAACAGGGTTTGAACAGAGTTGAGAGAGCACCTATTTTCAAGGCCAAAATTTATAAAAATGACCTTAGTACGGTACATAGGAATAATATAGAGAACATAGAATGGAAGTAAGGCAGTCTCATTGGGCATCAAGGCAATAACCATTCATGCCTCCATGATGTACCAAAATGCTAATAATACATTCATAACTATAGAAATATATGCTGTTTATAAAATAAACGTATAGAATAAAAATTTGTGTTGTCTTCAATGTGTTAACAAAATTACATTCACAGAATTGAATGATCTGGACATCACTGATACTGAGACTGAAGATGATGATGAAGAAGAGGCACAAAAAGAAGTTAATGCAGCATATGAAGAAGAAAAAAAAATAATGGAAGATTTGGAGTATACTGCAGAATTGGAAGGTATTAAATATATATTTTCAGATGTAATTTATTGTGCTATCAGTAATGTGTTTATTATATAAAATACATGATACATATATATTTGACTTGTCATAAGAATGCACTGTTTTAACCTTTTCACCACCAGTTCCCTCTTTGCATCACAAATCCACAAAATAGTTCTGTTTATAGTCTGCACTTTCCTTCAGAAGATTGGTACATAAATAGCCAAATTGTTCAAGTAAAAACTGAAAATTGACTCAAATCTTGTCTGTTGGCTCCAAAATTAGAAAAAAGTGCAGAAAAAATTTGGCAAGAAAGTCTGGTGGTGAAAAGGTTGTATGCTTTTATATTCCACTGTTCCTCACATACAGTTACATTGTAAGAAAAAAATATTGTCTTTTTTCATTGCTGCACAGACATTGAGGAAGAGGAAACCACTGGCAACATGAATATGAAAATTCTTCTTGAAGCATTCCTACAAAAGTTACCAACCTGTGTTAATAGGGAATTTATTGATCAGGTAAAGATTGTTGCTGCGTTTACAAGTAATGATAGAGTGAAATATGTATTAACATAATTGAATGCCATATTTTATCTCATTTTGGTGCAACATTTTCCACATAATTATGTATTTTTAGCTCCGCTGTCGACTTTGTCGAGCGGAGCTTATCATATGAGTGATTGTCCGTCGTCGTCGTCCGTCATCGTCGTCCGTGTCAATGTTTTACTTTTTTGACTTCTTCTTGAAAACTACAAGCCTGAATGCTTTGATACTTGGTGTATATGTACCTTGGGTAGACCTCTCTTAGGTTTGTTCATTTCATGTTGATATCTTCAATTCTCTAATTTTGGTGAATATTTTTGTCATTTTTGGTAAAAAGTGATATTTTCGACTTCTTGTTAAAAACCGCAATTGCTTTGATATTACATATATAGGTACTACATGTGGACCTCTCTCAGATTTGTTCATTTTGTAATGATATCTTTAATTCTCTAATTTTGGTGAATATTTTTATCATTTTTGGTAAAAAGTGATATTTTCGACTTCTTGTTAAAAACCGCAAGTTCAATTGCTTTGATATTACATATTTAGATACTACATGTAGACCTTTCTCAGATTTGTTCATTTCGTGATGATATCTTCGATTCTATAATTTTGGTGAATATTTTTGTCATTTTTGGTAAAAAGTGATATTTTCGACTTCTTGTAAAAAACCAATAGTCTGATTGCTTTGATATTACATATATAGGTACTACATGTGGACCTCTCTCAGATTTGTTCATTTTGTGATGGTATCTTCAATTCTCTAATTTTGGTGAATATTTTTGTAATTTTTGGTAAAAAGTGATATTTTCGACTTCTTGTTAAAAACCAAAAGTTCAATTGCTTTGATATTACATATTTAGATACTACATGTAGACCTTTCTCAGATTTGTTCATTTCGTGATGATATCTTCGATTCTATAATTTTGGTGAATATTTTTGTCATTTTTGGTAAAAAGTGATATTTCGACTTCTTGTAAAAAACCAATAGTCTGATTGCTTTAATATTACATATATAGGTACTACATGTGGACCTCTCTCAGATTTGTTCATTTTGTGATGATATCTTCAGCTCTCTAATTTTGGTGAATATTTTTGTCATTTTTGGTAAAAAGTGATATTTTCGACTTCTTGTTAAAAACTGTAAGTCTGATTGCTTTGATACTATACATATTGTTCATTTTCTAATGATGTCTTCAGTTCTTTAATTGAAATGTGCATTGCTAACAGCGGAGCTATCTCAGCCAATAGGCTGCTTGTTCTATGATTTTTTTTAAATTTTTGACCAGATGGACATACTTTCCTGTTTTTTCATCAAATATTTTTAACAAATCCAGAAAAAACGATGTGAGATTTTTTTGTAAATGATTTTGAAAGTTCACTTCACATACTCGTTTGTTGGACGAATAAGTGTATTGGAATGTATTTACTGTATATTTGTATCAAATCTGCCACAACAACCATGTATTCTCTTATAGGCTGCTGTAGAGTTCTGTATGAACCTAAATACCAAGTCGAACAGAAAGAAGCTGGTAAAAACATTATTCCTTGTACCTAGAACAAGGTATTTCAACCTATCTACTCTTGCTTATTTGCTCAAATTATAATTACTGTATTATGGCTGAGATTTCCTCTATAAATGTTTTGCCTCCAATTTAATTTCCACTATTTATGCGTGTTCACAGCATCAGTGTGTTGCTAGAGAGCGGTTTTTATACAAGACATATATATTGTTAAAGGAAAAAAAAAATGCTTTGTAATCCCGATTCTTTTTACTTTCTTGTCTCATTTATTTCTTTTCAGGTTAGATTTGTTACCATTTTATGCTCGTCTTGTTGCCACACTTTATCCATGTATGGGTGATATAGCAAGAGATTTGGTTGATAAATTCAAAGGAGATTTTAGATGGCATGTAAGTATTAGGACAAAATGAGTTTATTGTACTAAATGTATCACAGGTAGTTATATTATTTATAACATACCCAAATGTATAGGAAATTTAGAAGTTCAAGAATACAAAACAAATAGCTAACAACAATCCACAAGAACTAAACTAACAAGGAATTAGTATGTACAGTACTTGAAATACAAAAGATAAAAATTGATTAATTATGCAAATTAGGTAATTAATATACACAGATTTTCAGATCATCTATTTACCAAGTTTCATCACAATCCAATTTGTGACTTCTTAGCTAATTACCATGCAAATCAGGTAATTATTATACATGAATTTCTACCAAAACCAAATCAAATCTGCACATTAGTCCTAGGCGTCTATACATTAAGTTTCATCAAAAACCAGCATTTGGTTCTTAAGACTTAACATAGAAATGTTTGCAAAGCTTAGGTTTAGTAATGGGGGTAGGTATGATACAATTACATTAATATTAATATAAATTGAACCATACCTTCCTCTTTCATTAAATAAATTATGTAAATAGTGAGGGTTGTCACAATGTCGGCCCTGTCATCACAAGTCTGTGTAAAGTTAAATTGAAGTCGTCACAACGTTGATACCACACACACCCACAGACACACATACAGACACACTAACTGCAAAGACTCCCATTGTGTACTTCACACACAGGAGTCAAAAATCTAATTATTTTTTCATCAATATGGCATATTTAATATGTTAGTTCTATGTCTAGATGGTATGTCTATTACCTGCCAGATGTTCATTCACATGTTTGTTTTTTTTTTTGTTGTTATTGATTATCAGGTTAGAAAAAAAGACCAAATCAACTTAGAATCAAAAATAAAAACTGTAAGATTCATTGGTAAGTAGATTTGATAATGCATTTATGTGTAAAACAATTTAAATTACTGGACTCAATATATTCTAAAATAAAATGTTAGTAGTCAAAGGAAAACTCTTGATAATAACAGGAAGTTTAGAAATCGCATGTATATTCATCATTAGTTTTTATGGATTGATATCACTAAAGCTTAATGTATGTATTTCTCTCTTTTGAGATCTGAGCTATGATTGCTCTATTAGTTATGTATTATTAGTTGAGAGAGAAGTTTGTCTATGGTCATAATACGTCTGATCTTATTGATCTAGCATACAATAAATGCAATTTTTATTTTTATGTGTGCTTCCATAAGAAATAGGCTTTTAACTGAGAAAATATGGTTATACATTTATTTCACATACATGCATCTATTGCTAGCTTTGCTGTTTATGTACAATGTGTATTTGTTTACTTTATAGGGGAACTAACCAAATTTAAGATGTTTCCAAAAACTGACACACTACTCTGTTTAAAGGTAGGTTCATAAGTTATTAAAAATAATTACCCCTCAAGTCCAGCATCATCAGCTGAGGTTTCATGTGAGGTTTCATGAAAACTGTATGATGACTTAAAGATACATATTGCAGAATTAATAACTTATCCAATATCTGATATTTCTGAAATTATTATAAGGCCAACATTTGATTTTGGATTTTACTTGAGTTTTGTCCTAATGGTTCTATGAGGATTTTGTACAATGTTGAGACTTGTACATGTATCTTCAATCATAAATGATGTAGTGACTCTAAATCTCATTGATACATTTGTTCTTAAGTTTATATTGTTTGTAAATTTGAAAGTATTACACTATGACAGAACCCCACACCCTCCCCGTGGCTTTTGTTGCGTATGGAAGTTATTTTCACTCGAGATACGGTGTATTCTGCTGTACGGCCGCAAGATACACCGCATCTTGCGTGGGTGATATGCAAATTAGTTTGACTCAAAATAAGTGACTGCCTAAAAGTACCATTACTGTTGTTCAAATTTCATTTCACTCGGCAAGTATATTCATGTACCCCAAGGGGAAAATATCGTACTTCTAAATATTGTTTATTTCGAAAAACGGTACTCCTGAAGGGACTACTTTGTTTGCTCTCAGACCTCATTTGCATATGGGTTGTGGAAATACCGATTTTGATTTCAGGGATGAATCAAAATAAACTGCAGTACATATGTAATAATACACAGAATCTTGCACCATGCTTATTATTATTGTCTATATTGCAATGTACATGTGCTTACTCAAATATGGTTTATGCATACAGATGTTGCTCCATGATTTCTCCCATCACAACATTGAAATGGCCTGCAATCTCCTGGAAACATGTGGTCGTTTCCTCTATAGGTCGCCAGATTCGCATCTCAGGACTAATGCCCTTTTGGTAAGTACTGTGCATGCCCTTTGTTATTTGTCCTCTTTAGTTGCGGTTGCATTTCAACTTTTGCAAATTTGTGAAGTTTTTTTTTTCTGTCAAATATATACACCATTAAATGTTGAGATTGTCAATTTGGAATTTAAACAGGTCTCGTAAATTAGACTGAGTTAGAAAGCTTTGTTTGTCCTTGAATGTAAATGAGCCACAATGACATAGGTATTTAGTGATAAGAGCCTCAGTACTCGCAAAACAAAATGGGCAGGAAAGTGAGAGCAGGGTATCTACATTTAATATATATCTTCTTTTTTTTCCAGCTGAAACAGCATTATTTGAACACATTTTTTGTTTTTAGCTTGTTCTGTTCAACTTTAATTTAAATTTTGTTGCATTCATTTGTTATTTGTTTTTAAAGTACAGAAGGGAATATTTCTAACTGTTTTTTCTGGAAACATTTTTATTATTAATTAAAAGATTTTTGGAGACACTAAATTACACAAATTTGAAATTAACTAATTAGGTAAAAATAAAAACAACAAAATAAATTCTTCCTGTCCATATTTCTTGGTGACAGTGAGTAATCAAATGAAAATAAAGAAGTTTTCTTTTTTCCATCAGAACCAAGCCTTTGCATAATTTGAATAACAATTCTATTTCACTCTGATGCTAGTTGTGAAAATGGATAAAATCAAAAAAATTAACTATATGTTTGGGGGTTCCCAATTTTTTTAAAGATAATTAAACAGATATTGAGAATAGTAAATACATGATAGATACATGTTGAATATGAAGTGAAGATATTTTGATCTGCTATTAACTGTTGCAAAGCTGATAATACAGTTTCATGCAAA
Source organism: Saccoglossus kowalevskii (assembly GCF_978046115.1). Classification (NCBI taxonomy): domain Eukaryota; kingdom Metazoa; phylum Hemichordata; class Enteropneusta; family Harrimaniidae; genus Saccoglossus; species Saccoglossus kowalevskii. Next base: position 11,678,536 of record NC_140643.1, on the reverse strand, counting down.
AGTCTTTGAAAATTGTTATTAAAAACAGGGGTTACAGGTCTATTTGTACAGATATGCAGTTCAAGTAGTTTGCCCTATGCCAATACATGGATGATAGAACATGTTCTCATGTGAGAACAACAGCAGTCAGGCCATGTTTTGATTTTCTCTACATAACAGGAACAAATGATGAGGAAGAAGAGCAAGTTACATTTGAATGAAAGACAGAACACAATGGTAGAGAATGCATTCTTTTACTGTAACCCACCCGAAGTCAAGCAAGAAGAAAAAGTGGTTCGACCTCCAATGCATGAATACATTAGAAAACTTCTCTACAAAGATTTGACAAAATTGAATGTTGAAAAAGTATTGAGACAGATTCGTAAACTACCTTGGGACAACAAGGAGGTACAAAATAAAAAAAATGTTTTTGTTAGATTGAAACACTAGATACGTGTGTATCTCACTCAGTGCCATAATGGTAACTCTTTCTTTGTTATTCAGTAATCTACATTTATTAGATACGTGCACAATGTATGAACAGATTGAAACACTAGATACGTGTGTATCTCACTTGATGCCATAATGATAACTCCTTCTTTGTTATACAGTAATCTACATTTATTAGATACATGCACAATGTATGAACATAAAAGTACAAACTGCCTTGGTTGGCAATGCGAACCCTGTTGTTTGAAAAGCTGTAAGGAAAGGAAATCTTGATGTTACCCTGTTATATGTACATCATTGTTAAAGATTACACATTTGTCATTTTATAAAACAATATTTACATTGCTACTTGTAATCTGATTTTATTCATTGCATTTTGATTTCCAGATTATCAACTATGTTACTAAATGTATGACTTGTATTTGGAATGTGAAGTTTAACAATATTCACTGTGTTGCCAGCTTATTGGCAGGATTAGTCCCATATCATGAAGAAATTGGTATACAAGTAGTTGATGGTGTATTAGAAGATATTAGAATTGGCATGGAGGTAATATAGATATTTTGTATTTAATTCCTGATTCCCGTAGTGGTAGTGTTTGTGCGTTTATTGTTTGTATGATTGTATATATTGTGTTACGTGACAGACCAGAAACCTCTGAAAATTTGCACATATTTTCCCAAACATGAACATGCAAATTACCCTTGGCTATAGTGTAATATTTTCATATTTTTGGGGTTATTTCGAGAGTTGAAACCTAAATTATGGTAATATTTACTCACACATATGGTAATATTTACACACACATACCATATCTTTGTCAGTTTTCACTGACTTACTTGGTGTTATAAAAAACATAGTTATATATAGATGATTTGTTATTTTTCGTAGATCAATCATCCAAAGTATAATCAAAGAAGAGTGAGTATTGTGAAGTATTTAGGTGAACTTTACAATTATAGAATGGTAGAGTCGGCAGTCATCTTTAAAGAACTTTATACTTTTATTACTTTTGGTGTTAACCTTGAAGGTCAGTCTACTCTACATCTTTTGATTTTGAGAAATGTCATCATTTTCCTTCTCCATTATCATCATCTGTGAAGTCACAGCATTTAATGTTATGTTTTACAGAAAGCAAACATGCAGTGTATTATTTGTGGGTAACAACAATGTACAAATGGATTTCAGTCTTATTTTATGTAACAATAGAAATAGCTTTTACTTAATAGTACATGTAGTTAAACTTGAAGGTTGGTCTACTGCTTGTTTTTGCAGGACTTTGTTTGTTATATTAACAGATATTATGGTTTCTGCTTGGTTTTCTGAAGTTCTGAACTACCGTAAAAACTTGATTAATTCGCGGTAGTAAAAATAATAATTTTTTCAAGTGCGCGAATTAATAGCATAAAAACATAAATTATTGGTTTTTGGTGCGCGAATTAAAAGAGTACTTTTAGATCGATTCAAAAAGGAGCTGTTTTCATGAATTTATTAGTGATTTGTTTTGTTTTACAATGAACACGATTACAGGACGTTTTTTAGTGCCTCTGAGACTCGTGGCTAGCGACATTCATGGCGTATAGTCGGGCAGAGAACACGCACCATGTTACACTTGAAATGAAACAGTGAAATGGCAAAGGTCACTCTGTACACAAACAAACAATGAACACGTGGCTACAAACATGGAGGTACATGTACCTCCATGCTACAAAGTAGCCGTCTGGCTGCACTGCCTTTTTTTTAGCTCTGCTGTCGACTTTGTCGAGCGGAGCTTATCATATGAGTGATTGTCTGTCGTCGTCCGTGTCAATGTTTTACTTTTTCAACTTCTTCTTGAAAACTACAAGCCTGAATGCTTTGATACTTGATTTGTTCTTAGATTTGTTCATTTCATGATGATATCTTCAATTCTCTAATTTTGGTGAATATTTTTGTCATTTTTGGTAAAAAGTGATATTTTCGACTTCTTGTTAAAAACCAAAAGTCCAATTGCTTTGATATTACATATATAGGTACTACATGTGGACCTCTCTCAGATTTGTTCATTTTGTAATGATATCTTTAATTCTCTAAATTTTCATGAATATTTTTGTAATTTTTGGTAAAAAGTGATATTTTCGACTTCTTGTTAAAAACCGCAAGTTCAATTGCTTTGATATTACATATATAGGTACTACATGTGGACCTCTCTCAGATTTGTTCATTTTGTAATGATATCTTCAATTCTCTAATTTTGGTAAATATTTTTGTCATTTTTGGTAAAAAGTGATATTTTCAACTTCTTGTTAAAAACCGCAAGTCCAATTGCTTTGATATTACACACATAGGTACTACAAGTGGACCTGTCTCAGATTTGTTCATTTTGTAATGATATCTTTAATTCTCTAATTTTGGTGAATATTTTTGTCGTTTTTGGTAAAAAGTGATATTTTCAACTTCTTGTTGAAAACCGCAAGTCCAATTGCTTTTATATTACATACATAGGTACTACATGTGGACCTCTCTCAGATTTGTTCATTTTGTAATGATACCTTTAATTTTGGTGAATATTTTTGTCATTTTTGGTAAAAAGTGATATTTTCGACTTCTTGTTAAAAACCGCAAGTCTGATTGCTTTTATATTACATATATAGGTATTACATGTGGACCTTGTTAATTTCGTGGTGATATCTTCAATTACTTAATTTTGATGATTATTTTTATCATTTTTGGTGAAAAGTGATATTTTTGAATTCTTGTTGAAAACAGCAAGGTCCTTTGCTTTGATACTATACATATTGTTCATTTTCTAATGATATCTTCAGTTCTTTAATTGAAATGTGCATTGCTAACAGCGGGGCTATCTCAGCCGACAGGTTGCTTGTTCTAGTAAATCATACAATATAATCATACAAAGTATGAATTCAAAGTGTTTCAATATTATTGGTGAGAGGTTGCATTTTACGTGAACAAGAACATGCACTAAGAAGGAAAAGCAAGCCAAAGTCGAAACGGGGTGCATCATGCACATGACACAACACACGCTGCGACAACTGAGTGATCGGCGACATCATTTTGGGACGCAATTGAACTTCAAGTACTTCTTTGCAAAACTTGCTGCGCAGCGATGCTGACATCAAGTGTGTGTTGACCGAAGTTTGACCCCCAACTCACGCACTGAACTGGCGCGTTACCTTAGCAACCTTTTCCTTTCGTGCCCCGCGCGTCAATCTAGTAAAATTGTTATTATATCCGAAGTTATTGTAATTACGCAACTATTATGCAACTCTGTACTGGCTTTGAATATATCAACATCGTTTACTTAGTGCACTGCTTTTCTAATTACGCAAATTTGTTTAAAATATTGTACCGGCTCTAAATATTTCAACTTCGTAATGTATTGTTTTCATGATAATTAGTTTTTTTTTTAACTATTGTTAGGGCACTGACCCGGGGTATTGGGTCTGTTAATATTTCAATATCACCGACTTTATAATGTGTTACATTCGTAATAATTACGCAAACATAAACATACCATACGTCAAATTAAATTTTACTATAATATAATAAACTCTGGGCAGCGCACTTCGATCGCATCATTCACGTACATTTCGACTGAACTCTAATAACCACGCGTTTGAATTGCGTGCGGCATTGGGCAATGACCTCCAGAGTTCACGCACTGATATTTAAATTCAGGCCACCCAGCAAATCAATATAGTTACTTACATTTGTTAAAAAAATCTTTCAACTCTCACAAATATCATGGACGTGAAGAGTTAACTGGGGTTAAATGAAAGGGAATGTCTTTTTTGGACAAAAAACACGTCAGTACAAGATTATGTGTGCGAGGTTAGATTTATAGAACATACATGACCGTTTAACTCTGTGTTTTTTACCGAATCCGGTATAATGAAGATGTGACACGAAGTTACTCGCCCGACCAATCAAAAACGTCAATTTACGGCGGTTCACTTAAATGACGTAATAGAATAATGGCGGACACATGCAACCCTGTGGACCAGCGACGAAAAAGCCCTGCACTAAGCTTTCCAACACGGAAATTCGTAATCGATGTGCTGACCAATGGATATTTATCGACTAAGTAATAATCTTGCCCAACATCTGTAGTGTCGTGGGGGAATGATTTTTTCAGGTCAAATCTTTACCGAACCTAAACTGCTTGCTAACTGAAAGGCTGTGATGACGGAGATCATCTGCGATTGCGGCTACACCAAGTACTGATAACATAAAAACTCAAACAAAATGTATAATTGTAATGTCTTCATGCAATATATTCTGAGTTGTCCACTTTATTCTGAATTAATAGGATACAATTTTAAACATGTTTTTGAACGCCGCGAATTAAAAGGATATATTTAAAAATTAGCGTTCGAAAATAAAATGGGTGCGCGAATTAATCAAGTTTTTACGGTATTATTATTATTCCCTTTTAGGTCCACCAACTCCATTAGATCCTCCAGAACATTTATTTCGTATTCGTCTAGTTTCTACATTGTTAGACACATGTGGACAGTACTTTGATAGAGGCTCTAGCAAGAGAAAGTTGGACTGCTTTCTGCTATATTTCCAGGTATGAATGCTTATTTCTTCTTTTAATCTCGCAATGAGTTGATGAAGGATAATCAGATGACAATGAATGGCTGATATCCCACGCAATGAGTTGATGAAGGATAATCAGATGACAATGAATGGCTGATATCCCACGCAATGAGTTGATGAAGGATAATCAGATGACAATGAATGGCTGATATCCCACGCAATGAGTTGATGAAGGATAATCAGATGACAATGAATGGCTGATATCCCACGCAATGAGTTGATGAAGGATAATCAGATGACAATGAATGGCTGATATCCCACGCAATGAGTTAATGAAGGATAATCAGATGACAATGAATGGCTGATATCCCATGCCTCGAATGACATTTTCACCTCTTGTGTGGTTAGCACAAAAGGAGGCCATTGTCATACCTATGTCTGTCTGTATGAATGTGTTATATTATGTTCCACCAATATCTCAAAAAAAAACAATATCTTAAGAATCCAGTGAAATCAACAATATTGCAAAATTTCATGTTTTTGACTGACATTTGATTACTTGGATTTTTTCAGAGGTATATCTGGTACAAGAAGCATTTAGACATTTGGAATCCAGAGCTTCATCCATTCCCAATAGATATAGATTACATGATATCTGATACTGTAGAAGCACTAAGACCCAAGTTTAAATTCAGTTCAAATTCAGAAGAGGCAAATAATGCTGTAAGAGAACTAGAACAAGAATTTTTACCTAAAATTGGTAAGTTACATCTGAGTTCTCACCAAATTTCTTATACTTTGGATCTTTGAATCCTGTCGTCGTGTGTACAAAACCCGTTATCATTTTTTTTTTCAGCCCCTTACTTACCAAAGATTAGTGTTAGTGAAGATCTTGATGATGCCTCCCATCCATTAACAACTATAGTTGAGGATGATGAAACCACTTTCCAACCTCAGACAGGTAAAAGAAAAATATATCAGTTGATTATATTTATTAAGAATTGTTTTGTTTCTGTCATTTAAAAAAAAGCCTTACTTTGAAATTTGATCCAGAATGATAAACGATACTTTGTCATGTGGCCCAAACATTTACATGGTTTAAGATGCACTGTCAGAGGTGCTGATCATTGAGTTTTAGTCTTGTGTGGAATTTAGGATTTTCCATCTACAGTCTTGCAATGAAGTCCGGTATAAATTCATAAAGAATATTTAATAAGTTTCTATAACCTGTTACATATAGAATGAAATATGTATAATTGTTGTTCATATATTTGTATGCCTTCTTAAGCATTAGAATATTTATTGACATTTTGATTTGTACTGCAATGTGCTAGTGTAAGCTAGAAATATGTATTTATTTATTGGGATTGCACTGTATATATTACTCCCAGATGGAGTTTGTGTGAAAAGTGCAACATATGCAAGTGTGGATCAATAATTTTTCTTATCTGGTTTGTTTTTGACTCCCGTGTGCGAAGCACAAAAGGGAGTCTTTGCAGTTACCCTGTCTGTATGTCTGTATGTCTGTATGTCCGTATGTCCGTATGTCTGTATGTATGTATGTATGTATGTATGTATGTCACTTTTTTTGTTCCACCGTTATCTCAAGAACCACTAATCAAATTTTGGTGAAACTTGGTACATAGATGCTCTGGGATAATGCGCAGAGTTGATTAGGTTTTGGTAAAAATCTATGAATATTAATTACCTAATTTGCATGATAATTAGCTGATTTTTAGCTGTTCCATGACTGTTCCACTGATATATGAAGAACCACTCATTGGATTTTGATGAAACTTGGCACATGGATGCTCTGAACTAATGCGCAGATTTGATTTGTTTTTGGTAAAAATCTATGAATATTAAATGCCTAATTTGCATGATAATTAAATGATTTTAAGCTGTTCCATGACTGTTCCACTGATATTTGAAGAACCACTCATTGGATTTTGATGAAACTTGGCACATGGATGCTCTGATCTAATGCACAGATTTCATTAGTTTTGGGTAAAAATCTGTTTATATTAATTACCTAATTTGCATAATGATTAATCAATTTTCGGCTTTTCCACTGATATCTCAAGTACTAATCATAACATTTCAATAAAACTTGGTACATAGATGTCATATGAGACTGCACAGATAATTTTTAGGGTAATATCAGTACATATTAATTACCTAATTTGCATAATTAATTAATTTTCAGCTATTGATATTTCAAGTAGTAATGAACACATTTCAATGAAACATGGTACATAGTTACTTGAGGACTGTGCAGAGACCTAATTAGTTTTTGGAGAAATATTTGTGCATATTAATCACCTTATTAGCATAATTAGTTAATTTTCAGCCCTTCACCTGATATCTCAAGTACTAATCATCACATTTCAATGAGACTTGCGACATAGATCTTCTAGGACTATGCAGAGACTTGATTAATTTTAGGATAAATTATTGTGCATATTAACTACTAATTTGCTTAATTAGTTAATTTGTCCTAAGAACCACTCATTGAATTTTAATGAAACTTTTAAAGAGTGCTCATCACATTTCAATGAACCTACATGTGTAGGACTATACACCATATTAGTTTTGGTAAATATTCCTGCTTCTTAATCACCTAATTAACATAATTAATTAATATTGATATCTCAAGTATTGATCATCACATTTGAATAAAACTTGGTACATAAATGCTCTAGGACAATAGACAGCCTGATTAATTTTGGGTTAAAATCTGTTCATATTAATTCTCTTAATTAGCACAATAATTAATAATTTGTTGGTTCTAATCACATTTCAATGAAACTTGGTACATAGATATTACATTACGCAGATCTTATTACTTTTACATTGCGCAGACCTTATTAGTTTTACACTTAAATGTGTTCATATTAGTTACCTTATTTGCATAATTAGTTTTCTGCATTTCCATCAATATCTCAAGTTCAAGTAATTTTGAATTAATTTTTAATGTGTCTCCAATACTCTCAGCACACGGGAGTTCTTTCTAAGCTTTCTTTGATTATGTAAATAAAACTGCAAATACAATTTTAGATGGTTTGTACAAATCCAATCAACTCATTCTGTATCTGTCTATAGTATGTAATAAAGTACCTACAAAATAGAAATACCAAACTCACTAACAGGGAAAATCACCTTGTATTTGATTATTTATTCAGAGTGTACACCTGAAATAGGATCTGATGGATTACCAGTCATTACTGAAATAGGTGAAGAATCTGATTCAGATGATGAATCTTGCAGTGGGAGAAGAAGAAATGATTGTCTTAGAGGAAGTGGCAGTCAGAGTCAAGAAGGCATTCTCACAGACAAAGATGTAAGATTTTTAAATGTTGTTTTGCAATACAAAACATATATATTTTTAATTGAAATGAAATGAAGTTCTAGTCTTATAAATTAGTGTTAAATTATGTGATAACAAATATGTACTATTGCACAATTTCCCTAAATTTTGTCTGCATAACGTACTCAACTAGTGACAACACACTGTGAATGATTGTTACTGTGGTCATGTGAAAACAATAACCACTGATAAATGATTGAAGTAAATTCTTGTCATAATTCCTCTCTCTAATACAAATAAAAAGAATATATAAATTAGGTAGGGAGACAATGATCTATGTAGCTTTACAAGGTAGGTAGGCAATGATCTATGTAGGTTTGGAAGGTAGGTAGGCAATGATCTATGTAGGTTTATAAGGTAGGTAGGCAATGATCTATGTAGGTTTATAAGGTAGGTAGGCAATGATCTATGTAGGTTTATAAGGTAGGTAGGCAATGATCTATGTAGGTTTATAAGGTAGGTAGGCAATGATCTATGTAGGTTTATAAGGTAGGTAGGCAATGATCTATGTAGGTTTATAAGGTAGGTAGGCAATGATCTATGTAGGATTATAAGGTAGGTAGGCAATGATCTATGTAGGTTTATAAGGTAGGTAGGCAATGATCTATGTAGGTTTATAAGGTAGGTAGGCAATGATCTATGTAGGTTTATAAGGTAGGTAGGCAATGATCTATGTAGGTTTATAAGGTAGGTAGGCAATGATCTATGTAGGTTTATAAGGTAGGTAGGCAATGATCTATGTAGGTTTATAAGGTAGGTAGGCAATGATCTATGTAGGTTTATAAGGTAGGTAGGCAATGATCTATGTAGGATTATAAGGTAGGTAGGCAATGATCTATGTAGGTTTGGAAGGTAGGTAGGCACTGATCTATGTAGGTTTATAAGGTAGGTAGGCAATGATCTATGTAGGTTTATAAGGTAGGTAGGCAATGATCTATGTAGGTTTATAAGGTAGGTAGGCAATGATCTATGTAGGTTTATAAGGTAGGTAGGCAATGATCTATGTAGGTTTATAAGGTAGGTAGGCAATGATCTATGTAGGTTTATAAGGTAGGTAGGCAATGATCTATGTAGGTTTATAAGGTAGGTAGGCAATGATCTATGTAGGTTTATAAGGTAGGTAGGCAATGATCTATGTAGGTTTATAAGGTAGGTAGGCAATGATCTATGTAGGTTTGGAAGGTAGGTAGGCAATGATCTATGTAGGTTTATAAGGTAGGTAGGCAATGATCTATGTAGGTTTGGAAAGTAGGTAGGCAATGATCTATGTAGGTTTATAAGGTAGGTAGGCAATGATCTATGTAGGATTATAAGGTAGGTAGGCAATGATCTATGTAGGTTTATAAGGTAGGTAGGCAATGATCTATGTAGGTTTATAAGGTAGGTAGGCAATGATCTATGTAGGTTTATAAGGTAGGTAGGCAATGATCTATGTAGGATTATAAGGTAGGTAGGCAATGATCTATGTAGGATTATAAGGTAGGTAGGCAATGATCTATGTAGGTTTATAAGGTAGGTAGGCAATGATCTATGTAGGTTTATAAGGTAGGTAGGCAATGATCTATGTAGGATTATAAGGTAGGTAGGCAATGATCTATGTAGGTTTATAAGGTAGGTAGGCAATGATCTATGTAGGATTATAAGGTAGGTAGGCAATGATCTATGTAGGTTTATAAGGTAGGTAGGCAATGATCTATGTAGGTTTATAAGGTAGGTAGGCAATGATCTATGTAGGTTTATAAGGTAGGTAGGCAATGATCTATGTAGGTTTATAAGGTAGGTAGGCAATGATCTATGTAGCTTTACAAGGTAGGTAGGCAATGATCTATGTAGGTTTATAAGGTAGGTAGGCAATGATCTATGTAGGTTTATAAGGTAGGTAGGCAATGATCTATGTAGGTTTATAAGGTAGGTAGGCAATGATCTATGTAGGTTTGGAAGGTAGGTAGGCAATGATCTATGTAGCTTTACAAGGTAGGTAGGCAATGATCTATGTAGGTTTATAAGGTAGGTAGGCAATGATCTATGTAGGTTTATAAGGTAGGTAGGCAATGATCTATGTAGGTTTATAAGGTAGGTAGGCAATGATCTATGTAGGTTTATAAGGTAGGTAGGCAATGATCTATGTAGCTTTACAAGGTAGGTAGGCAATGATCTATGTAGGTTTATAAGGTAGGTAGGCAATGATCTATGTAGGTTTATAAGGTAGGTAGGCAATGATCTATGTAGGTTTGGAAGGTAGGTAGGCAATGATCTATGTAGGTTTATAAGGTAGGTAGGCAATGATCTATGTAGGTTTGGAAGGTAGGTAGGCAATGATCTATGTAGCTTTACAAGGTAGGTAGGCAGTGATCTATGTAGGTTTATAAGGTAGGTAGGCAATGATCTATGTAGGTTTATAAGGTAGGTAGGCAATGATCTATGTAGGTTTATAAGGTAGGTAGGCAATGATCTATGTAGGTTTGGAAGGTAGGTAGGCAATGATCTATGTAGGTTTGGAAGGTAGGTAGGCAATGATCTATGTAGGTTTATAAGGTAGGTAGGCAATGATCTATGTAGGTTTGGAAGGTAGGTAGGCAATGATCTATGTAGGTTTGGAAGGTAGGTAGGCAATGATCTATGTAGGTTTATAAGGTAGGTAGGCAATGATCTATGTAGGTTTGGAAGGTAGGTAGGCAATGATCTATGTAGGTTTATAAGGTAGGTAGGCAATGATCTATGTTGGTTTATAAGGTAGGTAGGCAATGATCTATGTAGGTTTGGAAGGTAGGTAGGCAATGATCTATGTAGGTTTATAAGGTAGGTAGGCAATGATCTATGTAGGTTTGGAAGGTAGGTAGGCAATGATCTATGTAGGTTTATAAGGTAGGTAGGCAATGATCTATGTTGGTTTATAAGGTAGGTAGGCAATGATCTATGTAGGTTTGGAAAGTAGGTAGGCAATGATCTATGTAGGTTTGGAAGGTAGGTAGGCAATGATCTATGTAGGTTTATAAGGTAGGTAGGCAATGATCTATGTAGGTTTGGAAGGTAGGTAGGCAATGATCTATGTAGGATTATAAGGTAGGTAGGCACTGATCTATGTAGGTTTATAAGGTAGGTAGGCAATGATCTATGTAGGTTTATAAGGTGGGTAGGCACTGATCTATGTAGGTTTATAAGGTAGGTAGGCAATGATCTATGGTAACTGGTAGCATGTTGTATGTAAGTAAGCTGGTAGGTAGGTGATGAGTATGTGTAAGCACATAGATAGCTTGGTTGATTGTTTCTATGTAAACTGTGAGCTAGGTGTGTATGTAGCTAAAGAAAACATAATCAGGTAGCAAGTAAATAATTGTATGCAGATACAATGCTAAGGTATACATAGAAAGATAGTAGGTAAACGTAGACAGTAAATGTCTGCTATGTATCCTAGATACAAGTCAGCAAGAAATGATGTTTTGGATTAGTAGTCAGGCTGCCAGTCAGGTACATAACTACCGTATTTATCCGGCTAAGAGCCCATGCTCGGACAAACGCCCACCCCCCACTTTTGATAAAATAAAGGAGTTGAGGTCATATCCTAGCAAACGCCTAGGATAACAAAATTTGAAAAATAAATGTCAATTGCGTATAACGAGGAGTGAATGCGAAATAGCTGTGACATGAATACTAGAGCAGCGCGTTCACAACTGTTTACGTAGTTAGCGTCGCCGACAATAAAACCAATGTTGCAACATTGTAGCAACCCGTACCTGGGAGAGTGGTTTAAAGCTTGTCGTTTTGGCTTTATAAAATATTTGCGAATCCATAACTGGGGGCAGCAATTTTGCAATGTCACGCCGAAGACTGCCAACTTTATTACCATCTTTCACCACAGCTATTGCATTTCATGGAAATTATTCTTCTGTCGTTGGAAAAAAAAATCTTCCTATTTCAAGCCCACCGCGATATCCATATAACTTGCTGAATGGTAACTTTCACCATGATTGATGAACGAACGCCTAGTCTGATAAGAAAGCGATGTTGAATTAACTCTCTGACGAAACACTAGTAGTGATGTCATTCTTAGCCAATCGGTAAAGCGGATGCTTAAAGGTCAAAGATGATTGCCTGACGGTAGACAAAAGCATTGTGCGAGTCGTTTGCCGCGACCCTATTTTTCTTGTCTCTTTATTCTGATTATACGTGATTATACGTGACAGTGAAATACGTGGATTAAATGTGCTAAGTCCAAATTGTGTGGGACGACATGGACAAACTTCAAGACAAAGCTATAGGATTTTAGTTCGATCGAGACAGTGGCGCCGACTTGGAATTTCAGGGTTTTGACTTTTACGAAGATAGCAATGAACATACAAATAGAGGTCTTAGAAGTTTTTTTTCTAACAACTATGAACTATGGGCGGCGTGTTTGTCGACGGGATATTCTAATTCAAATGAATCTTCACTGTCGATTTTTATTATTTCTGCTTTTAATTTTTGTCACATTCTAAGCAATAAATTATTTCTTGTTACACTTCTAATGCTGCATATTGTTCATTTATTGTTGTTGCATGTTTTTATTTGCCGTTTTTCTCCCTGTCGCAGTTCGATCTGCGTGTTGCCAATTTTCACGATTTTTCGTTTTTTTTGCCGGGGATATCCGGACAAACGCCCACCCCTTCTTTTTGGCGATTTTCCATGTTCAGGACCCTGGGCTTATACCCGGATAAATACGGTATATAAGTAACTAGTAAACATGCAGGCAAGCAGTTGAGAAGCTTGTAATTAGAATTAATGGCACTTGTATAGGCAGATAAGTAGGGAGGTAGGTAACTTGAATATGTTTAATAACATGTTAAATAGACCGATATATGTATATTTATGTACTCAGGATTATGATACTGATGTGCTGATGTCAGCTGGGGAGAATGAGGAAGATGATCAGGTGAGAATGGGATTATACTCTGAACCTTTAATATATGTGCTCATGAAATTTTACCCAGTGTACTTTATTTCATTCCTTATATCTTACAGATTATCATGGAACAGGTTTGAAATTTCTATTTTAGCTCACCCTTTCGTTGATTAACTTGTATTGACATTTGTGATATATTTCCTGGTAGGACTTGTTGGATGATTGTGTGCATAATTTTGGATAAGTTTTGCATCTGTTCATAATTCAAATTTCAGGTACATGTGCTTACTGGTGGTCCAAAACATATCAAGTGTGATGAAGATAGTGACTTTCTTGCTGCTTTTGACCAGATGATGGCAGAAAACTTACAGGTAATTTACCATTCATGCTGTTTTTCTTTCATTGAAGCAATAAATTGGTTGATCTCTGTGCAAAAATAAATTGTATTTGTAAATATCATTCATTCATTCATTCTTTCAAATTTAATCTTGACCATGATGCATGTCTGAATTGTAAATTAAATTTTGCAATGGAAACCATAAAAAAATAATGGTTACATAGTGTGAGTGATTGGAAAAGGAATTCATTCTTCATTATTACAATACAGAAGTTGGTCATTAATAAATTCGTATCCACTTTTACACCAAACTGTAAAAAAAGGCTTACAGTTGCCTTGATGCCCTACCAATTTGTCTTGATGCCTATTGAATAATACAGATAGTCTTGTATGCAATGGCAAAACTAATCATATTTGTCAACTAGGTCTCTCACCTCTAAAGTTTGAGCCATATGCAAGTTGGCTACATGTTATGTTATGATTTTATCTGTTCTCTTATCAGCATCGCAATAATGAACTTATCAAAGTCCCTCAGTTGGATGTATCTGTGCCTGTTAACTTGAAAACTAAGTTGAAAGTTGGTGATCCACTTAAAAGGGAAGAAGTAGAGAAAATGCATGTGGACTTTGTGATGATTACTCGTAAAGGAAACAAGCAACAGTTGAGAACTGTTCAAGTTCCTGCTAACTCTCACTTTGTGTCATCTGTCAAGACCAGAGAAGAGGTATGTACATCTTGTAATAATCTTCCACAAGTAGATTCAGTGAGTAAATAAAACAACATTTAAAAGGCAAAGATTTCTGAGTCGTCATCAATCGGTAGACATTTGCAGAAATACTAGTAGGAGCTTAGGAAAAGAAGCCTACTTTCAATACTAGAACATTTGTCATTTGCAACTTTTGTTAGTTCCCGTTCAGGCTTTGCCTGAAAGGGGAGTACTAGTTTTACTTTCTTTCTCATTTTCAAGTTGCTGCAAGTTATCTCTCACATTTTCTCAGAGACTCTGCGGCATATGTCAATTAAACTTGGCAGGTTGATGAACAAATCTGTGTTATATATGCACGTAATTTTTTTTTCCAGATCTGAAAATTCGAAGAGGGTCTTTTTCGAGATTTTTATCCAAAATTACCTCTCTCTACTACACTGACAGAGCAACTGAGCATGCTCATAATAATTGATTCTTTTAAAAAAGATTCAGATTCATGAATTCCTGATATCTGATTCACAAGTTTTACCAAATGTATTCGATCGGTAGTGTATACTTTTCAGACCTCAGAACCAATTTCTCAGAACCCAATTTCAAAATAGCTTCCTTATCATCGGAAGTCATCTTTTAGGTTATTATTTATATGACCACACCCTATCCAAAAAATATGCAAATTAGCTAAATTCAGTTATTTCCTTTGATCTCAGCAACCATTGATCCGATTTTGTTCATATTTGGTAGGATTGCACTTTGGATATACTTCTGACAGTAATGACCACCCCTCCAGAAAATATGCAAATTAGATCAATGCAGTTATTTGCTATCTCTACCACCACCATGTCGATTTTATTCATATTTGGTATGATTACACCTTGGCACGAGTTTATTTATTTAACACTTTATTTAAAGAGGGTAGGCCAATATACAATAAAGTAATTTTCATTGGGCCCTCTGTAGGGACAAAAAACACAAAATAGTTGATGTGCTTTTGGCAATAATGACCACACCCTCCCAAAAATATGCAAATTAGATCAATGCAGTTTTTTGCTCTTATCCCAGCAACCATTGAGCCAATTTAGTTCATGTGTGGTAGGATCACACCTTGAAATGAGTAGATGTGCTTTTGGCAGTAATGACCACACCCTCCCAAAAATATGCAAATTAGATCAACGCAGTTATTTCCTCTTATCCCAGGAACCATTGGGCCAATTTTGTTCATACTTTGTAGGATTACACCTTGACACGAGTAGATGTGCTTCTGACAGTAATGGCCACACCCTTCAAAAAATATGCAAATTAGATCAATGCAGTTATTTGCTATCTCTACCACCACCATGTCGATTTTATTCACATTTGGTATGATTACACCTTGGCACAGGTAGATGTGCTTCTGACAGTAATGACCACACCCTCCCAAAAATATGCAAATTAGATCAATGCAGTTATTTGCTTCTATCTCCACCACCATGGTGTCGATTTTATTCATATTTAGTATGATTACACCTTGACATGAGTAGATGTGCTTTTGGCAATATTGACCACACCCTCCCAAAAATATGCAAATTAAAACAATGCAGTTATTTGATCTTTGATTTGTCCCAGGTCCTGGTAATATACTAAGACCTTAATTAACAAAGAAGTCATGTACATCTAGGGGCACTCAGATTTATGAATGCAGTTTCTTGAGCAAGTATACATGTATGACAAATAGTTTTGTTGCACTTAGTAGATTCTGAACATGGGTCAGTGGAAGTTTTTAGCTGTCAGTACAAAACTAGATTATGGGAATATGTACCCACATAGAGTACATATTCATTCACCTGTTTGCAGATGTTTCTTGTACTACTTTATAATCAAATAACGGGGACTGTGACATTCATGTCTTGTTATGAATTGTTATGTCATCATGATGCCAAGTACTGTTATCTTGAACATTCTATCTAAAGTTAGTGTGTGTGAAAGTTTAACTTAATTGAGTTTTATATAAAAACCAATAAAATCACTGTAAAATTTTTATTAGAAGCTGTAGCATCTATTAAAATCGTATAATGCAAGAAAGGGGACACAGCTTTAATTCGAGATTTTACACATCTTTAGAAATTGTTCAAAAAGAATGGTTGCAGCTTATATCAGTAATGTAGTTTCTAATTCAGATTTTAAGGTCTTACTGCTTTGAAATTTCAGGCAGAAATGGCTGAAAAACAGAGAATGAAACGTTTAACTCTGAATATTAATGAAAGACAAGAAGAAGAAGACTATCAAGGTAAAAGATAATTTAGTTTTTTTTATAGTGTATATTTTTGTAGTTTGTAACAGAACATTTAAAATTTTAAGACAATGATCTTGTCATAATCCATAATAGTACTATGGAAAAATATTTTACAGAAATGATAGCTGCAATGCAGAGACCAACTGCTGTTAATACAACTAGAGAAAGGAAATCCAAGTTCCAACATCCGAAAGGTGCTCCAGATGCAGATCTTATATTCAAGTCAGGAGGAAGGTGCTGTATCTGTATTTATCTGTGTTTGTTTTACTTGCTCACTATCATGTAATCCTGTTAGCCAATAATGATCAGAAAACTTACTTTGTGTACTTTTCAATAGTTTACATTGTCCAGTTTCGCTGAAGCTGACTATCCTTGGCTGCCAACAAATGTGCATAATCATGTTAGGAGAAGCTGTACGTAATTATATTTTGAAAAGCTGTATTTGACCTCAGTTGAATTGACTGATTTTCAAGTGCCAAGGAGCTAGATTCACCAATCAACTTCTAAAAACAATTTAAATCAATTTTCAATTTAAACCGATTGATGTTGTTGTCTTATGTCACGGCTTTTCAATAGAAACACACAACATCACATGACTTTGTGTTCCATTTACACATCAAAGCATGTCCCACTGTGTTTGATTACATCAACAGTAAATACTGGTTTATAGTAGGAACCTTGACTGGCGAAGATGCGGCTATATAATGCTGCAGTATTTGTATGAAATGAAAAAAAAAACAAGCAAAACAATACAATCAACATAGCTCTTCACAGTTTAACATTATGTTTTGTTTCAGAAGATGGTAAATTCAATGCATATCAAAACACTTGTGAACCAAGTGTGATAGCCAGTACCTCAAGAACCTTATTACTGTTTGGGAAACATGAGATGTGTCACACTCTGTACCTATTAAAGAGAAGGTTCCGGATTTCCCTAAGTGGAGAGTCAAAAGGACGTGGATGATCCCAGTACGTTATAGACCATCATACAAATTTGGAAAGAAGCTATGGCTTGGTATATTATCAGTTTTGTCATCAATTGTAATTCTTGGTGACTCTACCAAACTAAGAATTAATTTAATATCTGTGATGTTAATTTTCTTGTGTTGGATCAATACTAGGGACATTGTTATTCAGTGTAACACTGAGTTTTTCACAGCTACTTGATTATATTCACATCTACAATATGTCTTAAGCTGCCTTATTGCAATTGTATATTCTTATAACTCTCTGTTTAACAACAATCTTCTAAACCACAGAAAGCAAAGTGTTGAGGATTGAAAAAAATTTTAGTAGCTAAATACAGGAATTAATTTTGATTCTGTAAATTTCAGCATATTAAATCACCACTGATGGTGTTTAATAACGTATATGATACATCAGCTATGTAAGTTTATTGGTTTAGTGCTACACTGGAATTTCGTTCACATGCAGTTAATTTTGTGTCATACCTGAACCTGTTACTTCCTGACCCTGTCTTTGCAAGTATGCAATCTCTGTAATGGCATGTGCAGTCAGTGGATGTAAATGAGACTTGAAACCTGAAACCAATACAAGAATAACTGTATTAAAAGTAAACAAACATGTTTCGCTTTCAAAATGAGCAGATAAAAGATGATGTAATAAGTACAACTTTTTTTTCATTGGATTAATGGTGATGGCTTGCTGGCTGGCAGGCAAGCTGGTGGGATTGCATGTTGGCTGGTTGTAGTTCTGAAAAACATGTGTGGGCAAATAACAACAGTATGTGTATTCAATAGTCGTATGCGTCAATCCATTATGCATCTCATTTCTTAGTCAAAATATTTTATCTTTTCTTAGGTCACTTGTTTTTTTGTTTTTTTATCAGGGTTCTCCCCAGAACATCATAGAGTAGGGAGCTCCCTACTCAATAATTTAGGATAGCAAAAGAGCTTACTTTTTGATTAATATGTTCTATTGTCAGGTGTTTTGTTATTTTCATGTATTGTATATTGATTATACATGTACCTTCTGAGCGGCACATATTTTAAATGCTTTGACACATACTGGAAAATGCTGCAACACATACTGGAAAATGCTGCAACACATACTGGAAAATGCTGCAACACATACTGGAAAATGCTGCATCTCTTTCACACTTTAATAGTCACAGTATTATTCATTACACAGTGTTCTTTACAATTTCAATTTATAGAATAATCACCACCGATAAAATTATGAATTCTTGGTTTTTTAAAGGAAGTGTATTCATCAGTGTGAGGATTAAAAAAAAGTCCAGTACAACAAGGATATGAAATAATCCTACATTAATGTTACAATACTTTGAATGTAATATTGCTAAATGACAAGTGACAAGCATATTTTCATCTGCATTGTAAGTACAGTTAAATTGGAATGAAGCACTGAGGTTGAATTTTTACACCGAAAGTTGTTTCTTACTGATTGTATGGCTATTTATTTTTAATGATTTTATCAGTTTATTCAGTCTTTTTACAAGATCTGACAAATAAATACCATTACCAGCCAATGCTTGTAGAATGTTTGTATCATTTCCCTCTTTCCATGATGATAATCCTTGTGTATCTTGACATTATTAGTCCTTAATCGAACACCTCTATCTTGGACATCCTTGGATCTGTTCACATTCTTTACTCATACATATTGGGATACATATGCATGTACATGACTGAACAACGTCCATTTGTGACATTCAGTTTATTTATTTGGCGTGGGGGAGAGGTGCTGCTGCTGCTCTTACTTACTATAGTTGTGATAAGTATTCGATCCTGAGTTACCAGGTAATACTAAACCAGCATAATTTTAGATTTGTTGTACAGAGTGCAGTAAACCATGGGGTTTATCTATATTTCTATACTGATATGTACTGTAATGTCCTTGTTAATATCTGTTTGTGGATTTGTAAATTCCTGTTGATACCGATATCGTTTGGGTATGATGTTCAGTGGGAAATGCCGCCTAAGGTGAAATTATTTCTAGAAAATCCTTGCAATTTTTGGTACTTTTTGGTGAGTCTGACTACACCATGGGTGAATGCCTGTTTTTTCTACTCATGTTATTACCACTTAAACTAAAAACTAGTCAAAGGTGGTACAACGTACCAACCAATGGTGTCATCTAGTGTGAATAACAACAAAATTGAAATTGTCAGGCATTCAGAATGACTTTTAGAGACGAATAGAAGCAGGTGAGGTGAGGTCTTAGTTCCACCAGATTTGCTTAAATCAAATGTTAACGCTGGTTAAATGCCCTAGCTGGTCTCATAATGCAACAATAATACAATTCTTGTTTTGAGCTAGTTCCTTTGATTGCTGTTTAATATTCTGATAAAACAAAACTTTGTATAGCACACATCCATAGTAATTAATTTTATGTAATTGTACTGTCATTGTGAGTGCTTAGTATGAATGCATGTTCTTTCATCTTCAGAGCACTACTTGCTTATCAGCTGTTGGATTACCTTGCTCACAACAAGACTATTCCGAACAACATCTTGTGCAAGCCTGTGCACACTATAGTTTTCCTTTTTTAGTCCCCGTTCGGACGCTATCTGAAAACGGGGACTTATGTTTTGACCTCTGTGCGTCTGTGCTTGTATTCTGTATCATAGAAATGCCTGGATCAATCACAATCAAACTTCACACATACATCATACATGATATTATACATATGCACATCAATTTGTTGCACGATCTGATTCAAGATGGCCGAATGGTGGCCATTTTTGTTCTAAAAATCATCAAAATCAAGCATTTCTCAGCTGTTTACAGATGGATTTTGTCCAAACTTGGTATATTCGTTGGACATTATAGGACCTTGATGCACATCTTTTTCTTTCCAGATAAGATTAAAAATGGCCGACTGGTGGCCATTTTGTTTTAAAAAATATTGTTCTAGTGCCATATCTCTGACTTGCTGTGACTGATTATGTTCAAATTTTAAATATTCATTATACAGATGTATTGGTTTGACGATCCTATTAAAAATGGCCAAACGGTGGCCATTTTTTTGTGCTAAAAAATTATCGGATTCAGAATGGCTGACTAGTGGCCATATCTCTGACATGCTTTGACTGACTGTTCAAATTTTATATATTCATTATACGAGTATTCAAAATGTCTGATTTTGTTGACTCCCGTGTGCGAAGCACAAAAGGGAGTCTTTGCAGTTACCCTGTCTGTATGTATGTATGTATGCATGTCACTTTTTTTGTTCCACCGTTATCTCAAGAACCACTAATCAAATTTTGGTGAAACTTGGTACATAGATGCTCTGGGATAATGCGCAGAGTTGATTAGGTTTTGGTAAAAATCTATGAATATTAATTACCTAATTTGCATGATAATTAGCTGATTTTGTGCTGTTCCAAGACTGTTCCACTGATATCTGAAGAACCACTCATTGGATTTTGATGAAATTTGGCACATGGATGCTCTGAACTAGTGCGCAGATTTGATTAGTTTTGGGTAAAAATCTATGAATATTAATTACCTAATTTGCATGATAATTAACTGATTTTAAGCTGTTCTATGACTGTTCCACTGATTTTTGAAGAACCACTCATTGGATTTCAATGAAACTTGGCACATGGATGCTCTGAACTAATGCGCAGATTTGATTAGTTTTGGGTAAAAATCTTTTATTATTCTTAATTACCTAATTTACATAATGATTAATCAATTTTCGGCTTTTCCACTGATATCTCAAGTACTAATCATAACATTTCAATAAAACTTGGTATATAGGTGTCGTGTGACACTGCACAGACCTGATAGTTTTTAGGGTAATATCAGTACATATTAATTACCTAATTTGCATAATTAATTAATTTTCAGCTTTTGATATTTCGAGTACTAATCATCACATTTCAATGAGACTTGCGACATAAATATTCTAGGACTATGCAGAGACCTGATTAATTTTGGGATAAATAATTGTGCCTATTAATTACCTAATTTGCATAATTAGTAAATTTTTTGCTGTTCTATGGCTGTTGCACTGATGTCTAAAAACCACTCATTGAATTTCAATGAAACTTTTAAAGAGTACCCATCACATTTCAATGAACCTAAGACTATGCACCATATTAGTTTTTGGTAAATATTTATGCTTCTTAATCACCTAATTAACATAATTAATTAATACTGATATCTCAAGTATTGATCATAACATTTGAATAAAACTTGGTACATAAATGCTCTAGGACAATAGACAGCCTGATTAATTTGGGTTAAAATGTGTTCATATTAATTCTCTAATTAGCATAATAATTAATATTTTTTGGGTTCTAATCACATTTCAATGAAACTTGGTACATTGTGCAGACCTTATTAGTTTTACACTTAAATCTGTTCATATTAGTTACCTTATTTGCATAATTAGTTTTCAGCTATTTCATCAATATCTCAAGTATAAGTAATTTTGAATTAATTTTTAATGCGTCTCCAAAACTCTCAGCACAAGGGAGTTCTTTCAAAGCTTTCTTTGATTTTAATTAATGCTGCTTCAGAGCAATATCTCTCAATACTCATTTGACGATTAGATACAAATGTCAATCATTTTAATGTTAAACAATCATCATAATCATATTCCGGACATGTTTATATACCAGCTATATTACTATAAACAAAACTATATATCTTAAATTTGATAACTAACGGGACTGTGCATGGCTTGTTGGAACAACGAGAGTTTAATCATCTAGTATTTGGCACAAGGCTGTCAAAGATATTCTCTCAAGTCATCTTTCACATCAACTGTGACATTTGATCGGTGTTTGATTACATTAATGATATTATTATAAAGTAGATGCATGTTTTTGTACTACAATTTCTGACATTTCTTTATGTCATATTCCTGTACAATTTAAGACAATTCATTGAAAGCTCACTTTGTTCAAAATTATCAAATTACCAGTAGCCACTTTAATTCCTGTACCCAGCCACTTCAAGCAAATACAAACAATCCATTCGAACTGTATTTCGTGCCGACTGGCTGATTGAATTTTCAAATGCATAATTATTTCTCTGCTGAAACCCAATACACATCTACTTTGCACAGAGATCTAAGTATTGTATAGCAATACTTGTTTCTTGTATAACCTTCATTCTGTGGCTGTCTGAGTAAACCATCTTATTTTTCAAAGTTCAACTCTGCCAGCAAAAAACACTGCACTCTGTCAGGTTTCATGAATGTTGTATCTGTTTGTTGTTTATTTTCGCCCTGCAAGTAAACAACACTTTTATTACATCTGTTTGAACCTTACTGTAATTTCCTTCCTCTCAAGATTATCTATTAAATGATCACTAACATCTGTTCAAGCATACATTGACCAATTTCAATTTCTTGATTAACTTGTACCTGGCAAACAGTTCGGGCGAGGTATTGGTGAAGCATTTCAGGAAACAAAACGTTTCTAACGACGGGAGGTGCGTCTTATTCATTGAGCCCCAGTCTTATTCACTGACAAGTCAGCACCAACGGCCTCAAAATATGTACGAACAAGCCAACGTGGTAGACAAGGGTGGTGGCAATCTGCATTTGGATGCTGTAAAAAGGCTTGAAACTTATGACAACCAATCTTCAGTTGCAGTGTTCAAAGGTATCAGGCCGAGATGTGACATAATGTATTATTCGCTAGAACGTATGGATCCTACATCTAAGACTAGGATATATGCAAAATTCAATCTTCAATCTTCAATCTATCTCCATGCAAGATGTACAGTACACCCGACAATCCTATAGGGACAGTTAATCCGTCAGTATGAAATGTTTTTTGATCTGTCTTAATGTTGCTCATAAACTGAATGAAAGAACTTCCTCCGAGTTCCATACAGACGCTGTCCCTAGCAGTGGTGTTAATCTAAGTGACTGCGAAGAGGCTCAAGAAAATAAATCAGGAAATTGCACAAACTGACTAATCCATCTGAAGCCGATATGTGACATAATGTATTATTAGTTAGAACGTACGGATCCTACATCTAATACTAGGATATTTCTAAAATCAATAATAACCAATCTTCAATTGCAATGTTGAAAGAGTTTTGAAAAATGCATCTCCGCGAAAATACCTTAGTGCTCATTACCTCCGACAAGTAAAATATGCGCAATCGCAACCTGGTGTTTTACATTACGAAAAAGTTTAGCACTTTGAATAGATGAGTCTTTTCAAAATAAAGAAGACATTACGCAGTATGTATTTCAAATTTGATGGCCATATATATAGTTATCAAGAATGTGAAGGACATGATAGTAGTAACTTGAAGCTTCAAGTTGTATGTTAATGCTACTCAAGATGTAACACTACTAGTTTGTAGCTACATGCCCTTGGCATAAAAACCTCGTTATCACACAGTTTAATGAACAGTGCAATTCAATATCTTTAATTTCAATTACATTACCGCAAAATGACGAAATTCGATATTTTGATTCACAAACAATTTGTCTGTTTTGAAAATATTTGTAGTCAGACTTGAACCTGAATGTTTAAAATCAAGCATGTGAGTAGACTCTGCCACCGTCCAGAGCTTCGACAGAGTACTAGAGAATCAACATGCGTAACACATTTACATGGTTGTAGACTTTAATTACTCACATGTTAAATAGGGCATCTGATATAAAGTAACCGGCGCGCCCCTTGTAATCAGACTGTGAAGAATAGGTAGAACAGTAGTCAGTTGCTGACTGTGCGTAATTCCCGTCAACAAATGCAGGATTGGGAAACAATACAAGTTATTTATAAAAACGTGTTGTTAAGTAATATGAAGTTAAACAAAAGTGTAGTCATATCAAGTCGCGTTATTAATTAAGTATATTTTGTCGTTGTTGTTAGTGGTAGTGTAAATATTATACATACAAGATAATATAATTGTAATAGGCTTTATTTTAATTTATATTAAAGTCATATCATTAAAGTCGGCTAATTCATCATACATTAATGAACATTCAACTTAAGACGTCATATCTTTATATTTCGTCAGTCAGTCAGTCAGTCAGTCAGTCAGAATGTTGTATAAAATTCAAAGAAATAACTATGTTATAATACTAGATGAAATAAAATTCATGAAAACCAAAGCTGGTATTTTTGTTATTACCGTATATGTGTATCTGCCATCAGAAAAATGAGTATTACCTATTTGAATACTGTATTGATTATTATTATCACTATATGTTTATTTTATTTATGCTCGGTGACTCCTAAATTATATCCGAGAAGGACGAGACAGAAAGACTACACGACAATAGCAAACTCGTTTATGAGTACCAAACATGACACAGTACCAAACATGATACAGGCATGCATAGTCGAATAGTTCAGTAGTATTGTGTCTAGATGGTACATTTCAATGGACTAGACATGTCATCATGTAAGTTATTATGCATTATAAAAATAAAGATTAAGTTTGCAGAACAGATACTGTTCATAGTACTGATTTCCAATGTAGGTTAAACAAAGACTCATCAATTTACATTTCAGGAGAGTGTCGATCTGTAACGTGGGGTCTTGATAAAACTGTGTTGCTGAAATACAGGCTATTGTAATTAAGATTGGATACTAAGATGTGTACTTTGTATTAATCGACGCCTAAACAAAATTGTAATCGCATTTATTATAACCTAATATTTTATCACGGAGTTGTCCGTAGCTAATGTCATGTTACTGCTAATACTATCATTATACGTATTGAGAGTTAACTCCGTTGTTTAGGCAGAACTCTCATTAGCATTTTCAATAATAGTTGGATCATTATTAATTGACGCAGAGCTAGCGCCCTCTCTGGTCTCTTGAAGCATAGGCGCTGATGTCGTCTCTTCGTAAGCTGGCGGTGGCTCTTCTGGAGTACCATTTTCAGGCACCTCTTCTCTGGTTTGAACGTCTGGTTGCGAAATAGCAGCCGGTCGCCCGGTATTTGTAGGTGCCACGAATCCCTCGGTAAAGCACAACGAGTAGGCAGGAGGTGGTGGATCCATGTAGAACAACTCCGGGTCTGCTAGATGTTCTGTGTCGGTGCTAAACTGGCGGAACCAGGAACGATAATCTGAATAAACAAAGCAAAATGACAGTTGTTTGATTGCATTCTCACCTAAGATATAATCGTCGTGGTCGTCATCTACATGTTGCAATATATTATGGCTACAAACGCGTTGCTTGAGTCTCGATATCATTTACACAAATGCTTCTTAAATACTTATATAAAATTCATTGATAGTGTAAATACGGTTATTACAATAAACTAATTAAACATAGCCCAATTACAACACATGCGCAATGGCATATACCAAACAGAAAGTAACTTATTATAATAACACAGCGTTGTTGCGTATATTTATATTCATTGCGAAATTAATTACTGTTCAATAGAATTGTTGTATTATCTTGTTGTATAGAGAATGTGTTTGGTTAATTAAGATGACAGGCTGTTTTCTAATTGTCCAAGGACATATTATTTGTAGGTTTTGTTCCGAATTATCAAGTGAGACGGAAATTAGCCGAAGTTTACTGAACTGGTGTTTAATTTCCCAAACGGATCACACCCTTTCATCACACATAATTGAGGGGTATGTGAAACAGTGTTTTAGATAATTACCCGATTGTCCAGTAGATGTTGCGCTAATGGCTGTCATATGTCTTCCTCTTCGGTGTTTCTTAGACAAGGCTACACTACACATACATGTTAGCACCAGACCAATTAATCCACCACATACATATAGCACCATATAATAACTATCACTCTCTTCATAAGTATCATCTAATGAAATAAAAACAATCGTTTTATACGTTAGTGATCTCCAATGTCATTTGACAAACACTAGTGCAAAGATAACGTCGTTTTCTTCACATGTTTTGCAACTAACTTTTACAGCATTCTATATATTTTTATATCAAGCCTAACACTGTTATGAGAAGCATATATTCGTGGGTAGCAATCAATATGAGTACGAAGTATATGGTATTCGAAGTCTTCGTAGAACACCTGATCCAGCTTATTTTCAAAGGACATATGTCACACACACAATGGGATGTTTTTATTCAAAAATGGCGCATAATAACAAGTCATTGCACAGCGCGTTTAAAATCGTGACGTTAATTCGTCGTATAAGTCACATGGAACCTATATCGAACATCATGATACGTTGCAATGAATGTGAAAATATTACGTTACCTGTATAATAGAACTGACATTGACTGCCGTAAAAGTTTTCTGGGCAAATGCAGATACCTAATGTCTGATCACAATAACCACCATTATAGCATAGACATTCCACTAAGATAGAGATATTGAAAAGCATATTAAACTAGGTGCGATAATAATATTTCATGATATTAAGCGTTTCAAGTTCTAAAACCATTTGCATTGATGGTTTAAATGGACGCCATGGCGCATTACATACTTTGTATGTCGACAATTCTGCTTCCAGTTAATAACATGCTAGGTAATTTGGAAGAACCATGTTACCATGTAAGGGCACTCATCTGTTATAGCTTAAACTTGCTAAGAACCTTGAACGTGGTGAAATGGCTAGTTTGGTTTCTGACTAAGGATGTAATAATTAGCTAAACCGTGAGTATGTCATCAGAATGTAAAGAACGTTGTTGCGCTTGCCAGAATGCTTTAGATCTATGAATTGTATGTTAGAGTGCACATTCCTGAGCTACCACTTCCCAAGAATTTGGTAAAGCCAATCGATTTGCTCAGTTCAACTTATGACATCCTATTTTCAAACGCTTTTTACGAAATCTGTAAATCCCAAATACTAAACGATGTAGCGCACCACTTAGACAATATATAATTACCAAAGACATAACTCAAGTAAATATTCATGCAATGTCATGCGACTGAAGAAAAACAACTGTCAAGATAAAAGCTAGTCCTTCATAATTAACATTTTCGAAATAAAATTTTAGTAAGCAGTATGTAATAAAGCATTCCATACAGATACCTCGTGGCAATAGTGTAGTAAGTGTCTGTTTGCGACTTGGTCAGGGGTTAGTTTGTAAAATTGTTGTAAGCCTTCAAAATGAATTCAGGTATTAGCGGTATGAATAATAACGCATATAATGTACAATACTCACTATCATGGTTTTCACAGTGTATACCATGGTATCCAGTTTGACAGACACATTCACACGTTTCTCCTTTCCAGTTTTCACGACAATGACACTGTCCATACTGACATCCTCCGCATCGGTCTGATTGGGAAAAAAACATCTGTTAAAATGCAGTCACGAGTTCGCAATTAAATTATAATGCCAACGTTAGATTTTGTCAACGCTTTATCCAATTTCCAAGTGAAACAATTGCTGTCTTCAATAAAATATATAATATATTCCAATCTCGCCATATTGGTTAAAGCGGCGGAGTCGTCACCTGCGCATGCGTCAGGCGGCCATATCGTGTTGTTACCATTGTCGTAGGACTCAATTCCCAAGCGTGCGCATGTGACGACATCCCAGCTTTGACGCGGTGTGATCGTGTATATCTCATTTCAATACTTACAACCATCCTTGCCGCATCTACCACCTTGTTCAATCATAGCTTCATCACTGCCATCACCACAGTGATTTACACCATCACATACCAACGTATTATTAATACACTTGTCGTCATTTTGACAAGGAAAGTAGTTCGGTGGACACTGATAGTCAGGATCTGCGAAGTTGGACATACCGTTAATTCCGTGTTTGCCAAAAACTGTGCTACATCTCAAAATATTCAGACATTATGTATTCGAGGTAATTATATTCGAGGTAATTATGTTTCTCGTCGACTTTCTGGTTGTACATTAACATCTTGTATACTCAATACAAAAAATGTCAACTAAAATATTCAGATTTTTTTGCAAACTATAATGTAAGTTACATACGCTTTTCATAATTAAATAACAACGTTTCTAATGATTCCGTTTGTTTAAACAACACACCCATTACTCTCTCAGTGGTTGTCGCCAACAATCATGCAAAAGTTATTGTTTATTATTTTTCCCATATCTTTGTAGTGCTGTAGTAGAAAGTTTTTGTAATTTGGTTGATAATTTCACAACAATTATTCTACATTGTTCTCTCCACGCTTACGCGCAAAAAAGAGATTGTTTATAAAAAAAAATTGCACTGAAATGACTTGATGTCCACGTGTAAACACATAAATAGAAACCCAGCATCTACTTGCGAGAAATTGAACTTATCCCTAAAAATATTTGTACAGCAGAAAGTGTCCCAGTATTATTTTTTATTCGTCGCGCCATCACACTACATTTGGGCATGACCAGAAAAAAAATCGCGAATTAATGCTGAAACTATGACAGAATCCAGAATAGATAGCATATTTTATGGAGGCTATAACAATTACGACATCGATCGACTACTTTGGTTCGATGAATCGTCCGTTATGAGATCGACTGGTACGACGTTTGTGTGCGGCCACGCTGAGAACCAAATGTGTTCGCGACCCAAGTTTTGCTACGAGTGTGCGAAAGAAGACGTGTAAACACGTGCGTGATAACGTCAGTGATCTGTTTTGTATAACTAAAGACAAATTAACAACAAAAATACAAAACATTTCCAGTAGTGTAGCAACATTAATCTAGCCTCAGACAACCAATGTATTAGTTGTCTGAGATTTAGCACAGTGTTATCATTGGATGAGACAGACGTGGAAATGACAGTAAGGGTTCCAAAACTCACAACTCTAGAATTAATGCGTCATTGTGAAATTTGCCTCTCAACTGTCACATACTTGTTGTGTTTTCTATAGCATCATGTAATTACCAGCAAATACCATGGTACAACATAACATTCAATTTATTTTATAAGAGACTTTGAACCGAGTTAAAATAAAATATTTGTTAATAGAATAAACACAAAGGTGACGTTATCTCTTGTTTGAGTGTGCATAGTTTGATTAACATGATTTTAGAAACGTGTAGCTATAAAGTGCGGAAACCCCGAATTGAACACAGAAGACTGCTCATGAAAAAAATCCTATATTTTACCCATTTTGGATAGCGACGTAATTTCTTAAATTGTAAGTTGGTAACACAGGGTGACAAAAATAATATAATATGAATACTTTTTGACCTGAATTATTTCAAAAATATGTTGTTATTTTAAAGTGACAAAAACAATATTTTGCTTTTATACTGTATTCTATGGGGTTATTTAAGGCAAATAGCGATTCTCATAAAACATTTAGTAAATTTTCTCAAAATATATAGTACTGTAACACACAACAGTAGCATATTGTTTCACATCTTGAATTTTCAAGGTGAATGTTCCGGCGAAGCACTCCACTATCACCTTGAAGTATTTCATTAGGAATATGTGTATGTGACAATG
Source organism: Saccoglossus kowalevskii (assembly GCF_978046115.1). Taxonomy (NCBI): domain Eukaryota; kingdom Metazoa; phylum Hemichordata; class Enteropneusta; family Harrimaniidae; genus Saccoglossus; species Saccoglossus kowalevskii. The sequence continues at coordinate 11,648,674 of NC_140643.1, read as the reverse complement.
CCCTCACAGTTTGGAATCAGTTTACCAACAGCCAATCAACGCGCTTGACCAAGCTATCAACATTGTCGGGGCGGAGCTAAGTCACAAGACGCTATTAAAGACGCGCACCACTCTACCATGTATTTCTATGGGCTCTGTGCGAGCTGCTGTGGAACGCCGGTCGAAAAGCCGTTGAAAGTAGCTAAAATCGAAAAAACAGCACAAACTTAACTTTAAAGAAATCCTAAACAACCAAATTTAAATATGTTGCATATGCAGGGTAATCTTGTTACACGGTTCAGGGGGTGTCAACAAACATCCCAAAGTACCGTTTTCTGAGAGTTGTTGGCCTTTGTTTTCACCATGATGGTTGCCAGGCGGTGAAACTGCTCGCACAGTGGAAGCTGTTTTGGCTTGGATGTCGAGGCAATACAATATTCGGACAAAAGCCGTTCAGGGTACTTAGTTCCGAATCTGATGTGTTCGTTTTTAGTCGCACTGGAAATGGTAAACCATTATGTTATTATGCTTTACCAACCTTGCGACCATCAAGCGTGGTAATAGTGTTGTCGCCACTGTTGAGTATTATAGAAGAGTATACCTCAAAGCTCATTGTGTCACTGCAACATATATTGACAGAAATGAAGCCGAAGATGAAGACATCAGAAATGCAAATCCCCAAGCGCTTTTTGGTAGTCATTGTAACAAAGCTTTCTATTGGTCGGTAAACTTTCTATCGCGCAACCACGTGACATACACGGTTATGAATAGAATTACCGCACGGTGTTGTGGAGGGAGGAATGTTCGAACGGAGCATCACCGTGCAGGCGGACGATAATTGTTTCAAAATATCATATGACTGTAGCTCTATGACTGTACACATTAATAGCTGTAATTTATGCAATTTACATGCAAATTATAAGTAGGCTTAATATCCTTAACGTGGCCAATAATTCCTTCTAATTATCATATCAATATTGTGCCAAACATTCTATTTATATTCAGTTCGTGTATATTTCACATACACAAATTCAAATATTACAATTGACTATTCAATGCAAATGATAAAAGTGTAAATCACTCTTACCCGTTTTTACATAATGTACATATAAGCCATTGACAATGTCCACGCGGGATTTCAACGTCGCTACAAGTCGTATAAACATGGTATTTCCAGTTGATAATATTCTGTATTCGCCGTTCACCAGCCCAATGTTTCCAATAGGTCGACTGGTAGATGTCAATCCATCCCTGGCAACCAGTGATGGAGTTGTTGAGATGTCTGAATATGAATCAACAAACAAGTTTGGTATTATATGAATAATATTAACGTTCGTATGTATGTATGTATGTATATGTGTGTTGGGGGGGGGGGGGTCTCACATAAAAGTGCATACTCATACATATGTAGTAATATCAGATTAATACTCCAAACTAGACTTTTAACCATATGAACGACAAAGACAACGTATATCTCCTTTCGCAAAAGCATGCATGTATATGTTGATGTATATTTTCAAAATTGTTGATCAAGAGCTGTAGCCTTTGGATAATTATGTGCGCGTGGACCCAAAAATAAAAGAAAATATGAATAAAATGTTTTATCAACTTTCCAGCGGGAAAAAAACATGCATAACGCGTGATTATGTGGTAGTCATGTTCGCAACTTCGGTTTTTGCGCGTGATACAAAATGAAAGGAAGTTGATGATACATATCCCCATGGCAAAAGTGCACGTTCGTTATTTTTCTTGAAGTTTGTTTTAATCTAGACTAATGCTACTACTGCTTGCACCATCAATGCATATAATTTTTACGATCAACAAAAGTCATGATAGTCGTACTTACAACTCAGCGTTAGATTTTGAAATCTAACCCACACTTTATGACTGGTTGGCGCTTTAATGCTCCATATGACATCGAAATTTGCATCTTCATTGTCCAATGCTTTGATGAATAACAGATGCGAGGGACTAGTGTAGAACTCGCCAATTACTGAAAGAAAGTTGTAAGCGGTATATATCAGTAGACCTACTGATAGACAACAACATAACATATCACATGAGCGGATACAGGATATTGTTATGGGGGGGGGGGTCCAAACTTTAAAATGAAATATAAACTAAGTTAATGATTTTTTATATTATACAAAAACAAATTGATTACATTTTTTCAACAGTGGGGGGGGGGGGTCCCCCCGGACCCCAAAGAACCCCTCTCCTAGATCCGCCACTGTATAACATCATATGGTCAATTCATTGAGAAGATGGCACTTATCTAGATATGGCAGGTGTTTCAAAAAGGGTGAGTACATTTTGATTCATGTGAATCATAAGTATTATATATAGTATGTGTTGTACATTGGGCAATTTGCATTAAAGTTGTATTCATAAATCTGTGGGGTACCATCTTCAGACCAATATTTCACCATAGAATAATCATAAAAACCGCAAGACATATTGATTCATAAGGAGGGGGTTTTCATTATCAATTGATTTCAGTGGCTGAGTGGTTAATGAGATCTGAGCATTCAGATGTGGTGTGTCATGCCTATGGGTGATCCCATCCAATTCTTTTTTCTCGAAATATTAATGACATTGGAAATCATATCAAATATGCAGTTACCTTAAACTGTTTTTATCATTTTTATACATTTTATGGTAATATCTATGATTTCTAGTGATTATTTCGGTGAAAACAGATATTTTCGTATCCACAATCAATTGTTTACAGTATTGTTACAGTATGAATCACAGACACTAGATTTACACAGACTTGCATGCTGTTATAAAATACTTGATTTAGTTGAAACAAAACGTACACGTGTTAGAATAACGTTTACTTGATACATTATCAAACAATTAACAACAAATCAATACAAATTGCAATTTCACTTTTTAAACAAAATATATTTGCATGCACCATTAAAATACACGTAAGCGTGCAAGTACACATGCGTTACCTTCAGGTTTATCTTCCCATACGTCATCGGCTACAAATTTATACGATGCTTTGAAACCTACAGCGAAATCTGAATCTCTTGAGCCAGAGAGGAATTCTACCCAGAGTTCCGAACTACTAGACACAATTGCAGGGGGTCGGGATGCACCATGGTACGTCCCATATAGCTCGGATGTGTCGTTTGGTCCATTACGGATCTGAAAAGAAGTACATTCCATGAAACCATTTGCGTGATCATCAACCCAGTTAGTATTTTCAACGATATTTTGCAGGAAATATATGTATATATGAAACGGGCGTACTTGCACGTGGTCGGGTGTATACTCAGTGAGAATAAAATCGTGGAAGAGAAGCTGAATATGGCCTCCATCACTGTTCTCTATACGATATACAACCCTGTAAATCCCACCCGGGTAACGGTCTGGAAAATTAGGTGATGTAAATGTTCCCGTATCATTGTGCTCATGTGTGCCAGTAAAGTGATAGAGTAGTCCTCCTTCTAATGAAAAAAGTAAAAAATAAATGAATGTTAAATTACATATACGGTCAATTTATTCGTTTATATATGTCGTTCCTAAATTTATTGTGTTCAATATAATATACAGACATGAGAATCGAGAATCGCTGTAAAACCGATTTATTATTTCGTATCCGTGATGTCAACGCTTATGTTATTAGACACGTAATTTACCCTGTGACTTGACCGAAGTCCAGATGGCGAGGAAGACACAGGCAAGCAAGGCTTCTCTTGTCATGCTTAACCCACCAAGTCTCAGATGTACACCAGACTTCTCCTGTCAATATTTAAATTACTGAAAAGCAAACAAACACGGATAAACAAGTCGCGACTAACAACTGACTGTTTATATCACTGGTAGTTTATGTTTACTTAAACGAATATGTCATAAATATACATTTCGGTAAATGATTTATTGTTAATAATAAATATAAATGTATTCTATTCAACACTGACAGCTATAGTCTTACCCCCACAACTACCCTCGATTGACTGCACATTGTGTAATAAACCACTATATGTAAACATCGTCATGTCAACAAAACTTCCGTTAAAATATACAGTGTTGAGGCGTGGGATGCCAAAAGCTGCAATATTTGACATACAAGATATACCATACTTTCAAGTTTCATATAAATTGGTACACCTTAAGGCAAACTGCGAACTTTTAATGATATTCTACTACACTGTTCATTGAATTGGCAGTCGATGTAGGTTTGCTATCTCACAACGTTAATGTTTATAGGGATCCGCCATGTTGGATTGAGATAGAATGGGTCAGTAGACACAAAGACAACATACTGCATACAAACGTTTACACACACCTACGTACTCACCAAGTTAATTCGACACAAACTGCAGTATATAACCAAAAAAAAAAAATCCTCTGGGGTAAATTCTTGATTTCAAAACAAAATGTATAAATTGTGGAACTGATGAGGACAGAATAGTGTGTTTTGTGCGCGTCGTACACTTCGCGTCAGGTGATGCTGATGACGTAGTTACCGACGAACTTTGGACTGGGGTGCGTACCACACAGTATCGACCACCCAAATGATAAATGTATTAATAACTATATCGTCATGGTTACTCAGATAAGCACATACAAGTATCACCCTTTTTTTCAATTTTTTTTTTCTGTTACAAGGCCCGAATTTTCTCAAACTTTGTTTATTTCCGCCAAAGTTTAATGTCAATGTCGTCACTAAAATTCCATGTATAGATTTGTTTGTTGCACGTGTGATAAAATTTATAAAACTTGTTATTGCGTACATGTTTTACCAAACAAATAAACAATCCAAATATAATTGTGTATCTTTCCCAAATTATCACATTTTTTCACTTATTTCTATTATCCACTTTGTATTGACCAATTTACACTTCAAAAACCTCGTTTATCCCCAGACGATTGCGTTTTTCGCACCGTATTTCAATGAAAATGAATCCTCCATCCACCCAATCTACACCATACAAACAATGTTGATAAATAAACCATCAATGCATTATGTAACATGAAATTAACACGTGCACAGAGAAACGACAATACACAACTAACAGAATCACATTTTCGGGCGATGGGTATGTATACAATACCAATAGTTTGTTAGTGTTAATTGCAATGGTGTAAACACTCCAATAATCAACCAATTTTCTGGAAAATGTACTTGTCGTAAAAACGACATTTTACGACATCGCACAGTAACGGCGAACTATGTACAGGCGTTGTTTTTACTGCCCAAAAATGTGCCTCATTTTTCTAGATCTGAATATTGAATATTATAATACCCAACATTTTATTTATTTTCCATAGAATTAAAAATATTATTCCCGTTTTTGAAAGTTACTGATTTAGTATTCAATTATTATTCGCATTGTTCATCGGAGTTAGAAAGTAATGTCCATGGTTTATTTCAAATATATATACTCAGTTGATATTAATTACATGAGGTAAGTTAGTCAAACACAACGATATGGATATATTGGTATAATATAATATATTTATATTCTTATCTTAGCATTTATCGGAAATACATCTTGTATGTTACTGTAATAACAATGTAATATTCTTCGTATTTATCGTAAATACACGTTGTGTGTTGCTACATACGAAGTACTGTCTTAGTAAGTATTGGTAGTACTCGTTGCCTGTTACATTGTAATAACATCGCACTTACTCTATTGCATTTGTAATACATCATCATACACGTTGTCTGTACTGTGATAACATTGTTGTATTTGTTTGTAAACTGCGAACACATCTTATAATTGTATTTATAATCATTAGATAATAAACGTTGTCTATTACTGTTACATTTTACTATTACTTTTGAAATCATTGAGTGAAACACGGTGTCTGTAGCATAGTCGTTATTTTGCTAATTTTGGTTCGGTGAGTTTTTCGAATGCATACGCTACTTTTAGCACAGTGCTTTCATCAAAGTGTTTCCCTACAATCATCATGCCCACAGGAAGTCCGTCTGCTTTGAATCCAGCATTGATACTTATAGCAGGGTGGCCAGTGACGTTGAAAGGCAAAGTATTGACACCATTGCCAGCCGATTCATCAAAGCATTCTATCGGAAAATGGAAGAATCCAGGTTAAATGTATTGTAATATCACTGAAGTTTTGTGATTGTCATATTATCGTGCTCTGGTTATTGTTATATCTTGAGAGTTTTGTTATTGTGACATCGCTGTTGTTTTGTGATTGTAATATCGTAGTGGTTGTATTAATGTGATATCGTGGTGGTTTGCTATTGTGGTGGTTTGTTATTGTGATATCATTGTGATTTGCTATTGATATATCATGGTGGTTTTGAGATTTGATATCGTGGTGGTTTGCTATTGTTATTACGTTGGGGTTTGCTATTGTGATGTCGTGGTGAATTTTGTTGTTTTGATATCGTGGTGGTTTGCTATTGTTATTACGTTGGGGTTTGCTATTGTGATGTCGTGGTGAATTTTGTTGTTTTGATATTGTGGTGGTTTGCTATTGTTATTACGTTGTGTTTTTTATTGTGATGTCGTGGTGAATTTTGTTGTTTTGATATCGTGGTGGTTTGCTATTGTTATTACGTTGTGTTTTTTATTGTGATGTTGTGAATTTTGTTGTTTCGATATCGTGGTGGCTTGCTATTGTTATTACGTTGTGGTTTTCTATTGTGATGTTGTGGTGAATTTTGTTGTTTTGATATCGTGGTGGTTTGCTATTGTTATTACGTTGGGGTTTGCTATTGTGATGTCGTGGTGAATTTTGTTGTTTTGATATCGTGGTGGTTTGCTATTGTTATTACGTTGTGTTTTTTATTGTGATGTCGTGGTGAATTTTGTTGTTTTGATATCGTGGTGGTTTGCTATTGTTATTACGTTGTGTTTTTTATTGTGATGTCGTGAATTTTGTTGTTTCGATATCGTGGTGGCTTGCTATTGTTATTACGTTGTGGTTTTCTATTGTGATGTTGTGGTGAATTTTGTTGTTTTGATATCGTGGTGGTTTGCTATTGTTATTACGTTGTGGTTTTTATTGTGATGTCGTGGTGAATTTTGTTGTTTTGATATTGTGGTGGTTTGCTAATGTTATATCGTGGTCGTTTCTTTAATGTGATGTCGTGGTGAATGTTGTTGTTTTGATATCGTGGTGTTTTGCTATTGTTGTACGTTGTGGGTTTTTAATGTGATGTCGTGGTGAATTTTGTTGTTTTGATATCGTGGTGGTTTGCTAATGTTATATCCTGGTCGTTTTTTTAATGTGATGTCGTGGTGAATTTTATTATTTTGATATTGTATGTTTGGTTTTGCTATCGACTCTGTCCGGTGATGCGTTTTATTATTATTTTGACAAGCTGATTTTTTTCTCGTAGTTTACTTCGAAAACATACGTTATTGTATGTAATTGACGTATGACGAAACAAACGTGCATGCATTTGTATATTTGTCAACCACAATACTATAATTTAGGGATCGACCATTTGAATTGATGGGGGTAGCCAGAAGATTTGTTTAAAATTTGCAAACTAGACAGACAGAGAGAGAGAGATAAAAAATGCCTGCAAAGATAAAAATGTCGGAACTCAAACAAAAAATGCACAGATAAGACACCGTAAAAAAACAAATTCACTAGTTACACTCTTCAAGCCTCTCAATGATTCCAAATGCTTGATCCCTTACTCCTATGCAGATTATTGTATGGCGAAATAATTAACACATTGTCGGACAGGTATGAGACTTATATTCCGAGCGTTGGATACTAGTTGTATTTGTTATTACTCCATCAATGCTTCAAAAGTTGACATGTCTAATAAGTAGGCTTTATCGCGCGAGAGCGTGATGTCATGCTCACAAATCCATAACACCACAAAGAAGAATCTGTGTCTCTTTACACTTACCTTTCACAGACAAGTCTTTAGAAGGCAATTTTTTAGCAGCTTTGGGTCTCGTAGGCAACACGAGGACGTCGTAGTTCTCAAGTACTTCGTCGTATTTGGCAGTCAGTTGTCTTGCTATATTCCGAGATTTCGCGTAGAAACGTTGCCCATAATTGCTCTTTAAATATTCCCCTGTTATGAACATGAGCTGTCAACACAGGATGTCGTATATTAGAAATGACAACACACTACATTGCATGTCCTAAATGTTTGTTTAACCTTACATTATGACAACATAAGATAGTGAACTATAATTTTAGTTTTCTTATTCGGGTAAATATTCTCCATGTAAATTAATTAGAAAAATGATTGTGTAACACAAACATCCAGTCAGGTTTAATAACATATAACTCTTAAATTTTCAGTATCCGTGCGTATATTTGTAATATAATTCTGGTGGACAACATATGAATACTGTATGTAATTTCAACTTGTGTGAAACTGTAACAAACGAACTGAACGCCTGGTTTTAAAAGGCAGGAAATATTAGTACGCCCGGGGACTAATGTACGTTCTAGGGAAGATTATTTTCTAATTACGGCCTAAATGATTTAAAATCTGCCAACTTGCATTTTATGCCCACATTCGTCTGACTACCTTTAAATTCAGGCTCATTTGACTCTTCTGTGATTGAAATGTGTTATGTAATGTGTCTTCCAGACTTGTTACATATTCTCCTCTAGTCCCAATAAAACCTGGAATAAATAATAATTTCACTGACTATATAACTTCACATTCACCCGACTACAAGTAATTGTTTCTCGAAATCGAAACTAAAATACAGACAAATTCAGTCTCTAAACTGATCTAAACGAGACTTACTATTCCCTGACACTAAGTGATGGATACCACGGCGAACTATCTCCCAATGAACAACTACACTCACACCTGTAAACGGGAATAAAAGCGTAAGATACGTGTTACTCATATGAGATTTAGATTTTACACCAAACGGCAGGGGACCAAAGTGATGTCATATAGGCGTAAATGCAATTGGGTTAAAATTATTTGGACGTTTTTAATTTTGTTGGTAAATATGTATTAAATTAAGTTATTTTTCAATATTTTATTTTATTAAATGTATTCACTTGCTACTAGTTTTTTTAACGAGTTGATAATCGCGAAAGCTCACAAAAATCAATCGGTGAAAAATGAGATGTCATGCCCATAATAGTAAAGAGTTATCTACAAAAACGAAATATTTGGAGACAAACATCACATAGCGAATAGCAATAAACAGAGGCTTAATAAATAAAAATAGTTCCGAACCACACAGATCATATATATGTACATTAGACCACACATAGAGTCAACTAATCGCGTCCAATTTATATTATAATAGATAATAAATGACGATAAACTTAATTAAATAAAATGATATAAATTAAATACAAATTCGAACAAAGAACATTTTTGAATGATGTACCTATGTGCATTGGTACTGATACGTCTTCTATGGTCGCTCCTACTTCTTGGAGCCGATGAGCTGCAGATTTGACGATATTATTAACTTCATATTCACCACCAGGATGTTGAAATCCCTCCGCCAACATACCTACTCTGATACCAGATAAATCTTTCGTGAGCTGAACAATACATATATGAAAAAACAAACAATGTTTTACTTTACATTAACGTTTTCGGTGTTGATATTCGAATATAGTGTTGCCATAGCGACATTATGTACGCACATTTGGTTCACGCGTCGTTGCACTTTCGTTTAGAATCAATAACTTGCATGTTTAGAGTAGACATTATAAACATGTATTACATTGTATTTAGTAGTCGTAACTTCGCAAGGATTTAACCGCGAGACACATTCCTGGTAATCACGTGATCGTGTCAATGACAGCATCAATTGGCTGATCGCATGTTAACTCTTCCACGCCTTAGAGTTTGTGATAGAGTTTGTAAGACTTTGTGAGAGAAGGAGGGAAGAGGTAGAGGGTTACCTCAGCTGACGGTTTAGATGAATAGGGCTCTGTAATGAACTAATAATGTGTATTCATTTGGGTCGAATCTGGAATCTATACGTGTAATTGCTATCAGCTATTAAGTAAGTCACAGTCCTCCGAACACAACGCTAGTGATCACAACAATAGAAATGTGTTTAGTTGAATAACAAGTGAGTCGGACAATAAGCCATACTTGCCTGTTTAGTATATTCTGGCACTGTTATTCCGACTGGTTGTCTTGGATCAAACCCGTTATCGTAACCAGCTAGTACCTATTACGGAAGAATATCTATATAGATGAGTTGTATCGGAAGCAGCAAACTATTAAATCAAGGTCTTTCTAGAGAGCTACTTTTCTAAACATTCGAAAGGTTTATTGGTATGCATCTTGAGCATGTTGATAAGTATACCGATTATTTCAGACAGTGAATCTCAGAAGACATCAACCTCACTTTTCTTATGTATATGCCACGGCATTTTGACACGAGCTATTTGATTATGTACCACATGTGGTGTAGAGTAATATTTTCGAAAAACCTAACACTTCTTGCTGGTTTTATACCTTGAAGTCCATCATCTATTTTTTTTCTTTATTTGATCATGTTTTAGAATACGTTTCGGATGGATTCCCTTTATATATTAAGATATGACTGAGTCAATGCACGCATCCTACCTCAAGTAATAAAGCACAGTCATACACATTCTTTGTCATCGGTCCCACGTGGTCGACTGTCGGCTCCATGGCAAATATACCACTGTACGGAACCAGACCCCACGTTGGTTTCAGCCCAACTATGCCACACCAGGATGCTGGCCCACGAATTGAGCCTCCCTGGTCTGTACCTAGCGCCATGTCTACCACTCCATGTGCCACCTGAAAAATGTATAATTTAATTTAATTGTGTATAACCAGTAGTTGTCCTCATAGAAACCAGCATGCTGGAAAATGAATACAATTGCGATAGATACCAATGTAGCGCTACCACTACTAGATCCTCCAGCGGCTCTGGAAGCATCATATGGATTTTTCACCGGTCCACTAGACGAGGTAAAGCTGCTTCCCGATATGCTGAAATCTTCGGTAGTAGATTTCCCGATGATGTGACCACCTAGAACAAAAATTACGCATAAATTTGTCGGTAGCCTATTTGTCGATGTTCCCGGGACAAACATTTACTCAATTGGCTGATGGAATTGAGTAACCAACCTGCATCTAGTATCCTGGTAACCACAGTGGCGTCGTAGTCTGGGGTGTAACCATGGAGAATGTGACTACCAAATCGTAGTGGTACTCCAGCTATCGATATACTGTCTTTAATAGCAAAGGTTTTACCAGCTAGTTTGCCATTACCAGCCCCTGGAATATCACATCGCCAACACCTTCAATATAACACGTAATTAAATATGCCGGTTAATGTGATATGTTTGCTAATACAAAAAGAGATGGACATACGATCCGATTTGGGTTATTTTTATCACGTTGCCAAAACAAAATTAACCATCTAGAATGATCGATAATATATTATTCTTACAAAATACATGTTTACGTATAAATGCCGAATATTCAGCTTTTGACCTTTATTGACCTCACTTACCATCCATTATGAACGTTCTCAGCAGGTTTTGGTCTTTGACCTGGCGTGCGAGGATATTTGATATAAGGTTCTACATCCTCACAATCATCCAATAAGTCGTAGTCCTTTAATGATTCATGAATCTCATCTAATATCAAAAAAACATTCAGGAATCAATACGAACGATCATCAATATAATATGAATTGTGCCATCTAGATTGTTATAAGTTACACGTAGCCATTCCTGCTGTGGAATTTAGTAAAACTTCGTAAAAAAGTTAAATCTTGACCGACGACTACAGGAATCACAAGATGAAAACGGGCTTACAGTAGCTAAAGGGCGCGTCTCCTGTACTTCCGGCCAACACTGATTTTAAAAAGCAATTACAATTCACCAGTCTTGACCCAATTTTTTGAGAAACTGATGGTTGTATTTTAATGAATGACGGCCATTTTGTCAGTATTTGAGCAATTTAACCATAAGTAAGTATGGTTGAGAAATTATCCCAAATTGTTGGCTGTACACTTATCTCTAACAATTTATTATCGAGCCTGAAGATGTTTTTTTGTTATCCTGAATCATTTCGGAATTGTTCTAGAATATTTTAAATGTTAAGCAAATGTTTCCAACATACGACGTAACAAAAATGAATGATGTTCCATGTTACCGTAGAACCAGAACCAGATCTATAGATTCATTATAGTACACAATAAACCAATAAACATTGTCATTCCGATTCATGACCAACTTTCTCAAAATAGAAATATTTTGAGTAGGTTGTACCTTAATGTATATAATATTGACGCCCCCAGTTAGAAATAGACTACATAGTTACTTACACTAATTTGAAATATCGGTATCAAGGGAAATGTGCTGAAAAACTTTTGTATATTTGTTTAATATATTCGTCGGATTCCAGGGACTTACTGCGTCAATATAACCTTTAATTTGATTTGAAATGATCAAGCATTTGCTAAGAGTATAGCTTCAATGTTTTTTCTATTATGTACGATAATATAGTTCTCGCGATCTCATTTGCACGATTGTACAAACACAAATGAGATGGATTAGCGCCGTGTTTGAGACTAGCAGAAACAGCCTGGGACGAACAATCATTAGCCTTACTATTTTTAGAAATGTACGTTTGTCTTGCGCCATTACGATCATCTCACAATTTTTCATACCACATCTTATACATTCTTGATATTCTCCATTTTATGTGCATAATATTTAACTGCTTAGATCGACTTTTGTTTTCAGGTATTAGAAATATGATTTTTTGGGGGGGACAACATTTCGTTGAATGGTGACGTAAGTTGTTATAGCTAAAATAATCGGGTGTAATGTGTGGTTATGTATATACAACGAAATATACACTGTACTTTGAATTGCTTGGAATTCTGCTTTGCTAAGATTTAACCTATGGTGTTCAGCAATGTCCTCAATTTCCCTGTCAGTGGGCAGGCGTACAGATGGACTTCTAGGAATATCTGTTGAAATGGAAAATGAGATTAGAAAGTCAAATCGATAAATATTACGTTTTGCACTCAGTCTGGTGAAATATGGACGAGAACATGTATTTTTTATTATTGTTGTTTACTACTGTGTATTGATGTCTACATTGATTTATCATGACCTAAAAACGTTCGTTTGATGGAACAATACGCATGCGTAGTGGTTATTTTGGTAAGTACAATGACTAAACAACACATGCATAACTTGTAATAATAAATAAATACTTTTACATGTCCTGTGAACCCAACAATTTTAGTATATGACAAAGCATTGCCTGATTTGGTCTACGGTAGAGAGTATCGATCAACAATAGTAACAAAAATAGGCTTTTCGCTCATATTGCACCTTTAACAGTACCACAATCATTATAATTCTCGTGGGTCATTTTCGAAAGTTTGTATTTTCATATACAGTAACAGTGTTTGTTTCATTGATAGAATGTGTTTCAGATTCAAGACGTGTTTCAGTACAAATATAGGTAAGATGACGCAGCTTGTTCTTTTGCACGAATAATTTTGTAATAAAATCAGTGAGCAACAATTGACTGACTCACCCATGATTCCATGTTTGTGAGTCAGCCGCAAGAATGGTGTAGTCAACACCCTGGCAGCCATTTTGATTGACAGCATGACAACCCACCACAATGACACTCCGAAACGAGAAGATCACAATCACTTTTGACAGAGTATGTCTGGAGTACAGATCGGCGATGTGTACCTGACTGGCCAACTATACTATAATATATAGTGCCAATACACAACAACGTCAATATTCAAACCAGACTCCACAAGCAAATTTATAATTCTGAAAAACAAAAGAAAAAACATCACTAAACAATCAATTCAATCAGAGATACATGGACATACTAGGAACCAACTAAGAAGGAATGTCAGGATTCGAAAAGAGTGAGCACATACTGCCCCGCTGAAATGACGTGAATAGATGTCAAAATAGAATAGAATAGAACTAGCTCCTTGACACCACGGTTAGTAACCGTGTTGACACAGCTTCTGAACGAGAAATAAATCGCCACTAGCCACTAACCCTGTTTTTGCATCTCATTTGATACGATTACGTTTAGTTTGGTAGATGGGTGTGAGTTCAAGCTTGAATCCATGTCACACCGCCTCACGATAATACAAATTATACTACGTGGCTCTACGAACTGTCAAAGTTCATGACCAGTGTGTAGTGTGACCCGTGTGAACTTTTGATGATGGTGCGGGGTCAAATAGATGACACGCTGTTCATTTAAGCATGGATGTACTAAGAAGTACATCCATGATTTAAGGTAGCGAGACTATTATTTGTGTTGAAAATTACGATTTTCATATTTATTTATTTATTAATTGATGAAATGCACGATAAACTTTCATCTGACAAAGTCAACGTAACCTAGAATGTCATCTAAGTTAGTTAAAATGTAGATTTTCTGAAGGGAAGCAAGGCAGCTTCAGTAGTATTTTCTAAAATCAACAACACCTATAAGTTTCAAAGATTAACTCAAGACAAAGCAATGTTAGGATGTGTTATCAGTAGCTATCTGACACACAATAGTGGCGTTCACGTTAGAGATCTCGGCACGTGCTGAGACTCGGGACCGAGTCGGCACGTGCCGAAAATTGTGTGTGAACGGTCGGGACCGAGTCGGCACGTGCCGAAAAGAACTCGATCTCGGTCCCGATGGATGCTTGGGACCGAAACTCGGCACGTGCCGAGATTTGCTGCCTGAACGCTCGGCACGAGCCGAAATCACGCCCTCGGTGGTAAATTTAAGAAAAACATAAGTTGATTGATACTAGCATGAAATTACGATGACAGGAAATTCGGATATACTAGTAGATGGTCGGATGCTGTAGTAATGAATGCAAACCGTCATCAGCGATGCATATTTATGTGCTGCTACAACCTCTATTTTCTTGCACATTTTACATTGACGTGAAAAAAATAATTAGGTTTCGAATCTTCTTTGCCGTTCATGTGCACGATGGCTCGTAATAAACACCATTGCAACAAATGGATATAATTTCACTATAACAATTATTATTATCATCATATGCGTATCGTTTGGGCCAACAGATCGACGAATGAGAGCGTGATTTCGGCACGAGCCCAGTCGGTCCTAAGTGGGTCCTGAATAACGTGAACACAACTGCTGTAATCCCTCTGCAAACACAACTGATTAAAAATTTCGGCACGTGCCGAGATCCCGTAACGTGAACGTAGTAAATGAGTGTTTCCAAACATTTGAGTGGTTTGTCTCCGCCCCTGTTTATTTCACAGATTAGCATTTGCATATGAATGTGTCAGACACAAGGTCACACAGCCACTGAAAAAAATCAATGATTTTAGTGTTTTCATCTGCCGATTTTATCGAACTATAGCTATCCCATTCCTTTATTTTGTTTTGGTTTCAAATAGCCTTACACATTTGGATGCCCCTACACATGTTAAAACAGACCTTGATGGGAAAACGAATCGCTTGTGCAGATAAACAAGCTTGAAAATCTTTGCTGTGACTTCATCAACGTTTTCTAGGAGTTTATGTTTTTCAAAATACAAGGTCTTTAACAAAAAATAACGTATACTTATTGTCGTCGGATTAATACCAAATTTTCACAGCTTTAAGGTGACAATGAGAGGAACTTGAATGTGTCCAGACAAACTATTTCATGGATTATTTACCAATGTGTTGTGGTTTGAGTTGGGGTCAATGCGACTAAAACAGAAATTAAAATTCAGGACATTACTTTTCAAAACGCGTTACTTGAAAAAAACTATTGAACAACTAGGAAAAGCGAAAACAAAACTTCTTATCACCAGCATAAATGCGTAATTATTTTTTTTACAAAAAAAGTAGCAGATACGGGCATGACAAACACACTTTTGAAAAGCTTGAAGTCTGGCGATTCCAAAAATATATACTTTCCTGGGTCTATTTGTAGTCGTTTGGTCCCAATTAGAAGAAGAAAACAAGTATGCAAATAATAGTCCCGCTACCTTAAATTAGTTACTACAACCAAAATAACCAAAGCTTACATTAGTGAGCAGTATAGTTCCAGTAAAACCCAAGCTTTGACCTAGTCGCCTTATATACGTCTACTGTGAGCACAAGCTGGTGGAGTAGTTGCAGATAAAGCATCTTTTAGGACTTGAAGTAAGGTATATTGAACTATGACCGGATCACACGAATACGTATTAATAGATAAGAGTTAACACTATATGCTGAGTTAGTGTTACTAAAAACAAGACGAAGATGACATCGTTGACAAAGATGGGGAGACAAATATGAAGCATAGAAATTTGACAAGACTAGAAAACTATCAACGAATTTGATGAGCAGGGCAACTAAAGAAGAACAAAACCATAGAGCGTGCTTCACTGGAAACCACGTGAACTATTGAACAAACACATCACTCATTTCAATATCTTTGCGGCAACATGTAATCTCGCTACATTGCAGCAATCATTTATTAAGACTAATTTGTGGTATCAGTGATTTACGACTGAGCGAAAAAATGTTAGGATAAGCGGATCTATATATAGATAAATGCAGTCAAATTAGTCTATACCTGAATTGTCATAAACCAGAATCAGAGATATAGAAAGTCTAGTAGCTGTCTACCCAGTGAAGCAAAATAACTCTACTAGGACATATAAGATGCCAGTTTGGGTGCAGCAGTCAAAATGCAAATATTGTGAACAGAATCATATAAGAGATACAAATAAATGTTAAAGATTGAAGACTAGTACTGCATGAATCGACAATGGTCGAAATAATCAGTTTGGATTCCGTGGAAAAGATTATTTAGTCACAGTGAATTATTACTTGGACGTTCACTACACAGCGAAAACTATAATTAAAAACCTCAAAGCTGAAATCGACAGTAGTATAATCCAAGAGAAGACGTTACGCCCGGTTATTACCAGATATATCGTATATTCGCTACCTAGAACCCTCGCTTGCCGTTTATATACTCGAATTGTGCGCTTTCATGTAAATTAAAGCATTATCTAATACCATGAACAAACATTTGGTTCAGTAAGTTATTTTGGGGGGGGTTAGCATGGGTATTCATGTGTGTAAGCAAGGCGTATTTGGCGTATGGCGTGTTTGTTTGTTCAACGTATTATGGTATTACTATAAGAATCAGTTGCCGATAAATGTATGTATCATTGCCGCTAAAATAGAGCCACTCTAAGCAAATACGTGGAATATTGGCAAAATCATGAATAACTAATCCTGCTTTTGTGAGGTTTTTTAAATCTGTTCTATGATTCGTTTGGTGTTTCATTTTTCAAACTTAAACTTGTTTTCACCAAATGACCAATCTCTATTTGTGTGACACATTTTGGAATAACACTTCGTTAGTTTATTCCACTGGATGGCTTAAACATGCATTGTCATTTAGTGTGCTTAGAGTCGGCAATGCTGAATGTAGGTAATGCAGAAATATTGTATTTAATAATTACAAGAATACTAAGAGCTGACATTGAAAATATAGTATATCATGACTACATGAGAAATCATGCACCCTGGTTAACAGCATGACTTGGAATAATATACATAACTCATTAAGTGTACATATGTAAAATATACATATCCAATGTAACATGTATGTTGGCGAGTTTCAATCACGAGCAAATGTTTTTTATAGGAATAACTTGCTTGACAAAAGAATAGAAAAAAATAATCCGGGTTACGAAATATAAGATTATAAAAATTAATTTAATTCTAATGAACTAGGTAGCAATTGCGTATCCATCAACCTAAATATCATTTGTCCAATTGTTCATAGGCATAAGCAACTTTCAAAACAGTACTCTCATCGAAGTGCTTTCCCACAATCATCATGCCGACAGGAAGTCCATCTACTATGTTACCAGTGTTAATAGTAATGGCGGGATGACCTGTGATATTGAAGCCACCGAGGTTGGACACGTTGTTATGTAATGCAGTGTTCAGATCTGAAAGTAATATGAATAGCATGAACTGAATTCAGTTGAATTTTAATGTGACAATTATTTGCCTATACCATGTATCATCAATATATCACCTAAGCATTTACATTGTCGGGTTCAGCTAATGAATAC
Organism: Saccoglossus kowalevskii; assembly: GCF_978046115.1. Classification (NCBI taxonomy): domain Eukaryota; kingdom Metazoa; phylum Hemichordata; class Enteropneusta; family Harrimaniidae; genus Saccoglossus; species Saccoglossus kowalevskii. Next base: position 11,630,656 of record NC_140643.1, on the reverse strand, counting down.
AAAGAGTGTTATATTGGCAATATGAGAGACAATTACATTTTGAACTTAACATCACCAAATTTAAATAAGACACAGTGCAGGACTAAATAAGCAGTGTATACAATCACTTGAAAGCGTATTTATGTAACCAAATATACAACATTGATTTTAACGATAGTAGATCACAACCATATGGAATGTTAACCGACTGAAATGTTATATCTGCTTGCCTGCATGGCGTGGAAATCTTGTGAGCAGCAAATAAATAAATATGTCAGCTTTCCAAGTGAAAAAGCAATTATTGAGAACAGCATAAACATATATAGAAGAGGCTAATATTAATATTAACCGTAACTGCCAGAATGTATCAATCCGTCTAGAACATATACAATAATAAAAGCAACTAGCTTTTAAAATTGCATTGTAGCTTGCCCTAACAATATATACAGCCATTATAGAGAAAACATCGCTCTCTGCTTCACTTATAGCTTATCAGAGGGAAAACTATTTGAATAAATGTACCCCTTATACCCACGTAGATATAAAACACTGGCTTGATTCAGTGCGAAAACGAAAGTACACACACAGGCACTGACAATACATTGGGCAGCATACAAAAGAATTTGGCATTATTATAATTAAATGTAGTAATATAATATACTATTGGCACGAGCTGAATTAATACTTCCGTGTACTTTCGAGTGGGGTTGTGCAAGTAATGTCGATTACTGTGTTCCACTATTGTTAAGGATGATATTACAGTATTGTGCCAGGCTCGGACGCAAAAAATAAGACAACGGATCAACTGTATCACCTTTCAATGACACGTTTTTCTGGGGAAACTGCGGACTCTGACGTGTCAATGTGGGCATCACTAATGCGTCATAATCATTCAAAGAAGCATCATATTTCTTTCCAAGTTCTATTGCCAGATTTTTGCACTTTGCATATATCATTCCGCCGTAGTTGCGATTTAGATACTCGCCTGCCAACATGTTTTGCTAGAAGAAAGGGTAAAAACAACTCGCATTTCAAAGGGAGATAGAGAGAGGGTTGGAGATTGAAACCACCGCACCACATTAGTATAACCTTATCTCTGTATGAATAATTCAAAATAAAAATTTGCCACATTGACATGGATATGCGGCTTCAGTTCCTTGTATAATGTTCATTTTACACTGTTGGATTATGGGAATTTATGTTGAATAGATTATACTCTATTGTTTGTACATTGAAAGACACTACAGCCACAATTGTTATAACAACGTGAGTTATTTACCTTGACTCTAACAGGCGCATCATTAGGCCTGGATTTGAAGGAGTGATGAATGCTATCAAACAAGCTGGTTGGATGAAATCCTTTACTACCATAATTAAAACCTGTGACGTATCAATCAAAATGATTACACACAATGCGAATCATACTATCATGCCAATGGCCAATCAAATCAATTTATTTTAAGTTGCAATACAAAGATGTACCTACCTCTCGAAAATGTTGAAACCGCGCCTTGTAATAGTATCCCGCGCCTTATTGTGCCACCAACTGAATATACAAACATAAGAATATGTAAATTATAATTATCACCAACACGCTTGGTGTGGACACCATAGTAAGACAGTAAACAATATTGTTAGGTTAATATTTGTTTTTGCACCATAAGCTAATTTAGCATTTCTTACTCCACGTTTCACAATTTGTCAAACCATTCCATGACACGTGAATAGTATTCCTGTACAAATAAGGTTATACTGACAATTTGTCAGCGATTACAGTGAATTTACCATAATTACAGCAAAATACAATTGTTTGTACAATCTACCTGAATGCATAGGTATCGAAATCTCATCTACTGATGCACCAGTCTTGGTAAATTGTCTGGCAGCTTGTCTCACTATATCATCCACATCTTTATCAGACGAGGACGTACCAAACCCCTCCTTGACAACACCGATTTTTATTCCATTCAAATCCCGCGAGAGCTTACAAGATAATATTATGTGAAGAAGAATTATAATGGTAGTACAAACATGTGTGACTATGCTTTCATATACATAACTATAGCTGATTTGTAATAAAATTATATCGCTTGGAGACTCAGTGTTTTCGTGCATATAAAATCATGTTATTACTTCAACAAGTTATTAAATGTAAAGTTACAAAATATAAGAAGATGTTGAATTGGTAAATTGTACAATATACTACATTGTTTAAGTCGTTACATCGGAATAACTCCACAAATATAGTTATATTACATACTTGTTTAGTGTATTCAGGTACTACTAAATCACGTGGTTGTCTCGGATCCACTCCATCGTCGTATCCAGCAAGCACCTGACATATGACATACACAACTAGTATGAACAAAGTGATTGAAACATAATCGCTACTATGTTGATTAGATTGCGGTTCAGCTGTGGAAAAAGTATAATCAGTAAATTGCTGCACATACCTCTAATAGTAATGCACAATCATAAACCGTTTTCGTCATTGGCCCTACATTGTCAAACGTGGACTCCAATGACAGTATACCGGTATATGGTACCAACCCAAATGTTGGTTTCAATCCCACAATTCCACACGATGATGCTGGACTACGTATGGAGCCTCCCTGGTCAGTACCAAGCGCCATATCAACTGCACCAACTGACACCTGAAACATTGATAATTTAATTGTTTAATTATTTTAAAAGTGTAAATACAAAAACTGTTCTACCCAGTCAATACAAAGTATAAAGAGCAACATAAATAAAGAAAATATATGAGGTAAATTTACAAATTCGGGAACATAAAACAAGAAACTGGCGAATAATAATTGATAAGTTATATCACAACCACTCAAATAACTCTGACAATTGATCTACAAGAACAAAACAAAACAAGAGCACTACAGTACATAGTCGCATCAGTAACAGAAAGAACTTCTTAATAAACATGAAGGTGGGCATCCTATTCTGCATGAGGCGCCCGAATTAATACTTTTTGTTATCATATTTAACCACAAGATAATTGTATCTGTCCAAAATATGCTTGAATATATCCTCTTTTTAAATCTGTATATGTACTACCCTTGTAGTTCGTATTCATCAATTTCCAAAACAAAATATACTTACTGCTTACCAGTGTAACATTCATAGACGTATTGGCGGAGTATTACAATATTACAATAAATACCGACAGAGAACAAATCTGTTCTTGTCACTGAGCCCATCGCCAACAACATATAAATAACAGCATGTAATGCAATACATAACTCAGTTGTGCACAATTGTATAGGAGGAATTTTCTCCGGACGAAAAATTGTAAAAGAACAGATAACGTTTATACCAATACAGCACTACCAGTGCTAGATCCACCAGTCATTCTTGTTGTATCGTAAGGATTAGTTACTGGTCCATTAACAGACGTACAACTGCCACAAGATACACAGCAATTTTCGCAGGTTGATTTGCCGATGATACATCCACCTGTAAAACCACGAATGATATACAGACTAATAAGGTGCACATTTTACAAATTGCGAAGAGTATATTACACATTTAGAAATATCTGATTCTCCGTTAGAATTTTGAATTTATATAATATAATAACCTTCTCCCAGTATCTTGGTAATTACAGTTGCATCATAGTCTGGTGTATATCCATCGAAAAGGCGACTTCCATTGCGTAAAGGTACACCGGCTATTGGTATATTGTCTTTGATAGCGATAGTTTTACCCGCTAGCTTGCCATCACTACTTCCCTTAATATCACAGCGCCAACACCTAATCGGTAATAAACAGTGGAAGAGCTATATGATATCAATATAAATGCTGTATATATACATACAACAGCAGTATTGTTGAATTAAAAAAATGTATACATATTCTATATAACAGGTAAAATATGATGACATCAATCTTACAAGTTTTACATATAGATTGTTTATATCATGAGTTTTAATTTCTTTCATTGTAAATTAACAAAATAATGGCAAATTACAATATCGATATAATCTAATTCATGCGCCTCACGTACTTCACTTTTAACATATTGTTCAAATAACAAATTACACGGTAACGCATACCATACGTACCATGCATTATGTGGGTTTTCTTCATTTTTCGGTGCCCAACCTGGCGTACGTGGATATATTACGGGTAGTTGTGGTTCTACGAAATCTTCCAGCTTGTCAAACATTTTCAGTGAGCACTTAATTTCTTCTACACAATTAGAATAAAAAATAACTGTACTGAACACTATTTGAGGGGAAAGGAACTCGCGCAACTTTCTTGCTCTCCGCGAGATCTCGGGGCCATTTTCGTTCATCAAAAATGATCATCTTTTTCTATTTTTTTTAGAGATTGTAGATGTGGTATATATTAACAAGAATATACATTTAAAAGAAAAAACGTTATGCGAAATCGCTGTGACCATTTCTCATGATTTATTCTACATTTTTCAAGAAAAAAAAAAACGCGGCATATCTTCCAATTTATTCATAGTACTCATTTAAATCCTCAATAAATAATTAAGTCACTTAGCAGTCATGTTATGGCTGTGTCTAACATAACCTCGATGTATAATTAGTGTGACTTATGAACTTTCATAAAGTTTGATTTGCTTTAAAAAATCTTTTCCGTGAAGATATTTCGTGTGAATTTTGCTCCCGGAAAACCTCTACTACATCCTTAAATGACCGTGCACAGGAGTGGAAACTAAAATAGAGACCACACAACTAAATAGTTGCTTTGAATGCACTATATTTCCTAAACAATTTCTAGACATTCTAGCTGTATGGATTTGTTGAATCTTCACCAAAACGCCCAGCACCATGTGTACAACACAAAGTTAACTTTGTAGATTGTGCTCACGTGAGTGTATAAAGTGAGCCAAGTCATTTCAAACATACTATACGTTATTTCGTGGAATTGCACACAGTCATGTAACGGCCGCCAATGTGCAAATTCTGCCGATAGTTATATATACAAAATGCTAAATTAACTACCTTGATATTCCATTAGTTCATGCTGTTCAAAGGTAAATCCATAACTGTCTGCGATTTCAGCGACATCCGCAATAGTAGGTGCTTGTACAACGTGAGTTCTATACACTGACACACAGCCAAAAAGAAAAAAAACATGTATAACTGTATATAGTCAAAGGACAATGAATATATAAATATATATATAAGGTGAACGACGTCCATTTTCTTAGATACAGTGAGCACAAGTCTATTAAAACATTCCTTAGCTGGGTACAATTGCTGATTTCAACAGCAGTAACATAACGCCATATATATTTTAATTTGTTATACACGGACGGTAATCGACTGATGGTTTCTATTTATGTTACGCTTGATAGATTGATTAGCGGCATCATTGATTTAGCCAATCCTAACTCAGACTCACCCGCTAATTCAACCAGAATACAGGACATCGCGGGTATATCTAACACTGTGATATTCATGGTGGAGGGTAGTTGGATCATTCCAAAGTGAAAAACCCAAAAACGTACAAAATCAGGAAGCATAGAATAGTATACCACGACCATAAATTAATTTGAATTAATGAGGGTGGTACGAAATTTTGCATGGGGGAGGGGATCTGCTGACCATCCCTGGCGCGACTTTACTAGGGGTTCCGAGGGCATGATCCTCTTTAAAAAATTGAAATCTAGACCTTATGAAACGCTATTTCCTGCATTTTGAGGGGAAAATTTTGCTCACACAAAGGGTTTCAGCTTGATTTTAGGGGGCGACGCCCCCAACAATTTATCGAGGGGCGACCGCCCCTCTGTCCCCCTGTACCGCCACCACTGCAGCATCACAAAATCAACATTCGATATGAAACATTTTCCAATAAGATCAATCGAGTTGAAACTCGGACTCACGGGTGTTTCGCGCATATTTGGGAAGGGGATTGACTGTGTAATGGGGAATTCTAAACATTATGTACTTCCCAAGTTTAACTTAGTTGCATGGAGTGCCTATCAGAAACAGGATTCGCTATAATAATGCATGAATATTTAATGTAGTGAAGACAATAAATACAATCAGTATAGTACGAGCATATATAAGTTTTGCCCAAATTACTCAGCATTGAGCGTCCAACTAAATTGTGTCAAAATTACAAATTTTGAGAGAAATCTACAAGAAAAGGAGGCAAACATTCCAAAACAAAGAAAAAACAATAACGAATTAGCATGACAAAACAAGGGCGTATTTGTTGTATTGAACGCAAGGATATTTCTCATGATGCAAATAATAAACTGTCGTGTACTGTCGCTCACTGTGTTATTATGTTGGTTCTATCGGTGTCAAAATACCCTCGCGTTCACGAATAAATAAACCGGTGTTTAGCGCTGCCTTTAATGACATGGATTAGTTAGATTGCTGACATAAAGTCATATCCTTGTTGTTGTTAACATACATCGAGCAAGCTGGGATTATCTATCAGTCACTGTCTCGAGTAGGACAAACAGTGGTACGACAAAAGCAAATATATTTTTAGGCACACCCCTTCCAAACGACGGTGTACAGGTGATAATAAATTTACTTTACCAATATTTACTATATGGGTCAGCCATCTTGAATACGGCTTGACTCATTCGGTCTCTTTCTTTAGTTCAAGCCGTATACAAGATGGCTGCGCCCATGTAGTAAATATCGTTTATTTTATTATAACGCCGTATTACTGTGTTAGAAACGCCGATTCCACGCCGGTGTTTCTTGTTTACACACGTTCTTAGCCAGTGAGAACAAGGCTGTAGACGCTGATAGTATCAGTGAAACAAGTAGTATAACACAGTAGGCCACAGAAGGCCGGTTTACTCGGTAAATAAAACTGATTGATAAAACTTAGATAAAACTAATTGGGCAAACCGTCGATGTACTGCGTGATACATTTCACTCAAACTTTACCGATGTTATTTTTACTTACGGAAGTTTGAGTGAAGGTTACCGTTTTTAAAATTTAGTCTAGGAACTGCATAAAATAGGTTGTATGCAGATAAGTCAATATGTTTGCTGCATCTACTAGTCGGCATTTCCCGGCGCGGGTTATTACAGTTCACTCGTGGCAACAAGTGACTTTTGGAAACGAAAATATTTTGGTGTGAATTAAAGGCGCACCGCTCGGATTTCAGAAACACACGTGATTTAATGCTGGAGCCTCCGCTGTAGTCGATGTTGTTTAAACTATGGGTGCTTAAACTATTAACTCATATGTACAAGCAATACAAAACCAATGTTACCTTCAGACATCGTGTACCGTAGTCGTGTATCTATGCGTCAAATATGTCAAAGTGCACTATTACAAGATACACATTGAGGTCACACATCAGCTAACGTAAACGTCAGCATTTTGTTGTGTTCATATTTACTGAACACTCAAATACTCGTGACAGTGTTAACAAATTGATTCTAGGGTATGTAGAGTTTCATAATATGAACATAATAGACTATATATGGCTTATTGTAATTGAAGAAACGAAACGGGATGACATACATAATAAAAATTAAACGGTAATCAAAGAAAATTGGTTTTATACGTACAATAATTACAAAAATATTACAATATACATGTATATTTAAAAATAACAATATTTTAATTGGCCAGTATATTCACCCCTAAGTTGTGTATATACCTTCATAAAACATTTGCCGAAAATAACGGGATTTTAATTACAAAACGGTACGTTTCGCTAATTACAGATAATCAGAAATCTGTAATCAGCAAAACAAGAGTCTTACACGTACAATATTCACAACTGTCAGACAAAACTTCACCAGTATATTTAGCTTTCAGTCGTGTATATAACTCCATAAAACATTTGCCGAAAATAATGGGATTTTAATTAGTAAATGGCTCGTTTCGCTAATTATAGAATAATTATTAATAAATAAATAAATTAATTCTATCGAACTAGAAAACATTTGTTTATTCATCAACCTAAATATTATTTGTACAATTGTTCATAGGCATAAGCAACTTTCAAAACAGTACTCTCATCAAAGTGCTTTCCCACAATCATCATGCCGACAGGAAGTCCATCTACTTTGTTACCAGTGTTAATAGTAATGGCGGGATGACCTGTGAAATTGAAGCCACCGAGGTTGGACACGTTGTTATATAATGCAGTGTTCAGATCTACAGGTAATATGAAGAGTATACAGTATAATTGATAAACTCGTTGTGTCAGTTTGATGAACATGTTCGAACATGTATGCGTTATAATACGGTATAATATATAGTATCAGAGGTTAATTGGGGTTTGCAACGCGCACAGTACTGTATGGTATGGTGACTTCATGCCAAGATCCCATCCAAGTCTCATCTCGTAGATAACGAGACTGATGGTATAACCTTCTGACATGACAGGCGGTTTGTAATAAAACAATATAACATGTATTACCACATTCATAGTGAAAAATGTAATACATCGAAAATGTATAGAAAATAAAATTATCGTAATCCGTCATATCGTGAGCTGCTATTTTGATCAACCTGGACATCCCAATATCCAAGTTACCTCGAGCATGCGTATTTGCATTTTTCTGAGTTAGAACACTTATGCGAGAGCGAGATTGAAACGGGATCTTGGTATCGTGTCACCGTAGTTGCAAACCCCAAGTAATGTACCTCTGATAAAATATATAATATGATATATAATATAATGTGATAATCAATCTTAAATGGGGCCAGCTATACTCAAATTTATACTTTAGTTGTGTCTTTCAAATTGGTCGCGAAAGTAATGTGGATTACTGTGGTCCTCTATTATTACGAGCATATTACAGTAGTGTGTATTTATACTGCGCGGGGCTTACATGAGAAAATACTAAAATAGAATAACTGAATCAGATTTACTCTGTCTTACTCCCACCTTTCAATGACATGTTTTTTCTGAGGGAACTCCGGGCTCCAACGTGTCAATGTGGGCATCACTAATACGTCACAATCATTCAAAGAAGCATCATATTTCTTTCCAAGTTCTATTGCCAGATTTTTGCACTTTGCATATATCATTCCGCCGTAGTTGCGATTTAGATACTCGCCTGCTAACACGGTTTCCTAGAAGAAGGCGGGGGGGGGGGGTTGCTATAAACATGATTAGTACTATCATAACCAGTACATGACACCACAGTTGTATAACCTTATTTCTGCATGAACAATTTACAATGAAATATGGCCCATTGACATAAATATTCAGTTCTTTGTGCCTTTTTCATTTTGCACTTTTATATATGATGTGTTAAAATAGTTTGTTTACCTTGACTCTAACAGGCGCATCATTAGGCCTGGATTTGAAGGAGTGATGAATGCTATCAAACAAGCTGGTTGGATGAAATCCTTTACTACCATAATTAAAACCTGTGACGTATCAATCAAAACGATTACACACAATATGAATATAACTTTTTGTCAATGGCTAATCAATTAATTTTAAATATTGTTCCAAGATGTGAACACGATAAAGTACCTACCCCTTGGAAATGGAGAAACCGAGCCGTGTAAAGCTATTCCGAGCCTTATTGTGAAACTGACTGAAAATACGAACATAAGAATATTTAAACACAGTAAGATGAAACACTTTGACACCGAAGGAAAATTAACAATATTCACTTGTTAAACTAATATTTGTCAATGTCCCACTACCTACAATAATATTAAAACAAAATACAATTGTTTGTACAATCTACCTGAATGCATCTCATCTACTGATGCACCAGTCTTGGTAAATTGACTGGCAGCTTGTCTCACTATATCATCCACATCTTTATCAGACGAAGACGTACCAAACCCCTCCTTGACAACACCGACTTTTATTCTATTTAAATCCCGCGAAAGCTTGCAAGGTATTATTATATAAAGAAGAATTATGATGCCAGTGAATGTGATTATATTCAATTGTTTGTTGCTTGTTCAGTATAAAGTAATATGAGGTTATTACAAAGATACTGCAAAGTATACACGCAGACAATAGAGCGGAAGTCGATGCGAAATACAAAACGTTTAGAACATATTTAACTTCTTTGTGTGTGCTCCGGTCAAACCCTGGGGGCAGCCATGTTTGTTTTTATTATTAGAGGACGCTTACGCGCGTAATCGTTCCATATTTGGAATTCGCGTTTCATAATATGGTAATGATGAAAATACTCAGTGCAATACCGCAACATTACGGCACGCTGTAACTTATGGCGTCACGGTGTCATATGTATAATACCAGAGTATACAAAACGAAGAATTCACATCATTTGTCTCTCGAATAATACACATAATTAATTTTGTAATTCCCACTACATAGAATGACATACTTGTTTAGTGTATTCAGGTACTACTAAATCACGTGGTTGTCTCGGATCCAATCCATCGTCGTATCCTGCAAGCACCTGACATATGACATACACAAATAGTATGAAGATAATAATTGAAACATAATCGCTACTATGTTGATTAGATTGTGGTTCAGCTGTGGAAAACAATGATCAGTAAATTGCTGCACATACCTCCAATAGTGGTGCACAATCATAAACCGATTTCGTCATTGGCCCTACATTGTCAAACGTGGACTCCAATGACAGTATACCGGTATATGGTACCAACCCGAATGTTGGTTTCAATCCCACAATTCCACACGATGCTGCTGGACTGCGTATGGAGCCACCCTGATCAGTACCAAGCGCCATATCAACTGCACCAACTGACACCTGAAATATTGATATATTGTGACTGTACTTCTTAATATTATTCACTGTAAGTATTCAATAAATATCATTGTATTATACCATCATTCATGCTTCGTGCTGATTGGTCGACAGTCACGTGAGTAGACAGAAGTAGACCCAAACGTGAATAACACACAGGAGGGGGGAAATCCTGCTGTCAACTGAAATCAACAATATTTTTTCTCTTACAAGCATAGAACGTTATGAAGAACATTGCGGTACTTTGGCATTTGAGGTTCAACAGGTGAACATTATTCCTACATAATGTTCTAAAAAATATTGTTCATCCCATGAGTTTTAATTATTTTTATTACCAAAATTGAAAATTACAAAATCAATATAACCAAAATTATGCGCCTCACGTACTTCACTTTTTACATATTGTTCAAATAACTAATTACAAGGTAACGCATACCATACGTACCATGCATTATGTGGGTTTTCTTCATTTTTCGGTGCCCAGCCTGGTGTACGTGGATATATTACGGGTAGTTGTGGTTCTACGAAATCTTCCAGCTTGTCAAACGTTTTCAGAGAGCTACTAATTTCTTCTACACAATAGAATATAATAATTAGCACAATCATATATAGAATACAAACCAAATTTCTCACAGAAACAAAATGTAGATCGGATGAGAAAAAGTAACACTCATATAGTAAGGGGTGTTGTGGAAGTTCGTTATATTATAGTAAATATTGAGAATGTGTTTGCACTAGGACTAAATCCAAAATCAAGACTACTCAATTTGGACTGTTGCCTTGTGTGTGCGAAAATTCCAACAGAATTTCTTGACATTCTAACACTATATTCGAATATTCAAAATCCATGCAAAACAATCTGTACATTTCACTGCCATTTGTCTTTCTCTCATTGCGCTCATATGAGTGTACTATATAGGAAGTAAAGTCGTCGTAAACATACTATATGGTTTACACATAATAAATGTCCGTGGAATTACATACTACAGTTATGTGACGTTTAATGTACGAGTTCTTTCGATAATCATATACGTTATATTTTAATTATATTAAGAATAAAATGCAAAATTAACTACCTTGATATTCCATCAGTTCATTATGTTGTATAATAAATCCATAACTATCTGCGATGTCGAAAAGTTCCGCAATGGTAGGTGTGCGTACAACAGGAGTTCTATAAACTGACACCCATCCGGTAAATAAAACATTGTATAAAATAAGATCGCTCAATCAAACTAACTGTACAGTATAAATGTTTAAATATTTATATAAACATTCATACTGATTGGTTTATTGTAATTAATTCTGATTAAAAATAACAGTAGTCTGTATGAAAAATATCATTACATTTTTAGTATATATATAGTGAAATACAAAATTAGCCACATGATTTGCTTTGGTTTTTTTAAATATTATATTATTAAGTATAAAACTATTTTTCGAGTTTTATACAATTAACGTCCGATTGTATGACTTTTATCCTCTAAAATCCAAGCATATGAAAATATTAAATGGTATATACACCTAACTGTAGTTTACAATTGTACTTTTGACGGTAAAAACACATTTTCAATTGATTGTTTAATACCACGTAGTAACATTTGGACAAATCATCCATGCAATTCAGTATGGGTTATTTGCCTCTAAAGACAGTGCCATCGCCAAGATGTGGACACTGAAAGCTTAGCATATACGCTATATACCGACGTTGTACCTTTCAACGCTCCTCGCCACGTGACGGATTTCAACGAAATGGCGACTAGTCAACCTTTAGTTTCCACACAGTATTTTATGTGATACATGTATTAGCCTTGTGTTACTTTATCAATGCAATTGTGACTAAAACGATATTGCGGTATGATTTGGCCATTTTGTGTGTGTAAAGGTGACATTGTAGTACGAAGTGATTTTGGTTCACAGTTAAAATCGACTCGGATTTCAGGGTTGAATGCTGGGGGTAATTTTGAGACTTAAGTTGTAATACAATTTGTGTTTAAACTATTAAATCGTCGACTTCAACTATTATACACAAGAAATACAAAATGAACGTTACCTTCAGATATCATATATTTATTTATAAATGATGATTCAGGTCACATTACATCGACACCCAGTTTCTGGCAGCAAGGCATAGCGATTCTAAAGGTCGAAGGGGAGATGGTTTCCTATTTTTAACTGCGACATTACTTGAATTATTCTTACAGTTTTTTCCATAACTGAGCTGTTGTGAAACAGCCCAAAACATTGTGATACATTTTCAACTTCACGTTTTAATATATTGATTTTTATTGCAGCTTATTGGCACTTATCAAAATTATACACCCTATTTAAGAAATGGGCTGATACCATTATATAGGGATTTCAATAACTGATTCATTTCAGCACTGACTGCTGTTAACATTTTGACATCGCCTTCGTGTTCGTGTTCGTGTGGATTCGCCCTATGTATAGTGTTGTGTCGGTTAGTGATGCAATACTGAATGGTGTGAACGTGACATCTTTCAGTATTATGTCCTTAGCCAACACATCACTGTACACGGTGCCACATCCGTTATGCACAACTATTACATGCATACATTTTAATATGTCCAGCATGGTTATTGCTGGACACATTTACAAATGTTTAACCTCTATTTGTCATACTCTATAATTGCTTAGCAATAAGGTGTTTTGAGGGAGGTGGCATAAATTTACGACGCTGCTTGCAAATGTCACCAGATATTGGAAAAAAACTGAATGACTCCGTTGAAAGAGTATTATAAAATTTCATTTCATAACAACTGATAATACGAGGAATACAATATGAACGTTACCTCCAGCCATTATGTGTAGAGTATGAAAAAGCATGACCTTGTGACGAGTAGCAGTATATATAAGCGTGATGGCCATTAAACTTATCGTGATGTATATTCACCATACTGTGATGTCCATTCACCATATGGTGATGCCCATTCACCATACTGTGAGCTCCATTTTTGGGCTATAAATGTCGTCAATATTCATATATTTTTAGTGTCATATTTGAACTATTTAACGTGTTCCGATATCATAATATTGTTCTTAAATGCATATAACTGGCATAATGTTATCAGATGGAATGTGGTGTATATTATAGAAGTCTAAATATTAATGTCATGGGATAGGTACAATTTAAAAGTAAATTTTAAACGAAAAGACCGCGAAAACAACATAATACAGATGAAAGTGCAGAATGCAATTTATATTTTTATATCACTTTTCATTCAACTTTTCATCAGTATTATTTAGACCATCATCTTGATTCCCTAGCAAAGTTCTGTTGAAAAATTATGAATTCATAGCTACGGTTGTGAAAAATTGAGAAAATTATTTACATTTCTTTGAGAAGCTCTTTCACCGGAGAAGCATTATGTTATTTTTGCCTGGTCTTTCTGTTTAAAGAAAGAAACCTACCCGCGCATTTTTGACATATTTTGCGGATATTGTTGTGCATGCAGAAGTGAAAATATTTCATGTCAAAATCAATCTAAAATTAACCGTTTTAGTATTATTTACCACAATGAGGATAGTTCTTTCAATCTGTTTTTTTTTTCAGAAAAAACAAATATATACAAACTGACAGTTTAGCAGCGACGATGAAAACATATTTTCGTATATAGATAAACTGTTTTCATCCTTATTTCATTAAACAAAATACGTTAGCTTGTTAGCAAGGCGTCAGAGGCTGATATCAACATGAAGCTAATAAAGTACTGGCAAAAATTCATGAGAAGACCCTTCAACCAAAATTATCTTCTTCCATTACATACAGTCTTGGACATACTAAACAACTGAATTAAAGTGAAATTTATTGTATCGTGTTATGGAAAACAATCATTATACACAAAATATAGCCTCACATGAATAACTGTGGACCAGTAGTCTCATTCAACCAGTGATCATCAATGCATCAATTTGTCGGTTAATTCGCTCCAAGCTACAACTTTAATTGTAATTTATTTAATATCAAACTACCCATACTATACCCATCTTTTCATACTTAATATTTCATTCCTGATCACCAAGATGATCGCTGGCAATCAGATGCATAATTTAAATTAGAAGATATTGTACACATGCCATTCAATTGCAACACCCGTCAATGAAACACTATGTACATCTATAGCAGTAACTGCTAAGACACTTTTTTTCTGGTAGTTGTCAAACCAGAAAACGAATAGTGTTCGTGAGATGATTGACTTTAGTCTAAATAACGCTATAAATCACCGCCACCACCAAATTAAATGAATAACACACTTAGCAACCTGCTATTAGGCTTAACGATGTTTTCACGTCCAATCAGTTGGCATCTTGTGATTGTTCATATGCAAATGCAACTTTGAAAAGTGTACTTTCATCGAAATGTTTTCCAACAATCATCATACCAACCGGCAGACCGTCTGTTTTGTAACCAGTATCAATAGAAATTGCTGGATGACCAGTTACATTGAATGGAAATAGAAGATTCCCCCCGCTGCTGCGGCACGCTGCCGTGGCATCTGAAACACAAGAGCAAAACTGATTAAAGGAAAAGTAATTATGCAAATTGGTTGTGTCATTGTAATGGTTCAGTATAACAAAGTATTTTGCTGATGAACCTATATGACTGGCGATGATGGATATTACAAAACTAAAAGAACTAATTATTAGGCAGACTAGCACAACTTATATAGCATTATTTAAAATATGGATTTGTCATGCATTTCAATAAATCTATACGGATTCATTCCAATATATATTTAATCATATTCATTTAGACCGAACAATTCTAATCTGCTGTATACTAGGCTGAAATGTTATCATTTCCTTGACATGAAAACTGAATTCTAGTGAGGTAATACAAAATCACTTCAGGTGTAGTAATTCCTGAATATCAAACGTGCTTTTAGATGCTCTATTTTGTCAGTCTAATTCAAGACATTCGTTTATTGAAATAAGTTGATTTTCCCAAATTGACCCCTTTCGAAATGACGCCATTTTTTCATGCTATTCCTTTTCCTAAAGATTTCGATGACAAACATATTTCTGAAAATGCAATCTCTTTTTTTGACAACACTTCAATTATCATATAAATATGCTAAACAAATCACTTTTGGCAACTTTCATAAGCACTGTCTGACTAGTTACTCGCCACAATGGTTAAAAAAATAGTAAGTGAACTTTTACGATGGGGTCACAATATTGGGCTGCAATGGCCAATTAACCACCCCGAAGCAAATTACTTTTTCATAAAAATATATCACAAAAAGTTGTTGTCAGAGACAGCTATGAACCTGGGATCCCCGACTATAATGATTGATAAATAAGCCAACAACAACGACGACGACGGCGACGACGACGACTATTTCTTGTAATTTCTTTACCACAGCAGGCAAGTTAAATGATTTCATGATTTCAAAATGATTTCACATGTAACACAAAATACTAAATATTAGATCGATTTGTCAATGTTGACTACATACCTTTCAGAGATGCATTTTTGGGAGGCAATTTAGGTATTGTCTTTGTTAACGTGGGCATTACCAGGACGTCACATTTGTTTAACACTTCGTCGTATTTCTGGCCGAGTTTTCTTGCCATGTTCTGAAACTTTGCATACATCCTACCGCCATACTGACGGCTCAGATATTCGCACACCATCAGCGATCGCTATAAATATAAATAAACAAATCAGTACGTGTTAACATATACACTGTATGTGTTAGAATTAATTTAGTTGTATGAAAATGTTTTCAATCGCCTTCGATCACGTATAAGTGATCAATTGATAATTACTATTTTTTTTAAACTAATGAAGTAATAATATTCAAAGGTCAGTGCACATAATGTAGAACGAATGCAAAGTTGTAGAAATGCACAATTTGACAAAATCATTAAACACTAACATGTGAACTACTACATGCTGCACTACTAATATAACAAATCCAAAACAAGTAAACGTTTTAAAAACAGAACACCTGTTAAATGTTAAGAGAATTCGTTTTTCTATTGATTTTAATTCAATAGTTAAAATACGTCTTTTTGAAAAGACCTGTCATGGCGGTTGAACTGGAATATCTACATCCGCTTGGATGTGTATATTGGTATGGACTATTTGTAAAATTGAAATCATCACTCTGAACCCCTGTGTGATTGAATGTAAATCATACAAACAGAGGAAGTAGATTCTGGAGTTGTTAAGCTGAAATTCATTTATATAAATCATTGCTATTTAATCATTATTTAACTTAGTAGTGATTTTAGAAAACTATTTTGTTAATCTTACCTTGACAGTTAAAGAAGCGTCATCAATGTTAGATTTGAAAGAATGGTGAATATTTTGGATCAAACTTGATGGATAATACCCTTTTTGTCCAAAACTGAGTCCTATTTCAAAATAGGTAAAACACTATTTATACACACGTTTATAAGTCGTCAACGCTTCTCATCACAGTATTCTAATTCTATTTCAATTAAACATGAACTATTACGTGCTAATTGAAAAAGTGATATTTTAGTGATATAATAGTATAATGACACAAGCACAGACTCACCATGCAAAACAGGATGTTTCAAACCATGCATAAATATACCAAGTCCAATTATGCTTCCAACTGGCATAAAATAAACAGAAATATCGAGGAATTGAGGACAGTTGGTAATAATTAATTTCACAAAACTGAATCTCCTCCTGAGTGAATAAATTAGAATAAGTCACTCTTTCCGTTTATTGAGATAATGATGATTTTACGAAACTAATAAAAGCGACGTCACAATATTGTGGAATATTTGCATTTGACCCAAAATTATTATACAATAATACTTCATAGATTGATCAATAGCAGATACTACACATGTTCGGTAGTAGTTAGTAACTTGTTCTGAAGGGCTGATACCACTTTTCTAATGTATACCTTCAGGTATTCCAGCAATTTAGAATTTGTGACGGCGTATAATAGCATCTCTTCCATTACAGGGATTAGTCTTTAAGATTGCGAGTCTGAAAATTAGTGAAAATTGCAAAAATCGCTATTCAATTAAGAATAATAACAGAACATAACCTCACCATCATTGTCAATGGGAACACCCAAATTCCCATAAATGATTTGTTGTATGATACTGCTTGACAAATGTGTCGCTAATAAAATCAGTTATGCAAAGCGACAACACAGTGATCCAGCAAGTTGTGTTCACAGTAGTTGGTAATATGCAAATAAATACACGCTGAATAGAAATCATACCTGAATGCATTGGTATCGATATGTCCACCACTGAAGCCCCAGTTTTAGGGAAATTTCTCAAAGCTTTCATCACGTTATCATCAACATCTTTCTCCGAAAATGGAGTATCAAACCCCTCCTTGAGAACGCCAATTTTCATCCCAGTCAAGTCACGCGAAAGCTTGAACAAGAAAGTAAATATTATTTTAATTTTATTTTTAAAGCCATCAAGTATTTAAGATTGGAAATTCCAAACATGATGAATAGGAAATAATAGGTCTGCCGTGAAAATTTATTCTGAAAATGTCTGCACATATATGAATTGTATTCAACACGCAATGACTGCTACAATTACATGTTATTGTTATCTGTCACTATCTCTAGTAATTTATTGTACAATATTTTAACAACGTCATAGTTTTTCTGAAATTAATCTGTTCTCATATGCTGTGTATTAATATATTCAATGGACATGGTTCAACTTGAGAAGAGTATGGGAAAAACTGTACCTGCTTAGTGTATTCTGGTACAGTCAGATCTCTTGGCTGTCTTGGATCAAGGCCATCATCGTAACCAGCAATAACCTGTTGATAAAAAAACACTTTATTCATACCAAAACAAATGTTTTATTTGAACTGCTGAATTACACAAACTTTTGCATTTTGGGGGTGAAATCTGCTCACCAACTTTACGCCGAAGGGGTCCGGGGACATCCTCCCCTTTACCCTCTGAAACGATATGTCGTGCATTTAAAGGGGCAAAGTTTGCTGACACAAAGGGTTTCAGCTTTATTTTGGAGGGGCGACGCCCCCAACCTCCCCCCCCCCTGTGCTGCCGCCACTGGAATACTATATAGCTTGGAATGATAAACATTATGGTTTCGTGTGATTAACGAGACGGAATTCAACATAAAGATTTACCTCTAACAATAATGCGCAGTCATACACTGTCTTCGTCATTGGGCCAACGTGATCTAATGTTGGTTCTAATGATATTATACCCGTGTAGGGAACCAACCCCCACGTAGGTTTCAGTCCCACAATACCACACGACGATGCTGGCCCGCGAATGGATCCTCCTTGGTCAGCGCCTAATGCCATATCAGCAGCGCCTGTTGACACCTGAATAATGATGCGGAATAATACAACCATTTAATTTATTTACTTGTTGTGGCTGACATTTTAACGATAAAATTACTTTAAAAATAGGAATCGTGCCTATATTACATAACGACTCATGTTTTGACATGAAATCCAAAGTTACGTTCTACTTAATAAAACATTTTTGTCAATTATTATGGCATAATTTGTTATACGTATCCATAGAGACAATAATATTCACCCCGGTGCAACTAGATATATTGGGTAAAAAAATGACATTATACACACATTGAAAGCCATAAGGGCATACAATCTGTTTCCTGGGGCCGCCGCGAGAATGTAGTTTTTTGGATAACTCACAGACCCGAGTTGGACAAATGTGGCTAGTCATAGGTGTATACCCTCCATATCCTAATTATGCTAAATATGTATGGTGTGTGGTGAAGTCAATATGTGACAATTCCTCCCCGGAGAAATGCGTAACTCGTGGGAATGCTTCGTTGTTGATGTCGGACATCTTGTTTAATTACAGACAGTATCTTACGCATGCTCAGTAGAGTGTTTATTACACTACTTTGGGAACTGTCCCCAAAGTGACGTCATTTCGGAAAAAGATGGAAATCCTCGTTTTGGAGTAACGGCGTAAAATTGCGTAACCGCGACACGACTATGGGTGATCGGTCATGTCACATAAAATTTGGCTGTGGTGCGTTATAATATATAATTAGTGTGATATAAACACATTTATACCAATACAGCACTACCAGTACTAGAACCACTAGTCATTCTTGTTGTATCGTAAGGATTAGTTACTGGTCCATTAATTGAGGTGCAGCTGCCTCCAGATGTACACAAATTTTCACAGGTTGATTTTCCGATGATGTGACCGCCTGTTTAAAAATAGAGATTACATATTGCTACTAAAATAGAAAAAAACGCATCCAAGATACTTGTTTTAACCTTAAGTTATAACAGAAAAGAAATGTGTTTTGCTGATAATCTAATTAGCTTAAACTCTGTTTAGTAAATTGAAGAAAATACTCATCTGCATCAAGTATCCTAGCAACGACAGTGGCATCATAATCTGGTGTGTATCCATCAAAAATGCGACTTCCGTTACGTAAAGGAACACCGGCTATTGGTATATTGTCTTTGATAGCGATAGTTTTACCTGCAAGCTTGCCATCACTACTACCCTTAATATCACAGCGCCAACACCTAATGCGGTAACAGAATATATATATAATTTATATATAGTATATAATATATTATACAGTAGTTATACGCTAAATAAATGCGTACGTCTACAAAGCATTTCTTCTTTCAATTGTGTTGTGTCCCGTAATTATATGTCGTGACATGCGTATGTTAAATTACAAGTGTAAATGTTGACGAACATACAGTAATTATTGTCACAGAAATTATGCTCCAGGGTTGGGACTACGTGATTGGGAAGTGGCCACTGAGGAGGCCCGGTTGAACACATGCACATGTTGAGCCTTAACCTTAAAGTAAGGTCGATGTCGCATTCATTTGTGAATACATTTTGGCCAGTGGACTTCCCCCCCCCCCCCTTTTTAGAACAAAGTGACATAGTCGTCAAGGGTGTTCAAAGCTGCAGGTAGCGTTTTGACATGGGGACTAAGCAATCGTGAGTCCAACGCACATGTATACACTGACATACGTACCATGCATTGTGTGGGTTTTCATCTGGTTTCGGCGCACTCCCGGGTGTGCGTGGATATTTCACTGGCAGTTGTGGTTCTATGAATTCTTCCAGTTTGTCAAACACCTTCAAGGAGTCACATATTTCCTCTAAAACATAATATTGACTGAACTCATACCACACTTTCACTTTTTCGATATATTTAAAACTTTAAAATTCAACCACTGCATGATTTGAAGACAATCCTCATAGAAGACAGACAAATCCAACAAGCTGTAAATCACGTGGTTCCTTTCAATATCTTACCTTTATAATCTTCAAGTTCAGAATCATCAAAATGTAATCCATAACTGCTGGAAATAGAAACAAGTTCATCCAAGGTCGGTGGCCGTACGGTCGGTGATCTATACACTGAAATAACAACCGTAAAACATGCATTCAAACACTATACAATTAAATACATTGAATGCCATGTAACTATAGAGGACGCGTGATTACTGTGACGTATAGAAACTAACACATTAAACTTTGCATACGGTGCTGTATATAAGGTTCATCCCAATATTGCAATATTCATTAAAAATATTTCTGTGCAAGGATTTTATTCATATTTATAAATGACATGTTTATATTGATAAAAATCACCATTTGCATTGGTGACATATTTAATTTGTATTCGTGAAATTCCAATCTTTATTCCTACTAAAAATCTCAATTTCTATTCGTAAAACCCTCATTCGTATTCGTTAAACTTCCATTTATATTCTTAGCTATAGCCAACAGATGTAAAAACTGCACGACAGCAATATACATAATTTAATGGAGCTATAACAGAGTATAGTTACTATGGGAATATACATCATAATACTGTGCATTAGCTCTCGCAATCGCGTACTTAGTCATTTTTACAAGGTTCGCCATTTTTGATGTCACGTGATAATTATGTAAACAATGTCTGTCCAGTTTGTGCGAACTTGCACCTCTATACTTAGTCTTTTGATATATATAACCTAAATTACTGTTCTGAACGAGACAACAGACAGAGAATGTTTTATTTAAAAACGTCACAAAACCTTCTCGCTACCTTAATGAGCAATGATGCTTCCTATCATGCACCATGTATTAAAGGGGGACCGCTCAATCCCATGGATTGCACCAAAGAATCATGGGACACTATTGTGTATGTTGTTTACAAAGTTAATCTATCTTTTGTTATCCATTGTAATTTTAATCCAGAAAGTAAATTTGTTGTGAGATTAGGCTTAACTGGAAGTGCCCCTTTAAATATAAGTGTGAGTATTGATGTGTACGATATCACATTACAGGGAATGAAACTACAGTGCACACACGGCAGGATATAATGTAACACGGTAGCAGGATATGGAATTTGGTCTGGGAGCTTTGCACGACAAGCAGCATAGCATTATAGCATAGAAACCCGTGTTAAAATTCCGTGTACAGGAGCGCATTATATGATACCGTGCAACGCGATAACATTATTCGAACTCTAGTCGGAAAGCCATGTACAATAATCACAATAGCATTATAGAATAGTGACGACAGCGTACTGTCGCGTAATCAAGCACGAAATCGCTACGTTAATGCAAGTTCATATTTCCTGGTCACATGTCTTATTTTAATGTATTGGTGGTAAACGCTAAAATTCACAAACAAAAGGGCTTCTGACGCCATTTACGTGAAGATGTTAGTCTATGTCAAGAGAAACTATGTTCTGATTGGCAATTGCGTAATCAACTGTGCAGTTTACTGTAGGTGATATGTTTGGCATAATCTTCGAAACGGACAATGCGTTGATTTCACAGCAGTTTCAGAGTTTTATCTCTTCATTATTATAGTTACTGTAATAGTGATGATACACCGGGGACAATTTAATGAAAAATAGTACGTGACTGACGTATTTCTGCCCTCAGGTTACTTTGCATTTATTGCACCATACCTAATTGCTATTTGAGCATTAACGAAATCAATCACAAATCGCAAACCGTTGTTGCTTGTTTTGGGTGTTTTGGCTTCGTCTGTCGGCATACATGACAGCGTCGTCGTACAGGCCGGACCCTAAATCCGAGGTGCAACCCTATTCGCAAAATGGTAAAACGGTTTGAATGCTAATACAAACCCACAAGACATAACGAGTCCTAATTGCTGTCAACAGAACCAATAGCACATAATCTTTGCTAGAAGATATTTTGTTTGGCCAAAGAATTATATTGTATCTTCGACCAGTTTTACTGCCTGGCGTACAGATGTAATATACACTCTCTCCACTTTTACCAGTTTTCGAATAGCGTTTGAATAGTCCATGGCTTGAAAGAGCGCTCCCGTGTTCATTTGTTACATATGCACATGATTCTACGAATACAAATATGAATATAATTTAAGTTTTTACAAATACAAATACAAATATAGCTGCATAGCAGCAATCACCGGTTTTCAAGACCATGGCACATAGCCAAGTCACATGCAATGCATGGCCATGTATGACTGTTTGCAATAGCCCTGAAAATTAACGTTGGTTCCATGTTTGTATATGTTATAGTGTCCGAGATATTATAGCCATGCATATTTAATGAGTTCCATGACCATATATAGTCATAGGGTATGTTTGTCAATTCTCTTCTCCAATGTCTTCAATATAGCATTGGTTCAATGTTCGTACTTGCAACAGTGCCTAAGATATTAGAGATTTGCACATTTAATGAGTTCTATGACCATATATGGTCATTTAAAATTTTGGTCAATTTTTTTGTCCAATGTCTTCAGCATAGGTTTGGGTACATGTCTCTATCTTTAAAAGTGCTCGAGATATTATGGATATGCATATTTAATGAGTTCTATAACCATATATGGTCATCGAATGTGTTGGTCAATCCTTTTGTCCAATGTCTTCAATATAACATTGGTTCCATGTTTGTACTTGCAATAGTGCCTGAGATATTAGAGACATGCATATTTAATTAGTTCTATGACCATATATGGTCATCGAATGTGTTGGTCAATTCTCTTGTCCAATGTCTTCAATATAGGTTTGGGTACATGTCTATATCTTTTAAAGTGATCGAGATATTATGGATATGCATATTTAATGAGTTCTATTACCATATATGGTCATCTAATATGTTGGTCAATTCTTTTGTCCAATGCCTTCAATATAGTGTTGGTTCTATGTTTGTACTTGCAATAATTCCTGAGATATTAGAGACACGCATATTTAATGAGTTATATGACCATATATGGTCATACACTATGTTGATCAATTCTTTTGTTCAATGTCTTCAATATAGTGTTAGTTCCATGTTTGTACTTGCAATAGTGCCTGAGATATTAAAGACATGCATATTTAATGAGTTGTATGACCATATATGGTCATCCAATGTTTTGGTCAATTCTCTTCTCCAATGTCTTCAATACGGCGTTGGTTCCATGTTTGTACTTGCAATAGTGCCTGAGATATTAAAGACATGTATATTTAATGAGTTGCATGACCATATATGGTCATCCAATATTTTTGTCAATTCTCTTGTCCAATGTCTTCAATATAGCGTTAGTTTCATGTTTGTATGTGCAATAGTTCTCAATATATGTCAATTCAATGTGTATCGCATATGGGCCCTCCCCCCTTTCCCATAATGCAACATTGCTGACTATTTTATATAAAATGTGAAAAATATTCATAAATCAACTGCTCCAAAACTACTGGTCGCACTTTCATGATTCTTTGATTAATATGTAGTATGTATGATGTTCTTCAAAATTATGGCGTGGAATTTTGATACGATCAAAATTATGCAAATGAGATGCAAAACAATATTTCAGAAAATTCTAGAAAAAAAAGTCACATGACCGTTCAACTTTTTTTTCATGAAATATGTAGCTCTAGAGCAAATGCTTCTTTTAAGCGAAAGTTTGAGACTCCTAGACCCTCAGAAAGGTGTTTAAATGAGCATTCCATTTTTCGCCTTACATTCAAAATGGCCGTCGTACCACGTGACCAATATGCGTCATCTTAGGATATGCATTAGATCTCATCAAACTTTACTAACATATGAAAAAATTTTCAAGATATGTGCAACGGTGTTCGAATGGCGCTTAGCGAAAAATCTGGCGGAATAATAATAATAATAAATATAGCTGCATAGCAGCAATGACCGGTTTTCAAGACCATGGCACATGGCCAAGTCACATGCAATGCATGGCCATGTATGACTGTTTGCAATAGCCCTCAAAATTAACGTTGGTTCCATGTTTGTATATGTGATAGTGTCCGAGATATTATAGCCATGCATATTTAATGAGTTCCATGACCATATATGGTCATCATCTATGTTGGTCAATTCTTTTGTCCAATGTCTTCAATATAACATTGGTTCCATGTTTGTGTTTGCAATAGTGCTCGAGATATTAGAGACATGCATATTTAATGAGTTCTATGACCATATATAGTCATCAGGTATGTTTGTCAATTCTCTTGTCCAATGTCTTCAATATAGCATTGGTTCAATGTTCCTACTTGTAACAGTGCCTAAGATATTAGAGACTTGCATATTTAATGAGTTCTATGACCATATATGGTAATTTAAAATGTTGGTCAATTCTTTTGTCCAATGCCTTCAGTATAGGTTTGGGTACATGTCTCTATCTTTAAAAGTGCTCGAGATATTATGGATATGCATATTTAATGAGTTCTATGACCATATATGGTCATCGAATGTGTTGGTCAATCCTTTTGGCCAATGTCTTCAATATAACATTGGTTCCATGTTTGTGTTTGCAATAATGCCTGAGATATTAGAGACATGCATATTTAATGAGTTATATGACCATATATGGTCATCGAATATGTTGGTCAATTCTTTTGTCCAATGTCTTCAATATAGCGTTGGTTCCATGTTTGTACTTGCAATAGTGCCTGAGATATTAAAGACATGCATATTTAATGAGTTTTATGACCATATATGGTCATCGAATATGTTGGTCAATTCTCTCGGCCAATGTCTTCAATATAGCGTTGGTTCCATGTTTGTACTTGCAGTAGTGCCTGAGATATTAGAGACATGCATATTTAATGAGTTGCATGACCATATATGGTCATCCAATATTTTGGTCAATTCTCTTGTCCAATGTCTTCAATATAGCGTTAGTTCCATGTTTGTATATGCAGTAGTTCTCAATATATGTCAATTCAATGCTGATCGTATATGGGCCCTCCCCCCTTTCCCATAATGCAACATTGCTGACTATTTTATATAAAATGTGAAAAATATTCATAAATCAACTGCTCCAAAACTACTGGTCGCATTTTCATGATTCTTTGATTAACCTGTAGTATGTATGATGTTCTTCAAAATTATGGCGTGGAATTTTGATACGATCAAAATTATGCAAATGAGATGCATAACAATATTTCAGAAAATTCTAGAAAAAAAAGTCACATGACCGTTTAACTTTTTTTTCATGAAATACGTAGCTCTAGGGTCAATGCTTCTTTTAAGCGAAAGTTTGAGACTCCTAGACCCTCAGAAAGGTGTTTAAATGAGCATGGCATTTTTCGCCTTAAATTCAAAATGGCCGCCGTACCACGTGACCAATATGCGTCATCTTAGGATATGCACTAGATCTCATCAGACTTTATAAACATGTGCAAACATTTTCAAGATATGTGCAACGGTGTTCGAATGGCGCTTAGCGAAAAATCTGGCGGAATAATAATAATAATAAATATAGCTGCGTTGCAGCAATGTCGGGTTTCGAGCCCACTGACTTATTAGCAGCGTTCCAAAATCAGCATCATTGACAATAATATATTAAAGGAAATTGCATGGCCTTCATACTAAACATGTTACATGTTCCTGTCTGTAACAGCGCTTAAGGTATTACAATCTCACATATTTAATGATGTCCAATGACCATATATGGTCATCTGATGTTTTTGTCAGCTCTGTTGTGCAATAACTTCAATATTGCATTGATTGCATGTTCCTATCTGCAACAGTGCTTGAGATATAACATTTATGCATATTTGATGAGGTCACATGACCATATATGGTCATCACATTAGTTAGTCACATCTCTTGTTCCATAGATTCGATATTGCACAGATTGCATGTTCCCATCTGTAATAGTGCTTGATTTATTACATTTATGCTTATTTGATGAGGTCACATGACCATAGATGGTCATCGGATATGTTAGTCACTTCTGTCGTGCAATAGCTTCAATATTGCACTGGTTGCATGTTCCTATCTGTAACAGTGCTTGAGTTATTACATTTATGCATATTTGATGAAATTACGTGACCATATATGGTCATCACATTAGTTAGCCACATCTCTTGTCTCATAGCTTCGATATTGCATAGGTTGCATGTCTCTATCTGTGATTCTGCTTGAGATATTACAATTATGCATATTGAATGACGTCACATGACCATATATGGTTATCACATTAGTTACTCACATCTCATGTCCCACAGCTTCGATTTTGCACAGGTTGCATGTTCATGTCTGTAACAGTGCTTGAGATAATTCAATTATGCATATTTAATGAAGTCACATGACCATATATGGTCATCACATTAGTTAGTCACATCTCTTGACCCATACCTTCGATATTGCACAGGTTGCATGTCCTTAACTCTTGCAGTGCTTGATATATTACATTTATGCATATTCAATGAGGTCACATGACCATATATGGTCATCTTGTTTGTTAGTAAAATTTCATGTACCCTCCCTTCAATATTGCACTGGTTGCATGTTCCCGTCTGTAACTGTGCTTGAGTTATGACATTTATGCACATTTGATGAAGTCACATGACCATATATGGTCATCACATTAGTTAGTCACATCTCCTGTCTTATAGCTTCGATATTGCACAGGTTGCATGTCCCTATCTGTAACAGTGCTTGATATATTACATATATGCATATTTAATGAGATCACATGACCATATATGGTCATCTTGTTTGTTAGTAGAATTTCATGTACCATCACTTCAATATTGCACTGGTTGCATGTTCCTATCTGTAACAGTGCTTGAGATATTGCAATTATGTCTATAAAATGAGGTCACGTGACCATATAAAAGAACAAAAAAATATGAAAAAACATTCTAAAATCTTCTTATAAAAAACGGCTTTTCGCCTGGACTTCCATATTTTGTAATTAAATACTATGTCATATGATCTTTCAAAGTTATTCAGGGTTAGTTGATTTGTCGAAAATTATGCAAATGAGATGCAAAACAAAATTTCAAAAAATTCTAAAAAAAAAAGTCACGTGACCGCTAAAGTTTTTTTTGATGAAATTTGTTGCCCTTGTCGCACTGCTACTATCATAAAAAAATTGGAGCACTCAGACCCTCAGAAAGGTGCGCAATTCGGCATTGAAAATTTCGCCTTTAATCCAAGATGGCACCCTGGTCATGTGACCTATGTGTCTGAACTTAGGATATGCACCAGATCTCATACAGCTTTACCATTGTGGCAAGTATGGAACTGATCGGTCCAACGGTGTTGACATAAAGCGTGACCAAAAATTTAGGCGGAAGAATAATAATAATAATAATAATAATAAATATAGCTGCGTTGCAGCAATGTCGGGTTTCGAGCCCACTGACTTATTCGCAGCATTCCAAAATCAGCATCATTGACAATAATATATTAATGGAAATTGCATGGCCTTCATACTAAACATGTTGCATGTTCCTGTCTGTAACAGTGCTTAAGGTATTACAATCTTGCATATTTAATGAGGTCACATGATCATATATAGTCATCACATTAGTTAGTCACATCTCTTGACCCATTGCTTCGATATTGCACAGGTTGTGTGTTTCTATCTGTTACTGTGTTTCAAATATAACATTTATGCATATTTGATGAGGTCACATGACCATATATGGTCATCACATTAGTTAGTCACCTCTCTTGTCCCATAGCTTCGATATTGCACAGGTTGCATGTTCCCATCTGTAACAGTGCTTGATATATTACATTTATGCATATTCAATGATGTCCCATGACCATATATGGTCATTGGATGTTTTTGTCAGCTCTGTTGTGCAATAGCTTTAATATTGCACTGGTTGCATGTTCCTATCTGTAACAGTGCTTGAGATATAACATTTATGCATATTTGATGAGGTCACATGACCATATATGGTCATCGGATGTGTTAGTCACATCTGTTGTGCAATAGCTTCAATATTGCACTGGTTGCATGTTCCTATCTGTAACAGTGCTTGAGTTATTACATTTATGCATATTTGATGAAGTTACATGACCATATATGGTCATCACATTAGTTAGTCATATCTCTTGTCACATAGCTTCGATATAGCATAGGTTGCATGTCTCTATCTGTGATTCTGCTTGAGATATTACAATTATGCATATTTAATGACGGCACATGACCATATACGGTCATCACATTAGTTACTCACATCTCATATCCCATAGCTTCGATTTTGCACAGGTTGCATGTTTCTATCTGTAACAGTGCTTGAGATAATTCAATTATGCATATTTAATGAAGTCACATGACCATATATGGTCATCACATTAGTTAGTCACATCTCTTGACCCATACCTCCGATATTGCACAGGTTGCATGTAACTAACTCTTGCAGTGCTTGATATATTACATTTATGCATATTCAATGAGGTCACATGACCATATATAGTTATCTTGTTTGTTAGTAAAATTTCATGTACCATCACTTCAATATTGTACTGGTTGCATGTTCCCATCTGTAACTGTGCTTGAGTTATTACATTTATGCATATTTGATGAAGTCACATGACCATATATGGTCATCACATTAGTTAGTCACATCTCGTGTCTTATAGCTTCGATATTGCACAGGTTGCATGTCCCTATCTGTAACAGTGCTTGATATATTACATTTATGCATATTTAATGAGATCACATGACCATATATGGTCATCTTGTTTGTTAGTAGAATTTCATGTACCATCACTTCAATATTGCACTGGTTGCATGTTCCTATCTGTAACAGTGCTTGAGTTATTACATTTATGCATATTTGATGAAGTTACATGACCATATATGGTCATCACATTAGTTAGTCATATCTCTTGTCACATAGCTTCGATATAGCATAGGTTGCATGTCTCTATCTGTGATTCTGCTTGAGATATTACAATTATGCATATTTAATGACGGCACATGACCATATACGGTCATCACATTAGTTACTCACATCTCATATCCCATAGCTTCGATTTTGCACAGGTTGCATGTTTCTATCTGTAACAGTGCTTGAGATAATTCAATTATGCATATTTAATGAAGTCACATGACCATATATGGTCATCACATTAGTTAGTCACATCTCTTGACCCATACCTCCGATATTGCACAGGTTGCATGTAACTAACTCTTGCAGTGCTTGATATATTACATTTATGCATATTCAATGAGGTCACATGACCATATATAGTCATCTTGTTTGTTAGTAAAATTTCATGTACCATCACTTCAATATTGCACTGGTTGCATGTTCCCATCTGTAACTGTGCTTGAGTTATTACATTTATGCATATTTGATGAAGTCACATGACCATATATGGTCATCACATTAGTTAGTCACATCTCGTGTCTTATAGCTTCGATATTGCACAGGTTGCATGTCCCTATCTGTAACAGTTCTTGATATATTACATTTATGCATATTTAATGAGATCACATGACCATATATGGTCATCTTGTTTGTTAGTAGAATTTCATGTACCATCACTTCAATATTGCACTGGTTGCATGTTCCTATCTGTAACAGTGCTTGAGATATTGCAATTATGTCTAAAAAATGAGGTCACGTGACCATGTAAAAGAACAAAAAAATATGGAAAAACATTCTAAAATCTTCTTATAAAAAACGGCTTATCGCCTGGACTCAATATTTTGGAATTAAATACTATGTCATATGATCTTTCAAAGTTATTCAGGGTTAGTTGATTTGTCGAAAATTATGCAAATGAGATGCAAAACAAAATTTAAAAAAATTCTAAAAAAAAAAGTCACGTGACCGCTAAAGTTTTTTTTGCTGAAATTTGTAGCCCTTGTCGCACTGCTACTATCGTAAAAAAATTGGAGCACTCAGACCCTCAGAAAGGTGCGCAATTCGGCATTGAAAATTTCGCCTTTAATCCAAGATGGCGGCCTGGTCATGTGACCTATGTGTCTGAACTTAGGATATGCACCAGATCTCATACAGCTTTACCATTGTGGCAAGTATGGAACTGATCGGTCCAACGGTGTTGACATAAAGCGTGACCAAAAATTTAGGCGGAAGAATAATAATAATAATAATAATAAATATAGCTGCGTTGCAGCAATGTCGGGTTTCGAGCCCACTGACTTATTAGCAGCGTTCCAATATCAGCATCATTGACAATAATATATTAAAGGAAACTGCATGGCCTTCATACTAAACATGTTACATGTTCCTGTCTGTAACAGTGCTTAAGGTATTACAATCTTGCATATTTAATGATGTCCCATGACCATATATGGTCATCGGATGTTTTTGTCAGCTCTGTTGTGCAATAACTTCAATACTGCATTGGTTGCGTTTTCCTATCTGTAACAGTGCTTGAGATATAACATTTATGCATATTTGATGAGGTCACATGACCATATGTGGTCATCACATTAGTTATAAACATCTCTTGTTCCATAGATTCTATATTGCACAGGTTGCATGTTCCCGTCTGTAACAGTGCTTGAGTTATTACATTTATGCATATTTGATGAGGTCACATGATCATATATAGTCATCACATTAGTTAGTCACATCTCTTGACCCATAGCTTCGATATTGCACAGGTTGCATGTCCCTAACTCTTACAGTGCTTGATATATTACATTTATGCATATTCAATGAGGTCACATGACTATATATGGTCATCTTGTTTGTTAGTAGAATTTCATGTACCATCACTTCAATATTGCACTGGTTGAATGTTCCCGTCTGTAACTGTGCTTGAGTTATTACATTTATGCATATTTGATGAAGTCACATGACCATATATGGTCATCACATTAGTTAGTCTCATCTCGTGTCTTATAGCTTCGATATTGCACAGGTTGCATGTCCCTATCTGTAACAGTGCTTGATATATTACATTTATGCATATTTAATTAGATCACATGGCCATATATGGTCATCTTGTATGTTAGTAGAATTTCATGTACCATCACTTCAATATTGCACTGGTTGCATGTTCCTATCTGTAACAGTGCTTGAGATATTGCAATTATGTCTATAAAATGAGGTCACGTGACCATATAAAAGACCAACAAAATATGAAAAAACATTCTAAAATCTTCTCCTAAAAAACGGCTTATCGCCTGTACTTCATATTTTGGAATTAAATACTATGTCATATGATCTTTCAAAGTTATTCAGGGTTAGTTGATTTGTCGAAAATTATGCAAATGAGATGCAAAACAAAATTAAAAAAAATTCTAAAAAAAAAAGTCACGTGACCGCTAAAGTTTTTTTTGATGAAATTTGTAGCCCTTATCGCACTGCTACTATCATAAAAAAATTGGAGCACTCAGACCCTCAGAAAGGTGCGCAATTCGACATTGAATATTTTGCCTTTAATCCAAGATGGCGGCCTGGTCATGTGACCTATGTGTCTGAACTTAGGATATGCACCAGATCTCATACAGCTTTACCATTGTGGCAAGTATGGGACTGATCGGTCCAACGGTGTTGACATAAAGCGTGACCAAAAATTTAGGCGGAAGAATAATAATAATAATAATAATAATAATAATAATAAACGGAACAATTACAAAAGGGTTTCGACCAAATGGGCTCGAAACCCTAATAATAATAATAAACGGAACAATTACAAAAGGGTTTCGACCAAATGGGCTCGAAACCCTAATAATAATAAACGGAACAATTACAATAGGGTTTCGACCAAATGGGCTCGAAACCCTAATAATAAAAAACATAACAATTACAAAAGGTTTCCAAGACATGTGTCTTGAAAACCTAAATATAGCTGCATAGCAGCAATGACCGGTTTTCAAGACCATGGCACATGGCCAAGTCACATGCAATGCATGGCCAGGTATGACTGTTTGCAATAGCCCCCAAAATTAATGTTGGTCCCATGTTTGTATATGTGATAGTGTCCAAGATATTATTGCCATGCATATGTAATGAGTTATATGACCATATATAGTCATCAGGTATGTTTGTCAATTCTCTTGTCCAATGACTTCAATATAGCATTGGTTCCATGTTCCTACCTGCAACAGTGCCTAAGATATTAGAGGCATGCATATTTAATGAGTTCTATGACCATATATGGTCATCTCATATGTTGGAGAATTCTCTTGTCCAATGTCTTCAGTATAGGTTTGGGTACATGTCCCTATCTTTAAAAGTGCTCGAGATATTATGGATATGCATACTTAATGAGTTCTATGACCATATATGGTAATCGAATATGTTGGTCAATCCTTTTGTCCAATGTCTTCAATATAGTATTGGTTCCATGTTTGTGCTTACAATAGTACTCGAGATATTAGAGACATGCATATTTAATGAGTTGTATGACCATATATGGTCATCGACTGTGTTGGTCAATTATCTTGTCCAATGTCTTCAATATAGGTTTGGGTACATGTTTCTATCTTTAAAAGTGTTCGAGATATATGGATATGCATATTTAATCAGTTCTATGACCATATATGGTCATCGAATATGTTGGTCAATTCTCTCGTCCTATGTCTTCAATATAGCGTTGGTTCCATGTTTGTACTTGCAATAATGCCTGAGATATTAGAGACACGCATATTTAATAAGTTATATGACCATATATGGTCATCAACTATGTTGATCAAATCTTTTGTTCAATGTCTTCAATATAACATTGGTTCCATGTTTGTACTTGCAATAGTGCCTGAGATATTAGAGACATGCATATTCAATGAGTTCCATGACCATATATGGTCATCGAATGTTTTGGTCAATTCTCTTGTCCAATGTCTTCACTATAGGTTTGGGTACATGTCTATATCTTTAAAAGTGCTCGAGATATTATAGATATGCATATTTAATGAGTTCTATGACCATATATGGTCATCAACTATGTTGGTCAATTCATTTGTCCAATGTCTTCAATATAGCGTTGGTTCCATGTTTGTACTTGCAATAGTGCCTGAGATATTAGAGACATGCATATTTAATGAGTTGCATGACCATATATGGTCATCCAATATTTCGGTCAATTCT
The DNA here is from genome assembly GCF_978046115.1 of Saccoglossus kowalevskii. NCBI lineage: Eukaryota > Metazoa > Hemichordata > Enteropneusta > Harrimaniidae > Saccoglossus > Saccoglossus kowalevskii. Next base: position 11,596,709 of record NC_140643.1, on the reverse strand, counting down.
CTTGTCCAATGTCTTCAATATAGCGTTAGTTCCATGTTTGTATATACAATAGTTCTCAATATATGTCAATTCAATGTGTATCGTATATGGGCCCTCCCCCCTTTCCCACAATGCAACATTGCTGACTATTTTATATAAAATGTGAAAAATATTCATAAATCAACTGCTCCAAAACTACTGGTCGCACTTTCACGATTCTTTGACTAATCTGTAGTATGTATGATGTTCTTCAAAATTATGGCGTGGAATTTCGATACGATCAAAATTATGCAAATGAGATGCAAAACAATATTTCTGAAAATTCTAAAAAAAAAAGTCACATGACCGTTCAACTTTTTTTTCATGAAATACGTAGCTCTAGGGCCAATGCTTCTTTTAAGCGAAAGTTTGAGACTCCTAGACCCTCAGAAAGGTGTTTAAATGAGCATGCCATTTTTTGCCTAAAATTCAAAATGGCCGCCATACCACGTGACCAATATACGTCATCTTAGGATATGCATTAGATCTCATCAAACTTTACAAACATATGAAAAAATTTTTAAGATATGTGCAACGGTGTTCGAATGGCGCTTAGCGAAAAATCTGGCGGAATAATAATAATAATAAATATAGCTGCATAGCAGCAATGACCGGTTTTCAAGACCATGGCACATTGCCAAGTCACATGCAATGCATGGCCATGTATAACTGTTTGCAATAGCCCTGAAAATTAACGTTGGTTCCATGTTTGTATATGTGATAGTGTCCGAGATATTATAGCCATGCATATTTAATGAGTTCCATGACCATATATAGTCATCAGGTATGTTTGTCAATTCTCTTGTTCAATGTCTTCAATGTAGCACTGGTTCCATGTTCCTACTTGCAACAGTGCCTAAGATATCAGAGACATGCATATTTAATACCATATATGGTCATCTACTATGTTGCTCAATTCTCTTGTCCAATGTCTTCAATATAGTGTTGGTTGCATGTCTATACTTGCAATAGTGTCCGAGATTTTAGGGACAAGCATATTTAATGATTTCTATGACCATATATGGTCATTGATTGTGTTGGTCAATTCTCTTGTTCAATATCTACAATATAGTGTTGGTACTATGTTTGTACTTGCAATAGTGCATGCAATATTAGGGACTTGCATATTTAATGAGTTCTATGACCATATATGGTCATTTTATATGTTGGTCAATTTTTTTGTCCAATGCCTTCAATATAGGTTTGGGTACATGTTTATATCTTTAAAAGTGATCGAGATATTATGGATATGCATATTTAATGAGTTCTATTACCTTATATGGTCATCGAATATGTTGGTCAATTCTCTCATCCAATGTCTTCAATATAGCATTGGTTGCATGTTTGTACTTGCAATAGTGCCTGAGATATTAAAAACATGCATATTTAATGAGTTCTATGACCATATATAGTCATCGATTGTGTTGGTCAATTCTCTTGTTCAATATCTACAATATAGCTTTTGTTCCATGTTTGTACTTGCAATAGTGCATGAGATATTAGAGACATGCATATTTAATGAGTTCTATGACCATATATGGTCATCAACTATGTTGATCAATTCTTTTGTTCATTGTCTTCAATATAGCATTGGTTCCATGTTTGTACTTGCAATAGTGCCTGAGATATGAAAGACATGTATATTTAATGAGTTATATGACCATATATGGTCATCCAATGTTTTGGTACATTTTCTTGTCCAATGTCTTCAATACAACGTTAGTTCCATGTTTGTACTTGCAATAGTGCCTGAGATATTAGAGACATGCATATTTAATGAGTTGCATGACCATATATGGTCATCCAATATTTTGGTAAATTCTCTTGTCCAATGTCTTCAATATAGCGTTAGTTCCATTCTTGTATGTGCAATAGTTCTCAATATATGTCAATTCAATGTGTATCGTATATGGGCCCTCCCCCCTTTCCCATAATGCAACATTGCTGACTATTTTATATAAAATGTGAAAAATATTCATAAATCAACTCCTCCAAAACTGTTGGTCGCACTTTCATGATTCTTTGATTAATCGGTAGTATGTATGATGTTCTTCAAAATTATGGCGTGGAATTTTGATACGATCAAAATTATGCAAATGAGATGCAAAACAATATTTCAGAAAATTCTAGAAAAAAAAGTCACATGACCGTTCAACTTTTTTTTCATGAAATACGTAGCTCTAGGGCCAATGCTTCTTTTAAGCGAAAGTTTGAGACTCCTAGACCCTCAGAAAGGTGTTTAAATGAGCATGCCATATTTCGTCTTAAATTCAAAATGGCCGCCGTACCACGTGACCAACATGCGTCATCTTAGGATATGCACTAGATCTCATCAACCTTTACAAACATATGAAAAATTTTTCCAGATATGTGCAACGGTGTCGAAATGGCGCTTAGCGAAAAAATCTGGCGGAATAATAAAAAACATAACGATTACAATAGGTTTCCAAGACATGTGTCTTGAAAACCTAATAATAATAATAAATATAGCTGCATAGCAGCAATCACCGGTTTTCAAGACCATGGCACATGGCCAAGTCACATGCAATGCATGGCCATGTATGACTGTTTGCAATAGCCCTCAAAATTAACGTTGGTTCCATGTTTGTATATGTGTTAGTGTCTGAGATATTATAGCCATGCATATTTAATGAGTTCCATGACCATATATAGTCATCGGGTATGTTTGTCAATTCTCTTGTCCAATGTCTTTAATATAGCATTGATTTTATGTTCCTACTTGCAACAGTGCCTAAGATATTAGAGACTTGCATATTTAATGAGTTCTATGACCATATATGGTCATTTAAAATGTTGGTCAATTCTTGTGTCCAATGCCTTCAGTATAGGTTTGGGTACATGTCTCTATCTTTAAAAGTACTCGAGATATTATGGATAAGCATATTTAATGAGTTCTATGACCATATATGGTCATCGAATGTGTTGGTCAATCCTTTTGTCCAATGTCTTCAATATAACATTGTTCCATGTTTGTGTTTGCAATAGTGCCTGAGATATTAGAGACATGAATATTTAATGAGTTCTATGACCATATATGGTCATCGAATATGTTGGTCAATTCGTTTGTCCAATGCCTTCAATATAGTGTTGGTTCCATGTTTGTACTTGCAATAGTGCCTGAGATATTAGAGACGTGCATATTTAACGAGTTGTATGACCATATATGGTCATCCAATATTTTGGTCAATTCTCTTGTCCAATGTCTTCAATATAGCGTTAGTTCCATGTTTGTATATGCAATAGTTCTCAATATATGTCAATTCAATGTGTATCGTATATGGGCCCTCCCCCCTTTCCCATAATGCAACATTGCTGACTATTTTATATAAAATGTGAAAAATATTCATAAATCAACTGCTCCAAAACTACTGGTCGCACTTCCATGATTCTTTGATTAATCTGTAGTATGTATGATGTTCTTCAAAATTATGGCGTGGAATTTTGATACGATTAAAATTATGCAAATGAGATGCAAAACAATATTTCAGAAAATTCTAGAAAAAAAAGTCACATGACCGTTCAACTTTTTTTTTCTGATATACGTAGCTCTAGGGCCAATGGTTCTTTTAAGCGAAAGTTTGAGACTCCTAGGCCCTCAGAAAGGTGTTTAAATGAGCATGCCATTTTTCGCCTTAAATTCAAAATGGCCGCCGTACCACGTGACCAATATGCGTCATCTTAGGATATGCATTAGATCTCATCAAACTTTACAAATATATGAAAAAATTTTCAAGATATGTGCAACGGTGTTGAAATGGCACTTAGCGAAAAATCTGGCGGAATAATAATAATAATAAATATAGCTGCATAGCAGCAATCACCGGTTTTCAAGACCATGGCACATGGCCAAGTCACATGCAATGCATGGCCATGTATGACTGTTTGCAATAGCCCTCAAAATTAATGTTGGTTCCATGTTTGTATATGTGATAGTGTCCGAGATATTATAGCTATGCATATTTAATGAGTTCCATGACCATATATAGTCATCGGGTATGTTTGTCAATTCTCTTGTCCAATGTATTTAATACAGCATTGGTTCAATGTTCCTACTTGCAACAGTGCCTAAGATATTAGAGACTTGCATATTTAATGAGTTCTATGACCATATATGGTCATTTAAAATGTTGGTCAATTCTTTTTTCCAATGCCTTCAGTATAGGTTTGGGTACATGTCTCTATCTTTAAAAGTGCTTGAGATATTATGGATATGCATATTTAATGAGTTCTATGACCATATATGGTCATCAACTATGTTGGTCAATTCTTTTCTCCAATGTCTTCAATATAGCATTGGTTCAATGTTTGTACTTGCAATCGTGCCTGAGATATTAGAGACATGCATATTAAATAAGTTCTATGACCATATATAGTCATTTTATATGTTGGTCATTTTTTTTGTCCAATGCCTTCAATATAGGTTTGGGTATATGTCTACATCATTAAAAGTGCTTGAGATATTATGGATATGCATATTTAATGAGTTCGATGACCATATATGGTCATTTAAAATGTTGGTCAATTCTTTTGTCCAATGCCTTCAGTATAGGTTTGGGTACATGTCTCTATCTTTAAAAGTGCTTGAGATATTATGGATATGCATATTTAATGAGTTCTATGACCATATATGGTCATCAACTATGTTGGTCAATTCTTTTCTCCAATGTCTTCAATATAGCATTGGTTCCATGTTTGTACTTGCAATCGTGCCTGAGATATTAGAGACATGCATATTAAATGAGTTCTATGACCATATATAGTAATTTTATATGTTGGTCATTCTTTTTGTCCAATGCCTTCAATATAGGTTTGGGTATATGTCTACATCTTTAAAAGTGCTTGAGATATTATGGATATGCATATTTAATGAGTTATATGACGATATATGGTCATCTACTATGTTGGTCAATTCTTTTGTCCAATGACTTCAATATAGCATTGGTTCCATGTTCCTACCTGCAACAGTGCCTAAGATATTAGAGGCATGCATATTTAATGAGTTCTATGAGCATATATGGTCATCTTATATGTTGGACAATTCTCTTGTCCAATGTCTTCAGTATAGGTTTGGGTACATGTCCCTATCTTTAAAAGTGCTCGAGATATTATGGATATGCATACTTAATGAGTTCTATGACCATATATGGTAATCGAATATGTTGGTCAATCCTTTTGTCTAATGTCTTCAATATAGTATTGGTTCCATGTTTGTGCTTACAATAGTACTCGAGATATTAGAGACATGCATATTTAATGAGTTGTATGACCATATATGGTCATCGACTGTGTTGGTCAATTATCTTGTCCAATGTCTTCAACATAGGTTTGGGTACATGTCTCTATCTTTAAAAGTGTTCGAGATATATGGATATGCATATTTAATCAGTTCTATGACCATATATGGTCATCGAATATGTTGGTCAATTCTCTAGTCCTATATCTTCAATATAGCGTTGATTCCATGTTTGAACTTGCAATAATGCCTGAGATATTAGAGACACGCATATTTAATGAGTTATATGACCATATATAGTCATACACTATGTTGATCAATTCTTTTGTTCAATGTCTTCAATATAGCATTGGTTCCATGTTTATACTTGCAATAGTGCCTGAGATATTAAAGACATGCATATTTAATGAGTTACATGACCATATATGGTCATCCAATATTTTGGTCAATTCTTTTCTCCAATGTCTTCAATATAGCGTTAGTTCCATGTTTGTACTTGCAATAGTGCCTGAGATATTAGAGACATGCATATTTAATGAGTTGCATGACCATTTATGGTCATCCAATATTTTGGTCAATTCTCTTGTCCAATGTCTTCAATATAGCGTTAGTTCCATGTTTCTATATGCAATAGTTCTCAATATATGTCAATTCAATGTGTATCGTATATGGGCCCTCCCCCCTTTCCCATAATGCAACATTGCTGACTATTTTATATAAAATGTGAAAAATATTCATAAATCAACTGCTCCAAAACTACTGGTCGCACTTCCATGATTCTTTGATTAATCTGTAGTATGTATGATGTTCTTCAAAATTATGGCGTGGAATTTTGATACGATCAAAATTATGCAAATGAGATGCAAAACAATATTTCAGAAAATTCTAGAAAAAAAAGTCACATGACCGTTCAACTTTTTTTTCATGAAATACGTAGCTCTAAGGCCAATGCTTCTTTTAACCGAAAGTTTGAGACTCCTAGACCCTCAGAAAGGTGTTTAAATGAGCATGCCATTTTTCGTCTTAAATTCAAAATGGCCGCCGTACCACGTGACCAATATGCGTCATCTTAGGATATGCACTAGATCTCATCAAACTTTACAAACATGTGCAAACATTTTCAAGATATGTGCAATGGTGTTCGAATGGCGCTTAGCGAAAAATCTGGCGGAATAATAATAAAAAACATAACGATTACAATAGGTTTCCAAGACATGTGTCTTGAAAACCTAAATATAGCTGCATAGCAGCAATGACCGGTTTTCAAGACCATGGCACATGGCCAAGTCACATGCAATGCATGGCCAGGTATGACTGTTTGCAATAGCCCCCAAAATTAACGTTGGTCCCATGTTTGTATATGTGATAGTGTCCAAGATATTATTGCCATGCATATGTAATGAGTTATATGACCATATATAGTCATCAGGTATGTTTGTCAATTCTCTTGTCCAATGACTTCAATATAGCATTGGTTCCATGTTCCTACCTGCATCAGTGCCTAAGATATTAGAGGCATGCATATTTAATGAGTTCTATGGCCATATATGGTCATCTCATATGTTGGACAATTCTCTTGTCCAATGTCTTCAGTATAGGTTTGGGTACATGTCCCTATCTTTAAAAGTGCTCGAGATATTATGGATATGCATACTTAATGTGTTCTATGACCATATATGGTAATCGAATATGTTGGTCAATCCTTTTGTCCAATGTCTTCAATATAGTATTGGTTCCATGTTTGTGCTTACAATAGTACTCGAGATATTAGAGACATGCATATTTAATGAGTTGTATGACCATATATGGTCATCGACTGTGTTGGTCAATTATCTTGTCCAAAGTCTTCAATATAGGTTTGGGTACATGTTTCTATCTTTAAAAGTGTTCGAAATATATGGATATGCATATTTAATCAGTTCTATGACCATATATGGTCATCGAATATGTTGGTCAATTCTCTCGTCCTATGTCTTCAATATAGCGTTGATTCCATGTTTGAACTTGCAATAATGCCCGAGATATTAGAGACACGCATATTTAATGAGTTATATGACCATATATGGTCATACACTATGTTGATCAATTCTTTTGTTCAATGTCTTCAATATAGCATTGGTTCCATGTTTATACTTGCAATAGTGCCTGAGATATTAGAGACATGCATATTTAATGAGTTGCATGACCATTTATGGTCATCCAATATTTTGGTCAATTCTCTTGTCCAATGTCTTCAATATAGCGTTAGTTCCATGTTTGTATATGCAATAGTTCTCAATATATGTCAATTCAATGTGTATCGTATATGGGCCCTCCCCCCTTTCCCATAATGCAACATTGCTGACTATTTTATATAAAATGTGAAAAATATTCATAAATCAACTGCTCCAAAACTACTGGTCGCACTTCCATGATTCTTTGATTAATCTGTAGTATGTATGATGTTCTTCAAAATTATGGCGTGGAATTTCGATACGATCAAAATTATGCAAATGAGATGCAAAACAATATTTCAGAAAATTCTAGAAAAAAAAGTCACATGACCGTTCAACTTTTTTTTTCTGATATACGTAGCTCTAGGGCCAATGCTTCTTTTAGGCGAAAGTTTGAGACTCCTAGGCCCTCAGAAAGGTGTTCAAATGAGCATGCCATTTTTCGCCTTAAATTCAAAATGGCCGCCGTACCACGTGATCAATATGCGTCATCTTAGGATATGCACTAGATCTCATCAACCTTAACAAACATATGAAAATTTTTTACAGATATGTGCAACGGTGTCGAAATGGCGCTTAGCGAAAAAATCTGGCGGAATAATAAAAAACATAACGATTACAATAGGTTTCCAAGACATGTGTCTTGAAAACCTAATAATAATAATAATAATAAATATAGCTGCGTTGCAGCAATGTCGGGTTTCGAGCCCACTGACTTATTAGCAGCGTTCCAAAATCAGCATCATTGACAATAATATATTAAAGGAAATTGCATGGCCTTCATACTAAACATGTTGCATGTTCCTGTCTGTAACAGTGCTTAATGTATTACAATCTTGCATATTTAATGATGTCCCATGACCATATATGGTCATCGGATGTTTTTGTCAGCTCTGTTGTGCAATAACTTCAATATTGCATTGGTTGCATTTTCCTATCTGTAACAGTGCTTGAGATATAACATTTATGCATATTTGATGAGGTCACATGACCATGTGTGGTCATCACATTAGTTAGTCACATCTCTTGTTCCATAGATTCGATATTGCACAGGTTGTATGTTCCCGTCTGTAATAGTGCTTGAGTTATTACATTTATGCTTATTTGATGAGGTCACATGACCATATATGGTCATCGGATATGTTAGTGACTTCTGTTGTGCAATAGCTTCAATATTGCACTGGTTGCATGTTCCTATCTGTAACAGTGCTTGAGTTATTACATTTATGCATATTTGATGAAATTACATTACCATATATGGTCATCACATTAGTTAGCCACATCTCTTGTCTCATAGCTTCGATATTGCATAGGTTGCATGTCTCTATCTGTGATTCTGCTTGATATATTACAATTATGCATATTTAATGACGTCACATGACCATATACGCTCATCACATTAGTTACTCACATCTCATGTCCCACAGCTTCGATTTTGCACAGGTTGCATGTTCATGTCTGTAACAGTGCTTGAGATAATTCAATTATGCATATTACATGAAGTCACATGACCATATGTGGTCATCACATTAGTTACTCACATCTCTTGACCCATACCTTCGATATTGCACAGGTTGCATGTCCCTAACTCTTGCAGTGCTTGATATATTACATTTATGCATATTCAATGAGGTCACATGACCATATATGGTCATCTTGTTTGTTAGTAAAATTTCATGTACCATCACTTCAATATTGCACTGGTTGCATGTTCCCGTCTGTAACTGTGCTTGAGTTATTACATTTATGCATATTTGATGAAGTCACATGACCATATATGGTCATCACATTAGTTAGTCACATCTTGTGTCTTATAGCTTCGATATTGCACAGGTTGCATGTCCCTATCTGTAACAGTGCTTGATATATTACATTTATGCATATTTAATGAGATCACATGACCATATATGGTCATCTTGTTTGTTAGTAGAATTTCATGTACCATCACTTCAATATTGCACTGGTTGCATGTTCCTAACTGTAACAGTGCTTAAGATATTGCAATTATGTCTATAAAATGAGGTCACGTGACCATATAAAAGAACAAAAAAATATGAAAAAACATTCTAAAATCTTCTTATAAAAAACGGCTTTTCGCCTGGCCTTCCATATTTTGGAATTAAATACTATGTCATATGATCTTTCAAAGTTATTCAGGGTTAGTTGATTTGTCGAAAATTATGCAAATGAGATGCAAAACAAAATTTCAAAAAATTCTATAAAAAAAAGTCACGTGACCGCTAAAGTTTTTTTTGATGAAATTTGTAGCCCTTGTCGCACTGCTACTATCATAAAAAAATTGGAGCACTCAGACCCTCAGAAAGGTGCGCAATTCGGCATTGAAAATTTCGCCTTTAATCCAAGATGGCGGCCTGGTCATGTGACCTATGTGTCTGAACTTAGGATATGCACCAGATCTCATACAGCTTTACCATTGTGGCAAGTATGGAACTGATCGGTCCAACGGTGTTGACATAAAGCGTGACCAAAAATTTAGGCGGAAGAATAATAATAATAAATATAGCTGCGTTGCAGCAATGTCGGGTTTCGAGCCCACTGACTTATTAGCAGCGTTCCCAAATCAGCATCATTGACAATAATATATTAAAGGAAATTGCATGGCCTTCATACTAAACATGTTGCATGTTCCTGTCTGTTACAGTGCTTAAGGTATTACAATCTTGCATATTTAATGTGTCCCATGACCATATATGTTCATCGGATGTTTTTGTCAGCTCTGTTGTGCAATAACTTCAATATTGCATTGGTTGCATTTTCCTATCTGTAACAGTGCTTGAGATATAACATTTATGCATATTTGATGAGGTCACATGACCATATGTGGTCATCACATTAGTTAATCAAATCTCTTGTTCCATAGATTCGATATTGCACAGGTTGTATGTTCCCGTCTGTAACAGTGCTTGAGTTATTACATTTATGCATATTTAATGATGTCACATGACCGTGTATGGGCATCAGATATGTTAGTCACATATCTTGTCTCATAGCTTCGATATTGCACAGGTTGTGTGTTTCTATCTGTTACTGTGTTTCAAATATAACATTTATGCATATTTGATGAGGTCACATGACCATATATGGTCATCACATTAGTTAGTCACATCTCTTGTTCCATAGATTCGATATTGCACAGGTTGCATGTTCCCGTCTGTAATAGTGCTTGAGTTATTACATTTATGCTTATTTGATGAGGTCACATGACCATATATGGTCATCGGATATGTTAGTGACTTCTGTTGTGCAATAGCTTCAATATTGCACTGGTTGCATGTTCCTATCTGTAACTGTGCTTGAGATATAACATTTATGCATATTTGATGAGGTCACATGACCATATATGGTCATCGGATGTGTTAGTCACTTCTGTTGTGCAATAGCTTCAATATTGCACTGGTTGCATGTTCCTATCTGTAACAGTGCTTGAGTTATTACATTTATGCATATTTGATGAAATTACATGACCATATATGGTCATCACATTAGTTAGCCACATCTCTTGTCTCATAGCTTCGATATTGCATAGGTTGCATGGCTCTATCTGTGATTCTGCTTGAGATATTACAATTATGCATATTTAATGACGTCACATGACCATATACGGTCATCACATTAGTTACTCACATCTCATGTCCCACAGCTTCGATTTTGCACAGGTTGCATGTTCATGTCTGTAACAGTGCTTGAGATAATTCAATTATGCATATTTAATGAAGTCACATGACCATATATGGTCATCGCATTAGTTAGCCACATCTCTTGACCCATACCTTCGATATTGCACAGGTTGCATGTCCCTAACTCTTGCAGTGCTTGATATATTACATTTATGCATATTCAATGAGGTCACATGACCATATATGGTCATCTTGTTTGTTAGTAAAATTTCATGTACCATCACTTCAATATTGCACTGGTTGCATGTTCCCGTCTGTAACTGTGCTTGAGTTATTACATTTATGCATATTTGATGAAGTCACATGACCATATATGGTCATCACATTAGTTAGTCACATCTCTTGACCCATACCTTCGATATTGCACAGGTTGCATGTCCCTAACTCTTGCAGTGCTTGATATATTACATTTATGCATATTCAATGAGGTCACATGACCATATATGGTCATCTTGTTTGTTAGTAAAATTTCATGTACCATCACTTCAATATTGCACTGGTTGCATGTTTCCGTCTGTAACTGTGCTTGAGTTATTACATTTATGCATATTTGATGAAGTCACATGACCATATATGGTCATCACATTAGTTAGTAACATCTCGTGTCTTATAGCTTCGATATTGCACAGGTTGCATGTCCCTATCTGTAACAGTGCTTGATATATTACATTTATGCATATTTAATGAGATCACATGACCATATATGGTCATCTTGTTTGTTAGTAGAATTTCATGTACCATCACTTCAATATTGCACTGGTTGCATGTTCCTATCTGTAACAGTGCTTAAGATTTTGCAATTATGTCTATAAAATGAGGTCACGTGACCATATAAAAGAACAAAAAAATATGATAAAACATTCTAAAATCTTCTTATAAAAAACGGCTTATCGCCTGGACTCAATATTTTGGAATTAAATACTATGTCATATGATCTTTCAAAGTTATTCAGGGTTAGTTGATTTGTCGAAAATTATGCAAATGAGATGCAAAACAAAATTAAAAAAAATTCTTAAAAAAAAAGTCACGTGACCGCTAAAGTTTTTTTTGATGAAATTTGTAGTCCTTGTCGCACTGCTACTATCATAAAAAAATTGGAGCACTCAGACCCTCAGAAAGGTGCGCAATTCGGCATTGAATATTTCGCCTTTAATCCAAGATGGCGGCCTGGTCATGTGACCTATGTGTCTGAACTTAGGATATGCACCAGATCTCATACAGCTTTACCATTGTGGCAAGTATGGAACTGATCGGTCCAACGGTGTTCACATAAAGCGTGACCAAAAATTTAGGCGGAAGAATAATAATAATAATAATAATAAATATAGCTGCGTTGCAGCAATGTCGGGTTTCGAGCCCACTGACTTATTAGCAGTGTTCCAAAATCAGCATCATTGACAATAATATATTAAAGGAAATTGCATGGCCTTCATAGTAAACATGTTGCATGTTCCTGTCTGTAACAGTGCTTAAGGTATTACAATCTTGCATATTTAATGATGTCCCATGTCCATATATGGTCATCGGATGTTTTTGTCAGCTCTGTTGTGCAATAACTTCAATATTGCATTGGTTGCATTTTCCTATCTGTAACAGTGCTTGAGATATAACATTTATGCATATTTGATGAGGTCACATGACCATATGTGGTCATCACATTAGTTAGTCACATCTCTTGTTCCATAGATTCGATATTGCACAGGTTGCATGTTCCCGTCTGTAACAGTGCTTGAGTTATTACATTTATGCATATTTAATGATGTCACATGACCGTGTTTGGGCATCAGATGTGTTAGTTACATATCTTGTCTCATAGCTTCGATATTGCACAGGTTGTGTGTTTCTATCTGTTACTGTGTTTCAAATATAACATTTATGCATATTTGATGAGGTCACATGACCATATATGGTCATCACATTAGTTAGTCACATCTCTCGTCCCATAGCTTCGATATTGCACAGGTTGCATGTTCCCCTCTGTAATAGTGCTTGAGTTATTACATTTATGCTTATTTGATGAGATCACATGACCATATATGGTCATCGGATATGTTAGTGACTTCTGTTGTGCAATAGCTTCAATATTGCACTGGTTGCATGTTCCTATCTGTAACAGTGCTTGAGATATAACATTTATGCATATTTGATGAGGTCACATGACCATATATGGTCATCGGATGTGTTAGTCACTTCTGTTGTGCAATAGCTTCAATATTGCACTGGTTGCATGTTCCTATCTGTAACAGTTCTTGAGTTATTACATTTATGCATATTTGATGAAATTACATGACCATATATGGTCATCACATTAGTTAGCCACATCTCTTGTCTCATAGCTTCGATATTGCATAGGTTGCATGTCTCTATCTGTGATTCTGCTTGATATATTACAATTATGCATATTTAATGACGTCACATGACCATATACGGTCATCACATTAGTTACTCACATCTCATGTCCCACAGCTTCGATTTTGCACAGGTTGCATGTTCATGTCTGTAACAGTGCTTGAGATAATTCAATTATGCATATTTAATGAAGTCACATGACCATATATGGTCATCACATTAGTTAGTCACATCTCGTGTCTTATAGCTTCGATATTGCACAGGTTGCATGTCCCTATCTGTAACAGTGCTTGATATATTACATTTATGCATATTTAATGAGATCACATGACCATATATGGTCATCTTGTTTGTTAGTAGAATTTCATGTACCATCACTTCAATATTGCACTGGTTGCATGTTCCTATCTGTAACAGTGCTTGAGATATTGCAATTATGTCTATAAAATGAGGTCACGTGACCATATAAAAGAACAAAAAAATATGAAAAAACATTCTAAAATCTTCTTATAAAAAACGGCTTTTCGCCTGGACATCCATATTTTGGAATTAAATACTATGTCATATGATCTTTCAAAGTTATTCAGGGTTAGTTGATTTGTCGAAAATTATGCAAATGAGATGCAAAACAAAATTTCAAAAAATTCTAAAAAAAAAAGTCACGTGACCGCTAAAGTTTTTTTTGATGAAATTTGTAGCCCTTGTCGCACTGCTACTATCATAAAAAAATTGGAGCACTCAGACCCTCAGAAAGGTGCGCAATTCGGCATTGAAAATTTCGCCTTTAATCCAAGATGGCGGCCTGGTCATGTGACCTATGTGTCTGAACTTAGGATATGCACCAGATCTCATACAGCTTTACCATTGTGGCAAGTATGGAACTGATCGGTCCAACGGTGTTGACATAAAGCGTGACCAAAAATTTAGGCGGAAGAATAATAATAATAATAATAATAATAATAATAATAAACGGAACAATTACAATAGGGTTTCGACCAAATGGGCTCGAAACCCTAAATATAGCTGCGTTGCAGCAATGTCGGGTTTCGAGCCCACTGACTTATTAGCTGCGTTCCAAAATTAGCATCATTGACAATAATATATTAAAGGAAATTGCATGGCCTTCATACTAAACATGTTGCATGTTCCTGTCTGTAACAGTGCTTAAGGTATTACAATCTTGCATATTTAATGATGTCCCATGACCATATATGGTCATCAGATGTTTTTGTCAGCTCTGTTGTGCAATAACTTCAATATTGCATTGGTTGCATTTTCCTATCTGTAACAGTGCTTGAGATGTAACATTTATGCATATTTGATGAGGTCACATGACCATATGTGGTCATCACATTAGTTAGTCACATCTCTTGTTCCATAGATTCGATATTGCACAGGTTGCATGTTCCCGTCTGTAACAGTGCTTGAGTTATTACATTTATTCATATTTAATGATGTCACATGACCGTGTATGGGCATCAGATGTGTTAGTCACATATCTTGCCTCATAGCTTAGATATTGCACAGGTTGTGTGTTTCTTTCTGTTACTGTGTTTCAAATATAACATTTATGCATATTTGATGAGGTCACATGACCATATATGGTCATCACATTAGTTAGTCACATCTCTTGTTCCATATATTCGATATTGCACAGGTTGCATGTTCCCGTCTGTAATAGCGCTTGAGTTATTACATTTATGCTTATTTGATGAGGTCATATGACCATATATGGTCATCGGATATGTTAGTGACTTCTGTTGTGCAATAGCTTCAATATTGCACTGGTTGCATGTTCCTATCTGTAACAGTGCTTGAGATATAACATTTATGCATATTTGATGAGGTCACATGACCATATATGGTCATCGGATGTGTTAGTCACTTCTGTTGTGCAATAGCTTCAATATTGCACTGGTTGCATGTTCCTATCTGTAACAGTGCTTGAGTTATTACATTTATGCATATTTGATGAAATTACATGACCATATATGGTCATCACATTAGTTAGCCACATCTCTTTTCTCATAGCTTCGATATTGCATAGGTTGCATGTCTCTATCTGTGATTCTGCTTGATATATTACAATTATGCATATTTAATGACGTCACATGACCATATACGGTCATCACATTAGTTACTCACATCTCATGTCCCACAGCTTCGATTTTGCACAGGTTGCATGTTCATGTCTGTAACAGTGATTGAGATAATTCAATTATGCATATTTAATGAAGTCACATGACCATATATGGTCATCACATTAGTTAGCCACATCTCTTGACCCATACCTTCGATATTGCACAGGTTGCATGTCCCTAACTCTTGCAGTGCTTGATATATTACATTTATGCATATTCAATGAGGTCACATGACCATATATGGTCATCTTGTTTGTTAGTAAAATTTCATGTACCATCACTTCAATATTGCACTGGTTGCATGTTCCCGTCTGTAACTGTGCTTGAGTTATTACATTTATGCATATTTGATGAAGTCACATGACCATATATGGTCATCACATTAGTTAGTCACATCTCGTGTCTTATAGCTTCGATATTGCACAGGTTGCATGTCCCTATCTGTAACAGTGCTTGATATATTACATTTATGCATATTTAATGAGATCACATGACCATATATGGTCATCTTGTTTGTTAGTAGAATTTCATGTACCATCACTTCAATATTGCACTGGTTGCATGTTCCTATCTGTAACAGTGCTTGAGATATTGCAATTATGTCTATAAAATGAGGTCACGTGACCATATAAAAGAACAAAAAAATATGAAAAAACATTCTAAAATCTTCTTATAAAAAACGGCTTTTCGCCTGGACTTCCATATTTTGGAATTAAATACTATGTCATATGATCTTTCAAAGTTATTCAGGGTTAGTTGATTTGTCGAAAATTATGCAAATGAGATGCAAAACAAAATTTAAAAAAATTCTAAAAAAAAAAGTCACGTGACCGCTAAAGTTTTTTTTGATGACATTTGTAGCCCTTGTCGCACTGCTACTATCATAAAAAAATTGGAGCACTCAGACCCTGAGAAAGGTGCGCAATTCGGCATTGAAAATTTCGCTTTTAATCCAAGATGGCGGCCTGGTCATGTGACCTATGTGTCTGAACTTAGGATATGCACCAGATCTCATACAGCTTTACCACTGTGGCAAGTATGGAACTGATCGGTCCAACGGTGTTGACATAAAGCGTGACCAAAAATTTAGGCGGAAGAATAATAATAATAAATATAGCTGCAGAGCAGCTATTAACGGCTTTCAAGAAAAAGGACCATAACACTATTAAATTTGGAAAAAAAAAGTTTGAAGATTTGATTTGTGCAATGTATATACATGTAGGTTACATGACGTTCTGGCCCAATGCCTTCATTATAGCGCTATTTCTATGTCTCTAAATTCAATAGTGCTCGAGATATTGTATATATGCATATTTAATGAGTTCTATGACCATATATGGTCAACGGATATGTTGGCCAATTCTCTTTCCATTGCCTTCAATATAGCGTTGGTAGCCTCTCTGTACATGCAATACTGCTTGAAATATTAGAGACATGCATATTTAATGAGATCTATGACCATATATGGTCAACGGATATGTTTGCCAATCTCTTTTCTATTTCCTTGAATATAGTGTTTGTTCCATGTTTGTACATGGAATAGCGCTTGAGATATTCGAGACATGCATATTTAATGAGTTCTATGACCATATATGGTCAACGGATATGTTGGCCAATTTTCTTGTCCATTCCCTTCAATATATCATTGGTACCATGTTTATACTTGCAATGGTGCTTGAGACACTGGAGACATGCATATTTAATGAGTTCTATGACCATATATGGTCAACGAATATGTTGGTCAATTTTCTTGTCTATTGCCTTCGGTATACTGTTAGTTCCATGTTTGTACATGCAATAGTGCTTGAGATATTGGAGACATGCATATTTAATGAGTTATATGACCATATATGGTCATGAAACACGTTGACAATTTCTCTTGTCCAAAGCCTTCAATATAGCAATGGTTCCATGTCTGTATGTGCAATAGTGCCTGAGATATTATAGGTATGCATATTTAATGAGGTATATGACCTTATATGGTCAACGAATATGTTGGCTCATTCTCTTGACCATTTCCTTCAATATAGCGTCAGTTTCACGTTTGTACATGCAATAGTGCTTGAGATATAAGAGACATGCATATTTAATGAGTTCTATGACCATATATGGTCAACGAATATTTTGGCCAATTCTCTTGTCTGTTGCCTTCAATATACCGTTAGTTCCATGTTTGTACATGCAATAGTTTTTGAGATACAAGAGACATGCATATTTAATGAGTTTCAAGATGGCGGCCGAACCACGTGACTAATCGAAAATCTGTTCCAGTCACTTTTAATGGCATGACATGTAGAAGGTATATACAAATTTTCAGGCAAAATGGTGCAGCCGTTTCAGAGAAGAAGTCGTTTGAAGTTGGCGGAAGAATAATAATAATAATAAATATAGCTGCAGAGCAGCTATTAACGGCTTTCAAGAAAAGGGACCATAACACTATTAAATTTGGAAAAAAAAGTTTGAAGATTTGATTTGTGCAATGTATATACGTGTAGGTTACATGACGTTCTGGCCCAATGCCTTCATTATAGCGCTATTTCTATGTCTCTAACTTCAATAGTGCTCAAGATATTGTATATATGCATATTGAATGAGTTCTATGACCATATATGGTCAACGGATATGTTGGCCAATTCTCTTTCCATTGCCTTCAATATAGCGTTGGTACCCTGTCTGTACATGCAATACTGCTTGAAATATTAGAGACATGCATAATTAATGAGATCTATGACCATATATGGTCAACGGATATGTTTGCCAATTCTCTTTTCTATTTCCTTCAATATAGTGTTTGTTCCATGTTTGTACATGGAATAGCGCTTGAGATATTCGAGACATGCATATTTAATGAGTTCTATGACCATATATGGTCAACGGATATGTTGGCCAATTTTCTTGTCCATTGCCTTCAATATATCATTGGTACCATGTTTATACTTGCAATGGTGCTTGAGACACTGGAGACATGCATATTTAATGAGTTCTATGACCATATATGGTCAACGAATATGTTGGTCAATTTTCTTGTCCATTGCCTTCGGTATACTGTTAGTTCCATGTTTGTACATGCAATAGTGCTTGAGATATTGGAGACATGCATATTTAATGAGTTATATGACCATATATGGTCATGAAACACGTTGACAATTTCTCTTGTCCAAAGCCTTCAATATAGCAATGGTTCCATGTCTGTATGTGCAATAGTGCCTGAGATATTATAGGTATGCATATTTAATGAGGTATATGACCTTATATGGTCAACGAATATGTTGGCTCATTCTCGTGACCATTTCCTTCAATATAGCGTCAGTTTCACGTTTGTACATGCAATAGTGCTTGAGATATAAGAGACATGCATATTTAATGAGTTCTATGACCATATATGGTCAACGAATATTTTGGCCAATTCTCTTGTCCGTTGCCTTCAATATACCGTTAGTTCCATGTTTGTACATGCAATAGTTTTTGAGATACAAGAGACATGCATATTTAATGAGTTCCAAGATGGCGGCCGAACCACGTGACTAATCGAAAATCTGTTTCAGTCACTTTTAATGGCATGACATGTAGAAGGTATATACAAATTTTCAGGCAAAACGGTCCAGCCGTTTCAGAGAAGAAGTCGTTTGAAGTTGGCGGAAGAATAATAATAATAATAATAATAAACATAACAAAAACAATAGGCTTTCAAGCCTGAAGGGACTTGAAAGCCTAAATATAGCTGCAGAGCAGCTATTAACGGCTTTCAAGAAAAAAGGATTCATAACACCATTAAATTTGGAAAAAAAGGTTTGAAGATTTGACTTGTGTAATGTATATACGTGTAGGTTACACGACGTTCTGGCCCAATGCCTGCATTATAGCGATATTTCCATGTCTTTAACATCAATAGTGCTTGAGATATTATATATACGCATATCTAATGAGTTCTATGACCATATATGGTCAACGGATATGTTGGCCAATTCTCTTTTCCATTGCCTTCAATATAGCGTTGGTACCGTGTCTGTACATGCAATACTGCTTGAAATATTAGAGACATGCATATTTAATGAGATCTATGACCATATATGGTCAACGGATATGTTGGCCAATTCTCTTTTCTATTTCCTTCAATATAGTGTTTGTTCCATGTTTGTACATGGAATAGCGCTTGAGATATTAGAGACATGCATATTAAATGAGTTATATGACCATATATGGTCAACGGACATGTTGGCCAATTGTCTTTCCCAGTGCCTTCAATATAGCATTGGTTCCATGTTTATACATGCAATAGTGCTTGTGATATTGGAGACATGCATATTTAATGAGTTATATGACCATATATGGCCATTGAACATGTTGACAATTTCTCTTGTACAAAGCCTTCAATATAGCAATGGTTCCATGTCTGTATGTGCAATAGTGTCTGATATATTATAGATATGCATATTTAATGAGGTATATGACCTTATATGGTCAACGAATATGTTGGCTCATTCTCTTGACTATTACCTTCAATATAGCGTTAGTTTCACGTTTGTACATGCAATAGCGCTTGAGATATAAGAGACATGCATATTTAATGAGTTCTATGACCATATATAGTCAACGGATATGTTGGCCAATTTTCTTGTCCATTGCCTTCAATATATCATTGGTACCATGTTTATACTTGCAATGGTGCTTGAGATATTGGAAACATGCATATTTAATGAGTTATATGACCATATATGGTCAACGAATATGTTGGTCAATTTTCTTGTCCATTGCCTTCGGTATACTGTTAGTTGCATGTTTGTACATGCAATAGTGCTTAAGATATTGCAGACATGCATATTTAATGAGTTATATGACCATAAATGGTCATTGAAGATGTTGACGATTTCTCTTGTCCAAAGCCTTCAATATAGCAATGGTTCCATGTCTGTATGTGCAATAGTGCCTGAGATATTATAGGTATGCATATTTAATGAGGTACATGACCTTATATGGTCAACGAATATGTTGGCTCATTCTCTTGACCATTTCCTTCAATATAGCGTCAGTTTCACGTTTGTACATGCAATAATGCTTGAGATATAAGAGACATGCATATTTAATGAGTTCTATGACCATATATAGTCAACGGATATGTTGGCCAATTTTCTTGTCCATTGCCTTCAATATATCATTGGTACCATGTTTATACTTGCAATGGTGCTTGTGATATTGGAAACATGCATATTTAATGAGTTATATGACCATATATGGTCAACGAATATGTTGGTCAATTTTCTTGTCCATTGCCTTCGGTATACCGTTAGTTGCATGTTTGTACATGCAATAGTGCTTGAGATATTGCAGACATGCATATTTAATGAGTTATATGACCATAAATGGTCATTGAAGATGTTGACGATTTCTCTTGTCCAAAGCCTTCAATATAGCAATGGTTCCATGTCTGTATGTGCAATAGTGCCTGAGATATTATAGGTATGCATATTTAATGAGGTATATGACCTTATATGGTCAACAAATATGTTGGCTCATTCTCTTGACCATTTCCTTCAATATAGCGTCAGTTTCACGTTTGTACATGCAATAATGCTTGAGATATAAGAGACATGCATATTTAATGAGTTCTATGACCAAATATGGTCAACGAATATTTTGGCCAATTCTCTTGTCCGTTGCCTTCAATATACCATTAGTTCCATGTTTGTACATGCAATAGTTTTTGAGATACAAGAGACATGCATATTTAATGAGTTCCAAGATGGCGGCCGAACCACGTGACTAATCGAAAATCTGTTTCAGTCACTTTTAATGGCATGACATGTAGAAGGTATATACAAATTTTCAGGCAAAACGGTCCAGCCGTTTCAGAGAAGAAGTCGTTTGAAGTTGGCGGAATAATAATAATAATAATAATAATAATAATAATAATAATAAACATAACAAAAACAATAGGCTTTCAAGCCTGAAGGGACTTGAAAGCCTAAATATAGCTGCAGAGCAGCTATTAACGGCTTTCAAGCCTGAAGGGCCATAACACCATTAAATTTGAAAAAAAAAGTTTGAAGATTTGATTTGTGCAATGTATATACGTATAGGTTACACGATGTTCTGGCCCAATGTCTTCATTATAATGCTATTTCCATGTCTCTAACTTCAATAGTGCTCGAGATATTATATATGCATATTTAATGAGTTCTATGACCATATATGGTCAACAGATATTTTGGCCAATTCTCTTTTCCATTGCCTTCAATATAGCGTTGGTACCCTGTCTGTACATGCAATACTGCTTGAAATACTAGAGACATGCATATTTAATGAGTTATATGACCATATATGGTCAACGGATGTGTTGGCCAATTCTCTTTTCTATTGCCTTCAATATAGTGTTTGTTCCATGTTTGTCAATGGAATAGCGCTTGAGATATTAGAGACATGCATATTAAATGAGTTCTATGACCATATATAGTCAACGGATATGTTGGCCAATTTTTTTGTCCATTGCCTTCAATATATCATTGGTACCATGTTTATACTTGCAATGGTGCTTGAGATATTGGAGACATGTATATTTAATGAGTTCTATGACCATATATGGTCAACGAATATGTTGGTCAATTTTCTTGTCCATTGCCTTCGGTATACCGTTAGTTCTATGTTTATACTTGCAATGGTGCATGAGATATTGGAGACATGCATATTTAATGACTTCTATGACCATATATGGTCAACGAATATGTTGGTCAATTTTCTTGTCCATTGCCTTCGGTATACCGTTAGTTCCATTTTTGTACATGCAATAGTGCTTGAGATATTGGAGACATGCATATTTAATGAGTTATATGACCATATATGGTCATTGAAGATGTTGACAATTTCTCTTGTCCAAAGCCTTCAATATAGCAATGGTTCCATGTCTGTATGTGCAATAGTGCCTGAGATATTATAGGTATGCATATTTAATGAGGTATATGACCTTATATGGTCAACACATATGTTGGCTCATTCTCTTGACCATTTCCTTCAATATAGCGTCAGTTTCACGTTTGTACATGCAATAGTGCTTGAGATATTGGAGACATGCATATTTAATGAGTTATATGACCATATATGGTCATTGAAGATGTTGACAATTTCTCTTGTCCAAAGCCTTCAATATAGCAATGGTTCCATGTCTGTATGTGCAATAGTGCCTGAGATATTATAGGTATGCATATTTAATGAGGTATATGACCTTATATGGTCAACACATATGTTGGCTCATTCTCTTGACCATTTCCTTCAATATAGCGTCAGTTTCACGTTTGTACATGCAATAGTGCTTGAGATATAAGAGACATGCATATTTAATGAGTTCTATGACCATATATGGTCAACGAATATTTTGGCCAATTCTCTTGTCCGTTGCCTTCAACATACCGTTAGTTCCATGTTTGTACATGCAATAGTTTTGGAGATACAAGAGACATGCATATTTAATGAGTTCCAAGATGGCGGCCGAACCACGTGACTAATCAAAAATCTGTTTCAGTCACTTTTAATGGCATGACATGTAGAAGGTATATACAAATTTTCAGGCAAAACGGTCCAGCCATTTCAGAGAAGAAGTCGTTTGAAGTTGGCGGAAGAATAATAATAATAATAATAATAATAATAATAATAATAATAATAATAAATATAGCTGCAGAGCAGCTATTAACGGCTTTCAAGAAAAAGGAGTCATAACACCATTAAATTTGGGGAAAAAAAGTTTGAAGATTTGATTTGTGCAATGTATATACGTGTAGGTTACAGGACGTTCTGGCCCAATGTCTTCATTATAGCGCTATTTCCATGTCTCTAACTTCAATAGTTCTCGAGATATTATAAATATGCATATTTAATGAGTTCTATGACCATATATGGTCAACGGATATGTTGGCCAATTCTCTTTTCCATTGCCTTCAATATAGCGTTGGTACCCTGTCTGTACATGCAATACTGCTTGAAATATTAGACATGCATATTTAATGAGTTCTATGACCATATATGGTCAACGGATATGTTGGCCAATTCTCTTTTCTATTGCCTTCAATATAGTGTTTGTTCCATGTTTGTACATGGAATAGCGCTTGAGATATTAGAGACATGCATATTAAATGAGTTCTATGACCATATATGGTCAACGGATATGTTGGCCAATTTTCTTGTCCATTGCCTTCAATATATCATTGGTACCATGTTTATACTTGCAATGGTGCTTGAGATATTGGAGACATGCATATTTAATGAGTTCTATGACCATATATGGTCAACGAATATGTTGGTCAATTTTCTTGTCCATTGCCTTCGGTATACCGTTAGTTCCATGTTTGTACATGCAATAGTGCTTGAGATATTGGAGACATGCATATTTAATGAGTTATATGACCATATATTTGGCATTGAAGATGTTGACAATTTCTCTAGTCCAAAGCCTTCAATATAGCAATGGTTCCATGTATGTATGTGCAATAGTGCCAGAGATATTATAGGTATGCATATTTAATGAGGTATATGACCTTATATGGTCAACGAATATGTTGGCTCATTCTCTTGACCATGTCCTTCAATATAGCGTCAGTTTCACGTTTGTACATGCAATAGTGCTTGAGATATAAGAGACATGCATATTTAATGAGTTCTATGACCATATATGGTCAACGAATATTTTGGCCAATTCTCTTGTCCGTTGCCTTCAATATACCGTTAGTTCCATGTTTGTACATGCAATAGTTTTTGAGATACAAGAGAGAATCATATTTAATGAGTTCCAAGATGGCGGCCGAACCACGTGACTAATCGAAAATCTGTTTCAGTCACTTTTAATGGCATGACATGTAGAAGGTATATACAAATTTTCAGGCAAAACGGTCCAGCCGTTTCAGAGAAGAAGTCGTTTGAAGTTGGCGGAAGAATAATAATAATAATAATAATAATAATAATAATAATAATAATAATAATAATAATAAACATAACAAAAACAATAGGCTTTCAAGCCTGAAGGGACTTGAAAGCCTAATAATAATAATAAATATAGCTGCGTTGCAGCAATGTCGGGTTTCGAGCCCACTGACTTATTAGCAGCGTTCCAAAATCAGCATCATTGACAATAATATATTAAAGGAAATTGCATGGCCTTCATACTAAACATGTTGCATGTTCCTGTCTGTAACAGTGCTTAATGTATTACAATCTTGCATATTTAATGATGTCCCATGACCATATATGGTCATCGGATGTTTTTGTCAGCTGTGTTGTGCAATAACTTCAATATTGCATTGGTTGCATTTTCCTATCTGTAACAGTGCTTGAGATATAACATTTATGCATATTTGATGAGGTCACATGACCATATGTGGTCATCACATTAGTTAGTCACATCTCTTGTTCCATAGATTCGATATTGCACAGGTTGCATGTTCCCGTCTGTAACAGTGCTTGAGTTATTACATTTATGCATATTTAACGATGTCACATGACCGTGTATGGGCATCAGATGTGTTAGTCACATATCTTGTCTCATAGCTTCGATATTGCACAGGTTGTGTGTTTCTATCTGTTACCGTGTTTCAAATATAACATTTATGCATATTTGATGAGGTCACATGACCATATATGGTCATCACATTAGTTAGTCACATCTCTTGTTCCATAGATTCGATATTGCACAGGTTGCATGTTCCCGTCTGTAATAGTGCTTGAGTTATTACATTTATGCTTATTTGATGAGGTCACATGACCATATATGGTCATCGGATATGTTAGTGACTTCTGTTGTGCAATAGCTTCAATATTGCACGGGTTGCATGTTCCTATCTGTAACAGTGCTTGAGTTATTACATTTATGCATATTTGATGAAATTACATGACCATATATGGTCATCACATTAGTTAGCCACATCTCTTGTCTCATAGCTTCGATATTGCATAGGTTGCATGTCTCTATCTGTGATTCTGCTTGAGATATTACAATTATGCATATTTAATGACGTCACATGACCATATACGGTCATCACATTAGTTACTCACATCTCATGTCCCACAGCTTCGATTTTGCACAGGTTGCATGTTCATGTCTGTAACAGTGCTTGAGATAATTCAATTATGCATATTTAATGAAGTCACATGACCATATATGGTCATCACATTAGTTAGTCACATCTCTTGACCCATACCTTCGATATTGCACAGGTTGCATGTCCCTAACTCTTGCAGTGCTTGATAAATTACATTTATGCATATTCAATGAGGTCACATGACCATATATGGTCATCGTGTTTGTTAGTAAAATTTCATGTACCATCACTTCAATATTGCACTGGTTGCATGTTCCCGTCTGTAACTGTGCTTGAGTTATTACATTTATGCATATTTGATGAAGTCACATGACCATATATGGTCATCACATTAGTTAGTAACATCTCGTGTCTTATAGCTTCGATATTGCACAGGTTGCATGTCCCTATCTGTAACAGTGCTTGATATATTACATTTATGCATATTTAATGAGATCACATGACCATATATGGTCATCTTGTTTGTTAGTAGAATTTCATGTACCATCACTTCAATATTGCACTAGTTGCATGTTCCTAACTGTAACAGTGCTTAAGATATTGCAATTATGTCTATAAAATGAGGTCACGTGACCATATAAAAGAACAAAAAAATATGAAAAAACATTCTAAAATCTTCTTATAAAAAACGGCTAATCGCCTGGACTTCCATATTTTGGAATTAAATACTATGTCATATGATCTTTCAAAGTTATTCAGGGTTAGTTGATTTGTCGAAAATTATGCAAATGAGATGCAAAACAAAATTTAAAAAAATTCTAAAAAAAAAAGTCACGTGACCGCTAAAGTTTTTTTTGATGAAATTTGTAGCCCTTGTCGCACTGCTACTATCATAAAAAAATTGGAGCACTCAGACCCTCAGAAAGGTGCGCAATTCGGCATTGAAAATTTCGCCTTTAATCCAAGATGGCGGCCTGGTCATGTGACCTATGTGTCTGAACTTAGGATATGCACCAGATCTCATACAGCTTTACCATTGTGGCAAGTATGGAACTGATCGGTCCAACGGTGTTGACATAAAGCGTGACCAAAAATTTAGGCGGAAGAATAATAATAATAATAATAATAATAATAATAATAAACGGAACAATTACAATAGGGTTTCGACCAAATGGGCTCGAAACCCTAAATATAGCTGCAGAGCAGCTATTAACGGCTTTCAAGCCTGAAGGGCCATAACACCATTAAATTTGAAAAAAAAAGTTTGAAGATTTGATTTGTGCAATGTATATACGTATAGGTTACACGATGTTCTGGCCCAATGTCTTCATTATAATGCTATTTCCATGTCTCTAACTTCAATAGTGCTCGAGATATTATATATGCATATTTAATGAGTTCTATGACCATATATGGTCAACAGATATTTTGGCCAATTCTCTTTTCCATTGCCTTCAATATAGCGTTGGTACCCTGTCTGTACATGCAATACTGCTTGAAATACTAGAGACATGCATATTTAATGAGTTATATGACCATATATGGTCAACGGATGTGTTGGCCAATTCTCTTTTCTATTGCCTTCAATATAGTGTTTGTTCCATGTTTGTCAATGGAATAGCGCTTGAGATATTAGAGACATGCATATTAAATGAGTTCTATGACCATATATAGTCAACGGATATGTTGGCCAATTTTTTTGTCCATTGCCTTCAATATATCATTGGTACCATGTTTATACTTGCAATGGTGCTTGAGATATTGGAGACATGTATATTTAATGAGTTCTATGACCATATATGGTCAACGAATATGTTGGTCAATTTTCTTGTCCATTGCCTTCGGTATACCGTTAGTTCTATGTTTATACTTGCAATGGTGCATGAGATATTGGAGACATGCATATTTAATGACTTCTATGACCATATATGGTCAACGAATATGTTGGTCAATTTTCTTGTCCATTGCCTTCGGTATACCGTTAGTTCCATTTTTGTACATGCAATAGTGCTTGAGATATTGGAGACATGCATATTTAATGAGTTATATGACCATATATGGTCATTGAAGATGTTGACAATTTCTCTTGTCCAAAGCCTTCAATATAGCAATGGTTCCATGTCTGTATGTGCAATAGTGCCTGAGATATTATAGGTATGCATATTTAATGAGGTATATGACCTTATATGGTCAACACATATGTTGGCTCATTCTCTTGACCATTTCCTTCAATATAGCGTCAGTTTCACGTTTGTACATGCAATAGTGCTTGAGATATAAGAGACATGCATATTTAATGAGTTCTATGACCATATATGGTCAACGAATATTTTGGCCAATTCTCTTGTCCGTTGCCTTCAACATACCGTTAGTTCCATGTTTGTACATGCAATAGTTTTGGAGATACAAGAGACATGCATATTTAATGAGTTCCAAGATGGCGGCCGAACCACGTGACTAATCAAAAATCTGTTTCAGTCACTTTTAATGGCATGACATGTAGAAGGTATATACAAATTTTCAGGCAAAACGGTCCAGCCATTTCAGAGAAGAAGTCGTTTGAAGTTGGCGGAAGAATAATAATAATAATAAATATAGCTGCAGAGCAGCTATTAACGGCTTTCAAGAAGGAGGGCCATAACACCATTAAATTTGAAAAAAAAAAAGTTTTAAGATTTGATTTGCGCAATGTATATACGTGTAGGTTACATGACGTTATGGCCCAATGCCTTCATTATAGCGCTATTTCCATGTCTCTAACTTCAATAGTGTTCGAGATATTATACAGATGTATATTTAATGAGTTCCATGGCTATATATGGTCAAAGGATATGTTGGCCAATTCTCTTTTCCACTGCCTTCAATACAGCGTTGGTACCCTGTCTGTACATGCTATAGTGCTTGAAATATTAGAGACATGCATATTTAATGAGTTATATGACCATATATGGTCAACGGATATGTTGGTCAATTCTCTATGCTATTTTCCTTCAATATAGTGTTTGTTCCATGTTTGTACATGGGATAGCGCTTGAGATATTAGAGACATGCATATTAAATGAGTTATATGACCATATATGGTCAATGGATATGTTGGCCAATTCTCTTTGCTATTGCCTTCAATATAGCATTGGTACCATGTTTATACATGCAATAGTGCTTGAGATATTGGAGACATGCATATTTAATGAGTTATATGACCATATATGGCAATTGAACATGTTGACAATTTCTCTTGTCCAAAGCCTTCAATATAGCAATGGTTCCATGTCTGTATGTGCAATAGTGCCTGAGATATTATAGATATGCATATTTAATGAGGTATATGACCTTATATGGTCAACGAATATGTTGGCTCATTCTCTTGACCATTACCTTCAATATAGCGTTAGTTTCACGTTTGTACATGCAATAGTGCTTGAGATATAAGAGACATGCATATTTAATGAGTTCTATAACCATATATGGTCAACAAATATTTTGGCCAATTTTCTTTCCCAGTGCCTTCAATATAGCATTGGTAACATGTTTATACTTGCAATGATGCTTGAGATATTGGAGACATGCATATTTAATGAGTTATATGACCATATATGGTTATTGAAGATGTTGACAATTTCTCTTGTCCAAAGCCTTCAATATAGCATTGGTTCCATGTCTGTATGTGCAATAGTGCCTGAGATATTATAGATATGCATATTTAATGAGTTCTATGACCATATATGGTCAAGGAATATTTTAGCCAATTTATTCTCTTGTGCGTTGCCTTCAATATACCGTTAGTTCCATGTTTGTACATGCAATAGTTTTTGAGATACAAGAGACATGCATATTTAATGAGTTCCAAGATGGCGGCCGAACCACGTGACTAATCGAAAATCTGTTTCAGTCACTTTTAATGGCATGACATGTAGAAGGTATATACAAATTTTCAGGCAAAATGGTCCAGTCGTTTCAGAGAAGAAGTCGTTTGAAGTTGGCGGAAGAATAATAATAATAATAATAAACATAACAAAAACAATAGGCTTTCAAGCCTGAAGGGACTTGAAAGCCTAATAATAATAAATATAGCTGCAGAGCAGCTATTAACGGCTTTCAAGAAAAAGGAGCCATAACACCATTAAATTTGGGGAAAAAAAGATTGAAGATTTGATTTGTGCAATGTATATAGGTGTAGGTTACACGAAGTTCTGGCCCAATGCCTTCATTGTAGCGCTATTTCCATGTCTCTAACTTCAATAGTGCTCGAGATATTATATGCATATTTAATGAGCTCTATGACCATATATAGTCAACGGATATGTTGGCCAATTCTCTTTTCTATTGCCTTCAATATAGTGTTTGTTCCATGTTTGTACATGGAATAGCGCTTGAGATATTAGAGA
Organism: Saccoglossus kowalevskii; assembly: GCF_978046115.1. NCBI lineage: Eukaryota > Metazoa > Hemichordata > Enteropneusta > Harrimaniidae > Saccoglossus > Saccoglossus kowalevskii. The sequence goes on along the minus strand of NC_140643.1, from coordinate 11,566,632 downwards.
CATGCATATTAAATGAGTTCTATGACCATATATGGTCAACGGATATGTTGGCCAATTTTCTTTCCCAGTGCCTTCAATATAGCATTGGTACCATGTTTACACTTGCAATGGTGCTTGAAATATTGGAGACATGCATATTTAATGTGTTCTATAACCATATATGGTCAACGAATATGTTGACAATTTCTCTTGTCCAAAGCCTTCAGTATACCGTTAGTTCCATGTTTGTACATGCAATGGTACATGAGATATTGGAGACATGCATATTTAATGAGTTATATGACCATATATAGTCATTGAACATGTTGACAATTTCTCTTGTCCAAAGCCTTCAATATAGCAATGGTTCCATGCCTGTATGTGCAATAGAGCCTGAGATATTATAGATATGCATATTTAATGAGGTATATGACCTTATATGGTCAACGAATATGGTGCCTCATTCTCTTGACCATTACCTTCAATATAGCGTAAGTTTCACGTTTGTACATGCAATAGTGCTTGAGATATAAGAGACATGCACATTTAATGAGTTCTATGACCATATATGGTCAACGAATATTTTGGCCAATTCTCTTGTCCATTGCCTTTAATATACCGTTAGTTTCACGTTTGTACATGCAATAGTGCTTGAGATATAAGAGACATGCATATTTAATGAGTTCTATGACCATATATGGACAACGAATATTTTGGCCAATTCTCTTGTCCGTTGCCTTTAATATACCGTTAGTTTCACGTTTGTACATGCAATAGTGCTTGAGATATAAGAGACATGCATATTTAATGAGTTCTATGACCATATATGGACAACGAATATTTTGGCCAATTCTCTTGTCCGTTGCCTTTAATATACCGTTAGTTTCACGTTTGTACATGCAATAGTGCTTGAGATATAAGAGACATGCATATTTAATGAGTTCTATGACCATATATGGTCAATGAATATTTTGGCCAATTCTCTTGTCCGTTGCCTTTAATATACCGTTAGTTCCATGTTCGTACATGCAATAGTTTTTGAGTTACAAGAGACATGCATATTTAATGAGTTCCAACATGGCGGCCGAACCACGTGACTAATCGAAAATCTGCTTCAGTCACTTTTAATGGCATGACATGTAGAAGGTATATACAAATTTTCAGGCAAAATGGTGCAGCCGTTTCAGAGAAGAAGTCGTTTGAAGTTGGCGGAAGAATAATAATAATAATAATAATAAACATAACAAAAACAATAGGCTTTCAAGCCTGAAGGGACTTGAAAGCCTAATAATAATAATAATAATAATAATAATAAACATAACAAAAACAATAGGCTTTCAAGCCTGAAGGGACTTGAAAGCCTAATAATAATAATAATAATAATAAACGGAACAATTACAAAAGGGTTTCGACCAAATGGGCTCGAAACCCTAATAATAATAATAAACGGAACAATTACAAAAGGGTTTCGACCAAATGGGCTCGAAACCCTAATAATAATAATAATAATAATAAACGGAACAATTACAATAGGGTTTCGACCAAATGGGCTCGAAACCCTAAATATAGCTGCATAGCAGCAATCACCGGTTTTCAAGACCATGGCACATGGCCAAGTCACATGCAATGCATGGCCATATATGACTGTTTGCAATAGCCCTGATAATTAACGTTGGTCCCATGTTTGTATATGTGATAGTGTTCGAGATATTATAGCCATGCATATTTAATGAGTTCCATGACCATATATAGTCATCGGGTATGTTTGTCAATTCTCTTGTCCAATGTCTTCAATATAGCATTGGTTCAATGTTCCTACTTGTAACAGTGCCTAAGATATTAGAGACTTGCATATTTAATGAGTTCTATGACCTTATATAGTCATCGAATGTGTTGGTCAATTCTCTTGTCCAATGTCTTCAATATAGATTTGGGTACATGTCTATATCTTTAAAAGTGATCGAGATAATATGGATATGCATATTTAATGAGTTCTATGACCATATATGGTCATCGAATATGTTGGTCAATTCTTTTGTCCAATGTCTTCAATATAGCATTGGTTCCATGTTTGTACTTGCAATAGTGCCTGAGATATTAGAGACATGCATATTTAATGAGTTGCATGACCATATATGGTCATCCAATATTTTGGTCAATTCTCTTGTCATTGGTCTTCAATATAGCGTTAGTTCCATGTTTGTATATACAGTAGTTCTCAATATATGTCAATTCAATGTGTATTGTATATGGGCCCTCCCCCCTTTCCCATAATGCAACATTGCTGACTATTTTATATAAAATGTGAAAAATATTCATAAATCAACTGCTCCAAAACTACTGGTCGCACTTTCATGATTCTTTGATTAATCTGTAGTATGTATGATGTTCTTCAAAATTATGGCGTGGAATTTTGATACGATCAAAATTATGCAAATGAGATGCAAAACAATATTTCAGAAAATTCTAGAAAAAAAAGTCACATGACCGTTCAACTTTTTTTTCATGAAATACGTAGCTCTAGGGTCAATGCTTCTTTTAAGCGAAAGTTTGAGACTCCTAGACCCTCAGAAAGGTGTTTAAATGAGCATGCCATTTTTCGCCTTAAATTCAAAATGGCCGCCGTACCACGTGACCAATATGCGTCATCTTAGGATATGCACTAGATCTCATCAGACTTTACAAACATGTGCAAACATTTTCAAAATATGTGCAACGGTGTTCGAATGGCGCTTAGCGAAAAATCTGGCGGAATAATAATAATAAAAAACATAACAATTACAAAAGGTTTCCAAGACATGTGTCTTGAAAACCTAATAATAATAATAATAAAAAACATAACAATTACAAAAGGTTTCCAAGACATGTGTCTTGAAAACCTAATAATAATAATAATAATAATAAAAAACATAACAATTACAAAAGGTTTCCAAGACATGTGTCTTGAAAACCTAAATATTTCTATTGTACGCCTTCTATGCTCTCTTATCGCATATTTTACAAATGATTTACGAATACAAATGCAAATTTCACAAAGCTGTGACGCTTTTGGAAGTTTCGTGAACATAAATATGTCATTTATAATATTAATATGAATTCTTGCACATATGATTAACCATTTGAAATGGAGGGGAATCTTTTCACGTGTATCCAGAACTTTTTTATTTATACTTTGTTTTCAAAATAGCGATATATGTATCAATACCAAGTTTTATTTTATTTTTAAATCATTTACATTTAAAGCGCCTATAGCTGTAACTATATTTATTTTTATTGAAAATAAAACCTAACAATTCCTGTGTCACCGGTGTCAATTTGTAACGACTATTACCGAAATGCGGACATTGAAGGTACAGCATACAGTATATGCTCTATACTTCTGTTTGTACAATAAATCAGTTGCATGTTTACAGAGGGCGCCATCTATTGAAATCCAAAATTTGACAAACGAACCCGTGGGATTACGGTACATGCGTGTGCCTTGGGCGGAATGTCAATTACGTTGCCATCTTGAGAGGCTAAGCCTCTCTCTGACGGACTCTCGCTGATGATTTTATGTGCCATATCCCATAATAGTGTGCGTCGGTCTTCATCATTTTTCAAGTTTACGGTCCACACTGCGTGACCGAATTTAACAAAATGGCGATGACTCGACCCTTAGTTTTCACCTTGCATTTTTAGTGATATTATATTGGCATTGTGTACTATCACGCGAAATAAGTAATATTTCAGTAATATTTTGTCATCAGTATGAAGCTATATTCAAACAAAAACATGTTCAAAATAACAGCTATTGTCGCTTTAAATATAAATATTAAATAGTAGCTTCTTCTTCTACCGGCCTTCTGCTTCAAAGAAGAATGTTGCTCATCATGTACGACAGAAATTCTTTATTTAACATGGTGAACACATTTTTGCCGCCTTGCAGAATTGTTCCCAGCGAATTTCGCTCACAATTTACCCCAAGACGAGTGGTTGTCCAGAGAGAATATGCGTTACCACAAAAGTCTTTTCCATGACAATAAGACACGAATAAACAAACCTGTCGGTGAGAATTTTACTGAAAATTATGGGCTGAGTTGCGGCTTACTAGTATTTGCAGTACAGGCCGAACATACCGAGGTTGCACTCAGCTGGTACTATGAGTGACCTGGGTATAATGAAGTCAGTGCACAAGACAGTGGAGAAGTATAAGTGAGACGTCATTACACGAAATCTGGTGTTATGAAGTTATAGCCATACACATCAGCTTACCTTGAGAACTATGACTTGCCATATCTTAGTAGATATGTGCCGTATACGTCGTCAATCAAATCTGTATTGATCTAAAGACACTATGATTCTAGGCGACCTTTGCCATTAGTTGTAGCACCCTCTGTGTTGACCTATATATAGTATGAGGGCGCTATTTGAGTGATCAAAAAGATATTAACAATGAGGTACGACTTCTGTGTAAATCATTAGGGACTAACTTGATCTAGTTTAAGGTAAGCATTTTTATTTAGGGTAAGCAATGGACAGTTTATTTAAATTTTAAAGCTCGGCTCCGCAATCCCAGGGATTGCACCAGTGCGTCATGGGAAACGTAATTTGCATGGTCCGTCCAGTTGTTTACTTGGTACATTGCTGTTATCATTTCAACCGAAGGTGTTAATTCCGCCGCGTAAGCTAACATCATGCATTACGCTATTATCCGATTTGAAAGGACTTATTGAATCGCGTTCAACGTTCACTGGGCCCCACAATCTTTTTTAAAGTAGTTTTCTGTGGTTCAACGTGTGCCATAACGTGTCTTGTCGGCTAGGCAATAATGACGTCATGCACCGTGAAAAAAGACTCAAACAAATTAAAAAACAAAACAAAATAACTTCGTGATACAGCAGTGGCACGGGCATACCCAGTTGCCCGACGCCAAATACTTAGTATACACGAATATATATGCGACTCATACGTTACAAAACACGGACACGCACACCCGTTTTTACGCAATGCTGTCGGTCAACAATCATTTCAGTGCGGGGATATAGTTCAGGCATGGAGGTAAAAAAAGATTTACCTCCATGATTCAGGGAACATAATATTTTTTGCGGGATCTTTCAAGTTATTTATTTCGAGACACATTTGTACTTTTAAAATTGTCGAGAACGTCATATATTAAATTCGAGAAGCATTCGCATATTCGAAGAATATTGTCGGGGAATTATGTGTTGACGAGCCCCGCTATTATCATGACCAGCCAGGCCCGTTACATCCGCCAATAAACTAATCTAGGGCTGTACCCACAGCTTGGTTGGTCTTGTCATCGACAATGGGGTGAAAACCATCCATTTTCCCTTCTTAACACTTTCAAGTATTATGTAATGAATATTATATGAATACGTCGATAACAACCAGAACTGATTCAAAACTAACATCCAACAAGAAAGCTATTTACAAGAACTCAAGAACAATAGGGACATTTGAATACTAAAACTGGTCTACATCAAAAACCTAAAATACCACCACAAAGCAGAACTTTTCAAAACTGTGACAAAATTGAAGATGAACAACATTCTACAACAGGATGCACCTTAAACGCAAACAACAGATATTCTATATGCAACAGCCAAATCCTGTATAGATGGATTCCACGATATGATTAACTATAAAATTTTCATTAATCATCAAAATAATGAGTAATCTAAACCACAGTCCCTCTAAACACATCATTAAGGTATAGATGCAGGTTCGTGAACACTGGGGGATGAACATTTCTTTTTTTGCTTTTTATTCCAAACAGTTTTGGCTATAGACTAATAGTAGGACATACTCAAAAGTTGATTTTAAAATATAGAAACCAGCTACAAACATTCTATCTTTTGAATGCTTAGCAAGATTTAGCAAAAACGTAATGACGGGATCTCCATATTATGCACTATATTTAACCTTTTACAAAACGACAATAGGTTTGAATTTGGGACTTTTACAGCCATATATGAGCATTAGCAAACTTCTTACTGAGTGAATGGTTATGTAAATTAACCATTATCTCCACTTGTGTTTTTCAGTTTACAAGGGGAGTTCAAATCTAAATAGCTCTCACAATTCTTGTTTATTTCAAGTGACACTTTCATACTACGTTTATCAGTTGTTTATTAACAGGTCCAAGTGCATATATAGTATGTTTTCTTTTCATATTACAAAGTTGTCAAGCAAGATGTGTGCCGTAATCCCGGTCAGTATTCCACACTTCCAATGTCATTGTCCGAGAATGCAAAGCTTTATTAATAATAAGCCCAGACGTCCTTTTGTTCGTAAAACTTCATCGAAATAGTGTGGACATTTAAAGACAAACTGACAAAAACTGTGGGAGCTAATTAATTTTCATTCTCGATATTCCCACTAAGACCACTAATAGTACATATCAAAACAAACCTTACATGAATTTCGATATATTTATACCAATGCCAGTGTACGCAACGTCACGTACATGGTGGATACACGTGCCACATATATATTCGGTATTATAAAACGCTAGAACTGTCTTATCTCATACTTTCGTCATTATATGATGTTTATTCGTCATTGTATGATTCCATTCGTCGTCATATGATGTCCATTCGTCATCATATGATGTCAATTCGTCGTTATATTATGTCAATTCGTCGTTATATTATGTTAGTCGTCGTTATATTATGTCAATTCGTCGTTATATTATGTCAGTTCGTCGTTATATTATGTCAATTCGTCGTTATATTATGTCAATCGTCGTTATATTATGTCAATTCGTCGTTATATTATGTCAATCGTCGTTATATTATGTCAATTCGTCGTTATATTATGTCAATTCGTCCTTATATTATGTCAATTCTTCGTTATATTATGTCAATTCGTCCTTATATTATGTCAATTCGTCGTTATATTATGTCAATCGTCGTTATATTATGTCAATTCGTCGTTATATTATGTCAATTCGTCCTTATATTATGTCAATTCTTCGTTATATTATGTCAATTCGTCCTTATATTATGTCAATTCGTCGTTATATTATGTCAATCGTCGTTATATTATGTCAATTCGTCGTTATATTATGTCAATTCGTCGTTATATTATGTCAATTCGTCCTTATATTATGTCAATTCTTCGTTATATTATGTCAATTCGTCCTTATATTATGTCAATTCTTCGTTATATTATGTCAATTCGTCGTTATATTATGTCAATCGTCGTTATATTATGTCAATTCGTCGTTATATTATGTCAATTCGTCGTTATATTATGTCAATTCGTCCTCATATTATGTCAATTCTTCGTTATATTATGTCAATTCGTCCTTATATTATGTCAATTCGTCGTTATATTATGTCAATCGTCGTTATATTATGTCAATTCGTCGTTATATTATGTCAATTCGTCCTTATATTATGTCAATTCTTCGTTATATTATGTCAATTCGTCCTTATATTATGTCAATTCGTCGTTATATTATGTCAATCGTCGTTATATTATGTCAATTCGTCGTTATATTATGTCAATTCGTCGTTATATTATGTCAGTTCGTCGTTATATTATGTCAATTCTTCGTTATATTATGTCAATCGTCGTTATATTATGTCAATTCGTCGTTATATTATGTCAATTCGTCGTTATATTATGTCAATTCGTCGTTATATTATGTCAATTCGTCGTTATATTATGTCAGTTCGTCGTTATATTATGTCAGTTCGTCGTTATATTATGTCAGTTCGTCGTTATATTATGTCAGTCGTCGTTATATTATGTCAGTTCGTCGTTATATTATGTCAGTTCGTCGTTATATTATGTCAGTCGTTGTTATATTATGTCAGTCGTCGTTATATTATGTCAGTACGTGATTCTATATTGTAAATCATGTGCACATGTATGCCATAAGTTTAATGCATATACCCAGAGATCTGGAGTACAGATACTATCAAATCCTTCGAAACACTGCATTACGCACTGGGTTATCCCGATCCACTTAGTGAAAATGATGGCGTAGTTGCACACAAGAGTACTAGTATTGCACTGCGTTCCTGTGTATCTGTGTCGTTGTTGCAATAACACAATGTATTACATTGATATCATGAAGCGAACCAAGAGTCTTTCAGTTCCATAAGTTATTTGTTGAACTTGAGAAACAGAAGGTTTTGTATATGTATAGCATACCGTGCTCTACTTGTGTTGATAAATGACGCTATTCTATGATAAAACATAAATGTATTAACATATATTGAACACAAATATGTATGGTTATATTATATGTAGGGTTGTTCCGCTTTGTCAAGTATTAGTCACCTTTAGTTTAGAGTTAATATTTCCTAAACACAGCAACAGTGCCCTGTGCGATTTTAAACACTACTTAATAAAACATTGCCATATAGACATGAATATCTGCAATGAATCAACTTGATCATTAAATTTGGTTATGGATAAAACCAATTTGATTTACTGATTGTAACGAGAAATCTGTCTACTGTCCTAATAGTGGGTATTAGTATTTCATAAAATATTGGAGGCAACACTCCTCCATTGACTTTGACAGTATATGAATTATACTAATAATGTTCTAATGTGAATATGTTCTAATGCCTCGAATTTGGCCGATTTGTTTATACCGATCAATATGTTGAAATTCCTTACATTTACAGGTTCAAAACAAGTTTCTCTCGTCTATAAAATGTCTTTGTGAACTTTTCAACTGTTTTTCGAACATATTTCTCCTTATTACCAATTTATAAACATTACCAGTCATCGTGGCTATAATTTTGCATATTTACGATTTGCCCACATGTGTCAGGATTTCTTCAACTTTAGATTCAAAACCCTAAATCCATTCAACACGAAATACCTTTGACATAATTACAATAGTTTCGAGTTCGAATAATTTGAAAACGCGTTATTTTCAAATGTTTACAAAGAACAAAGTCTCATGAAAACATCTAATGATCTATAAGTTCATTCTATGATGTCAGAATATCAAGCAATTAATACGAATACGACATTGTTTGAACACGACATTTGTGATTGAGCAAATTCTGGCAGACCTGAGTATACTAAAGTCGAATGAATGAATGAATGAATGAATGAATGAACAGTTGTATTGTATCCGCAATATTGATAAGCATATTTCAATAACACATTTCTGCATACAAAATATGTTTAACATGTAAATTTCATACATTTTCTTTTTGAGTTTTTATGTGCCATCCAGAACATGTGGACACCAAACACCGTCTCCTGGTTTGAGTAAACCCAATGATTCAGTTTTCACTACACTTTGATGACTGTTCTCACTTAAATATTGCTTCAATTGTGTTATCGAATTAAATCGCCAAACATATCCAAGTATTTATATTATCTTCCACGTACATTTAACATGATGACTTAAAGGAACAAAAAAACACATTTTATTTTAATTTTTTAACAATTATGCACATGTATTTTAAATTAATTACATTTTTCTGTTTTTTTATTTTTAAAGCGCGGCAGTCGCCGCGCTGCGCATGTGCGACACTCCTTCGATATCTTCCCATCACCTAGAAAATACCTAGTAATTAAAGCTTCGTAACGTCTCAGTTTGTACTCGTTGATCTGCGCAACAGTCAAAGTCGCCATCTTTCAAGTTGTTTATATGAGACCCATATATCTCACGCATGCGTGGCACGACGACTACCGCTCTTTAAATACTCGTAATCTTGTTGCCATCAACGCGGCCGATGTCGCCAACCACATGGACGCCATCAATGGTGAGAACGACCCTTTTTTGCATTGTTCGTTTACACACAGCCATTCTAGAGTGACTGTGGTGTAACTTGACCTCGAAAGCCCCTTCGTTCTCGCCTAGGGGCTTTCGCGGTCAGTCGACAAGTCCCTGTGGTTTACACGACCACATTGAGAACTTATATCATATATCGACGATGGGGGCGCCTATCTGTACCCGAGCGATGAAAGATAGAGGTTATTGTTTTCTCGGCCTCTATATACCAGCAAGTAGAACTGGGCATTGCACCGAGGAGTGCAGCTAAGCGAAGCACAGTGGTACAGAAAGTAAAACGATCGAGTCGCACTGTAACATAAAGTTTTACGTAAGGTGAGTTGTAAATTTCGTGACATGGTTGAATACGATACAATCTATTTATCCAATATATGTGTCCCAGGTTGCATCCAACACGGTTACCGTGCATCCAACAATCTGATTAGCCGAGCAAGCTACGGCCGCTAAACTACATTGAAATGCAAAGCCTACAGGTATGGTTTAAACGCCCGATATTTGTTCAATCGCTATTAGAATAGAATAGAATAGAATAATGCTTTATTAATACCGTAAAGAAAGAGTTAACATTTCCTTTTAGGTTTTCAGATTAATAAAGTAAATAATAAAAGTACATGAAATATAAAAATTGATTTAAAAAGAATTCAACATTAGTGAACAATTCAACATTAGTGAACGACAAGAATACTACAGACAAATATTAATAATATAAGAAATATTAAAATACTGTGATATGTAAGTATCACTGTATGTAGCATAGAATATGTAAAAAATATAAAAGAACATGACAAAATAAAAGAATTAGTCTTGTTTAGATTTAACTAAATATTTGCAGAGAGTGATAAGATGGTTTGTATTTGGTGACTGTAGTACAAGTTTAAATTGTTCTTTTTTGTTCAAGTTTTGGTAATCACTGTTAATTTCTTTAAGAATATTATATATGTCATCTCTGTGTTCTGTGTACAGTTTACATTCTAGTAAATGATGTAATTCATCTTCTATCTCTTTACAGTGGGTGCATAATCTGTCTTTTATCAGTGTTTTTGGTTTTGTGTACCTTCCTGTTTCTACAGCTAGTTTGTGACTACTTGTTCTAAATTGTGCTAGTATTTTGATGTAATGTCTGTTATCTATGTGTTTTATGTAATGTTCCATGTCTAGTGTGGTTTTGTATGTACTGTAAGTGCGCAGTTTTGCATCATCTCTTTTATTGTCATTGTTCCATGTGTTAGTGTAATATTCTCTAATTGAAATTATCACTTCTTGTATTGTTATATTATCTATATTACATTTAGTATATATTTCTAAGTTGTCTTCTAATGACTTCAACCATGACCCCGTGTAATTATTTTTCTTCATTTCCTTCAGTGCATAGTATGCCAAGTTGTTGTAGTCAAGAGTTATTAGGTGTTTATAATACCTAACTGCTTGGCAGTATATTTTGGAGATAAGGGGTTCCCGTCCCATTTCCATCCTACAGGCTATTTTGTTTGTCTTATTATTTAAATTTAAAATTTGTCTGCAGAAACGGATGTGATATTTTTCAGTTTCTGTCTTATCCCATGTAGCAGGTTTGAGAAGGACACCCCAAATTTCTCCTGCATATGTTAGGATTGGTAATTGGGTCATATTTAACAGCTTTAATTTAATATTAATATTATTTGTATTATGTAAATATAGTTGTGATTGTATACATTGTGCTTTGTATGCTTTGTCTGCTAGTCTGTCAGCTGTAGTTACAATATTACTATTTGACTTAAAAATTACTCCTAGGTACGTGTATTGTTCTTTGACTTCTATTTCTTCTTTTCCATAGGTGAATTTTTGTGATAATATTTTACACCAGTTTTTCCTGAATATGACAATTTTTGTTTTTGATGTGTTGACTTGTAGCCCCCAACTAACTGTATATGTATGAAGGTAATTTAGTGCATTTTGTAGCCCTACCTTTGTAGTAGACAATAATGCAATGTCATCTGCATATTGTAGACAGTTAATATGTTTACCATCTAAGTCTGGTGCTGGCATTTCAATATTTGACAGTCCTTCAATAAAGTCATTCATAAAGATGTTAAACAATGTTGGGCTTAAAGGGCAGCCCTGTTTAACACCATTATCTAGCTTGAAATGTGGTGTTATAACATCTCCTAATTTTATAACAAAGTCCATGTTTTTGTACATCATTTTCATAATGTTATATACTTGACCGTTAATGTTATTTTTCAGTAGTTTATATTGCAGTGCTGTTCTCCACACTGTATCAAAAATTTTCTTAAATCCACAAAGCAGCAGAATATTTTTTCCTTTCTTAATTGATATTTTTTAATAATGGTGTGGAGTGTCAATATATGGTCAGTAGTGCGATGTTTGTTACGAAAACCTGCTTGGTTTGGATGTATGGTGAAGTTACTTTCTAAATAGCTGGATATTCTTTTGTTAATAATACTACTAAATATTTTAGCAATGATGTTGCTAACAGATATACCACGGTAGTTATTAACATCCATTTTATCACCTGTTTTGTGTACTGGTGTTATAACATTTGTGTTCCATGACTGTGGATAAATACCAGTTTCCAAGATGTGGTTATACATTTGTTGTAAAGCTTGTTTCACTATTTTGTTGCTATATTTCAACAGTTCTCCTGGTATTCCGTCTGGTCCAGTTGCTTTATTGTTTTTCAGTTTTCTTGTTGCATGAATAATTTCCTGTAATGTTATAGGTTTGTTTAGTTCATGATTGTTGTCCATTTCTTTCTCTAGCTGCAACAGCCTGTCTTCGATTTCTTTTATTCTCTCAATGGGAGTTGTATCATTTCTACTGATTTTCTGAAAATGTTCAATTCATGCTGTATATGGAATTTCTTTTATTGAACTGTTTTCTTTTGTCTGTATTAATAAGTTTATCTTCTTCCAAAAAGTTTGTACTTCATCGTTCTCATCTGCTTGTTCAATGTTTGATAATAATTGTTGTTGTTTCTCTTTCTGTAGTTTCTTTACATATTTTTTGAATTTCTTCTTCTTAGTGTAGTACATTATTCTTAGTTTACCATCTGTTGGATTTTTTTGTAACATTTTTGAAAATGTTTGTAATTCCTTTTTCATCATATTACATTGTCTATCAGTGAATTTTACTTTGTTTTGTTGTGTTTTCTTCTTTACTTTCTTATGTATGGAGCATTTATTTGCAAATTTGTCCATTAATGTTTGAAATTCATGAGCGATCTCATCACTTTCTTTGCTGTTATTGTAATTTTTTAAGAATGTATTTGCAATGTCTTCGCTCTCCTTTGTTTTCATGTAGATTTTATACAGTTCTTTATTTATTGTGTTCCATTGGTATTTTGATGGTGTCTGCGCCTGTAGGTTTTTATTTATATCCATGTTCTCTTTATAACTACTTTGTGTTTTTAGAATTGTTCTGATTGGGTGGTCACTGGTTGTATGTAGTTCTTGTACTTCAAAATGAATGATACTCTTAAGAAGTTCTTCACTAGCTATGCTGTAATCAACAGTACTTGCACCATGGTAACTATAACATGTCAGTTTTCCTGACCAGTCACCGGGAGTTCTTCCATTTATTATTCTCAAGTGGTTTGTCTTACATAATCTAACAAGTTCTTCTCCAAATTCATTTTTCCATGTGTCTGCGTTTCTCCTTTTCTTGATGTTTGTATCATAAATGTATGTATCTGGTATTGGGAGGTTTGTTTGTAACTTGTCTTCATCATCTATAATAATATCTTCAAGTTCTTTGGTTCTTGCATTGAAGTCACCTTGTATGATTATATTTCCTTTCATTTTGAATTCTTGTATTTCATTGTGCAGTTCTTCATATGGGTCATTGTTATTTTGGTTGTAATAACTTGAATTTTTTGGTGGTATGTATGTTGTCCCAATGTAAACATCTTTTTCTAAATGGAAAAACTTTTTTCTTAATTTACACCATATTGTATAGCTATTTCTTGTTGGTATGATCTGGATTCCTTCTTTTATACTATTTCTGATAAAAATGCTGATACCACCTGATGATCTCCATGCTTTCTTATTTTTTGTTCTGATTTTGTGATACACATAATATCCCATTGGTTTTGGTATCAGTCCTTTACTTTCCTTGTCAAGCCAGGTCTCAGTCATTGCATAAAAGTGGTAGTTTTTTATGTGATGTTCTATGTCTAATGTTCTTTCTGTTTTGCTATCCAATGTTTGACGAGTTGGTTTGTAGTTATATCTTAGGCCTGCTGTATTCCAGTGACCAATATTGATGTAATTTGGTGTCATTTCATTGTATATACATTGTCTCTTTTTTTTCTTTATCGTCACTGTCATTATTGGTAATTATTTATATTTTCGTTGTTTGTGTTGCTGTCCTGACAGTGTCTGTAATTCTGTGATGTTTGCCATTTAGTATCATAGTAGCTCTTCCATGGTGTTGTATAGCCTCTGTGTGTAGAAGAATGCATCTCTAGATATTTATCATTAAATCTTGGTTGATAATTCTGTTTTTTATATTCTTCTTTGTGTCTTTGTTGGTGATAGTGTACACTTCTTGGTCTAGCTTCTAGAAAGGTGTATTTATTTACTTCATTGTTTATATTTGTAATAAACATGGTGGTTGCGTTATATTTATTGATGTGTATTCCATCTCTGCTTAATAACTGTGTTGTGATATTGCCCATTGGTATAACATGTATATCTTTAGTTTCTTTACTCCTAATGTAAGAGTTTATTTTGTCCATTATATTTGTTCTCTTTACCTTCCAGTGTTGACGTGGTATCATTTCACACAGAAAAATTTCTGTTGACGGATATTTCTTGTGTGTTATATTTATCAGTACATTGAGTTCATTCTTGATTGATTCAGAGTCTGTCTCTTCATCTATGTCATTTCCACCAATATTTATTGTTATACTTTTTAGACTTTGTGGGAAATGATTATTTTTAATAACTTGTTGGAATGTTTCAATCTTTGCACCACTATAAGTGAGAACCATCTGGTTCTTTGCAAGATCACTGTTATAGATGTGTTTAGATTGAGAGTCACTGATTATCAAATGCTCTAGTTGTTGTGGTATATTACGTTGTTTAAGAATGTGTCCTTTTTCAGTAGAATTACTTGTAGGCTTGTTATTTTCCGGGTCTCTGTAATACTATTCTAGAAAAGTATAGAAAAGGGCATTGCCACCTCCCACTATAGCAGGCTAAGAAGCGAGGCTCAGTGAAACGATCGTTCATTCTATCAAGCCGTACAACCGCGATCGCATTATAAGTAAGGTGAGTTGTACATTTTATTCGCAAGGGTGAATAAAAATGCAATCATCTACTAGTATTTAGCCATATATTTTTAGTGCCCCAGGATGCACTGGATAAACCGGGTCAAGCTAGGGACACCCAACTTTGAAGGTAAGATTACCCAATCACTGGCTTATTGCATTGAGTCGGCAAGTGGAGCAGTGAGGTATACTTTCCCTCATTTTTAAATCAGGTTATTCCATGGCAAACATTGGTACTTCAGTTGATGCATGTGGTGTTATTTATAGTAACATTTAGGGAAAGTTGGAATCACAGATTAATTTCTAATTTGTTTTTTCCTGTTGCTATATCTCAATACCATTGAGCTTATATATTTGTTTAGCTCTAGTGTCTCATCAATGGCACGTGAATTTAGTGAAAACATTATTCCACACAAGCATTAGGGTGAAAAAATAACAGGTATTAATATAACATTGATATCATCGATGCAATTTTTTTTCTTTCAGTATGATCAGAGCATTGTCACGGTTTTCCCCGAGCCTGCATTGCAGGTCAAAACATTTCCTTCCAAGAGCAGCGCAGCGGCTTACTTCAACATCAAACCAGAATGAAGACAGCATCGTTGACGATAAAGGTAAGTTTAGTGTTTCTGAACTAAACCTTATATCATAATACAAGATAATGTAATACATTCATATATCTCTTCCTTTGAGCGCTAAAGTCAACTTTTTTTACCTTTTACAAGATAAAACTCTTTTTTTTTTTCAATGATGAAATTTTTATCAAAATCTGTAGCCAAAAGTAAATTTTGACCACTTGCATCAAAAAAAAAAAAAAAAAAAAAATTACGAAAAATGTTTTTTTTGGATTCTGTCAAAGACTGAAAATGAGAATATAATGGGCGTCACCATTGTCAGTTTTTGAAATATATCTCAAACTCGGAAACAAAACTTTTTTTTTATAAATTGTTATCAAAATTTTTATTGGGAAAATAAGACCCTGTAAAATATCTATACATGTCACTTGGCTGAATGATCTACATCTTGTCATAATAAAAAACGCAGAGTAGAAAAATACAAAAAAAAAAATTTTGATAGAAAAAAACTAATGACGTCATGAATGAAAAAAAAAATTAAGCAGGGAGGGGGGGTCGCCACCCTATTTCCTGTGATAACAATTAGTGTATTTTAGTGAATAGAGACAATTTTGTCACTATTATAATGCTTTTACTATTTTTACTATAGGTTCCTTTGGTGGAGTTATTATGCCATATCATTAATTTTCAGCTGGTGACATACATTGTAGGGTGAACAGAATATATAATGTGAATGATGGAGAACTTATTGCTCAAAACAAAAATAGTGTTTGTTCATTAACATTGTATTCTATGGAATTGTTCTAAAAAGGGTAATGAACATTGTCATCACTGTCATGTGATTAATGTCCGACTTTCTCTAACTTATGAGTAGGCTTCTACCTTATTACCAAAACCCCAAATCTTTAGTAAATTAACAGTACCCAATGACAAAAAAATGCAAGTTACTGTAATATTATTTACACATAATGTGTACGGGGTATATGGGTTATAAAGAGACCATTCAGCCTGCTTTATGTGTCACTGGAAGTGTGACATACATACATACTTTTTTAACAAGTTGAAAATGAACATAAAGTAGCCAATTCACTACGTTCAATTACACACCGTAGCTCCGGTCAGTACAAATGACTATTTTGAACTGTAGGCAATAATCAGCAATTCTGCCAATGATGGAGAGATAGAATCTAGGTCAGGGGAAGCCCCATGACACCACAAATTTCTGTTCGTCAAACCGGGTAAAGGGGGACGGCCGTGTTCCATGGACGTCCTCACCAGCTCTAGCACGCCCTGAGGGTAATGTTGTGACCCATTAACCATCTTGAGTATGTGCCCAGCACACTGGAGCACATGATTGTGTGCGCCATGGACTCTGAGGCCTCGGAGGCAGAACGCACCACCCTCCTAGACCAGGCTCTCATGGCCAGGGCAACTACTGTGCAACGAGACACGGTCTTAGACGCATGGGCTTATGTTCGGCAAGGGGCCAGGTCACAACTTAGTGACTACATCAGGCCCCGGGGAAACCCACCTCATGGGAGGAGAGAACACCCACACCATGCAACAGCCGAACCCATGGCCACAAATATGGCCCTGTCGCACACAGAATGCGCTGGTGCATTCCGGCTTGGAGAGAGCGGGTGACCAATCCCTGGACGCTCCAGGTGGTGACACTCGGCTACATGATACCACTGACATCTCCACCTCCCCTGTCAGTGTCCACTTAGTTGGGGGAACATCCAGAGGACCCCTGCAAGGCAGAAGCAATCAGACAGGAAGTAGACAGTTTGCTGGAAAAGGGCACCACACACAGGGTAGTTCAGTCGGCATTAAGTCCAGGCTTCTACTCAAATGTATTCGTAGTACCAAAATCTACAGGTGGCTGGCCTCCAATTCTGGACTTAAGCAGACTAAATCAGTATGTGCTCCTCGATCGGTTCCGCATGGAGATGCCAAGCAGTGTGCTTCTCTCCATCCACTGGTTCGAGTGGCTAGCCTCACTAGACTTAAGTGATGCTTACCTGCGTGCACATACCGATGCACCCAGCGAGTTGCCATCTCCTTTGATTCACCAACCAGGGCCAAGTATTTGAATTTCGGGGGCTCCTCTTTGGGTTATGCACAGTTCCCTACGTGTTTACCAGAGTGATGAAACAGGTAGTGCTGCTGCTTCACCAAATGTCGGTACACCTCAATCCATACCTAGACAACTGGTTACTACACAACCCAAACAAGGGGTTATTAGTCAAGCAAGTAAGGCTAACGCAGGATTTACTTCACCAGTTAGACTTTTTAGTAAATCAGACAAAGTCCTGTCCCTACCCAATGCAACAGTTGGTGTTTCTGGGCATGGAGTTCGACACAGAGGTAGGCCTGGATCGTCCATCTCAGGCTCAGTGCCTGGCGCTATGCAGCCTAGCAGAACAACTCGTCAGCGATCTCTCAGTGTCCCTCAGAGAACTAATGCGGGTCATTGGAATGATGACCTTGGTTCGAAAGGTAGTTCCCCAGGTCGCATTACGCAGCCGCCCGGTACAACGCTTGTTGCTAGAACACCGAGCTCACCTACGGGAACTAGACAGGCGAAGAAAGCCATGCCCTGGTGGTCGTCACTGGCCAACCTCAGACAGGGGGTCCCCTCGGACCCACTCGCCGCAGCTATGAATCTGGTAACAGACACCTCCCTCCAAGAGTGGGGAGTGCATCTATTTGACAAACAAGCCCAAGGAATATGGGCCCCTCATTTGGTTCGGGACTGCTGTATCAACTGGCTCGAGCTGAAAGCAGTGCACTAAGCACTACTACACTTTCTACCCTTGCTGGAAGACCACAGTCCTGCTCCACACAGACAACACAGCGGTGGTCTTCTACATCAACAAGGAGGAGGGGACACATTCCCCATTGTTGTCAGTTCTAGCAGAGCAAAAAATTCTTCTTTGGTGCCTGGAATACAATGTGGAGCTAACCGCACACCACCTTCCAGGGGTGAGGAACAGTCTGGCAGACACCCTTTCAGAATGGGCTCCGTCTTCAGAACACAGAGTGGCTGATACCACAGTGGGTAGCCTCCAGGCTGTTTGGGCTGTGGGGCAGTCCAAAGATAGACCTGTTTGTCACACTCTGGAATGCCAAGCTCCATGCGTACGTAACACTCGTGACGAGACCAGGGACCTGGGCCATTGACTCCTTGTCGACCCCATGGACCCACATGGATGCGTACGCCTTTCCTCCCTTCCCGCTAATTCACCGGGTACTGGAGAAACTGAAGCCCACCTGCATATTGACTCTGGTGGTGCCCAATTGGCCAACCAAAGCCTGGTTTCCACTTCTGTTGGAAATGCTAGTCGAAACACAAGTAGTGCTTCCTGACCTACCTGACTTGCTGTCCCAACCAGACGGCGCACTACCAATGAGCCCAGCGGTGTATCACTTACACACATGGAGGCTCTCAGAAAGGTTTATCTGAGCGGGCTGCCAACGTCCTGGCCAGGGCGTACAGGCATTCCGCCAATGCTGCCTACAACTCGCAGTGGCGAGCATACACTAATTGGTGTAGTGGAAGGAAGATTGATCCATGCCATCCCTCTATTGGCCAGGTAGCAGAAGTAGGTTTGTCCTACACAGCGATCGTTGGCCTTGTCCCCTGCCATTGAGAATGCTTTGGGGTCAAGTCTAGCCAATTGTCCTATCATTAGGAGACTGTTTACTGCTTTCTATAATCAGTGGCCGAGAACCCAAAAAAGGGAACTGCCTAATTGGGATTTGTCGGTTGTGTTGTCCGCTCTATGCAGAACACCCTTTGAGCCTCTCCAATCAGCACCACTCAAGTTTTTGACGTGGAAAACAGTCTTTCTAATGGCCCTTGCCTTAGGTAGGCGTCGGTCAGAACTAGGCACACTGTCTTTCTCGGACGGGTATGCCGCCTTTATGGACAATCAAGACACGAATCGGGTTTCTCACAAGAACCAAATCCCAGGACACGATCCCCAGCAGATCGTCATCCCCCAGCTGTCAAGTATTGTCGGCCCGGAGGATCAGGAGGAATTGCTTCTCTGCCCTGTTCGAGCAATGAGTTGCTACGAAAACCGTACTAGGATTTTGAGATGGGGAGCCAAGCATATGTTTTTTTGTTACGACCCTGACAGGCAGAATAGGCTGGCCTCTCCAACTTCCATTGCCAGGTGGATTACTGCGACTGTATTAGAGGTCTATAATACTTTATCTTTCTCGACACAGAACTTGCAGAGACCCAAGTACGAGCGCATGAGGTCTGTGCGATTGCTAACTCACTAGCGCTAGCGTCAGGCGCCCCCCTCAAGCATATACTGAGGGCAGGCTTCTGGAGAACGCAGACATCTTTATCTTTATGAAAATTATCTGCTGACAGTAAATAACCCACTACACAGATCATCAATGACCAAACTAAGATTAAGCGCACATGTTTTAAAAATTGAAATGGGCTGATACCATAAAATTGACATTACCGAAAGAAGCTGTTCTGTATGCAATACAAATGATATTGAAGATGAAGAGCACTTTCTGTTAAAATGTCAGTTATACAAACATGAAAGACAAATCCTTCTCAACACAATTAGACAATTATACAAGCTTTATTAACATACTAGGCACAAAGAATACTGTCATGCTAAAATGTCTAGCAAAATATATATTTTGTATGTTTCAACATAAGAGAAAGCAAATTAAAATTAAACAGCTGCCTCACTGATATCTAAATAAGTAATCCTAACATTTACTTTATTAATTTGCATTTCTAACCCATTTTCGGGCAAGTTTGTTGTATTAGTTGTGTATAGTTTAGTTTTTTATACTAGTGTATCTCCTTTTTTTTTTTTATTCTGAATGTTTGTGACATGGAATGACAACCATGCTTTAGTGTACTTAGATCTATGTCCATTTTTAGGATACGACTTCAATAAAGACTATTACATTAATATCAACTACTACCTAAGAGACACCCAATCTATTGAAGAGGGCCTCTGTAGGTTGTGTCCCGTTGTAGCTGGTCAGACTCTGGCTGCTGACCCAGCCCGAACGACCACAAGGGTCCCTGCGAATAGGCTATAAGCCAGTCTCAGCATTTTTGCAGACAGATTTCTCTATTATTAGTGCTCCTTGGAAGATTTGTCTTGCTTTTTGACCTATGTCCTCATGCAGAACTGTTTCGATCTTTACTTCAAAAGCATACTACCCCCTGAATTGGGTTTGGGTTTTTGTTTTGGGTCTTAACTAAGTGATGAGTGATTAATGTAGAGTGTATCATCCCGAACTGAGAAAAAGGACGTTCATCATTTTTTGATTGCTCGGAAACCCACCACCTATCGGCGTCTGACTGACCGGAGTCTATGGTGGGTAATTGAATGTAGTGAATTTAGGCAGAGGGTTCTCCGAACCCACCTATTCACATAGCCACCATAGACTCCGGGTCCCCCCGAACCACCCCACTCATTCCATAGCGTTGGCCTAGTCCTCGGTGCGAAAGAAAGGAACCAGAAGTGATTGTCTGGCTATGATGGCGCTGCCGCAGTTCCTCGGTCCTGTGGTTCTTGACGTAAGGAAAATATCTTGGGGTCATGTGGCTGACCTAGATTTTATCTCTCCGTCATTGGCAGAATTGCTGATTAATGCCTACAGTTCAAAATAGTCATTTTGTCTGACCAGAGTCTATGGTGGGTTCGGACCCTCTGCCCAATTTGCCTACTAGTGTATCGGTTTTTTAAATCTGAATTAATACATTGTTAATTATTCAAACTTCAACTTAATTCATACATTTCCAGAAACCCATTTATGTTGTTTATGATTAATAATCTATTATAAATTTTCAAAGGCTATTTTGAAATTCAAAACCATCCAACCAGTCTTGGCAACTGTGAATTTGACCTCATTAGTGCGGATGAATATAATTACAAAAAGGATATAATATTCTATTCAGAACTTGTTTTCTAGCAAAACTGACCACTTTTAAATAATTGTTGTTATTTATGTACTTTCTCTGTAGATATCTATCGGTTCCCAGCTATGCAAGTACCATCTCTCACTAGACTTAAAGAAATTGCCAATAATAATGGTTTAGATGTTAATGATGAAGATTTGAATCATTACAGAGGTGAGTACACTTGTGTAGTTTAATTCCGGGTTTTATCCATATGCCCACTTACACCCATACGGTAGTAAGATTAAGTACCAAAGTATCAAAATTTCACCAAAAAGTACCAAAAACCAAATTCTCCAAAATTAGAATTGCATGATAAATATTTCATTTTTTTGTGGTGATCGGCGTTAAAATCCACTCGAATCCACCCCAGTGAATCATATTTTTAGCTAAACTATGTTTTTTTTTAAATCATTCATTGACCAGTGCGTTGAAGTGTGCACATTGTTCATTGTAGAAAAATGGTTCAACTTCTTGCTTAACAAATTTACCAAAAATGTTGTAATACAAATTTAGTAATTTGTTTATCACCAACCAGTTAGACAGTTTGTCTCCAACCAAATTTATTCATATACTTTCATGTACCAGTAGGAATCAAAGGATGATTGAAATAATAAATTTTCTGAAATTCTGATGCTCATTTCTTAATAAAAAATGTTTTTTATCAGATTTCATAGAAAATGTAGTTGGTAATGCTATGAATATCATGGACAGTTATCCTCAACCAACACTTCCTGTGAAATATCCCCGAACTCCTGGATACAGACCAACTGAAGATGAAAATCAACACAATGGATGGTAATTTTAAGTTGTGTTTTGCAAATATGTGAAACATAACTTCTAGAACAAGCTGAAAAAATAAAATGTGTAAAAATAATGTTGTTTTAACTAAAAATACTTGCTAGGAATATTAAAAGTAGATTTTCTGACATTGCCACACATTTCATTGTGAGTTTACTGCAGGCTCTTATCCCTTTGACAAAAATCCCTAAAATGTAACTTTAATATCTCCAAGGACAAACAAATCCTACTAATTTGGTGAGTGTATATTGTTTACAAGTCTAGGTTAATTTAAGAAACTTGGTGTATATGTACCTTGGGCAGACTTCTCTTAGATTTGTTCATTTCATGATCATATCTTCAATTATCTATTTTTGATGAATATTTTTGTCATTTTTGGTAAAGAGTGATATTTCTCGACTTCTTGTTGAAAACCGCAAGCCCAATTGCTTTGATATTATACTTATAGGTACTACATGTGGACATCTCTCAGATTTGTTCATTTTGTGATGATATATTCAATTCTCTAATTTGGATGAATATTTTTGTGAGTGATATTTTTGACTTGTTAAGGTAGAGATGCAGTTTACCTGACAGGTATGTTAATTAGTTAATTAGGAAACCAAGATGACCTTCCTTGTCCACAAAACTATTATATATTTTCGAAAAGCTTATTGTATGAATTTTAAAATTTTGTTAGTATTTTTTTATGGACACTGTATTTTAAAATATGCACAAAAATGTGCTTTTTTGGTCAAAAGTGATTTAAAAAAAATAGCTTCTAAACCATGCTTCTGTTTCCTGTCAAAATTGGTTTATGGGTACATCTGTTTACTATGAAGAAAATGCCGTCTTGAAAACTGTCTACCAGTTGTCAATTTTGCAGGGCAGCAGCTCAAATTTCACTACTTCAAGTTTATGCATAAATTAACATCAAAGCTAGTTGTCTGTACGATTGTTGTAACACTGTTCAACAAAAAACAATGCCCGAGGGCTTTTTGAAGATAAACACATTGTCAATCATTTGTGAAAATTTCAAAACAAAAGGTCAAAGCGTTTAGGAGCTATTTTTTTTTAAGTTCTGGGATGTGCACTAAAAAGAAGCTGAGATAATTGCTAATTTGCATAACAATTCACTCGGTAAGAAGTTTGCTAATGCTCATAATTAAAATGGCTGTAACATTTCAAAATTTAAATGTATTATCGTTTTGTAAAAAGTTATAATATGGAGATCCCGTCATTTCTTTTTTTCACCATGTTTCTTTTTTATTATTTATGTACAGCCTTGCTAAATCTTGATAGGCATTCAAAAGAGAGAATGTTTGCACCTGTTATGTATATTTTAATATCGTCTTTTGAGTATGTTCCACTATTCGCAATTCTACAAAATTTTAAGTCTATAGCCAAGACTGTTTAGATAATAAAAAGCAAAAAAAAAATGTCACTCCCAAGTGCCCACGAACCTGCATCTCTACCTTAAATACTGCAAGTAGACCTCTTTCAGATTGCTTTGATACATATAGGTACCTCGGGCAGACCTCTCCCAGATTTGTTCATTTTCTAATGATATCTTCAGTTCTTTAATTGAAATGTGCATTGCTAACAACAGAGCTATCTCAGCCAAGAGGCTGCATGTTTTTAGATTCATGCTAATTTTTCTGATATTACTTTTTAACATTGTTTGTATGCACAATGTTGCCTATCTGAACACTTGGTATGAGATGCTCAAAACTGAGTAAAATGGTTGAAATATGACAATTGACGATTGTTACTTGTCCCTGTTAAGACGCAGTTTGAAAATGGGGACTTATGGTTTGACCTCTGTGTGTCTGTCTGTCTGTGCGTCTGAACCTATATCTTTGACATGCCTGGACTAATTACATTCAAACTTCACACCTACATGTACATCATACATAATATTATACATATGCACATCAATTTGTTTCATGATCTGATTCAAGATGGCTGAACAGCAGCCATTTTTGTGCTGAAAAATCATCAAAATCAAGCATAATCAAGCATTTATGAATGAATTTTGTTAAAACTTGGGGCATACATTGGACATTATGGGACCTTGATGCACGTCATTTTATTTTTTAGATCGGATTATAAATGGCCGACTGGTGGCCATTTTGTTTTAATGAATGTGGTATCTCTGACATGATTTGACTGATTATAACGGGGTTATAGTTTGATAACTAATGGGGACTGTGCCATGCATGGCTTGTTTATTTTTGCTTTATTTTATTTTAAGGTACTGGCGTTGTGACATAAAAGGTGCTGACACCGGTATATTAAAAGGTAAAACCATTGCTGTTAAAGACAATATTCCATTGGCAGGTGTTCCTATGATGAATGGAAGTTATGTATTAGAAGGGTATGTCCCAGACTATGATGCCACTGTTATTACAAAAGTGCTGGATGCTGGTAAGTCAGTATTGTAATTAACTCGTAATATATTATAAAACTTTAAGACATGTGTTTTATATAATTACAAACCATCTTATACTCACAAGATAAACATTATTTAAACAATAATGTACTCCCCAGTGGCTCATAATGAACGAAAGCACACTTTGAACGACATAATGTGCGAGACATATTAATTAGGTGATGACATTGCTGTCATCATGTGCTGTACATTACATGTAGTCTTGTGTATGTTTTGTTTTGTGATTTGATTCAAAATTGCTGTTTCATCAAAATCAAGTCATTGTGCAACCAGTTTTCAGTCTGGATGTGTGGATGAATTTCATTCATATTACGTGCATGCATTGAACGCTGTTGGACATTGATGTGTACCACATTGCTTTTCAGATCAAATTCAAAATGACCAACTTGTGGTCATTTTATTTAATGCTTGTCGGGAGACATATCTCAAACATGTCTGTGACCATTATACACATACATCATGTCACATATTAAATATGCAGATTTCATGATTTAATTCAAGATAGCTACCAGGTAGATGGCGTCATTTCTTGTGACCTTATAATGAACAACATTTTGTTTTGCACTTAAATTCAAAATGGTTGATTTAGATCCATGTTTGTGAACTCGGTCATTTATGTAAGCGAATACATTACTTAACAGAACAAATACAGTAGCAAAATCATTGTGAAGTGTTTATATCATATACATTTTGATATTGTCATCACAATAGCATGTAAAATAATTTCATTTTTGTTTGTTAGGTGGTCAAATTACAGGGAAAACATCTTGTGAAGACTTGTGCTTTTCCGGTGTTGGTTTTGTCCGAGCCAAAGGTGCTGTCCGAAACCCTCACAATATGAACTATGCAGCTGGTGGGTCAAGTAGTGGATCTGCATCTCTGGTATTAAAATAATCAGTCCCTGTTTAGATGCGACATGTACAGCATGTACTTCAGTGTCAATATTCTCAACAATTGATCAGTTTATATCAATGAAACTGTACATGTTAATTAAACAATAATGAATGACATGCCAACCCAAAATGGAAGAAAGCTCACTTTGTGCGACATATTTGTGCGAGGTGTGAGCTGAGTACAAAGCATAAAGTGTGCTTGTGTTCATTATTGTTATTATTTTTGACTCTCGTGTGCGAAGCACACAATGGGAGTCTTTGCAGTTAGTGTGTTTGTATGTGTGCGTGTGTGTGTATGTGTGCTCGTCTGTTTCACTGATATCTCTAGAACCATACATTAATTTTTGATGAAACTTGGTACATAGATGCTCTTGCATATTAATTACTTAATTAGCATGATAATTAGCAGATTTTTAGCTGTTCCACGACTGTTCCACTGATATCTAAAGAACCACTCATTGGATTTTGATGAAACTTGGCACATATATGCTCTGAACTAATGCACAGATTTGATTAGTTTTAGGTGAAAATCCGTGCATATTAATTACCTAATTTGCATAATTATTTATCAATGTTCAACTTTTCAACTGATATCTCAAATACTAATTTATCACATTTCAAAACTTGGTACATAGATATCATAGGACACTGCACTGACCCGATAGTTTTTAAGGTAATATCAGTGCATATTAATTACCTAATTTGCATAATTAATTAATTTTCAGCTTTTAATATCTCAAGTAGTAATCATCACATTTCAATGAATATTGGTGCATAGATGTCATATGACACTGCACAGACCTGATATTTTTTAGGTTAATATCAGTACATATTAATTACCTAATTTGCATAATTAATTAATTTTCAGCTTTTAATATTTCAAGTAGAAATCATCACATTTTAATGAAACTTTGTACATAGTTACTTAAGGACTGTGCAGAGACCTAATTAGTTATATGGTTAAATATTTATGAATATTAATCACCTTATTAGCATAATTAGTTAATTTTCTGCTTTTCGCCTGATATCTCAAGTACTAATCATCACATCTTAATGAGACTTGCAACATAGATTTTCTAGTACTATGCAGAGACCTAATTAGTATTAAGGTAAATAATTGTGCATATTAATTACCTTATATCCATAATTAGTTAATTTTTTGCTGTCCCATGACTGTTCCACTGATATATAAAGAACCACTCATTGGATTTTAATGCAACTTTTAAAGAGTACTCATCATCATGTTTCAATGCACCTAGGACTATGCAGAGACCTAATTAGTTTTTGGTAAATATTTATGTTTATTAATCACCTAATTAACATAATTAATTAATGAACACTAATATCTCAATTACTGATTATCACATTTTAGTAACATTTGGCACATAAATGCTCTAGGACAATAGACAGGCCTGATTAATTTTGGGTTAAAATCTGTTCATATTCTCTAATTAGCATAGTAATTCTTAATTATTTGGTTATAATCACATTTCAATGAAACTTGGTACATAGATATTACATTATGCAGACCTTATTAGTTTTACACTCAAATCTGTTTATATTAGTTATCATATCTCAAGTTCAAGTAATTTTGAATTAAATTTTAATGTGTCTCCAATACTCTCAGCACACGTGAGTTCTTTTTAAGCTTTCTTTGATTCACCGTTGTCAATATGAGTGGATTTGCTGCCACCAAAATGCAGAAAATTTGGTGACAAATCCACAGTGACCGGAACAGTTTCACTGTCACTGGCCCGTGAATCTGAATAATTTAAAATGTCTTCCTGGAAAATGTTTCCACAATCTCATATGGCAAACTAAGAAACTAGTTGTAATCCATCAAATATGATTGTATTTAAATTATTTACAATGTAAGTGGACGGGTAACTGGTGTGTGGTTTGGAGTAGCACTGTAGTGATCACCATAGTGGACAGCACACCGTGACCGGTATGTCGTTTCGGTGCCCGCCACGGCCTTGCACTATGTTAGTTCACCGCATGGATCGACTGTGCATAGAGGTGCGTACCCGGGATACATGTACATAGTTGTATCGTTATTATTATACCCCATCACACGAGTGATTTCAGCCTTGCCAGTGAATGCCAGTGAATTTTCACACATTAAAACTAAGATATTTTGGAAGAAACGAAAACATTCAACAGAATCTACATTATATGGGCTTTGTAATCTGTATGCTGTATATAATGTCAACGTGTTCACGCAACGATTCCTATTCACACACACAGTACAATACAGTGTGCAGAAGTCATTTCAACATAACACGTATACAAAAAATAGACAAACTGGGAACTCCCTATCCTACATGATGTTAATTTACCGATGATCGAGAGGACCAGTGATGTGTCGAAAATCACGTACCCCCCGTATTTAGTCTGCTGTGAAGTAATTTTTTTTTATTTCTTGCATTATCGCACACATTTAACTGGGATTCGCCGACATCGATAAAACAGGCCATCGTGTTTGCCTTTGGTGAGCTACATTTATTTATTTGTTGGGCGTCGGTACCGGATTGGCCAGACTATGATTTGTGTTTGTCGTTATGGCGAGAATGACATTTTTCATGTAAACTAAGAACAATAATTATTTTTCATATCGCTCATTCACTCAAGTTATTCATTTTCAGTTTTGATTTTAATTGTTTTCACCCCATGCCCGTCTCTTTATTTCTTTTCCTAACATTATCGCGAATAATCTGTGGCAACGACATCATAAAATTTGCTGGTATTGGTAATCCTATAATATAATGAAGAATAATATGGTTTTTACAAGAATCCTTTAAAGTATTCCTGAAGGAATTACGACCATTATGTTGATCAATGTGTAGTAGATGTTGATGCAATCCTGTACAGTGATGCGCATACTTTGCGGTATATTCTCATGATAACCTTAATATGTATCTTTTTCCTGCTTTAATAATGATTTATCAGCGTGAAATTAGGAACAATTCCGTACACAATACGTAACAATACAGTACTCAGTTTATTTTTATTTATATTATTTTTTTTTCTAATAATGAATACATACTAGGTTGAATAGCACTAAGTTAAATTAGAATATTAAAAATACTTGAGAATCCTTTCATAGAATTATTATCTGTGATAATACTGTTTCTGTGATGTCTTTTAGGTAGCGTCTGGACATGTGGATATGGCATTGGGTGCTGACCAGGGTGGATCAATACGCATACCCTCTTCATGGTGTGGTGTTGTTGGTTTTAAACCAACATTTGGATTAGTTCCATATACTGGTATATCACAGATGGAATACACTGCTGACCACACTGGACCAATTGCAAAGAATGTATACGACTGTGCATTGTTGCTAGAGGTATATATTTACAGTAGTAACAAGGGTAAAACGTGTAAAATTGAATATGTTGAATGTATCATATCTGCACTGTGCAATTCACCTTGCTTAAAGTGTTAAAAAAAATCAATAGTCGTAATGGTTGAAAAAAGCAAACATTGGTATGGCATATGCACTAATGTATAAGCTTTCAGGTTGTTCTACTATCATGTTTAGTAAATTTTAGAGAATATTTAACATGTTTTACCTCTGTTATTATTTTAATTATTTTATCATAATTCTGTAATAATTTTTTATTTTAACATAATGGTAATGGCCGTTGAAACATATTTCCAGATTTCCTTGACTACGTGGCATAATAGTTCGGTCACTGAACTATTTTTAGCACTAAAAATTGGTCAAATCTCTATGAAAACAATTATTATTGAATCATTTACAATTGGTTCCTTCATCATATCTCAATATTAAATTTGGTTACATGTGATGAAAAATATCATATGTATTATAACATGGGTAATATTGATTGGCACAAATTATTTGGCAATTCTGACAACTTATTGTTTTATAAATTATTTGTTGGTAAAATGTACCTGGTGAAAAAAAAATTTATTAAATATTGCATATGTTGTGATTGTAAATGGTGAATTTGTTTGAAAAGCTTTGTATTTGTGATAGGTCTGATAATTTAAAATTCTGAATTTACGTAGGGTAGATGATATAACGTTTGAGATTTTTCTTCTTCTTTTTCCTCACTTGCAGACAATTGCTGGTCTTGATGGTGGATTGGATCCTAGACAACCAGCTAATTTAACTGTACCAGAATATACTAAAGGAGTAAGAATACAATTCTATTCATATATTGCTAGGAGGGACCGTACACTCTGAAAATATATTCCTCACAAAA
Organism: Saccoglossus kowalevskii; assembly: GCF_978046115.1. NCBI lineage: Eukaryota > Metazoa > Hemichordata > Enteropneusta > Harrimaniidae > Saccoglossus > Saccoglossus kowalevskii. Next base: position 11,536,727 of record NC_140643.1, on the reverse strand, counting down.
ACAAATGTAATTTGAAATTTAATTTCATCTAGTGTATAAGTTCCAACAACCATTCTGTGATTCCAGAATGATTTTTGTCGTTCATTTACAGAGTTCATTCAGTTGTTTTATAGATCTGATTTGAATTGGGTAACTCGCAGTAGTATGCTATTATGGGGTCATTAATCTTACATGTCCAGACCAATTACATTATAATTTTACCCATACATACTACATCAAATATTATATTTTTCATTGTTAGTGTCACCATTACCCTACTGGAAATTTCAGTTTTGTTTACTACATACTTCACTACAGAGAATGTGTCTAGTCAATGAATGCTTCTATTAGACTGAATTGTTAGAGGTTCCTTTGGATATTGGTGTCATGAATTAGTAAATTCTGTTGTTTTTAATACCATTTAAAATCTGTATTTTTCTCTTAAAAATTGGTCAAAATAATAAAATTACATATTGTGTGACTGATTTGAAAGAAAACTGTTTTAGTCATCGTCTGATTGGCATTCGGCCTGTAAAGAAGGTCAATACAGCTGCTGGTATATATAAATCCATTCTAACATAAAACACAAGTACAAAGTTTATAACAGGGATTGAAATAGAATTTTTTCCATGCATGCATAGTGTGCATGTTGAATTTGAAATTTACCTGCACTAACATGTGAAATGCACTACTTTTAAAGTTTAAATAAAATTTACGGGTTCTCGATTGATGCAATCACGAAAAAATTGTTCACAATGTTGGTTGAACTTAATTTAGGCTTAGTGAATATAATGAGAAAATGTTGTTTCTACATGCACAGCGTGCACATTATATTTTGAGTTTACTTGCACTAGCTAATAATCTATGTGCATAGTGCAGTGTGCACCAGGGTATTTCGATCCCTGTTATAATCAAAAGTTGTTATTCATTTTAGTTTGGTATGAAGTTACCTGGCATAAAGATTGGAGTTCTTAAAGAAGGATTTATTCGTCCAGAAACAGAGCCAGATGTTGCAGCCATGGTGAAGAAATCAGCATTCCAGATGATAACACTGGGAGCTAAGGTTGAAGAAGTGTCAGTTCCTATGCATATGCATGGTAGGTCAGTCATGTAATTATAAGTGAATTGAAAATACTAGGCAGATATATGTCATAAACTGTTACATTTTTCCAATTGACTTTAATAGCTTTGCTGCCTTCGTTATCGCTATCCCATGACATGTACGTGTCCTGTGCATCCACTTTTTTTCTTCAAATGTCTTCTTCTTGAAAACCGTGAGATTTGATTATTTTATGACAAAACCTTCAATGAAGATATTTTTAGTCCCCATTTGGACAAAGTCTAAAAATGGGGACTATTAATTTGGGTTCTGTCTGTCCGTGTGTCTGTGTTCAAACTTGGCATACAGACTACATGTATGTATGATGACCTACATATGCATGCCAATTTTTGTTATGATTTTATTAAATATGTCTGACTGGCAGCCATTTTGTCCCACAAATTCACTACGTTCAATTACCCACCATAGACTCCGGTCAGTCAAAATGACTATTTTGAACTGTAGGCATTAATCAGCGATTCTGCCAATGACGGCGAGATAGAATCTAGGTCAGGGGAAGCCCCGTGACCCCAAGATTCTTTTTCCTTACGTCACGAACCACGTGACCGAGCCCATATGGCGGCGCCATTAGGGCTGGATATCCACTCTACTTCTTCTCCGCATTGAGTGGAGATCAAGTCTAGCGAGCTCTGCCTGGATCGCTTGCTTTTTTCCTGTCCTGGTTTCTAGCTTCGGTTGTTGCCGCTGCACGGCATTCGACATTGTAGCTGGTAGGATAAGTTTTCCTTGTCATTTTTACCCTCATGTCGTTTTCCACTTTGTGTGTAGTATCTTTCACAACAAAGAAATAATACCCAGGCGACGTAGCTTAATCACTTGTTGGTTTCGTTACGTCTACTTTTCCTACTATAATTCGCTTCCCTCATGCATGTCGTCTTCATTTTATGCTTGATCTATGTATTTAGAAATGAATAGATGTAATGACAGCACCAGGGCTCGCTACAGTTTTTTTTTGTCTCCTCGTATTTTGAGTCGACTGTGCAGTGGTTATATTCAGAATTTACCAGCATAGTCCCGCTTCGGAAATACTTTTGTTGTAGCTGTGTGCGTGGATTCAGGGTTTTTGCCGTGAAGGCGTGTGTTTTTCACTGGAGTTCTGTGGCCTGGAATTTTTCTTTCAGAGCCATCAAAATCGCTGAGACTGACCGCGTCGCTCGTTTCTTCACAGCAAGGTTGCGCATCCAGTAAAAAAATTGGTTAAAGTGAGTTGCGTGTTCGGCATGAGTGGGAAGGCCTCACACTCGGCTACTGGTGCTTCGTGTACTGGGACGTCAAGTAGGAGGCCCCGATGGTGGAGGTAGATATTTTTACTTGGTCTCCCCCCGCTGATCGGAGGGCATCCTCATAGTCTGTTTTTTCAGGCGGTGGTTTACCCGATTTTACCGGCTGCATCGAAGCTGTGCCCCTGGAGGCTTTCCTCCTATGGGGCCCTTTGTGGACCCTTCCTTGCACGGCGCCGGGTTTGCCTCCGACTTTAGGGCTTTGTTCGAAAGACTGTCAGGACAATTGCGTTCCTGGCAGGCCGGGTAGATAAGATGCAGTCGGAGCGAGCTGTCTCCACTGCGGCCCTCGGTGGGCAAGCAGGAAGAAACACAAAAGCATGTTTGCATTCAAACACGTCTTTTCCAGGGAACGCCCGGTTCCCAGCCGTGGCTCTCCCACTAATTTGGGTGAGGCTGAGGCTCAGGTTAATTGCACCAGGCCTCCTCTGGAGCCTCAGGCACTGAATGCCAATGGGGTACTGGTAGCCAAGGCTCGGATCTCGGGGCTGGGCTTTCAGGGCAGGGCACACAACGCCGGTCCTTCAGAGTTTTCCATTCATAATGACTCGGTGAGCCACGCTTTTGGGGTGATGCAGAGTATCATTGATCTTAGTAATACAATGTAAATACCCCCACCCTTGATCCTAAGGTGACCACCTAAGGTAGCTTCAACGCTTATGGGATCATGGGCATCAGGATCCAAGCAGCCCTGTCGGCATGTCTCTCCCTGTCCGTCTGAGTGCGGAGTGGGGCGCAGGGTGCGCAAACGGTGTTGATGGGCGGATGTTGGTCAGCCGCGGAGGAGGTAACGCTTAAGGCCCCAGGTGGTGAAAAACCTTAGGCAACACTTCCCGCTGGACCAAACGCTACCCAGTCGGTGTGGTTTCGAGATCAGACCCCACAGTGTGGGATGAGACCAAAACGCCCCCAACCGGATCCCAAGACTCCTTCCCCAGACCCCGGTACCACGAATTTCTGTTTGGCAAACTGGGCAAAGGGGGACAGCCGCGTTCCATGGGCGTTCTCGCCAGCTCAATCAGAGACGAACCATCCAACCCTGAGGGCAGAGTTGCTTGAGTGCATTATTGTGCGCGCCCTGGACTCTGGAGACCTCGGAAGCAGAACGTACCAGCCTCCGAGACCAGGTGGCACATTTACTGGTTGGCCACCGCACATCTACGTGCGACATTTCCTAGTGTCACATGGCTCTCTTAGCTGGGGCCACTACTGTGCTACAAGACAGGGCCTTAGACGCATGTGTTTTTGCTGACAAACTGAGTCAGTGGGTACGTTCCCCACCTCAGTGATGCAGACTGTACATCTTCCACCCTCTTGGTTCGGGGAATGGCAGGTACAGTCTCGGAGCTTCAGAGTGCAATGAACCAGAGGGTTCAAATCAAATCCGCTAGCCAATTGGCCCTGCCAAGGGTAAGCGGAGGGCACCCTAAGCACAGAAAACACAATGCCCTAGGGCGTCGTCCGCTAGCCAAAGTCAGCCAGGAGGCAAGTGCTCATACTCTTCCATGGTAGGAAAGAGTGGCGGCGTGCCCCCAGGGAGGAAAGGGTCAGGTGGTGGCTCCCCACCCTCCTCTGGCGGTCGTCCACCCCGGCAGAGGGGGAAGCATGTTTTGACGCTTACCTCTGCAACCGGGGGACAGGCATGTTTTTGGCGAGTGGCCAGGTCACAACTTAGTGACTACTTCAGGCCTTGTGGAAACTGACCTCATGGGAGAAGAGAGCACCCCCCTCGCAACTGCTGAACCCTTGGCCACATATCCCTGTCGTACACAGATTACACCGGTGTAGTCCGGTTTGAGAGACAGCGGGTGACTGGTCCTTGTACCTTTCCAGGTGGTGACATCCTGGTACGGAATACCGCTTAAATCTCCATCTCTCCTGTCAGTGTCTTCCCTATTGGGCACTGCCAGAGGACTTCCGAAAGGCGGAAGCAATCAGGCAGGAAGTAGCAGTTTTGCTGGGAAAGGGCGCCATACACAGGGTAGATCAGCCGGAACTAAGGCCATGCTTCTACCCAAATGTGTTCATAGTACCAAAATCTACAAGTGGCGCGCGTCCAGTTCTGGACCTTGGCAGACTGAATCAGTACGTGCTCCTTGAATGGTTCCACATGGAGACGCCATTCAGGGTCCTTCTCTCCATCCTCCGTTTCGACTGGCTAGCCCCACTAGACTTAAGCTAGGCCTACCTGCACATAGGGATGCACCCAGCGAGTTGCCATCTCCTTCCAATCGCCCAGCTGGGCCAAGTATTCAAATTTCAGGTGCCCCCTGCTAGGGTTATGCACAGCGTCCTACGTGTTCACCAGAGTGATGAAACAGGTAGTGCTGCTGCTTCACCAATGTCGGTACACCTCAATCCGTACCTAGACGACTGGTTACTACACAACCCAGACAAGGGGTTAATAGCCAAACGCTTCAGGCTAACACAGGATTTACTTCACTAGTTGGGCTCGTTAGTAAATCGACAAGTCCCATCTCGACCCACTGCGCAGTTGGTGTCTCTTGGCATGGAGTTTGACACAGAGGTAAGCTTGGTATAGCTATTTCAAGCTTGTTGCTTAGCGCTAAGCAGCCTAGCCGAACGTCTAGTCAGCGTTCCCTCAGTGTCCCTCAGAGAACTAATGTGGATCATCGGAATGATGACTTTAGCCGCCCGGTACAATGTTTGTTGTTACAATGTTGAGCTCTCCTATGGGAACTAGATAGGCGGGTTTTGATCTCGGACCAAGTGAAGGAAGCCCTGCCCTGGTGGTCATCACTGGCCAACCTTGGACCCACTCGCCGTATGACTCTGGTAACAGATGCCTCCCCCAGGGTTGGGGATCGCATCTATTTGACGAACAAGCCCAAGGATATGGCTCCCGCATTAGTTTCGGGACTACCATATCAACCGGCTCGAACTGAAAGCAGTGTAAAGTGCACTACCACGCTTTCTACCCATAGTTCTTAACCACAGGGTCATGCTCCATAAAGGGGGGGGGCATTCCCCGTCGTTGTCAGTCCTAGCGGAGCAAATCCTTCTTTGGTGCCTGGAATCCAATGGAGAACACCAAGCTCGTATGTAACACTCCTGTCGACTCCAGGAGCCTGGGCCAGGATCGCTTTGCTAACTTCATGGACCCACTTAGTTGTGTACGTCTTTCCTCCCTTCCCGCTAGTACACCGGGCACAGGAGAAAACACATGCATATTATCATTGGTCGCACCCAATTGACCAAGCAAGGCCTAGTTTCCACTTCTGTCGGAAATGCTAGTCGAAACACTAGCAGTGCTTCCGGACTTACCGGACCTGCCGTCCCAACCAGACAGCGCACTACCAACGAGCCCAGCAGATATCACTTACATGCATAGAGGCTCCCGGTAGACCCGCACATACGAAAGCCTTATCTGAGCGGGCTGCCAACGTCCTGGCCAGGGAAAACAGGGATTCCACCAATGCGGCCCACATTTCTAGGCTGCGAGCATACACTGATTGGTGTAGCGGAAGGGAGATTTATCCATACCATCCCCCTATTGGCCAAGTAGCAGGCTCCTTCGTCCACCTGTTTGACGAAGTGGGTTGGCTACAGGTGCGTTGGCTACAGGTCGGCCTTGTCTCCCACCATTGAGAATGTACGGGAACAAGACTAGCCGATTGTCCTATTATTAGGAGACTATTTACTGCTTTCCAAATGCTGAGACCCCATACAAGGGAACCACTCAACTGGGACTTGTCGGCTGTGTTGTCTGCTCTAAGCAGACTGCCATTTGAGCCTCTCCGATCAGCACCACTCAAATTTTAGACATGGAAAATAGTCTTCCTACTGGCCTTCGCCAGTCTTCAGAGCTGGGGGCATTGTCCTTCTCGGATGATGTACCGCCGTTATGGAAAATCAAGATATAGTGATGACACAAATCCAGTTTCTTGCCTAGAACCAAACCCCAGGACCCTTATCCTCACTGCATCGTCATCCCCCGGCTGTCAAATTTTGTCTGCCCAGAGGGTTAGGAGGAATTGCTTCTCTGCCTGGTTCGAGCATGGAGTTGCTACCAAACCGTACTAAGGATTCAGATTTATTGTGACTGTATTAGAGGTCTATAATACTTTAACTGCCTCGACGCAGAGCTTGGAGAAACACCAAGTACGAGGTCATAAGGTCTGTGCGATTGCTAACTCACTAGTGCTAGCGTCAGGCACCCCTCGAGCACACATGAAGGGCAGGCTTCTGGAGAACACAGAATGTCTTTATCAACTACCATCTAAGAGACACCGAATCCATTGAGAAAGGTCTCCTTAGGTTGGGTTCCGTCATAGTGGGTCAGTCTTGGTTTGCTGACCAAGCCCGAACGACCACAAGGGTCCCTGCGCATAGGCAATAAGTCAGTCTCATTATTATTTTGCTGACAGATTTCTCTACCATCAGCACTCCACTGGAAGCTCCCAGGTTCTGCTTTGTGGCCTATGCCCTCACGCAGAACTGTTTCAGTCTTTACTTCGAAAGCTTACTACCCCCAGGATTGGTTGGGGTCTAGCTTTCTCGGGCACACCGAACCCTGTCATCTTAGCAGCATTTTGGCTTCTTGCTCCGGGGACAGCACAGGCAAGGTAAGACACCACCTTTTTTTGGGCCTTAACTAGGGTGTTGAGTAATTATTGTAGAGTGTTCCATCCCGGACTGGGAAAAGACTTTTCTGTTTGCTCGGAAAACCCGCCACCTATCGGCGTCTGACTCTGCCTACAGTTAAAAATAGTCATTTTGACTGACCGGAGTCTATGGTGGGTAATTGAACGTAGTGAATTTAGGCAGAGAGTTCTCCGAACCCGCCTATTCACATAGTTCATACCCATCATAGACTCCGGATATCCCTGATGGCGCCGCCATATGGGCTCGGTCACGTGGTTCGTGACGTAAAGGAAAAGAATCTTGGTGGTCACGAGGCTTCCCCTGACCTAGATTCTCTCTCAATGTCATTGGCAGAATCGCTGATTAATGCCTACAGTTCAAAACAGTCATTTTGACTGACTATTGTCTATGGTGGGTATGAACTATGTGAATAGGCGGATTTGGAGAACCCTCTGCCTAAATTTGTTAATTAAACGTGTCCCAAACTGTTTCTCGGAGCTGAACAGGGTGATTTAAATCAAACTTTGTATGTTGATCATGCATATTTAGTAACTTTTTTTTTTGAGATTCGGTTCAAGATGGTCGACTGGCAGCCATTTTTTTTTTTCGTTTTCGTGCTGATTTCTCCATAAGATATGGCCTGATTCAGTTCAAAGTTTGTACTTGGGTACTATACTTCAAGATAACACAACACCATGTTTTGTTTTGAGATTTAATTAGATTTGTCGAAATGACGGCCATTTTGTTTAATATCTTAAAATCACAGTCTGTAACATGTCCAGAACTGTTTCTCGGACCTGAACAGGGTGATTTCAATCAAACTTTGTATGATGACCTTACATATTAAGTTACGGTGCAAGCCATATTTCTTTTGGAGATACTTGAACAACAATACCCGACTGGCTGCATTTTTCTTTCATGCTATTTCCTCTGTAAGATACAGTCCAGTTCAGTTCAAAGTTTCCACATATCTATAATCTGTGTTAGTGTTATAAAACATTGGTCCTTCATTTCTACATGTCACTTGTACTTCCATTTACATCAACTAAAACTTAACAGGGACTATGCATTATCAATGCTTGTTAATTCTCTAATTTTAGCAAATGTGTAATATGTGATTTCCAACTTCTACTTGAAAACTGCTTCTCTAATTGCTTTGATACGGGCACCAGGGCATTTTCACTGCCTGGCAACCATCCTGGTGAAAACAAAGGCCGAAAACTCTCAGAAAACGGTACTTTGGGATGGTTGTTGAGACTCCCCTGAACAGCATAACAAGATTAGATGTGTGTATATAAATTTGGTTGTTAAGGGTTACTTCAAAGTTGAGTTTGTGTTGTTTTCTCAAATTTAGCTATTTTCACCGACTCTTTGACCGGCGTACCACATCAGTTTGTGCAGAGCCCATAGAAATACATGGTACAGTGGTACAGTCTTAGCAACGTGGAACGTCTTGTGACGTAGCTCCGCCCCCAAGGATATGTGTACTTTGGGTGGACCCCAAAACGATTTGAATATTTCATGATGATATCTTCAATTTTGTAACTTTAACAAATATTTTTGGTGAACAATGGTATTGTCCCCTTTCTTTTGAAAATTGTTTTTTTTTTATTAAATATGTGGGTGGAAGATTAGTTAAATTCATTCATTCATTACGTTCAATCACCCACCAGACAAAATGACTATTTTGAACTGTAGGCATTAATCTGCGACGGACAGAGAAATCTAGGTCAGGGGAAGCCCATGACCTCAAGATTTTCCCCTTACGTCATGAACCACGTGGCCAAGGCAATGAAGCGGCACCATATTGGCTCCCCAATTCAGTCTTGTTTTTCCCCGTACTGAGTGAGGTGCGATAAAAACGGCGTGATCAATCATCAGATTTTTTCCTGTTCGAGTTTTTGGTCTGACTAGCTGTCACCTACGTGGCAGCCGACGCTGTGGCTGGTAGGATAAATCTTTCTTATTTTTTTTACCCCTGTGTCGTCTTTTTGTGTGCACTGCCTTACAAGAAAAGAAAAAAACTTGGGTGACGCATTTGGCCACAATTTTAGATCACTGAAACAGTCACTCTTGGTAGGACTGTCACTACCGGGAGCCAGACGACGGGATCCAAAGCAATACCAACTGCAGGACTCTCCTGGTCTGGCAGAGTGCTGGATGTAGGGGGGAATGCACAGCAGTGTTGATGGGCGTTCCTTTGTCCTTGCAGGATAGAGGCCTAAGTCCTTAGACAATTTTATATTCAACCCTTTCTGCTGGACCAAGCGATACCCGATCGAGCGGTGTTTGAGACCGGAGACAGCAGGGTTTCGAATCAAATCTCGCGCCCCGATCGGATCCTTTGGTTCCTCTCCCCGATCCCGGTACCATGAATTTTTTGGTTCAGTAGGACAGGCAAAAGGGTTTGCAGCATTCATGGAATATTTCAACCGTTTAGTCGTAAACATTCTACGCACTGAGAGCAGAGTGGCGACCCTCAACCTCTGGGTTGTGGCCAGCCCACTGAAACTTATTGTTTTACGCCGCCAGCACTCTGAAGTCTCAAAGGCGGAACACACAAACCTCCTCGACCCGCAGACACAGCCATTGATGGGACACCACACGACTACGTGGGATATCATCTGGCTCTCGTGTTTTGAGGATGGAAGGAGCAGTCTCAGTGCTTCGAGATCCCACTGACCCGTTGGTACAGGTGAGACCCGCAAGCCAGTTTGGCTTCTGCCAAGGGCAAGTGGTAAGGACCCCAAGCTGAGAAAACATAACGACCAAAGTCGGCACCCATTGGCCAGAAGTAGCCAGGAGGCAAGCGTCCTGAATCTTTCGGGGGAAGGAAGAGTGGTGCAGCGCCCCAGAGGAAGAAGGGACCAGGTGGTGCCCCCTCTTCCTTGGGGGTTGCCTACCCAGCTCGCAGGGGAAGCATGTTTGATGCTTTTGCTTGCGACAAGGGGAATGGGCAAATGTCTGGCGGGAGGCACCTACTGACTTCTACAGGCCTCACGGGGTCTCACCTCGGCGAGAAGTGATCACCCCTGATGTAGAACCACCGAACCCACACATCTCTGTTGCACTGATTGCGCCAATGTATTCCGGTTCGGAGGCAGCACGTAACTGATCCCTGGACTCTCCAGGCGGCCTTGCACGGTTACGAGATCCCACTGCAATCTCCAACCCCCTGACACGAGCCCCCATTTGGGGCACTACCAGGGGACCCCCGCAAAGTTGGAGCAATCCGACAGGAAATAGATAGTATGCTTACAAAGGGCTCTATACACAGGATAGGGGACCCAGCATTAATTCCGGACTTCTACTTGCAAGTATTGGTGGTTCCAACGACTACAGGTGGCTACAATCTGTTCTGGACTTAAGCACACTAAATCAGTATGTTTCCTGGAACCGCTGAGTATTGATATATTCTCCATGCTCTGTTTCTACTGGTTAGCCTCGCTAGATTAGAGCGATACTTACCCGCACATACTGATACACCCAGTGAGTCAGCGACTCTCTCGATTTGCCTAGTTGGGCCAAGTAGTCCAGTGCAGGGTGCTCCCCTTCGGGTTTTGCATGGCTCCATACGTATTTACCAGATTTTGAAAACAGGTGGTGCTACTGCTACTTGCTTGTTGCTACATAACCCAACAAGGGTTAGTCAAACAGTAAGGCTAACACCTTTCTAGACCAGTTGTGCTTTCTAGTAAATCGAGCAAGTCCCATCCTCAGCCAACACAACAGTTGGTGTTCCTGAAAAGGGAGTTCGACATGCAGGTGGGCTTGGTACAGTCACCACAGGCCCACTGCCTAACTGACCTAACCGAACGCCTAGTCAGTGTTCCCTCTGTGTCCCTCCGAGAACTGATGCACATCATCAGAATGATGCCTGCGGTTCGCAGGGTAGTTCCCCCAGGCCGCGTTACACAGCCTCCCGCTACAGCATACTTTGTTGAAACACCGGGCTCTCTTACAGGTACTTGAGAAGAGAGTAACACTCTCGGACCAAGCGAGGGATGTCTCGCTCTGGTGTACAGCAATTGCCAACCTCTAGCAGGGGCTATGACTCTAGAAACAGATGCCTCCCTCACATGTTGGGGAGTGCACCTATTGAACGAACAAGCCCAATAGGAAATATGGCTGCCATATCAACTGGCTCGAACTGAAAGAAGTGCGTTTAGCACTAATTCACTTTCTACCCAAAGTTCGAGACCACAGAGGACAACACAGTGGTGATCTTCTATAGCGACAAGGAGCGGGACCAGATCTCTATCCTTGTCAGTCCTAGCGAAACAAATTCTCTTTTGGTAACTGGAATACATGTGGAGCTAGCCGCACACCACCTTCCAGGATCAAGAAACAGTCAAGTGGACGCCCTCTCGTGGCGGCTCCCTCTCCAGAAAGCAGAGTGGCAGATACCCCAATGGGTAGCCTCCAGACTGTTTCGGTGGTGGGACGGTCCAAGGTTAAACCTATTCACCACACCCCGGAACATGACACTCCTGCCGACTCCAGGGACACTATGTCGACCCCATGGACCCACATGGACGTGTACACCTTTCTTCCCTTCCCCCTATTCACCGGGTACTGGAGAAACTTCGACAGGAGCACATCTGCAGGGGTGCTTCCGAACAAGGCACTGCCTTTGAACTCGGCAGTGTACCCGCATCAAGGCTGAGAGGGCTGCCAACGTCCTGGCCAGGGTGAATAGGGATCCCACCAACACAGCCTATGCCTCGAAATGATGTGCGTTTACTGATTGGTGTAGTGGATGGGAGACCCGGCCATCCCTCTGTTGACCAGGCAGCTGACTTCTCGTCCATCGTTTGGATGAAATGTCCTTTCAGCGATTGTTGGCTATAGGTCAGCCTTGTTATCCACCATTGGGGATGAGGCTAGCCAGTTGTTCTACCATTAGGAGACTGTTTACTGTTTGATCAGGGGCCTAGACCGCAAATGAGGGAACCATCCAATTGAACCTAAGCAGACTGCCCTTTGAGCCTCCTCGATCAGTACCACTCAAACTTTTGACATAGAAAACAGTCTTCCTACTCCCCCTAGCCTCAGGTAGGCGTCAGGCTGAACTAGGGGCCCAGTCCTTCTCAGACAGGTGTACCGTCTGTATGGACAATCGCTGAAGACACGAATCGGGTTTCTTGCCATGAATCGAATCTTAGGATGTGATCCACAACCGATCGTCATCCCCAGCTGGCAACATTGCCAACCCGGAGGATCAGGAGGAGTTGCTACGAGAGCCGTACTAAGGTGTCGAGGCATGGCAAGCACAGGTTTATGTGTTATGGCCAGGGTAAGAAGGACAGACCAGCCTTCCTGTCTTCCATTGCCAGGTGGATCACTGCGACCAGGTTCGCGGTTTTAACCGTTTGGCTTCCTCGACACAGGGTTTACAGATCCACCAAGTACGAGCGCATGAGTTCAGTGCGATCGCTAACTCATTAGTTCTTGCGTCAGGTACCCCCCTCGAGCATGTGCAGAGGACAGGCTTCTAGAGAATGCAAACGTCTTTACCACTTCTACCCAAGAGATACCAAATCCATTGACGGTCTTTTTATGGAGGGTCCTGTCCTAGTGGGTCAAACTTTGGTTACTGACCCAGCCCGGACTACCTCAGGGATCCCTGCTCATAGAAGAAGTTTCTTCCACAAGCGCTCCTTGGAACCTTCCAGGTCTCGCTTTCGAACTATGCTCTCATGCAGGACTGTTTTCAATCTTTTCTATTGAAGACTACCTACCCAAGAATTTGGGTTTAGCGTTCTCGGGCTTACCAAACCCTGTCATCGTCCAGTGCTTGGCTTTGTTCCGGGGATGGCACTGGCAAGGTAGGACACCGTTTCTTCACTGGTCGCAACTAGGTGGTCATAGGTAGACGGTATATCCTGGTCTGGGACACCTTTTTTATCATTTTCGGTTCGCTCGAAAATCCGCCACCTATCAGCTTCTGACTCTGCCTACAGTTCAAAATAGTCATTTTGACTGACCATAGTCTAAGAACCCGCCTATTCACATAGTAAATTTGTAGGCAGAAGGTTCTAAGAACCCGCCTATTCACATAGTTCATACCCACCATAGACTTTGGGTCGTCCTGACCACCTCACTTTTTCTGTAGCGTTGGCTTAGTCTTTGGTGCGGAGAAAAAAAAACAGACTGAATTGGGGAGCCAATATGTCACCGCCTCATTGCCTCTGTGTATGGGGAAAATCTTGAGGTCATGGGCTTCCCCTGACCTATATTTCTCTCTCGGCCATTTGCTGAATCGCAGATTAATGCCTACAGTTCAAAATAGTCATTTTGACTGACCGGAGTCTATGTGAATAGATGCGTTCTGAGAACCCTCTGCCTAATTTTGTGACATTAGTGGAACACTCATCACCTCCTTATTCAGCCAACACTTGTACGTCTTAGTACAATGGCTCAACTTTCACTTAGCTGAACTGATTATATTTTACATACAACTAAAAAAAATGAACAGTGATATACTTTAATAGTATCTTGTGGTTTCTTTACACTATAGCTGTGTATATCTTCAAAAGTTTTTTCATACAAGGACATTATGACATGGTGTTGAAAGGGAATGGTAAGTGAAAATAATATATAAATGCATAACATTTATGCTAATGATTTCTATTACATTATAAACCACACATCAGTTTATGCTCATGTGTATAAGGATTTATGTGATGCAACTTTTGATGAATTTCAGGAATTGGTAGCCAACACAATGGTTTCTATTCAACCAATTTGGCAGTTGCTCTTCATAAAGGATTTAAAACAAGAATAAATGATATGTCACATGTTTTGAAAGTAAGTTTCAATTTCAGCACTTGGGTTATATTAACATCAGTTAAGACTTTTTTTTTACATTGGACACACAAGTGCGATAGTATACAAATCATTTTGATTTCCATTTTGAGCTCTAATGTATCATTAAATAATGTAGATTATTATAATACATCTGTCACCGTATCGCCATAAATTCACTATGTTCAATTACCCACCATAGACTCCAGTCAGTCAAAATGACTATTTTGAACTGTAGCGATTCTACCAATGACTGAGAGATAGAATCTAGGTCAGGGGAAGCCCCATGACCCCAAGATTCTTTTACCTTACGTCACGAACCACGTGACCGAGCCCATATGGTGGAGCTATTAGGGCTGGATATCCACTCTGCTTTTTCTCAGCATCGAGTGGAGATCAAGTCTAGCGTCTCTGCCTGGATCGCCTGCTTTTTTCCTGTCTGGTTTCTGCTTGGGTTGTTGCCGCTGCGTGGCATTTGACTATGCAGCTGGTTGGATATGTTTTCCTTGTCATTTTTACCCTCATGTCGTTTTCCCCTTTGTGTGTAGCATTTTTTACAACAAAGAAATAAAACCTGGGCGTCGTAGTTTAATCACGTTTTGTTATGTTTTCCTACTGTAATTCGCTTCCCTCATACATGTCGTCATGCATTTTATGCTTGATCTATGTATTTAGAAATGAATAGATCTAATGACAGCACCAGGGCTCGCTGCCGTTTTTTTGGTCTCCTCGTTTTTCAAGTCGACTGTGCAGTGGTCATATTCAGAATTTACCAGCATAGCACCCGCATCCGAAATACTTTTGCCGTAGCTACGTGCGGTGTTCTAGGTTTTTGTCTTGAAAGCGTGTGTTTTTCACTGGAGTTCTGAGGCCTGCAATTTGTTTTCAGAGCCATCAAAATCGCTGAATCTGACCGCGTCACTCATATTTTCACATTAAGGTTGTGCGTCCAGTAAAAAAATTGGTTAAAGTGAGTTGCGTGTTTGGCATGAGTAGAAAGTCCTCACACTCAGCTACCGGTGCTTCGTGTACCGAGACGTCGAGTAGGAGGACGGATGGTGGAGGTATCGATATCTTTTCTCGGTCTTCCCCGTGCTGATCAGAGGGCATCCTCACAGCCTGTTTTTCAGGCGGTGGTTTACCTGATTTTACCGGCTACAGCGAGGCTCCTATGGGGCCTGTTGCTGGTTCTTTTGTGGACCCTTCCTTGCACAGTGCCGGGTTTGTCTCCGAGTTGAGGGCTTTGGTCGAAGGACTGTCAAAGAAATTGTGTCTCTGGCATGCCAGGTAGATCAAACGCAGTCGGAGCGAGCTGTCTCCACTGCAGCCCCCCCCCCTGGTGAGCAAGCAGGAAGAGACATGAGCATCGTTTGCATTCAAACCCTTCTCTTCCGGGGAACCCCCGGTTCCCAGCCATGGCTCTCCTGATGATTTGGGTGAGGTCTAGGCTCAGGCTAGTTGCACCTGGTCTCCTCTGGGACCTCGGGCATGAATGCGAATGGAGATGCTGGCAACCAAGACGATTTCGGGGGCAGGGCTTTCGGGTCAGAGCACACGTTGTACCTCCCTCCTTTCAGCCATCCAGGGTTTGTCATGCGGAAATGGTACAACGGTAAAGAATTTACCCTTGTGTCCAGGCTCCCTCCTTAGCGACCCACAGGTGTCTCCAGAGGGAACCGACCCTGTCCTGAGACGCACAATCGAACACGCTCTCTTTCCCATATTTAAGTGGAAAGGGGACAGTTTGCTCGCGTCGGTTACAGCTAGTACCTCGGGCGGTCCCTCAGAGTCTTCCTTCGTAACAACTCGGTGAGCCACGTCTTTGGAGTATCATCGATCCTAGTGATACGATGTTAATACCCCCACCCATGATCCTATGGCAATCACCTAAGGTTGCTTCAACGCTTATGGGATCACGGGCATCGAGATCCAAGCAACCCTGTCGGGACGTCTTTCCCTGTCTGTTTGAGTGCAGAGTGGGGCGCAGGGTGCGCAAACTGTGTTGATGGGCGGACATTGGTCAGCCACGGAAGAGGTAATGCTTACGGTCCCCGGGTGGGGAAAAACCTTAGGCAACACTTCCCGCTGGACCAAACGCTACCTGATCGGTGTGGTTTTGGAATCAGACCCAAAGTGTGGATCGCAAGGCTTCTTCCCTAGACCCCGGTACCACGAATTTCCGTTTGGACTCTTGAGACCTCGGAGGCAGAGCACACCACCCTCCTAGACCAGGCGACACAATTACTGGTGGGCCACTGTGCATCTATGTGCGACATCCCCTTGTGTTACCTGGCTCTCTTGTCCAAGGCCACTACTGTGCAACAAGACGCGGCTGTAGACGCATGTGTTTTCGCCGGCAAACTGAGTCAGCCGGTATTAAGTCCAGGCTTCTACCCAAACGTGTTCGTAGTACCTAATCTACAGGAGGCGGGTGTCCAGTTCTGGATCTAGGCTGACTGAATCAGTATGTGCTCCTCGATTGGTTATGCACGGAGACACCATTCAGCGTTCTTCTGTCCATCCACTGTTTCGACTGGCTAGCCCCACTAGACTCGAGCGGGGCCTAACTGCACATACCAATGCACCCAGCGAGTTGCCATCTCATTCGAATCGCCCACCTGGGCCAAGTATTCAAATTTTGGGTTTGGGTTATGCGCAGCGCTCTATGTGATGAAACAGGTAGTGCTGCTGCTTTACCAAATGTCAGTACTCCTCAATTCATACCTAGTCGCCTGATTAATACACAACCCGGACAAGGGGTTATTAGCTAAGCACGTCAGGCTAATACAGGATTTACTTCACCAGTTGGGCTCTATAGTGAATCCACAAGTCCCATCTCGACCCAACGCACAGTTGGTGTTCCTGGGCATGGAGTTTGACACAGAGGTAGACTTGGTATAGCTATTTCTCTCAGTGTCCCTCCGTAAACAAATGAGAATTATCGGAATGATGTGACCTCGGTTTGAAGGGTGGTTTCCCAGGCCACACTACGCAGCTGTCCAGGACAACGCTTGTTGTTACAACACCGAGCTCACGATGGGAACTAGATAAGTGGGTTTTGATCTCTGACTAAGTGAAGGAAGCCCTGCCGTGGTGGTCATCACTGGGCAACCTCTGACAGGGGGCCCGTTTTGGACCCACTCGCTGCAGGTATGACTCTGGTAACAGATGCCTTCCCCCTAGATTGGGGAGCGCACCTAATGGACGAACGAGCCCAAGGATATGACCCCCACATTAGTTTCGGGACCACCATATCAACCGGCTCGAACTGAAAGCAGTGCACTTAGCACTACCACACTTTCGTCTCGTAGTTCGAGACCACAGAGTCCTGCTTCGAACAGGCAACGCAGCAGTGGTCTTCTTCAATAAGGAGGGCGGGGGACACGTTCCCCATCGTTGTCAGTCCTAGCAGAGCAAAATTCTTCTTTGGTGCCTCGAATACAATGTGGAGCTAACCGCACACCACCTTCGAGGGGTGAGGTACAGTCTGGCAGACACCCTTTCAGGACGGGCTCCGTCTCCAGAATAGAGAGTGGCTGATATCCCAGTGGGTAGCCTCCAGGCTGTTTCGGCTGTGGGACGGTCCAAAGATAGACTGGTTTGCCACACTTGGAACGCCAAGCTCCCGACGTACATAACACTACTTAAGACTCCAGGAGCCTGGGCCATGATTGTTTTGCTAACCCCGTGGATGCACTTAGTTGTGTACGCCTTTCCTTTCTTCTTGCTAGTTTGCCGGGCACCGGAAAAAACTTTGACAGGTACATACCCGCATATTGTCATTGGTCGCACCCAATTGGCCAACCAAGGCCTAGTTTCCACTTCTGTTGGAAATGTTAGTCGAAACGCTAGTAGTGCTTCCGTACTTACCGGACCCGCTGTCACAACCGGACAGCGCACTACCAACGAGCCCAGCAGGTATCACTTATGCGCATAGTGGCTCTCAGTAGACTCGCACAGACGAAAGGTCTATCTAAGTGGGCTGCCAACGTCCTGGCCAGGGCGAACAGGGATTCCACCAACGCTGCCTACATTTCTAGGTTGCGAGCATACACTCATTGGTGTAGCGGAAGGGAGATTGATCCATATCATCCCTCTATTGGTCAGGTAGAAGACTCCTTCGTCCACCTGTTTAACGAACTGGGTTTGTCCTACGCAGCGATCGTTGGCTACAGGTCGGCCTTGTCCCCTACAATTGAGAATGCTCTGGAAACAAGACTAGTCGATTGTCCTATTGTTAGGAGACTATTTACTGCTTTCCAGATGCTGAGACCCCGTACAAGGGAACCACCCAGCTTGGATCTGTCGGTTGTGTTGTCAGCTCTAAGGAGACCACCCTCAAAGTTTGTGACGTGGATCCTCACCGATCGTCATCCCCCGGCTGTCAAATTTTGTCTGTCCGGAGGATCAGGAGGAATTGCTTCTCTGCCCGGTTCGTGCACGGAGTTGCTACCAGAACCGTACTAAGGATTCAGGATGGGGTGCCAGGCACATGTCTTTGTGTTACGGCTCAGGCAGGCAGGATAGGCCGGCCTTCCCACCTTCCTTCACCAGGTGAAATACTGCGACTGTATTAGAGGTCTATGATACTTTGACTTCCTCGACATAGAGCTTGCAGAGACACCAAGTACGAGCATGAGGTCTGTGTGATTGCTAACTCGCTAGTGCTAGCGCCAGGTGCCCCCTCAAACACATATTGAAGACAGGCTTCTGGAGAATGTAGAATGTCTTTATCAACTACTACCGAAGAGACACCCAATCCATTGAGGAGGGTCCCTTTAGGTTGGGCCCCATCGTAGCGGGTCAGACTTGGTTTGCTGACCCAGACCGAACGATCACAAGGGTCCCTGCGCATAGGTGATAAGTCAGTCTCGGCATTTTTGTGGACAGATTTCTTTACCATCAGAGCCCCCTGGAAGCTCCCAGGTCCTGCTTTGCGACCTTTGCCCTCATGCAGATCTGTTTCGGTCTTTACTTTAAAAGCTTACTACTTACTATGGTAGCATTGACACTTACTTTGTATGATTATCATGTATTAGTGTAAGGTAGCATTGACACTTATTTTGTGCGACTGTCATATATTAGGGTAAGGTAGCATTGACTCTTTATATGACTATCATGTATTAGGGTAGGGTAGCATTGATACTTACTTTGTATGACTGTCATGTATTAGAGTATGGTAGCATTGACACTTACTTTGTATGACTGTCATGTATTAGGATAGGATAGCATTGATACTTACTTTGTATGACTGCCATGTATTAGGGTAAGGTAGCATTGACACTTACTTTGTACGACTGTCATGTAATATGGTAAGGTAGCATTGACTCTTACTTTGTATGACTGTCATGTATTAGGGTAGGATTGACACTTACTTTGTATGACTGTCATGTATTATGGTATGGTAGCATTGGCACTTACTTTGTATGACTGTCATGTAATATGGTATGGTAGCATTGACTCTTACTTTGTATGACTGTCATGTATTAGGGTAGGATTGACACTTACTTTGTATGACTGTCATGTATTATGGTATGGTAGCATTGACACTTGCTTTTTATGACTGTCTTGTATTATGGTAAGATAGGATTGCCACTTACTTTGCATGACTGTCATGTATTAGGGTAAGATATGATTGCCACTTACTTTGTATGACTGTCATGTATTAGGGTAGGGTAGGGTAGCAATGACACTTACTTTGTATGACTGTCATGTATTATGGTAAGATACGATTGCCACTTACTTTGTATGACTGTCATGTATTATGGTAGGATTGACACTTACTTTGTATGACTGTCATGTATTATGGTAAAGTAGGATTGCCACTTACTTTGTATGACTGCCATGTATTAGGGTATGGTAGCATTGCCACTTACTTTGTATGACTGTCATGTATTATGGTAAGATAAGATTGCCACTTACTTTGTATGACTGTCATGTATTAGAGTAGGATTGCCACTTACTTTGTATGACTGTCATGTATTAGGGTAAGGTAGGATTGCCACTTACTGTGTATGACTGCCATGTATTAGGGTATGGTAGCATTGCCACTTACTTTGTATGACTGTCATGTATTATGGTATGGTAGGATTGACACTTACTTTGTATGACTGTCATGTATTAGGGTAGGATTGACACTTACTTTGTATGACTGTCATGTATTATGGTAAAGTAGGATTGACACTTACTTTGTATGACTGTCATGTATTAGAGTAGGATTGACACTTACTTTGTATGACTGTCATGTATTATGGTAGGATTGACAATTACTTTGTATGACTGCCATGTATTAGGGTAAGGTAGGATTGCCACTTACTTTGTATGACTGTCATGTATTATGGTAAGGTAGCATTGACACTTACTTTGTATGACTGTCATGTATTATGGTAGGATTGACAATTACTTTGTATGACTGCCATGTATTAGGGTAAGGTAGGATTGCCACTTACTTTGTATGACTGTCATGTATTAGGATAGGATTGACACTTACTTTGTATGACTGTCATGTATTATGGTAGCATTGCCACTTACTTTGTATGACTGTCATGTATTATGGTAAAGTAGGATTGCCACTTACTGTGTATGACTGCCATGTATTAGGGTATGGTAGCATTGCCACTTACTTTGTATGACTGTCATGTATTATGGTAAGATAAGATTGCCACTTACTTTGTATGACTGTCATGTATTAGAGTAGGATTGCCACTTACTTTGTATGACTGTCATGTATTATGGTAAGATAAGATTGCCACTTACTTTGTATGACTGTCATGTATTCGGGTAAGGTAGCATTGACACTTACTTTGTATGACTGTCATGTATTATGGTAAAGTAGCATTGACACTTACTTTGTATGACTGTCATGTATTAGGGTAGGATTGACACTTACTTTGTATGACTGTCAAGTATTAGGGTAGGGTAGGATTGACACTTACTTTGTATGACTGCCATGTATTAGGGTAGGATTGACACTTACTTTGTATGACTGTCATGTATTAGGGTAGGGTAGGATTGACACTTACTTTGTATGACTGCCATGTATTATGGTAAAGTAGGATTGCCACTTACTGTGTATGACTGCCATGTATTAGGGTATGGTAGCATTGCCACTTACTTTGTATGACTGTCATGTATTATGGTAAAGTAGGATTGCCACTTACTGTGTATGACTGCCATGTATTAGGGTAGGGTAGCATTGACACTTACTTTGTATGACTGTCATGTATTATGGTAAAGTAGGATTGCCACTTACTGTATATGACTGCCATGTATTAGGGTATGGTAGCATTGCAACTTACTTTGTATGACTGTCATGTATTATGGTAAGATAAGATTGCCACTTACTTTGTATGACTGTCATGTATTAGAGTAGGATTGCCACTTACTTTGTATGACTGTCATGTATTAGAGTAGGATTGCCACTTACTTTGTATGACTGTCTTGTATTATGGTAGGATTGACAATTATTTTGTATGACTGCCATGTATTAGGGTAAGGTAGGATTGCCACTTACTGTGTATGACTGCCATGTATTAGGGTATGGTAGCATTGCCACTTACTTTGTATGACTGTCATGTATTATGGTAAGATAAGATTGCCACTTACTTTGTATGACTGTCATGTATCATGGTAGGATTGCCACTTACTTTGTATGACTGTCATGTATTATGGTAAGGTAGCATTGACTCTTACTTTGTATGACTGCCATGTATTAGGGTAAGGTAGGATTGACACTTACTTTGTATGACTGTCGTGTATTAGAGTAGGATTGACACTTACTTTGTATGACTGCCATGTATTATGGTAAAGTAGCATTGGCACTTACTTTGTATGACTGTCATGTATTAGGGTAAGGTAGCATTGACACTTACTTTGTATGACTGTCATGTATTATGGTAAAGTAGCATTGACACTTACTTTGTATGACTGTCATGTATTAGGGTAAGGTAGGATTGACGATTACTTTGTAAGACTGTCATGTATTATGGTAAAGTAGCATTGACACTTACTTTCTATGACTGTCATGTATTAGGGTAAGGTAGCATTGACACTTACTTTGTATGACTGCCATGTATTAGGGTAAGGTAGGATTGACACTTACTTTGTATGACTCATGTATTATGGTAGCATTGACACTTACTTTGTATGACTGTCATGTACTATGGTAAGGTAGCATTGACACTTACTTTGTATGACTGCCATGTATTAGGGTAAGGTAGGATTGACACTTACTTTGTATGACTGTCATGTATTATGGTAGCATTGACACTTACTTTGTATGACTGTCATGTATTAGGGTAGGATTGCCACTTACTTTGTATGACTGTCATGTATTAGGGTATGGTAGCATTGCCACTTACTTTGTATGACTGTCATATATTATGGTAAGATAAGATTGCCACTTACTTTGTATGACTGTCATGTATTATGGTAGGATTGCCACTTACTTTGTATGACTGTCATGTATTATGGTATGGTAGCATTGACTCTTACTTTGTATGACTGCCATGTATTAGGGTAAGGTAGGATTGACACTTACTTTGTATGACTGTCATGTATTATGGTAGCATTGACACTTACTTTGTATGACTGCCATGTATTAGGGTAAGGTAGGATTGACACTTACTTTGTATGACTGTCATGTATTATGGTAGCATTGACACTTACTTTGTATGACTGTCATGTATTATGGTAAAGTAGCATTGCCACTTACTTTGTATGACTGTCATGTATTATGGTAAGGTAGGATTGACAATTACTTTGTAAGACTGTCATGTATTATGGTAAAGTAGCATTGACACTTACTTTGTATGACTGTCATGTATTAGGGTAAGGTAGCATTGACAATTACTTTGTAAGACTGTCATGTATTATGGTAAAGTAGCATTGACACTTACTTTGTATGACTGTCATGTATTAGAGTATGGTAGCATTGACACTTACTTTGTATGACTGTCATGTATTAGGGTAAGGTAGCATTGACACTTACTTTGTATGACTGTCATGTATTAGAGTAGCATTGACAATTACTTTGTATGACTGTCATGTATTAGGGTAAGGTAGCATTGACAATTACTTTGTATGACTGCCATGTATTAGGGTAAGGTAGGATTGACACTTACTTTGTATGACTGTCATGTATTATGGTAGCATTGACACTTACTTTGTATGACTGCCATGTATTAGGGTAAGGTAGGATTGACACTTACTTTGAATGACTGTCATGTATTATGGTAGCATTGACACTTACTTTGTATGACTGTCATGTAGTATGGTAAAGTAGCATTGACACTTACTTTGTATGACTGTCATGTATTAGGGTAAGGTAGGATTGACAATTACTTTGTAAGACGGTCATGTTTTATGGTAAAGTAGCATTGACACTTACTTTGTATGACTGTCATGTATTATGGTAAAGTAGCATTGACTCTTAATTTGTATGACTGTCATGTATTAGAGTAGGATTGACACTTACTTTGTATGACTGTCATGTATTAGGGTAAGGTAGCATTGACACGTACTTTGTATGACTGTCATGTATTATGGTAAGATAAGATTGCCACTTACTTTGTATGACTGTCATGTATTAGGGTAAGGTAGGATTGCCACTTACTTTGTATGACTGTCATGTATTAGGGTAGGATTGACACTTACTGTGTATGACTGTCATGTATTATGGTAGCATTGCCACTTTCTTTGTATGACTGTCATGTATTATGGTAAGATAAGATTGCCACTTACTTTGTATGACTGTCATGTATTAGAGTAGGATTGCCACTTACTTTGTATGACTGTCATGTATTAGGGTAGGATTGACACTTACTTTGTATGACTGTCATGTATTAGGGTAGGGTAGCATTGCCACTTTCTTTGTATGACTGTCATGTATTATGGTAAGATAAGATTGCCACTGACTTTGTATGACTGTCATGTATTAGAGTAGGATTGCCACTTACTTTGTATGACTGTCATGTATTAGGGTAGGATTGACACTTACTTTGTATGACTGTCATGTATTAGGGTAGGGTAGCATTGACAATTACTTTGTATGACTGTCATGTATTAGGATAAGGTAGCATTGACACTTACTTTGTATGACTGTCATGTATTAGGGTAGGATTGACAATTACTTTGTATGACTGTCATGTATTAGGGTAGGGTAGCATTGACAATTACTTTGTATGACTGTCATGTATTAGGGTAAGGTAGCATTGACAATTACTTTGTATGACTGTCATGTATTAGGGTAGGGTAGCATTGACAATTACTTTGTATGACTGTCATGTATTAGGGTAAGGTAGCATTGACACTTACTTTGTATGACTGTCATGTATTAGGGTAAGGTAGCATTGACACTTACTTTGTATGACTGTCATGTATTAGGGTAGGGTAGCATTGACAATTACTTTGTATGACTGTCATGTATTAGGGTAAGGTAGCATTGACACTTACTTTGTATGACTGTCATGTATTAGGGTAAGGTAGCATTGACACTTACTTGGTATGACTGTCATGTATTAGGGTATAGTAGGATTGCCACTTACTTTGTATGACTGTCATACATTATGGTAAGATAAGATTGCCACTTACTTTGTATGACTGTCATGTATTATGGTAGGATTGCCACTTACTTTGTATGACTGTCATGTATTATGGTAAGGTAGCATTGACTCTTACTTTGTATGACTGCCATGTATTAGGGTAAGGTAGGATTGACACTTACTTTGTATGACTGTCATGTATTATGGTAGGATTGCCACTTACTTTGTATGACTGTCATGTATTATGGTAAGGTAGCATTGACTCTTACTTTGTATGACTGCCATGTATTAGGGTAAGGTAGGATTGACACTTACTTTGTATGACTGTCATGTATTATGGTAGCATTGACACTTACTTTGTATGACTGTCATGTATTAGGGTAAGGTAGCATTGACTCTTACTTTGTATGACTGTCATGTATTAGGGTAAGGTAGGATTGACTATTACTTTGTAAGACTGTCATGTATTATGGTAAAGTAGCATTGACACTTACTTTGTATGACTGTCATGTATTAGGGTAAGGTAGCATTGACACTTACTTTGTATGACTGTCATGTATTATGGTAAAGTAGCATTGACACTTACTTTGTATGACTGTCATGTATTAGGGTAAGGTAGGATTGACAATTACTTTGTAAGACTGTCATGTATTATGGTAAAGTAGCATTGACACTTACTTTGTATGACTGTCATGTATTAGGGTAAGGTAGCATTGACACTTACTTTGTATGACTGCCATGTATTAGGGTAAGGTAGCATTGACACTTACTTTGTATGACTGTCATGTATTATGGTAAGATAAGATTGCCACTTACTTTGTATGACTGTCATGTATTAGGGTAAGGTAGGATTGCCACTTACTTTGTATGACTGTCATGTATTAGGGTAGGATTGACACTTACTGTGTATGACTGTCATGTATTATGGTAGCATTGCCACTTTCTTTGTATGACTGTCATGTATTATGGTAAGATAAGATTGCCACTTACTTTGTATGACTGCCATGTATTAGAGTAGGATTGCCAATTACTTTGTATGACTGTCATGTATTAGGGTAGGATTGACACTTACTTTGTATGACTGTCATGTATTAGGGTAGCATTGACACTTACTTTGTATGACTGTCATGTATTATGGCAAAGTAGCATTGACACTTACTTTGTATGACTGTCATGTATTAGGGTAAGGCAGGATTGACAATTACTTTGTAAGACTGTCATGTATTAGGGTAAGGTAGCATTGACACTTACTTTGTATGACTGTCATGTATTAGTGTAAGGTAGCATTGACACTTACTTTGTATGACTGTCATGTATTAGGGTAAGGTAGCATTGACACTTACTTTGTATGACTGTCATGTATTATGGTAGCATTGACACTTACTTTGTATGACTGTCATGTATTATGGTAAAGTAGCATTGACACTTACTTTGTATGACTGTCATGTATTAGGGTAAGGTAGGATTGACAATTACTTTGTAAGACTGTCATGTATTATGGTAAAGTAGCATTGACACTTACTTTGTATGACTGTCATGTATTAGGGTAAGGTAGCATTGACAATTACTTTGTAAGACTGTCATGTATTATGGTAAAGTAGCATTGACACTTACTTTGTATGACTGTCATGTATTAGAGTAGGATTGACACTTACTTTGTATGACTGTCATGTATTAGGGTAAGGTAGCATTGACACTTACTTTGTATGACTGTCATGTATTAGGGTAAGGTAGGATTGACAATTACTTTGTAAGACTGTCATGTATTATGGTAAAGTAGCATTGACACTTACTTTGTATGACTGTCATGTATTATCGTAGGATTGCCACTTACTTTGTATGACTGTCATGTATTATGGTAAAGTAGCATTGACACTTACTTTGTATGACTGTCATGTATTATGGTAGCATTGACACTTACTTTGTATGACTGTCATGTATTATGGTAAGGTAGCATTGACACTTACTTTGTATGACTGTCATGTATTAGGGTAAGGTAGCATTGACAATTACTTTGTAAGACTCATGTATTATGGTAAAGTAGCATTGACACTTACTTTGTATGACTGTCATGTATTAGAGTAGGATTGACACTTACTTTGTATGACTGTCATGTATTAGGGTAAGGTGGCATTGACACTTACTTTGTATGACTGTCATGTATTAGGGTAAGGTAGGATTGACAATTACTTTGTAAGACTGTCATGTATTATGGTAAAGTAGCATTGACACTTACTTTGTATGACTGTCATGTATTATGGTAGGATTGCCACTTACTTTGTATGACTGTCATGTATTATGGTAAAGCAGCATTGACACTTACTTTGTATGACTGTCATGTATTATGGTAGCATTGACACTTACTTTGTATGACTGTCATGTATTATGGTAAGGTAGCATTGACACTTACTTTGTATGACTGCCATGTATTAGGGTAAGGTAGGATTGACACTTACTTTGTATGACTGTCATGTATTATGGTAGGATTGACAATTACTTTGTATGACTGCCATGTATTAGGGTAAGGTAGGATTGCCACTTACTTTGTATGACTGTCATGTATTAGGGTAGGATTGACACTTACTTTGTATGACTGCCATGTATTAGGGTAAGGTAGGATTGACACTTACTTTGTATGACTGTCATGTATTATGGTAGCATTGACACTTACTTTGTATGACTGTCATGTATTATGGTAAAGTAGCATTGACACTTACTTTGTATGACTGTCATGTATTAGGGTAAGGTAGGATTGACAATTACTTTGTAAGACTGTCATGTATTATGGTAAAGTAGCATTGACACTTACTTTGTATGACTGTCATGTATTATCGTAGGATTGCCACTTACTTTGTATGACTGTCATGTATTATGGTAAAGTAGCATTGACACTTACTTTGTATGACTGTCATGTATTATGGTAGCATTGACACTTACTTTGTATGACTGTCATGTATTATGGTAAGGTAGCATTGACACTTACTTTGTATGACTGTCATGTATTAGGGTAAGGTAGCATTGACAATTACTTTGTAAGACTCATGTATTATGGTAAAGTAGCATTGACACTTACTTTGTATGACTGTCATGTATTAGAGTAGGATTGACACTTACTTTGTATGACTGTCATGTATTAGGGTAAGGTGGCATTGACACTTACTTTGTATGACTGTCATGTATTAGGGTAAGGTAGGATTGACAATTACTTTGTAAGACTGTCATGTATTATGGTAAAGTAGCATTGACACTTACTTTGTATGACTGTCATGTATTATGGTAGGATTGCCACTTACTTTGTATGACTGTCATGTATTATGGTAAAGCAGCATTGACACTTACTTTGTATGACTGTCATGTATTATGGTAGCATTGACACTTACTTTGTATGACTGTCATGTATTATGGTAAGGTAGCATTGACACTTACTTTGTATGACTGCCATGTATTAGGGTAAGGTAGGATTGACACTTACTTTGTATGACTGTCATGTATTATGGTAGGATTGACAATTACTTTGTATGACTGCCATGTATTAGGGTAAGGTAGGATTGCCACTTACTTTGTATGACTGTCATGTATTAGGGTAGGATTGACACTTACTTTGTATGACTGCCATGTATTAGGGTAAGGTAGGATTGACACTTACTTTGTATGACTGTCATGTATTATGGTAGCATTGACACTTACTTTGTATGACTGTCATGTATTATGGTAAAGTAGCATTGACACTTACTTTGTATGACTGTCATGTATTAGGGTAAGGTAGGATTGACAATTACTTTGTAAGACTGTCATGTATTATGGTAAAGTAGCATTGACACTTACTTTGTATGACTGTCATGTATTAGGGTAAGGTAGCATTGACACTTACTTTGTATGACTGCCATGTATTAGGGTAAGGTAGGATTGACACTTACTTTGTATGACTGTCATGTATTATGGTAGCATTGACACTTACTTTGTATGACTGTCATGTATTATGGTAAAGTAGCATTGACACTTACTTTGTATGACTGTCATGTATTAGGGTAGGATTGACACTTACTTTGTATGACTGTCATGTATTAGGGTAGGATTGACACTTACTTTGTATGACTGTCGTGTATTAGGGTAAGGTAGCATTGACACTTACTTTGTATGACTGTCATGTATTAGGGTAGGGTAGCATTGACAATTACTTTGTATGACTGTCATGTATTAGGGTATGGTAGCATTGCCACTTACTTTGTATGACTGTCATATATTATGGTAAGATAAGATTGCCACTTACTTTGTATGACTGTCATGTATTATGGTAGGATTGCCACTTACTTTGTATGACTGTCATGTATTATGGTAAGGTAGGATTGACACTTACTTTGTATGACTGTCATGTATTATGGTAGCATTGCCACTTACTTTGTATGACTGTCATGTATTATGGTAAAGTAGCATTGACACTTACTTTGTATGACTGTCATGTATTAGGGTAAGGTAGGATTGACAATTACTTTGTAAGACTGTCATGTATTATGGTAAAGTAGCATTGACACTTACTTTGTATGACTGTCATGTATTAGGGTAAGGTAGCATTGACACTTACTTTGTATGACTGCCATGTATTAGGATAAGGTAGCATTGACACTTACTTTGTATGACTGTCATGTATTATGGTAGCATTGACACTTACTTTGTATGACTGTCATGTATTATGGTAAAGTAGCATTGACACTTACTTTGTATGACTGTCATGTATTAGGGTAAGGTAGGATTGACAATTACTTTGTAAAACTGTCATGTATTATGGTAAAGTAGCATTGACACTTACTTTGTATGACTGTCATGTATTAGGGTAAGGTAGCATTGACAATTACTTTGTAAGACTGTCATGTATTATGGTAAAGTAGCATTGACACTTACTTTGTATGACTGTCATGTATTAGGGT